>NW_027142353.1:44885568-45477236 GCF_026170545.1 Melanerpes formicivorus | reverse complement strand
ATTTAGATAACTGTTTCTTAGCATATAATTATTTTACTTCTCTTTCATAGAAAAATAAATTGATTAGTCTAATGTCCTGTTGAAGCCAACATCAACTTTCAGTTAAGCTGCCTGATGTAATATGAAATACAATTTGAACAATTAGGGACAGAGTTCAGAAAATCATATTTTGGTAAATTGTGAAAATTTGTGTCCAGTTCTGGGCCACGCAGTTCAAGAAAGAAAGTGAGTTACTTGAAAGAACCCAGCATAGACCCACAAGGATGATTAAGGGAATGGACCATCTTCCATATGAGGAGAGATTGAGGGAGCTGAGGGCTCTTTAGCTTAGAGGAGACTGAGAGGTGACCTCATCAAAATTTATAATTATGTAAAGGGTGAATCCCAAGAGGATGGAGCTAGGCTTTTCTAGGTGGTGCCCAATGACAGGACAAGGGGCAATGGGTGGAAGTTGAGGCATAGGAAGTTTCACATAAATGTGAGGAAAAAGTTTTTCACTGTGAGGGTGACAGAGCACTGGAGCAGGCTGCCCAGGGAGGTTGTGGAGTCTCCCTCTCTGTAGATATTCAAAACTTGCCTGGATGCATTCCTGTGTAATCTGGTGTAGGTGATCCTGCTCTGACAGGGCAGTTGGACTGGATTATCTTTTGAGGTCCCTTCTAGCCCCTGAAATTCTGTGATTCTGTAAAATTGCGCACCCATCAAAGAAGTTGTTAAAATAAAATGTGGGTCTACCATGTGCAGTTGATATTCGAGATATGTGCTAAAGTTCAGACTAGTAACAATGGAATTCTTTATCCATTACACAAATAAACAGAAAAAGGTCATGCACAGCTTGGAGGAAGACTTCTCACAGTATCACAGTATCACAAAGGTTGGAAGAGACCTCGAGGATCATCGAGTCCAACCTGACACCACAGACCTCATGACTAGACCATGGCACCAAGTGCCATGTCCAATCTCCTCTTGAACACCTCCAGGGATGGTGACTCCACCACCTCCCTGGGCAGCCCATTCCAATGACTAATGACTCTCTCGGTGAAGAACTTTCTCCTCAGCTCAAGCCTAAACTTCCCCTGGTGCAGCTTGAGACTGTGTCCCCTTGTTCTGGTGCTGGTTTCCTGGAAGAAGAGACCAACCACTTCCTGGCTACAACCACCTTTCAGGTAGTTGTAGAGGGCAAAGAGGTCACCCCTGAGCCTCCTCTTCTCCAGGCTAAACAATCCCAGCTCCCTCAGCTTTTCCTCATAGGGCTTGTGCTCAAGGCCTCTCACCAGCCTTGTCTGACACATCTGGCTCCAAATTATTGCTTTTTGTCTTCTTGATACAAATAAAATTGCAAATAATAGTTCTTAAAGGTAAATATATATCTATAACAATTTATAGTATTGCTTAATACAGGAAAATTCCTTTCCTTCCAAAATAAGAAATAAATTTAATCAAACCTAAGGAAAAAAAAAACGTATTTTTCTATGTATATTCTATGTAGTCTGAAATCCACTTCCAAATACAAAACATGTAGTGATGAGACATTGATATTTGGAGTATATGCTCATTCTAAATCAATCCTTGAATGACTTGTGTATTGTGCCCACCCTGGAGGAGCAGACTCATTTGAACCTCATGAAGTTCTATAAGGCCAAGAGCAATGCTTTGCACATCAACTAGGGCAATCCCCCTTATCAGTACAGTCTGGAGAATAAACTGATTGAACGTAGCCATACACAGAAGGACTTGGGGATATTGGTGGATGAAAAGCTGGACATGAGACAGTAATGTGTATTTGCACCCCAGAAAACCAACCACAATCTGGACTACATCAAAAAAAGCGTGGCCAGAATGTCAAGGGGTAGTCTTCTCTGCTTCTACTCTTGCAAGACCTCTTCTGAAGTGTTGTGCTCAGCTATGGAATTGCTAGTGCAAGAAAGACATTGACTTTTGGAGTGAGTGCAGAGGAAGGACAGAAAAATGATTGAAGGGCTGGACTACCTCACCTCTGAAGAAAGACTTTGTTGGTGGTGTTTAGCTGGGAGAAGAGAAAGCTCCAGGGAAACCTTAGTGGGGGTCTAACAACTTAAAAGTCTTTCTTATAAAAGCCTGTGTTAAGAGGAGGAGGGGTAACAGTTTGAAACAAAAAGAAGGTAGATTTAGAATGGATATTAGGAAGGCATTCTTTACTGTGAGAGGGGTGAGACACAGAAAGAGGCTGTCTAGAGAAATTATGCAAGTCCCATAACTGAAAGTGTCCAAGGCTGGGTTGGATGGGGCTTTGAACAACCTGTTCTTGTGAAAGATGTCCCTGCCTATGGTGGAGAGTTGGACTTTGATTTTTGAAGGTCATTACAACATCTGTATCATTCTGTAATGATATAATTCTATGATTCTGTAACAAACTACTTGGCTGATAATAGAAAACCTGCTTCAGTAAATGCTCCTTCAATCACTTCAAAAATCTTCTACCCTACATCACCATTCATAATCTTTGTACTAGGACGATTGTTTTATTAAGTTTGGGGTATTTTAGAAGTAATTAATCAAATTCAATAATTGAAGGGATATTTGTCATACAATAATAATGTAGTGAATACTGCCAACTGTATTACAGCTGATCACCTTTTTTTTTTTTTAATTATAAAATATTGGATGATAAAACTAGCTACCAGATTCCAGACGAGGTTGGATTTTTAACTCTATGAAAACTCAAATATTTTATTGGCATAAATTAAACTGTAAAGAAATAACCTTACACTTAAGTAAAAATAATGATAGAGAAAATTCATGCTACTGTTATAGAAAAAAAAAATCTTCATATCATGTTAAACTTGGCATATTTACTTTTGCTGCACTGAGAAATGGAAAAGCTGTGCTGTTGTCCTATTTCATGTGCTTTAACTGCATAGTTGATGAAAAGTACCTTAACAGAAATTTACTTCTGGATATTAGTTTGCAGTGATCATTCCATAGACACACTTCTAAATTATTTTTTTTTTTTTTTGGTGGACAGACAAATGATGTATGCATAAAGAAAATTTGTAGTAATATTTCAGAAGTAGTGAAAAATCTAAGCTATATGGAGAAGTACTTCAACATTTTTTGACACATTCTCTTCTTTAAAAAATATTCTTCCCCAGAGTCACAGCCTGAAAAATAATTAAATTCCTTGAACAGAATTAACTGAAATGTACTAATAACATACTTAGTGAAGATTAGGTGAAGAACTAACCTGTCCTTAGTCATTACTAACACTTATGATTATATCTTTGTTCTCTTCTGTTCACACACACAGACCCTCAGAGTCCTCCTTGTGTTTACTGTAGTATCACAATTCTTGCACAGCATCTCAGTGTTCTTAAACTACTATTTGGTATATTTTTCAGGCTTTTGTTTGTTTATTTGTCTGTTCTGTGGGTTGGTTTTTTTTCTGTTGTTGTTGTTAGTCATTTAGTTTTTGCTGAACAATTGTAGTTACATTTTAAATGAGTTATAAAATGCTTAAGTATTTTGTAGTGTTTTATTTGTTGTGCCACAACTATCACCAGCCAGAGAATTGGTTTCACACTATTTCTTATTCTGGGCTAGTGGGTACATGAGCATGCAATACAAACTAGTGCAGCTTTTGCAGCAAGTATTAAGTGATATATCCTTACTCTTCACTGATGAGAGACCAAATTCCTAGGGAAACTCAAATTCATGTTTTTTATAATTTCAATAATTTTACTCACATATTCCACTTCAGTTGTCATTCTTCCATCAAACTGAGTGATGCAAATGTTCACTTCAGTAACAAATATAGAAATGTATAGAATATTCTAAAACCAAAAGGGAATTCTAAGGAAGGAAAAAATCTTCTGTGATCAAATTGAAGATTAGAAAGTGAAGAAAGGTCATTGAATTTCTCTGTTGATTTTTTATCTAAATGTTGTATCATAGTCCATTAGAAATGTTAAAGATAAATAATTCCTTTTCTTGCAGCACTACCGTCAGAGAGGAACGAATTAAGATTTGTGCACAGAAAACTCACTTAATGTATCATTTGATCTTTGAACTTTTTAGGATTAAGCAAAAAATTCCAACAATGAAAAACTCACAAGAACAGCTGCTGTAAGAGAAATCCGTTGCTCTGATACAAAGAGAATTGCTCCCGTCTTTTTCTTCAGAGCTTTAAAGGGTTTAAGGCAGAGATAAATACTGTCAGATTCCTATTATGTGCTAGCTGTATACCTATTAAACATAGTGAATATAAGTTGCTTGTATAAACCAGCGCTCTTCAAATATGGTTTAAAGACTTACTCAGATAAAGTATGCCAGGGAACCTTCAGATATTCACTGTTCAGATGTTCATTATCTTGCATAGTATGGTCACCTGAATTCAAAGTCAGAATCAATTGTAATGTTTGTAATGAAAAGCATGCTACCATATAACATTATCAAAGGAGGTGGTATTAAAAATTATAGATAAGATGACCTGCACAATTGGAAAGAATTAGTGAAAAGGCAATGTCTGTATTTTAAAAGGTCATGTTCACTCATTCATCAACAAATATTTACAGAACTACATGCACACTGAATTTCACTATGCTGATCTAATTGGTATGTCCCAGCTTTTGTTCTGGGTTAACAACTGGCTACTTCTTCTTTTTCAAGGCATTGTCTAAGAAGATAATTCAATACTTTCCAGCCAAATTAGGATATGGTCACTGTAACAATATTAACCCTAAGAAAATCTTATGTTGAGTATGATTATTTATACAACTTGTGTGTATAGGCCTAAATACATATATACAAATATATATGCACATGAGTAAAAAGAAGTAGGGGGGGGAGGGTGTGTGTGTTTGGTTTTGGTTGTTGGGTTTGTTTTTCTGTTTTTACCATTGTCAAGCCATTGTATCTGTTGTGTCTCAATATGCATAGGTTTTGTTTTCCAGGATGATATCAATTCTCTGCAGAATAACAAAAGTAGCCTCAGGTGAATCACATCAAGATATGTAAAAAGTGAAAATATTTTCTGCATCTTTAGGTACATATTCATGTGTTTCTCTGAAAAATATGGAGACAGTATCTGTAATGTCAACCTGTTGTGCCTTGTTAACCTTGTTGTCTTCCTTTGTGAA
The DNA here is from genome assembly GCF_026170545.1 of Melanerpes formicivorus. NCBI lineage: Eukaryota > Metazoa > Chordata > Aves > Piciformes > Picidae > Melanerpes > Melanerpes formicivorus. The sequence goes on along the minus strand of NW_027142353.1, from coordinate 45,472,122 downwards.
ATAGAAATATTTAAAGCAATTAAAAATGGATGTTAATGTTTTGCATCTGTTTAATTATGGGGAAAAAAAACATCAGAATCATGGACTTTTTTGAGAAGTACACTATTCATAAACACATGTAGTTTTTACTTCTACTAAGTGGAGAAAAATATTAATTTCTCACTATGTAAGGATGTTTGGATGAAAATACTAAGGATGGTCTGGAAACAGCATGTCCCAAAGGGACAAAAAGCCTCAAAAATGCTCTGAACCAGACAATGGGGCAGGAGCCAGCAGGTATGGTTTTTCAGGAAAATGCCCACATTGCCTTCTCTGAACATGTCCTGCAGCCCAAGTGGGACAGGCGTGTGTGCCTTTGGCCACATTTGGAGAAAACCCTTTCTACAGGTTACAGTGTCAGGGTTTTATCTCTCCATCTGTGTTGTCACTGGCCATTATTGTTTTGGGAAATCTATAAGTACCATCCCAAAGAGCCAGAGCCTTGCCTTGCAATTGTTCAAGCTCTGGGAGAAAGCATAAGCCTCACTTGGATGCCGAGCTGTGTTTCAGTTTACCCAGACAGGACTGTAAAGACCCCTCACTGTATTAGTGTTGTAAAGCCCAGGAGCAGACAGACACATCTTGCTGGTCCGCGAAGTGAACCCCTACGGGAGCTGAATTCCTGGGACAGTTTCGTTTTATTGGAAGAAGGAATGAATGCCACTGCAAAGGATTGCAGCAGAAGAACCTCTTTTCTACCAATCTTTCAGCTACAAAGCCTTCAGGAGTAAATCCTGTGTCTCAGCAACAAGCTGCAGACACCAGCAGAAAGTGAAACTGTGCTCCTGCATCTTCCACATGGTCAACGCCATTTTGGTTTTATTCAAATTCCCACATGTGCTGCGGGAATTCTGGAGTTGCTCCCCCTTGTGTGCAATTGCCAGCTTCATTGCCAATGTTCCTTTTTATTTTCTTTACAGTTTAAAGTACTGTTTGTTGTTTCTGGATTTTTGTACATATTCTTTAAATTTTTACTTGTTCCTACTAGTGAGGTATCTGCTCCACAACCAAATATTTAAAACCAGTAAATAGGTTTTATTAATATTTTTGTGGTATTTTTATTATTAATACAGTTATTAATATTTTAATCAATCGCTCCGCCTATTGAATATTAATAACCTTTTTACGATCATAACACAACATCTGTAAGCAATCCATCAGACTCTCAAAGCAGATGGAGGATAATTTCCTAATGCCTGTGACAGACCTAGAGAAGAAACAGCACTAGGCCCATTGTTTGTCAACACAGATGAACTAGTTAGAAAGGTCATGAGCTCAGTTGACTCTGCTGGTGAGTATTCAATACCATGCTGACATCATACCTGGGCTTGTACTTCATATTGTAACATGAGAGGCTTCCTGTTTCTGGTTGCTGCTTCTGGATTATGGTTTTGGGTTTTTGGTCTTTTCTGCTGGGCTGGCTGCAGCTCATTTTATTGCTGGCTTCTGCTGCTGCTTCTGCTTTTACTTTTTTGTGAAATAGCTAAAGAGATTGTGTGTTGCATTATCATTCAATTACACTCTCCTTATTTCAACCACAGGACTTTTTGTGTGTGTGAGTTGCTTTCCCTTCTGTCTGTGTGTGTGGGGCTTGTTCATGAGAGCTGGCTGTCTTAAACCAGGACAAAGGTCAAAAGTAGGGGAAGTGTGGGCTGCCCTGGTTGAGTTCACAACCTGGAGGGGACCAAGGTGAAGAGTCAGGACTCTAAATTTTAGAAAAAAGGGCTTTCAGATTTTTAAGGAATTAGTGGTTGGTACCACTGGAAAACTGCCTTCGGGAATAATGGAGCAGAACAGTGCTGATATCTACTTGAGGGCATCTTTTTTAGAGCCTTTGTACTCTTGATACCCTCATGTAAGCAGGCAGGCAGAGAAGGCAGGAGATCAGCAAGGCTGAGTAATGGTCTCCTGGTCAAACTAGTATAAGAAATGCATACACAGTGGAACCAGAGATATGTATCTTAGGAAGAAAACTGTTACTTTGTCCTGGTGTGTAGAGATGGCATAAGGAAAGCTAAGTCACATGACACAATTGGAGCTGAATTTGGCAAGGAATGTGAAGGATGATAAGATGGGTTTCCAGAGGTGTGTTACTCAGAAAAGCAAGACAAATCTTCCAATTAAAAAGACAGATGAAGAAGTAGAATAGAATAGAATAGAATAGAATAGAATAGAATAGAATAGAATAGAATAGGATAGAATAGGATAGGATAGGATAGGATAGGATAGGATAGGATAGGATAGGATAGGATAGGATAGGATAGGATAGGATAGGATAGGATAGGATAGAATTAACCAGGTTGGAAAAGAACTTCAAGATCATACAGTGCAACTCATCACCTAACATCATCTAATCAACTAAAGCATGGCACCAAGTGCCTCATCCAGTCTCTTATCTAGCATGGAGAAAGCTGAGATAATATTTTTTTGCCTCAGTTTTCTCTGGTAATCACTCTTCACACATCTCTCAAATGTCTGAACCTCTAGGCAAGGGCTGGGGGAACAAAGACCCTCACAATATAGGAGAGGTTCAGATCTGAGACCACATGAGGAACTCAAACATACACAGGAAATTGGCAGATATATTCACTAATACACTTTCCATCATGTTTTTAAAATCATGACAATCAGGGGAAATCCCCAGTGACTAAAGATCATGGAATAGACCCTCTTGGAAGACATATTAAAACATATGGAAGCCAAGTGATGTCACTAATGACAAGCCATGTCTGACTAATAAAATTATCTATACTGGAGTGATTGCATCAGCAGACAAGAGAAGAGCAACCAGTATCATCTATCTAGACTTCTGTAAGGACTTTGATATGGTTCCCCCATGACATTTTTGCCTCTAAATTGGAGAGATATGGGTTTAATGGCTGCGCCCAAAGAGTTACTCTCAACAACTCAATGTCCAAGTGGAAACCAGTAATAAACAGTGGTATCCCTCACAGCTTAGTCATAGTGATTCTATGAATACTGCCTTTGATTGTGTCTTTTTGGGATCATTATCAATTACTATAGCATCTGATAATGGGAATGGTAAACAGATACTGAGAAGGCAGAGAACTGTGCTATAGATCTTGTTAGTGACACCAAAGAATATAAACACTGAAATATTATGGGACAAAAGTATAGAAATATATGCAGACAGTTTTATACACAGAAGCAACCATATGTATTTCAGCTGAAGTTAACAAATGGTGTTTATCTCCCAACTAAGTGCAGCCATCTGGGTAATATTTTAAGTTAGATTTTTATTCTTTCTCCGTTCTATCTAGCCAGTGGGTGTAATGGTATAGATGTTTTATAGATGTTGGATTTGCCTCATGCAGTGCTTTCAGGACAAGATGTAAGCAGCAAAGACTTTTATTACGTTATACAGCAAAGTTGTATAGTCTATCAGAAGGCACATGTGTCACACCTCAATCATTTTCTACTGGCATACATGTAATTAAGGCATACAATAAGTCAAAATAGCAAAACAATATTTTAACACATCCAACCAGATTCTGCCCAGTTTCTCTCCTTCAGTTCCAAGATGTTTACATTACTCTCAGAGTCAAAAACAAAACATAGCTTTGTCTAACTTGAGCAAAGGCAAATCTTCCCCATGGCTTTCCAAAGCTATCCAAAACCAACCCTTCTCCTACAAGTGGGGACTGCTTGTCTTTTTTAAAATAGGAGTTCAGTGTAAACTGGATGAATAACTCTTTCCTTGAACTGAAGAGAATGCCTAGATGATAATAGTAGTCACCCTAATATTTATTCACAAGATAAAATGAGATTGAATGAGTCCTATGTAATAGAGAAATATATTAATGAAGTGTGGATCAAGATAAAGTACTATTTATTACTATCTCATAAAGCTGTTAAAGAAACTAAATAAATAATTTATTTGATTCAGAGAACGATAAAACACATTAAGTTAACTAATAGAAAAGTGAGTGGTTGTGGCACCAAATATATTTTTTTTCAAAGTACTGTGAAGGGAAAGAGAAAGGCAAAACCTTCACCATATGCATTTTCTTAATTCCTGCAGATATAAAAGCCAAAAGCTTATAGAATATATGTTCTTCTTAGGCTTCCATCAGACTAATTAAGATGAAATATTTAAAGCAGACAGTGTCTCTAAACTGATTGTTCAGATAATTTACTGATAATTATTTCTGCATTATTTCAATGGTAGAATTTAGCTTCTGGCACATTCAGAAGTCTTTGCATAATAGAATATATCATACTAGCCTACAATTCCCTAGGAATTTTGCTGAATACCTCTTTAAAAGCACCAGGGAAATAATTCAGAGTAAAATGAAAAGTCATGAATTACTCACAAATCAACCATCTTTCGGCTCCTACTAGTGGTAAAAGCCCATCTAAGGGAAGTACCTATATACATATATAAAATAACTTGGCAATAATTTTGCCATAAAACTAAGTGATGATAATACCCCTGTTTGTAAAAGTTTCAGAGTACCGGGATGATTGTCATTCCTTAGAATCCTGCTCCAGGACAGATTTCCTCAACTTCCATGGTTTTAGTATCTTTCTGATCTCTTCAGAAGCTAGCATTATCATATAGATCACACAACTTTTCTTTGAATTAAGATTTCCTATTTCAAAACCTACTGTCTCTTTGTCTACTCAGATTGCTATGACCTGAGAGTCAGTGCTTGAAAATTTTGATGTAAGCAATATCACTGAAATAAACAAGGCAAAGCACATTGCTTGTACGCTCCGGCTTGTCACTTTTTTCTGAAATGCATTCTTTCTGTGACTTCAACTTTCATTACTTCTGTAGTGACGGCCCAAATTGTTTATTTTCTTCTAGCTTTCATAGGGCATTTGTTGGTAGCTGTGTATTAGCTGAGCCTTTGATGTCTATTTTATTATTTTCAAGAAGTCCTTATAGCAAAGAAGTCATGCTCTTTGATAGTTGCTTTCTCCATCTTTCCTTACTATAATGCCACTTGTATTTATGCCCATAATCCAGAGCACTTAAAATTAATAAGTATAGAGAAACCATAGCATAATTAATTTTGTAGATTAACTAGAATATTTTCTGACACTATTTTCTCTTCAGGATCATATAATACAGAACAAGAAGAACCCAGACCACAAACATTTATCTTCTAGAAAGTTCTGGGGTTTTGTTTGTTTTTCATTGTGTTTTTCAATGTTCACATTTTTTATGTTATTCATTTATTAACCAATATCAGATTTAGCAATATAAACATGTGCAATGTAAAATTCATTATTTCCCTAAGTTTACATTAGAATTCACTGGCATTAGATATAATCTGTATAATATAAGCTTTAATTACTTAAATTTCCATGAATATTTGATCTATTTTCTCGGTATCCAAAGCAAATATAAGGACTTGTCATAGATTTTGCTTGCTGAATATTTTTATAAGGTTATCAGGTAATCATAATTTTTTTTTAAAAAAAAGAAAATACATTAAGAGAATCAACCCATTGCATTAGTACTACAAAAGAGGTAACATTCCAGAAAAAATATGCATAGTAATTGAACTTTTGGAGCACCTGGTGCTATCACAATGCACAAAATAACAGTGAATATCAAGCATTTTGTAATTTCCACTGTAGATTATAACATCATCATAGTTACAACTGTTACCTTCACGTTAACTTGTACTTTAGTATTTCAAAGTCATATAAATGAGTAGTAGAAAGAAGTTCATTCCAACTGTTTATAGACTGTTTTATGATCAGTGGTATCATTAATCACGAAGAAAATGTGATTCTGTTATTTGCAACAATAGGGTTATTTGGGAGTAAGGTTGTACATAATTTTAAAATAAATACAGAAAGGGTTATATAACAACTTCATTTTAAAGGATGTTCATCCCTGTTAAACATTGCATTGACCCTCCCTAAATATTTATTCATATAAAAATCAAGTAATTCAGGCTAAGAAATAGTAGTAAAATAACATTTTTAGTGGGTGACACTAACACACCTTTGTAGCGCACTTAGGAAGGGAAACAAGAGAATGCAGACAGCCTGGTGACAACTGCTGTTTGACTTCAGACACAGAGAGAGTAAAAGAAATTGGCCTGTAACTACATGATTAGGAAAGTCATTGGAAGCTTTGGCTGTCAGTCAAGTACAGAAAGTGAAAAATAATTTGAAACCCAACTCTTTGATGGGGTCAGAAATACATCCTCATATGTTATGCACAGTGCAACAGGCTCAGTCTGAGATGGAGTCATTACACAAAGATGCTGGACCTACAGCTGGGCCTGGCGTACCAAGCTGTCAGAGAGAGAGCCCAATTCCCCAGCACCCATGTGGTGACAGAGGAGCAGAATCCATCACTAGTGTATGTGCAAGTGGACATTTGTTTGTCATAAAATAGAAATCCTGATCTGTGGATATAGATCTCTATAGAAAAGAATTTCATGATGAAACACAAAATCAGTGAATAATGAAAGAAATAACCAGTAAACATGATGAGAATATGTGCCAGATTTTATCTGGCATCCACCATTATGTACAATCATTTACCTAAAATGCAAAATTACTGTTTCTTTTCTTCCTTTAGTATCTTTTCTCTCCACCATTTCACCTGAACCAGTAACATCTTGAGTATAATATTTGTGTTCCTAGTTCACTGACTTCATGCAGTTTCTTCTGATTTATATCAAAGTGAGGAAGATGAAAATCAAACTGTTAGTTTTCCATTTTATCAGAAAGATGAAAAACACATTATAGCCTTCTGACATAATATATTCTGTTATAACTTCAGGAAATGAATGCTGTAAAAAAAATCCTTTCCGTATCATTTTTTAGTGTCTGGTTTAACCTTTCCAACCACATTAACCTTTGTATCACTATTAGTGGTTCAATTATTAATAAACTCCATATTTCTAATATGTTTGATACTAGGAATATTTTACAGCTTCTGTAACTTTAGGTTTTCACATATTGCTAAGAACAAGAAAGAGTATTTGTATGACACTGTGTTAACACCTAAGAATGAGGAAATTCTTGCATAGAAGTGATTTTTATCTGTTGTAAATCATATGACAAATATCTTACATGATTATTTATTTGCTACTCTTTTGGTCATGTAGAAGCAGCTCCTGTTTTAACTAGAAATAATAATGATTTCTATGCAAAACAGAAAGTAAAATAGGTCTTGACTTTCAGCAATATAATATATATGTATATGTATTTAGCAGTTTTGATAAGACAAAAATCAACAGGTTTTATTTTCAAAACCTAGTTGTTCAGTTAATTTAACTGTTGTCCTATAGGGCCAATATCTATTTGACAGGCTTATAAAATTAATATTTCATGCTTGACTGTTTGTTCACATCTGACATTTCAAAACAGAGATATTAAAGTGCAAGAGGTTCAAACTACTTTATAGTTTTCATGCAGCTTACCATTGTTAGGCATGGGTAAGAATAAATACAGTACCTTTCAGAAATATGTGTTTTAAATATACAGCACACAAAAAAATCCTATTTCTTTGTTTATGAAACTAATTCTTATATTTTCAATCATTTTTTTCCCAGTCTTCTTGACAGCATTAATCTATTCTAACTTATCCACAAGGAAGGTGTTAAAAGAACCACTTCAGATATGAACAGCTCTTGTTCACACTGCACTTCAAACCTAAAGACATGTTTTCTACCTATGAACCAGTAACCTTTTAATATAACCAAGAAACTATTGAATTTTCTGCACCATATGTATTGAGACTTAATTTGAATCTTACAAAATACTCTGAATCTGACCTTTTCATGCAAGATAAGTCAAATATGGTGACATTTTCAAAACCTGCATTGTATTATTTTTATATTCATCACTTGTTAACACTGCATGAAAAACTGTCATCTTTTTCCTTCAATTGCAATAAAATATTGTTTTGTAAGACTCTTCAAAAATTTACTAAGACTCTAAAAGCAATGTCAGTGCATAAAGGAATGTTCAAAGTATTTTTTTCAACTGCTCTAAGTTTCTACTTAGCTAACAGAAACCCAGTTGCCAAATACCTGATATTACTGCAGATTTTTAGCTGAATTTCTTGTATTGAATGACAGAGCTACTAAAATTGGGCAAATATTACTAATTTAAGATTTCCTTATATAAATATTGTGTTAAATATGCATTTTAGAAAATTGAATCAAAGTTGAATGTTTGTATTTTTCTTACTGATAACATGTTCAGATACAGTGATTTGTTAGAAGACTGACATAAAATAATGTGCAAATTTAAAAGCCTGAAACAATTTAGAAGTAATTAGATACAAGTACATGTAACAGCAATTTCCAAGAGTTTTCCAAGATCATCTACAATGATGTAAAAAGAGAAATATATACACAAAATTCCTTTGCTTTAACCTAGGATATGAGGTTTTTTCCTTTTACATGCCCTACTCCCTATGTATAAAGGTCACAGAGTAGAAATATATGTCACATTTGCATTTCAAAGAAACAGAGTGAAAATGCAATCCTCTTAACTGAATTATAAATCAATATATTTGTACTGTGATTTTACTTTCACATCTGATCTGGTCCTGATTTGATCTTCCTTTTCCCCTTTGAAATAAAGATCAGGAAATAACAGGAATTAATGGATTATGTTGTTTAATATCAAGATTAGACATATCATAATCTATCATAATCTAGGTTTATTTGCAATGTTGACCATGAAAATTTCTATGAAAGAACACGAATGAGTGAGATCATTGAAATATTTTGGTAAAGTTAGAACAGAACATGAACCCTATTTTACTATATTGTTGTTCTTAGTAATTTATTTACCTTTTTTCTCACTCTCACTCATATTTAGTCATATTTTAATTTTACTTCAATTGTGCAGGGTATTTTTCATAGATTAAAAAGAAAATACATTTTTTTCCTATATTTATAAGGTACATTTTTTGCAAATCGCATTTCAGTCATAAAATAAAGAAAGAATCAAAGCAATTAGCTTTTTCTTCTTATAATTGCTACATATTTTTTTTCAATTCTGTATAGGTTTTAGGGTCATAGATCACTAATTTTCTCAATTGCAGTGTCAACTGATGCTTTTACATTTATTTTAGAGGTCTGAACCAGTGGTGACAACTACATCAGTCTTTTTAATATTTTTTGTGATAACTGTATCTATATAATACTTACATTTCTTTATTCATCTTATTGCATTCTATATAGAGATCTTAATGTTTAGTACAGGGAATTAACTAATTAAATTGTTCTCAAACAGTGCAAAAAAATCTTGCCATCCATCTAAAGTATTCTCTTATTTCTAGTGTTGCTTTCTCTATTTTCTAAAGGTACAGATGTTACTTTTCTTTTTTTTGTAATGATACTATCTGAAAAAAACAACTTTAAACTTCCAATTAATGAAAACATTAAGGAAATAACATAACGACCTCTGTCCTTTGGAATAAATTAGCTAGAATTGTAGACAGTTAATTTAAATTTTTAATAGAAAATTTTTGTTCAGTATACTTGCATCTCTCCCTATTTTTGTGAAGATACATATTGAGAGTGTGCATAGAGGAAATTAAAATCTCAATGATCAATTTTTCTATCCAGTCTGTGAAACATTTAAAAGGACTGAGTTTGTCTTCACTTGTTATAAAATGCTTATTATGTTCCTATTAATCACTTCCCCATTAAGCTTCTGTAGAAACTTTTTTTCTAATGGTGACTCATCAAACTTTTGTTTTACTTTTGTGCATGCCTATTTCTAAAATCAATATTTTTTACCAAAGAATGTGTGGAATTAAAATTCTCATTAAATCTTCATTTTGAACATGTAATATATATTTTTTTTCCATGCTATCATCCCCCAAATCCCACTACTTTCAAATATTTGCCCATAATTCTGTTTGTGAAAAAGACAAGGTTATTATGTAGATTTGTCTTCAGAAACAGCTGTATCAGTAGTCATGATTGTGAGAGGGTACTAACCCGTATCTGAGCCCAAAAGATCAGGGAGATTCAAATTGGAAAAAGGGCAAGTAATTTTTACATTTCTTTAAGAAGTGTATTGTGAAAAGAGAGATGGTCCTTAATGTAGCTTAATTTGGTGCAATAATTTGTGAAAATACACAGCTCAAGGTACACCTTTTCTGGGTTGATACCACATTTCTCACAATGTGTTTGATAACCATCCCATCATGAAGCAGAGTTATAGACATTTCCACTGGCAATCCTCCTCTTCAGGCCGATCTCCTACAATCATCTGCTTTGTTGTACTGTAAGGTTTTGTTGCTAAGAAATAATCACAGCACAGAGGCCCAAGTGGACTGAATGAGCAAGTGACAGGCAGAGGAAACCCTGCCATCTGTTGAAGGAAAATAGAGAGAAATGTGGATAAAAGTAGCCTCTATGGCTAAAAGTAGACTCAATGGAAAATCAGGGATTCAGGAGATTTTAATTAACTGTCCCTGGATGGGGCTGGATTTGCAGAAGTAATTTCAGAAATTGATCCCATCTCTTGTACCCATCTTAATTATTAGTCCCCTGAAGTGTGGGGGGAAAAAAAAAAATAAGAAGAAAAAAGAAACCCAAAACAAACAAACAAACAAAAAACCCAAATAAAAAAAAAAAACCCAACAACAAAAAAAACCACCCAGCCAAACAAACCCTCATTTGGAGGAGATATTCTTTGCTTGCTTCACAGTATCACTCACTCAGGTTGGAAAGGACCTCGAGGATCATCGAGTCCAACCTATCAACACAGACCCCATGCCTAGACCATGGCACCAAGTGCCACGTTCAATCTCCCCTTGAACGCCTCCAGGGTCGATGACTCAACCACCTCCCTGGGCAACCCATTCCAATGCCGAATGACTCGCTCGGTGAAGAACTTCCTCCTCACCTCGAGTCTAAACCTCCCCTGGCGCAGCTTGAGACTGTGTCCTCTTGTTCTGGTGCTGGTTGCCTGGGAGAAGAGGCCAACCCCTTCCTGGCTACAACCACCTTTCAGGTAGTTGTAGAGGGCAATGAGGTCACCCCTGAGCCTCCTCTTCTCCAGGCTAAACAATCCCAGCTCCCTCAGCCTCTCCTCATAGGGCTTGTGTTCAAGGCCTCTCACCAGCCTTGTTGCCCTTCTCTGGACACGCTCAAGTGTTTTGATGTCCTTCTTAAACTGAGGGGCCCAGAACTGGACACAGTACTCAAGGTGCGGCCTAACCAAAGCAGAGTACAGGGGCACTATGACCTCCCTGCTCCTGCTGGCCACACTATTCTTAATGCAGGCCAGGATGCTATTGGCCCTCCTGGCCACCTGGGCACACTGCTGGCTCATATTCAGGTGGCTGTCGATCAGCACCCCCAGGTCCCTCTCTGTTTGGCAGCTCTCCAGCCACTCCGACCCCAGCCTATAGCTCTGCATGGGATTGCTGTAGCCAAAGTGCAGCACTCGGCACTTGGACTTGTTGAATGCCATCCCATTGGACTCTGCCCATCTGTCCAGTCGGTTGAGGTCCCTCTGCAGAGCCTTTCTACCCTCTAACTGACTAACATCTGCCCCTAACTTTGTGTCATCTACAAACTTGCTGATGACTGACTCTACCCCTTCATCCAGATCATCGATGAAGATGTTGAAGAGGACAGGGCCTAGCACTGATCCCTGGGGGACACCACAGGTGACTGGCCTCCAGCTGGATGTGGCACCGTTCACTACCACTCTCTGGGCCCGGCCCTCCAGCCAGTTCCTCACCCAGCACAGAGTGTAATGGTCCAATCCACGGGCTGACAGCTTAGTCAGCAGTTTGCTGTGGGGGACGGTGTCAAAGGCCTTGCTGAAGTCCACATAGACCACATCCACAGGCCTCCCCACATCCACCAGACGGGTCACCTGATCATAGAAAGAGATCAGGTTGGAGAGGCAGGATCTGCCCTTCCTAAATCCATGTTGGCTGGACCTGAGCCCTTGGCCATCCTTCAGGTGCGCAGTTATTGCCACCAGAATAATCTGCTCCATCACTTTCCCTGGCACTGAGGTCAGGCTGACCGGCCTGTAGTTTCCAGGTTCCTCCATCTGACCCTTCTTGTGGATGGGGACCACGTTGTCCAGTTTCCAGTGATCTGGGACCTCACCTGTGAGCCAGGACTGGAGGAAAATGATGGAGAGTGGCCTAGCTAGCACATCCGCCAGCTCTCTCAGCACCCTAGGATGGATCCCATCTGGTCCCAGGGACTTGTGCTTGATGTCCTGGTTTCAGTTAGAACTAATTCTGTTCAGTGATTTTACTTTTCAGCTCAGTCTCCTCCAAGCAGCTGCACTTTCTGAAATTAACAGCATCTTTTTGCAGACAGCAGCTGCTTCTAGCAGCAATAGCACTCAGTGTGTCTAGTTAATATCAAGGTCACTCCTAAATCTTATGTACAGAGTTGGGGCTGCAGAAAGTAAAAGGCTGCGCCTGAAGGGAGGCATGGACAGTTCAGGTGACTCTAAACTGACCAGTAAGATACAAATTTAATATACATCATACTTGATCTAAAGCTGGGGGATCATGAGGATAAAGCTCTCTTCTTCAGTGCCTGGCATATGAGGAGGATTATGCCCATTGTGCCTTCAATTCTGATCCATGATTTCCTGAACCCAGCTTCAGAATTTCGCTCCTGAGTCTGGCTCCCAGCTGCTGCTGAGTCCAGCTTGGGACTTCTGCCACAGTATCAGTGTGGATGGTGACTAATTGCCATGAGGGGGCCTGGGTTCAATATTAAGTTTGTATTTTTTGTACGTATTTAATTTTATTATTATTTTTATCAAAACAGGTTTTGTTTTCTTTTCCAAACCATGTCTCCCTTCCCTTCCCTTCCCTTCCCTTCCCTTCCCTTCCCTTCCCTTCCCTTCCCTTCCCTTCCCTTCCCTTCCCTTCCCTTCCCTTCCCTTCCCTTCCCTTCCCTTCCCTTCCCTTCCCTTCCCTTCCCTTCCCTTCCCTTCCCTTCCCTTCCTATTTTGGGAAAGAAGGAAAATTAATAGAGAGCATGTGTCAGTTGTTTAGTGGACATCCCAGCCCTAGCACTTGACACCTGTCTAATTTGGATCTGTATGGTCCTATGTATTTTCCTGAACACTGACTCCTTTTCTTTCCTTAGCACTTCTAGTGCTAAGTGGTATCTACATGAAGATTATTTACATCATGTTCTGTCATTCAGAAACATACTAAAGATGGAAAGTATTATTGTAGATACTAAGAATTATTATGATTTTAAGAGCTTTATACTTTATTGCTAGTACCATCAACCTTCTGGCCTTCAGTGCTTTATCCATAGAGAATATTTTTTGAATCTGTGAAATACTTTGCAAAAGAAACCTTCTGACTAGCTCCAAATTCCCTAATCCCTTATTCAAGCTTTGAGGAACCAAAGGAAATCTGTGAAATACTTCAGGATCATTTTACTTGTCTGTTTTTCCATTAGTCCATTGCCCACAAAAAAGAAAAGCTGCACTCTGCAGTGCTTTTTCATTCAATATTGAACCACAGAGAGACCATATACCCTAGTTCCTAGTTTACATATGTCTTCATTTAGCATAGTTATGCCTAACAGTTTAATGGTTGGCCCTTTCACCTAAATATCTCCATCTCATCTCCCAAAGTAACTGACAGTATAATTGTGACTTTTGAATTGCATCAATCCTTATAATACAAATATAACAAAATAAGTTCATGTGATTTTAAAGAATTTTAGAAATCCTACTAAGGCTAATGGTTTAGTGAAAAATGTTGAATACTTATATGAAAAAAATGCATTAAGTTTGGTGGTTTTGAGGTTTTCTTCTCACTGGAAGCACAGGTTACAGAATTTTACCATATAAATTACTTCAGTAGCTTTATTTTTCTTCCCAGGTGTATGAAATCCTTAGGACTCATGCCAAGACTAACACTAACAAAGTACAAGTAGTGTGCTGAATTACTGATGCAGCTGACTCCATCAGTTGTACAATCAAAAACTGTGTAAAGGCTCAATAAACAAGATTTCACATTTTGAGAGTGAAATCTATAAACTAAATATGATACTTCCAGGAATGAAAAGACACTGTATAAAATTTTCCCACTGAGGGGATCATTTTAGCTGATAAAACAACCTTTTAATTTTTTTTTTTCTAGTAGTAGTTGCATGTGGCAGTTTGGGCTGGATGCCTATTGTTGCTGCCACATAAGATACACCTCCAGTGTCCTGAGGGTCCAGTGGGTGGACACAGGAAGCTGTGTATTTTATACCCATAATGTCCTGCTCCCTATAAATCTATCATCAAGGTCTCACACTTTCTCTTTCTTCCCTCGCTGCTCCCATGGGAGATGCTCCCTATCGGGTAATGGAACGGGAGTTATCTCCAGGCCTCTTGGGCCTGGCTAGGCTTAATGCCAGGAGGAGAAGGGGGAAGGGCAATCTCAGATCTGGCCAGCTGAGATTAGCCTAACAGTGGAGGGGGGAGGGGAGTAGGGAAGAAAGAGCCCTGGGGGGTTTGGGTGTACCCTCATGTAAGGAGAAGGCAAGTGTTGGGAGGCTTTTTGGTATGCTGTGAGGGACTCCGGATGCTTTGGGATCTCTTTCGTCACTGTGCTTGTAGCTTCTGTAAAACATTCACTGCTTTTCCATTTAAACTTTCCAATGCTTCTGCAATCTGTTTGTCCAAGTCTCATTTTTCTGCCCTGGTGGGAGGCAAGGGAGGATCTGCCTCAACCGGGGACATTGTGAAAATCAGATACTTCATCATTATTTATATTTTGTAATGAAAAGGTAAATAAGTCTCTGTAGGAAATTAATAAGGATTTTTCTGTCATTGTTATTGTTTGGTGTGTTTGTTCGTTTTTTAAATGTTTAACCTATTGGACTTTAAACTTAATCTTCATTCATGTAGGTATTTATTACAACATCAATGAATATTCTTCATTTACAAGGAAGATTATGTTAACGTGTCAGACATTAGCAGTATTTACTGTCTGTGGAATTAAAAAAATCTGCTGCAACTGTTCTGAGAGGGCTGATCAGAGTGATGCCCAGTTGGAGTTTGATTACTCCAAGGATGTGGATTGTACCGCCTCTCTGGGCAACCTATGCCAGGACTCAGTCATGCTCACAGTAAAAAAGTGTTTCCTGATGTTCAAAGAGAATCTTCTGTGTTTCAGTCTGTGCCTGTTGCCTCTGGTCCTATTGCTGGACACCACAATGAAAAAAAAAAAAAAGTCTGACTTCATATTTTTCATCCTCACCACCCATCCTACAACTTTTTAAATGTTGATAAGACCCTTCCCCATTGAGTCTTCTGCTCTTCAGACTAAACAGTATCAGCCCTCTCAGCCTCTTCTTCTCATAAAAAATGCTCCAGTACTTAACTATCTTTGTGGCCCTAATTTCACTGATTTACTACTGATGCATTCTAGGAAAACACTACAATAGGGTTTTTATCCATTCCTTCTGTTTCTTTAGTGGGTCTTCAAGTATTTTTGTCAGTGATTAATATCTTCAGGCTTTTTTCAATGGTAGGTCATTTATTCTGTTATCTGGTCTTGTTTTGTCAATGAACCCAGATTGAAATACAAAGATATACCTGTCAGTTAATAGTTTCTGAAATCTGACTAACCTCAACATGCTTATATTTTTAAAATAGGTTTTAAAAAATATAATAAGTGATTAATGTGAAATAACCTATAAGATGACTAAATACATAAAAAGAGTTTATCTTGAACGTTTAAAATTATGTTTTTGTTATTAGCTATGGAGAAGTATCATCAATTCTTTTCAAAAGCATGGTTTCTTTATTAACATTTCTCAAGACCAGAATGTGTTTCAAAGACAATTCTTAAAATTCCCGAGCACTTGAACCCTTTAAGCAGTATGTTTTCTACACGCTAACCAAATTATTCTAAATTGCACTAATTTAAAACATAAATTAAAAGTCTCTGTTGTCAATCTGAATTCATATGAGAAAGTCTATCTACCACCAAAAGAAAGAGATGCTTTTCTTGCAGTGTGTCACAATAAAATATTTAATGAAGCATGAACATAAGCGTGAGTGGGTTTTGTCATGGAAAATTCAGGAACTAAAGCTTAAAGTTTCCTTTGCACTGACTTATTCAAAATCAATTGCAAAGCTATTCAGCACTATATATAATGGCACTTTCACACAGAGAAGACTATGATAATTCAGAAAATGGTAAAGCCTGTTGAACATAAGTTTCCTTTGATTTTTCCTCTCTTTTCCTAGTAGGAATATGGTCTCTGTTTTTATTTCTATGCCTCCAGCAATATTTCCGGCAATCCCATGTTGTCTGAAAGTCTTTATAAACTTCATGCAAACATTTATGTGGGCAGTTCTTGAAAGCCAAACTACTTAACAAAGTGAGCTTTTATCAAAGCATTAAGCTGTTAATAAATGAAGAATGTTTACCCTCAGAAGAGCTTCAAAGAGTGTTTTGATGAAGATGAGCTTTCTTTCTCTCTTGCAGCTGGCCTTGCTTGCAGAGGGGAGTTGGCAGGACAGATCAGGCTTACTGCCAGAGAAGAATAAGGAGGAAGAGGTGGGCAAGGTTTCAGTGCAGGTGTTCCTTTAGAACTTGCTGTTTGATTGCATCCTAGACTGTATCTCTGAAAGTGAGGCTGCTTTGTTCTTTTATGCATGTCCTGTGCTATTTTTAAACACAATAAAATCCGCAGAAAACATTTGCACTTTTTAAGATCACTAATTAGAAAGCAAAAAATCAAAGTGAACGAAGACTCTGACCAGCAATAACCTAAAATCAGAATAACCTAAAATCAGAATCATATCATTTGAGTCATGCTGCTGAGGTCTTCTATAATTCATAATACTACCGAATAAGAGATTCAACCATAATCATAAATCATAAATTTTAAAAAATAATTTCTTACAGAAGTGCAGCTTAGCAGCTATATGTTTGTAGATGGAGCTTTTTGACACTTTGAAGTTTCCACTTTCAGACTTAAGTTGAATCACTACTCTGCTTCTGGTTGCTCTTTCAGATTTTGTTATGGATATACCTCCTAAATTGAAAGAGAACTTCTCTTTTCTTTATTTTTTTTATTATTTTATTTTATTATTTTGCAGATGTGGTGTTATGTTTTTTGCCCTTTCTTCCACCTGCTACATATATCTATTTCAGTCTGGCTCACTATCCTCTGCCTTGGGGAAAGAGAGATAAAGGTAAAGAGACTCATAGGTTGAGATTAAAGAAAGAAAACACTTGAAAGAAAAAAATAATTATAATAATAATGATAATAATAGAATGTACAAATGAGTGATGTACCATCTGGCTCTATCCTAGATGAAACCAGGACAAGGTGCATTTTTTTTTCCTATTTTTCCTCATTGCAGTGCCAAGCTAGCTGAAGGAAGCAGTATCTGGTCAGGCCCCTCTAGCTGTATATTTTTTCTGCTGTAATGAGATATCTAGGATGCATAAAATAGGCATTGAACTCTCTTCTAGCAACTTACGTTCTGAGCAGTGGCATAAAAAACACTCTGATAATACAGAAAAGTGGTTGAAGTATTGATGCCACTTGAAAATAACTACTTTGAAGTTTATTGCAAAGTCATAATTGCAAGGAGAAGTTCATATGCCTTTTTTTTTTTTTATTTTAAAAAAGGGTTTTTGTCCCACATGGTTCATCCCATTCTTCCTGGCCAAAACTACTGAACTTAAGATACTTGAAATAAAACCAAAAGGCATGAAAAATAAGACCCACAGAGTTGAAACCAAAAGTTCTTACTTTTTAGACAGTGGAAGGATATAAAGGGAAAAACCTCAGTAACTCGCTATCAAGAGACTTTAAACTTCATTTCCTAGCGAATATGAGTATATCCTAACCTTAGGCTGTCTAGAAGGTTTTTACTCTTCTACTTTGTATAGATGTGGCCATTTAGGCTGAGTGCCTCCATAAAAGAAGCCAGAGAGTTGAGACGTGCAGTGTCTAGAATGTCCAGCCCAGTGGGTGGACACAGGAAATAGTGTATTTCTATCCATAAGTTCTACACCGTAATAAATATGGCTGCAAAGAACAAAGATGAGACTGAGACCAGAATGTAAAATCATAAAACTACATCCCACTCATATACCAATGAAATTCCTGTAGAATGATATTTTTTTTTCCTTTTTACATCCAAACATTCATCTAGAGAGTTTTGAAGCTATCCTTTCTTAAAGGTACAGCCTAAATTGTCACAATCCACCCCTTCTAAACAATTTCATTGGCTGTAAGTACTGTCCATCTAATTTAAAAAAAATATATACAATTTGTAAGTGAAGTTCACAGGTCCAGCTTGATTCACTGAACCTCTACTATTTACCAGCCAGGAGGCTTGTACTAGATGTTTCTCCCAGTTTTTCAAAGATCCACCCCCCATGGCTTTGAGAGTAGTCTTCAGCAAACCATCATTGAGTTCAATTTTCCCTGCAGCTGGTGCATAGTAGGGGATGTGGAATATCCACTCAAAGCCAAGCTCTTTGGCCCAGTTCTTTACAAGATTGTCTTTGAAATGAGTACCATTTTCTGATTACATCCTCTCTGGAGTTCCATGTCTCCACAGGATTTGTCTCTCCAGACCAAGAATGCTGTTATGTGCAGTTGCATGTGGAACTGGATGAGTTTCCAACCATCCAGTGTTTCCCTCTATCATAGTATGCACATATTGCTTACCAGTATGACAACGTGGTAGAGTAATGCAGTCAATCTGCCAGTCCTCACCATACTTAGAATAGAATAAACCTTTATTAGAATAAACCAAACCAGGTTGGAAGAGACCTTCAAGATCATCGTGTCCAACCCATCAACCAATCCAACCCACCCAAACAGCTAACCATGGCACCAAGCACCCCATCAAGTCTCCTTCTGAACACCTTCAATGACGGCGACTCCACCACCTCCCCGAGCAACCCATTCCATAGCGCAATCACTCTTTCTGTATAGAACTTCTTCCTAACATCCAACCTGAACCTCCCTTGGCGCAGCCTGAGACTGTGTCCTCTTGTTCTGGTACTGGGTGCCTGGGAGAAGAGACCATCATCAGCCTGTCTACAACCTCCCTTCAGGTAGTTGTAGAGAGTGATAAGGTCACCCCTGAGTCTCCTCTTCTCCAGGCTAAGCAGCCCCAGCTCCCTCAGCCTCTCTTCATAGGGCTTGTGTTCCAAACCCCTCACCAACTTTGTTGCTCTTCTCTGGACTCGTTCCAGCAAGTCAACATCCTTCCTAAACTGAGGGGCCCAGAACTGGACACAGTACTCGAGGTGTGGCCTAACCAGTGCAGTGTACAGGGGCAGAATGACCTCCCTGCTCCTGCTGGCCACACTGTTCCTGATGCAGGCCAGGATGCCATTGGCCCTCTTGGCTGCCTGGGCACACTGCAGGCTCATGTTAAGCCTACCATCAACCAGCACCCCCAGGTCCCTCTCTGCCTGGCTGCTCTCTAGCCACTCTGACCCCAGCCTGTACCACTGCATGGGGTTGTTGTGGCCAATGTGCAGAACCCGGCATTTGGATGTGTGAAATCTCATGCCATTGGATTCTGCCCATCTGTCCAGCCTGTCGAGGTCTCTCTGCAGAGCCTCTCTACCCTCCAGCAGATCAGCTCTTGCCCCCAGCTTGGTGTCGTCAGCAAATTTACTGATGATGGACTCAATGCCCTCATCCAGATCATCAATAAAGATGTTAAAGAGCACAGGGCCCAGCAATGATCCTTGGGGCACACCACTAGTGACTGGCTGCCAGCTGGATGTGGTACCATTCACCACCACTCTCTGGGCTCGGCCATCCAGCCAGTTCCTAACCCATCGCAGTGTGCTCCTGTCCAAGCCATGGGCTGACAGCTTGGCCAGCAGTTTGCTATGGGGGACGGTGTCAAAGGCCTTGCTGAGGTCCAGGTAGACTACATCAACAGGCCTCCCCACATCCACCAGACGGGTCACCTGATCATAGAAGGAGATCAGGTTGGTCAGGCAGGACCTGCCCTTCCTAAATCCATGCTGGCTAGGCCTGATCCCTTGGCCATCCTGTAAGTTTTGTGTTATTGAACTCAGGATAACCTGTTCCATGATCTTGCCTGGCACTGAGGTCAGGCTGACAGGCCTGTAATTCCCTGGCTCATCCAACCGGCCCTTCTTACGGATGGGCACCACGTTGGCCAGCTTCCAGTCCTCTGGGACCTCTCCAGTGAGCCAGGACTGCTGGAAAATGATGGATAGTGGCTTGGCCAGCTCATCTGCCAGCTCTCTCAGCACCAGAGGATGAATCCCATCTGGTCCCATGGACTTGTGGGGATCCAAGCTGCTAAGGAGAGTTCCAACCACCGCCTCATGGAACGTAGGGAAACTGTGCAGCTCCCTGGCTCCTTCTGCTAGCTCTGCAGGCCAGCTGTCAGGAAGACGTTCTGCCCTTCTAGTAAAAATTGAGGCAAAGAAGGTGTTAAGTATCTCTGCCTTTTCCTTATCCTTGGTTACAACATTTCCCTCTGTGTCCACCAAGGAGTGGAGGTTGTCCTTTCCCTTCCTCTTGCTATTAATGTATTTATAGAAGGACTTTTTGTTGTCCTTCACAGTAGAGGCCAGTTTAAGCTCCAAGTGTGCTTTTGCCTCCCTAATTCTCTTCCTACAAGACCTAGCAACATCCTTAAACATTCTGTGGGTTGCCTCCCCTCTCTTCCAAAGGTGATACACCCTCTTTTTTTCCCTCAGTTCCATTAAAAGTTCATGAACCATCCAGGCTGGCCGTCTGCCCCGGCAGCTCATCTTCCGGCACATTGGCACAGCCTGTCCCTGAGCCTTCAACAATTCTTCATTGAAGTAGGTCCAGCTCTCCTGGACCCCTTTGTTTTTAAGGGCTTTATCCCAAGGAACCCTCTGAATTAGTTCCTTGAGTAACCCAAAGTCTGCCCTCCGGAAGTCCAGAGTGGAGGTCTTCTTGCCGCCCCTCTTGGCTTGACCAAAAACCGAGAATTCAATTATGTCGTGGTCACTGGACCCCAAACACCCTCCAACCACCACATCGCCCACCAGTCCTTCCCTGTTGGTGAAGAGATAGAATAGAATAGAATAGAATAGAATAGAATAGAATAGAATAGAATAGAATAGAATAGAATAGAATAGACCAAGTTGCAAGAGACCTTCAAGATCATCGCATCCAGCCTATCATCCAACACCACCTAACCAACTAACCCATGCAACCAAGCACCCTGTCAAGTCTCCTCCTGAACACCTCCAGCGATGGCGACTCCACCACCTCCCCAGGCAGTCCATTCCAATGGGCAATTACTCCCTCTGTGTAAAACTTCCTCCTGACCTCCAGCCTGAACATCCCCTGGCGCAGCCTGAGACTGTGTCCTCTTGTTCTGGTGCTGGCTGCCTGAGAGAAGAGATGAACCTCTGCCTGTCTACAATCCCCCTTCAGGTAGTTGTAGAGAGCAATACGGTCACCCCTGAGTGTACAGGGGCAGAACAACCTCCCTGCTCCTGCTGGCCACACTGTTCTTAATGCAGGCCAGGATGCCATTGGCTCTCCTGGCCGCCTGGGCACACTGTAGGCTCATGTTCAGCCTACGATCAACCAGCACCCCCAGGTTCCTCTCTGCCTGGCGGCTCTCCAGCCACTCCGACCCCAGCCTGTATCTCTGCCTGGGGTTGTTGTGGCCAATGTGCAGAACCCGGCACTTGGATATGTTAAATCTCATGCCGTTGGACTCTGCCCATCTGTCCAACCTGTCGAGGTCCCTCTGCAGAGCCTCTCTACCCTCCAGTAGATCAACTCCTGCCCGTAGCTTGGTGTCATCAGCAAATTTACTGATGATCGACTCAGTGCCCTCATCCAGATCATCAATAAAGATGTTAAAGAGGATGGGGACCAGCACTGATCCCTGGGGGACTCCACTACTGCCTGGCCACCAGCTGGATGTGGCACCATTCCCCACCACTCTCTGGGCTTGGCCATCCAGCCAGTTTCTAACCCATCGCAGTGTGCTCCGGTCCAAGCCATGGGCTGACAGCTTGGCCAGGAGTTTGCTGTGGGGGACAGTGTCAAAAGCCTTGCTGAGGTCCAGGTAGACTACATCCACAGGCCTCCCCACATCCACCAGGTGGGTCAGCTGATCATAGAAGGAGATCAGGTTGGTCAGGCAGGACCTGCCCTTCCTAAATCCATGCTGGCTGAGCCTGATCCCTTGGCCATCCTGTAAGTGCTGTGTGATTGCACTCAGGATGACTTGTTCCATGATCTTGCCTGGCACTGAGGTCAGGCTGACAGGCCTGTAATTCCCTGGCTCATCCAGCCGGCCCTTCTTGTGGATGGGCACCACGTTGGCCAGCTTCCAGTCCTCTGGGACATCTCCAGTGAGCCAGGACTGCTGAAAAATGATGGATAGTGGCTTGGCCAGCTCCTCTGACAGCTCTCTCAGCACCCTGGGATGGATCCCTTCTGGTCCCATGGACTTGTGGGGATCCAGGCGGCTGAGCAGATCACCAACTACCCCATTTTGGAACAGTGGAAAAATATACTGCTCCCTGGCTCCTTCTGCCAGCTCTGGAGGCCAGCTGTCAGGAAGACATTCTGTCCTGCTAGTAAAAATTGAGGCAAAGAAGGTGTTAAGTATCTCTGCCTTTTCCTCATCCCTTGTCACAACGTTCCCTTCCGTGTCCACCAAGGAGTGGAGGTGTCTCTGCACTTCCTCTTGCTATTAATGTATTTATAGAAGGACTTTTTGTTGTCCTTCACAGCAGAGGCCAGTTTAAGCTCCAAATGTGCTTTTGCCACCCTAATTTTCTTCCTACAAGACCTAGCAAC
Organism: Melanerpes formicivorus; assembly: GCF_026170545.1. Taxonomy (NCBI): domain Eukaryota; kingdom Metazoa; phylum Chordata; class Aves; order Piciformes; family Picidae; genus Melanerpes; species Melanerpes formicivorus. The sequence continues at coordinate 45,449,296 of NW_027142353.1, read as the reverse complement.
ATCCTTAAATTTTTCATGGGTTGCCTCACCTTTCTTCCAAAGATGATACACCCTCTTTTTTTCCCTTAGTTCTATTAAAAGTTCATTAACCATCCAGGCTGGCCGTCTGCCCCAGCAGCTCATCTTCTGGCACATTGGCACAGCCTGTCCCTGTGCCTTCAACAATTCTTCCTTGAAGTAAGACCAGCTTCCCTGGATCCCTTTGTTTTTAAGGGCTTTATCCCAAGGAACCCTCTGAATTAGTTCCTTGAGTAGCCCGAAGTCTGCCCTCTGGAAATCCAGAGTGGAGGTCTTCTTTCTACCCCTCTTAGCTAGACCAAATAATGAGAATTCATTTATCTCGTGGTCACTGGCCCCTAAGCACCCTCCAACCACCACATCGCCCACCAGCCCTTCCCTATTGGTGAAGAGGAGGTCAATCATAGCCTTACCCCTGGCAGGCTCACGCAGCACCTGGGATAAGAAGCTGTCCTCCATGCATTCTAAGAACCTCCTAAATTGCCTCTTTGCTATGTTAAGATCCCAGCAGATATCAGGCAAGTTGACGTCGCCCATGAGAACAAGGTCTGGAGATCTTGAGACAGCCTTAAGCTGCCTATAGAATGACTCATCAACATCCTCCTCCTGGTTGGGTGATCTATAACAGATTCCAACCAGGATGTCAGCCCTGTTGGCCTTCCCTCTAATTCTCACCCACAGGCACTCAACCCGATCGTCCCTGATCTCCATCTCAATGGCATCTAGTGCCTTCCTGATGTACAGGGCCACCCCTCCACCCCTTCTTCCTTGCCTGTCTCTCCTGAAGAGCCTGTAGCCATCAATTGCAGCACTGCAGTCATGTGAGTCGTCCCACCACGTCTCTGTGATGGCAACTACATCATAACTTTCCTGCTGCTGCAAGGCTTCCAGCTCCTCTTATTTGTTGCCCATGCTTCGTGCATTAGTGTACATGCACTTCATCCGGGCTGCTAGTTTCACCTCTGGCTCTGGCTTATCACACCCAGACCCCAGCCTGGGGGGACTGGTTTCAGCCCCTTCCTCCTTCAAAGCTAGTTTAAAGCCCTATCTATGAGACCTGCCAATTCCCTTCCTAGAATCTTTTTCCCTTTGAGGGATAGGCCATTCTCGTACACTCTGATCTTTCCCCTCCTCTGGGACAGATGTGCTCCATCTGTTGCCAGCTGGCCTGGTGCAGCAGAAAGTTTTTCAAGATCGAAAAACCCAAAATTCTTTTGACTGCACCAGCCTCTAAGCCACTTGCTGACTTCAGCTGCTGACCTGTTCCTTATGGTATTCCCTCCTGCAACTAAGTGTATAGATGAAAAAATTATTTGTGCACCTGACCCCTCAACCAGATCTCCCAGGGCTCTGAAGTCATCTTTGATAGCCCTGGGAGTTCTGGTTGCAACATCATCATTCCCTAACTGCATAACTATCAAGGGATAATAGTCAGAGGGCTGCACCAGACCAGGCAGTCTTCTGGTAACATCTCCAACCCTAGCTCCTGGAAGGCAACAAACCTCCCTGTAAGTAGGGTCAGGCCGACATATGGGGCCCTCTGTTCCCCTCAGGAGAGAATCACCAATAACAATTACTCTCCTCTTTTTTTTAAGGGAGCAAGTCCTGATGCCGGGGAAAGGCTGTTTAACCTTAGGCTGTTTAACCTTAGGCTGTTTTGCCACAGGGAAAACCCCAGATGGTGTGTCCTCCAGTGTCAGAATCACCTCACCCTCAACCTCCAGTGCCCCATACTTGTTTTCCAAGGGCAGTAGGGGGGGTGAGGGGAGGCAAGGAGGTTTAACCTTGTGTCTTTTGAGAGGAACCTGTGTCTATTCCCCTCTGCTTTTTGGATAACCAGCCTCTGCTGGGGAGGCTGCAGAGCCTGGTTACTCAGGTTCGTCTCCCTTCTACAATTGCTTACATCTCTAAATCTAGCAACCTCGTCCTTCAGTCCGGGCACCAGGCTAAGCAGACAGTCGATCTGCTCACACCTAATGCAGGAGCCATCCCCTCTACCCTGCATCTCAAGTGCCAGGCTCCAGCACCGTCTGCAGCTAGATACCTGGACACCTACCTCTTGCTTATGACACCTACCTACCTGCTTATATTCCCCCTCAGTCTGAGTCGAGACTGACTTTTTAAAGGAGTTATTGTGGCGAGTTACCACCATGGCTAGCCCTGCCCACAGGACCTACTGGAGAAAGATTTTTTTAAAAATAAAAAAGTGTGGTGGCATGCGCATCCCAGCGAGAAGCCGAGCTGAAATAGAAGCTGCCATGAGCTGCCGCAGGCTTTTAAACTGCCGCGGCATGCAGTAGAGCCCAAACGATCCCGAACACGTGGAGAATTGGTGGGAGCCGATTCCTGCCGAGCGCAGAGACTCTGTGCGGGTCCTTCAGGTTAGAAAGGCAGCAGTCCGTGCTTTTCCAAGGCTCCTGGTCTCGATGTATGTTCCCGGTGGAGATTACCGCTGAAAGAGAAGCTGCCGCGAGCCGCTGCGGGCTTTTAAACTGCCATGGCACGCAGTGGAGCCCGAACGATCCCGAACACATGGAGAATTGGTGAGAGCCGATTCCTACTTGTACTTGGACCATCTGACACCATACCACAAAGGCTTCATTCGCTTTCTCTGCATAATAGCAGCACAGCTGTCACAGTCATGGATGACTTGTGTGATAGCATCCATGGAAATGTCTATGGATCTGTCACGAGCCCACTGGTATGTTGTATCTCTGCCTTGATCTCCTGACGAATTGTGAGCCCATCAAGCTAAGAATATCTCACCTTGGTGTTTCCAGTCGAGATCAAGATCAGAGTCCATGTCTACTTGAGAAACGCAGCTAGATCTGCCTGATGGTTGTGTTGCTGTTCCTCAGTAGCTTTGCTCTTAGGAATGTGAGCATCAATGTGTCTCACCTTCACTGGAATTCTCTCGACTCAATCGGCAATGTCCTGCCACAGGTCAGCTGCCCAAATAGGCTTTCCTTTTCTCTGCCAACCATTCTTTTTTTCTGGTCCTTTAGCCAACTCCACAGAGCATTGGCTACCATCTACAAGTCAGTGTAGAGATAAAGCTTTGGCCATCTCTCATGCTCAGCTACGAAAAGAGCTATCTGGACAGCTTTTACCTTTGCAAATTAACTGGATTCTCCTTCTCCATCCTTTGCTTCTGCAACTCAGCGTGTTGGACTCCACACTGCAGACTTCTGCCTTCGCTTGTTTCCAACAAGATGACAGGAGCCATCTGTGAGCAAAGCCTATTTCTTTTCATCATCAGACAGATCATTGTAAGGAGGAGCTTCCTCAGCATGAGTTACTTTCTCCTCTGGAGGTTTAGTACAGTTGGTACCTTCAGGCCAACTTGTGATCACCTCCACCAGACCAGGTCTTTCAGGATTTCCCATTCGAGCTCTCTGTGTTATCAGAGACACCTACTTGGACAATGTGGAATCTGTGGCATGATGTGGTGTAGAACGTTTGCCTTTGAACATCCAATTCAAAACTGGTAATCTGCGAGCTAAGAGAAGTTGTGACTCAGTTCCAATTACTTCAGAAACTGTTTTTACTCCTTCATAGGCAGCTAGAATCTCTTTCTCTGTTGGAGTATAATTTACCTCTGAGCCTCTGTAACCTCAACTCCAGAAATCAAGTAAAAATCCTCTTATCTCACCTGGAGCTTTTTGCCACAAGCACCAGGTTGGACCATTGTCACTTGCAGCTGTGTACAAAGTGTTCTCAATGTCTGGACCATCTCAGACAGGTCCGAGACCCACTGCTTGAACTACCTCTTGTTTATCTGGTCAAAGGCTGCTTGTTGTTCAGGTTCCCACTGGAAACTGTTTCTCTTTCAAGTCACATCATACAGAGGTTTCACAATCTGACTGTATCCAGGAATGTGTAGTCTCCAAAATCCCAAGAAATGCAGAGTTTCTTGCTTGTTCATGGGATTTGCCATTGTAGAGACTCTATTTACCACATCCACTGGAATGTGTCGGCATCCATCCTGCCACCGCACTCCCAGTAACTGGATCTCTGTGGTAGGTCCTTTCACCTTGTCTCGCTTGATGGCAAAACCTGCATTCAGAAGAATGTCAATGATTTTGTTACCTTTCTCGAAGACTTCTCCAGTAGTTTTAGCCCAGACAATGATATCATCGATGAACTGGATGTGTTCTGGAGCATCGCCTTTCTCCAGAGCATCGTGGATTACTGCATGACAGATGCTTGAGCTGTGGATCCAGCCCATTGGCAATCTGTTGAAAGTGTACTGGATTCCTCTCCAGGTGAAAGCAAACTGAGGCCTGCATTCCTCTGCTATGGGAATAGAGAAAAAGGCATTAGCAATGTCTGTGGTAGCATACCATTTGGCCTCTTTGGATTCCAACTCACATTGGAGTTACATCATGTCTGGTACTGCTGCACTCATAGGTGGAGTTACTTCATTCAGGGCACGGAAGTCAACTGTCAGATGCCAGTCTCTATTCTGCTTTTGCACAGGCCACACTGGACTGTTGAAAGGTGAATGAGTTTTGCTGATGACTTTCTGACTTTCCAATTGATGAATCAGATTCCGAATGGGCACCAAAGAATTGCAGTTGGTTCTGTACACATCCCAATAGATTCTGCTATCTCCATTATCCCTCTCCTCCCCCTGGCGGCAGTCAGGGCACCCGCACTTGTGGGGAATATGTCCACATGTGCAGTTAGTCCTGTGTCCAGTGTTAGAATTGGAATCACTCTTGAAGCCATTAGTATTGTTCTAGGAAGCTATGGAAGTAACAGCTACCCTTCTGGTATTGCTACCTTGGGTTCTGCCACTTTGCAGTTCCCATATGGGATCTGACAATCCCATCTCTTCATGTTCTCACCAAACTGATCACACAGTTATCCAAATACTCCCACATGATTGCGTCTGTGACCTGTTTTGGTTTGACCTGTTTTGGAATGACCTCCTTGGTGGATGTCTATTCCTAACAGCTGAAACTTGTATCTATCCTGAGGAGGAATTGGAATTATTTCCTTGTGTCAGTTAGGATCATTAATCTTTCAGTTCTTTCATGCAATTCTTAGTCACACTAGACAAAGTTTCAATGGCTGAAACTGAAGAAACATGTGTGAGACTATCCTCCAATTGTCTCATTTGATCAGTGAAATGTCCAACCTTAGGAGGAGCTCCACCATAATTTCTTGTCACAATTCTGCTTTCCAAAATAGTAGCATAATTAGGAGGAGCAAGTTTGATGAGGTTTTTGGCAAGACCTGTTCCCACAGGAATTTCATCAGGATTCAGAGTACCGTCGTTACCATAGAGTACTTCCCTAATGGCTAATTCTCTCAGACACTTAATTCCCTCATCCATGGTATTCCAGAGTTTAGGATTCCATGGAAGGTCATCTCAGGATGGGTATCTCATAAGAGCTGCCAATAAATTGTGTATCCACAGAGAAACCTTACCGATACACCTGCCTAGATGTCTATGCATTCCATTATCCTTTGAGAGAGTGCCTAGCTGAGATGCTGACTTACACTCACTAACATTCAGTTCAAAGCATCCACGCCTAGCAGCGTAACATTTCTAGTTCAAGCCCCTGACAAATTGTAATATCTCTGTATATAGTTAAGCAGCTGCCAGCATCTCATTGAGTCACCACCTGGTGGACAGGCAGTGGAATTGAACCCTTCATTATATTAATAGAAATTAATTCTGTAAATATTCTAATTAGGTCCAAATTATAAATATTAAACCACTTGTGGGATGTATTTAACAATTGTGCACTGGAATATGTATATGAAATAGTGCTTAATCAGTTGTTGATAATTTTAATAATTAATAAAATAATGTTTATATAATTCATATTAATAAATTAATAACCTCTTCATCACAGTCACTGTTCTCTATTTAGACTAGACTAGGATAGAATAGAATAGAATAAAATAGAATTAACCAAGTTGGAAAAGGCGGATGGTATCAAAAGCCTTGCTGAAGTCCAAATAGACTATATCCACAGCCTTCCCCACATCCACCAGGAAGGTCACCTGATCATAGGAGGAGATCAGGTTAGCCAGTCAACAGGGACCTACCCTTCCAAAATCATGCTGGCTGGGCCGTATCCCTTGGCCATCCTGTAAGTGCTGTGTGATTGCACTTAAGATGACCTGTTCCATAATCTTGCCTGGCACTGAGGTCAGGCTGACAGGTCTGTAATTCCCTGGTTCATCCAACTGCCCCTTCTTGTGGATGGGCAGCATGTTGGCCAGCTTCCAGTCTTCTGGGACCTCTCCGGTGAGCCAGGACTGTTGAAAAATGATGGAGAGCTTCTTGGCAAGCTCATCTGCCAGCTCTCTCAGTACCCTAGGATGGATCTCATCTGGTCCCACGGACTTTGCACATTGCGCTATTGATCATAACTCTCTGAACACAGCCATCCAACCAATTCCTTATGCAGGGAGCGGTCCACCCCTCAAGTCCCTACTTTTCCACTTTGGCGACCAGAATGTCATGCAGACAGTATTACATGAATAGCACAAGTCCAGGTAGATGACATCATTTGCTCTTTCCTTATCCACTGATGCTGTAACTCCATCATAGAAAGCCACCAATTTTGTCAGTCCTGATTTGCCCTTGGTGAAGCCATGTTTATTACCATCAATAACCTTTCTTTATGCCTTCACAAGACCTTCACGAGAATCTGTTCATAATCTCGCCAGTCACAGAGGCGAGACTGACTGGCCTACACTTTCCAGGGTTTTGCTTTTTTCTCTTTTTGAAGGTGGGGTTTATGCTTCTCCAGAGACTTCACCAAATTGCCGTGACTTTTCAAATATCATGGACAGTGGTTTGTCAACTTCATCTACCAGTTCCCTCAGGACCCATGGGTGGATTTCAGCAGGACCCATGGACTTGTGTACCTTCAGATTCTTTAGATGGTCTTGAAACTGCTCTTCACTTACATGGGCAGATCTTCCTTTTCCCACTCCCCACCTGTGTTTTCTGGAGGTTGGCCAGCATAGGTAGAAACACTGCCAGTGAATACTGAAGCAAAGTAGATGTTGAGCACCTCAACCTTCTCCATATCTGTCATGACCCTGTCTCCATTCTCCGTTTGGAAAGGCCCCACATCTTCCTATGAGAGACTAATAGGTTTGTCTCTCTCGGTGTACTCAACAAAGATAAAATCACTTGCTGTTTGCCCAGACAATATGTATTGGGCAGAGCCACTAGAAGGACTCTTGGAAGGTGCAAAGATAACATTGCTCACTGGGCCACAGCTGGCCTACAACAATGACCCAGCCATCCACGCCTTCAGGGCAAGACAATCTCCACCCATCAAGTAAGGAATGTGGGGGGGATTGTCTGAATGGAGACGGGGGAGACGGAGATTCCTCCCCCTTCCATCCAAAATCTTGCCCAAACACACAACAATACACAGAACCTAAGGATTATTTCCTGCCCCTAGAATTTCTGAGGGACAATATTTGAATACATACTTAAGGACTAAAAACTGCATAAAAGACTGGAGCAACTACTGGTTTGTAGAGAGAAACAGAGGAGAAAAATGGGGAGAAAAACGGAGATGAAGGAAAACACAGGAGACGTACCATGCCGCTGAGAAGGGAAAGCCGGGACAATGCTGCTCCGGAGAAAAGAAGCTGCCCAGACCACAGCTCTTCTCCAGCCAAAGCCTCAGCACCCTTTCTCTACAGACCCAGGCTGCCCAGAGAAGCCTCATCACTTTTTCTCTACAGACCCAACATCTCCTGTAGCACTTTTCCTCCACAGACTTTAACTGTCTTGGGGGGGATGAGGGGTGTGGTAATGTAATTCCTTTCCTCTTCTCTCTCTCTTCTCTCTCTCCCTCTCTATTTTCTCCCTCTCCCCTTCTTATGTCCACTTTATTTATGTAATAAATAGTCTAGCTGTTGATACTTTGGCCTCGTCTGTTCCTCTAATTTCACAACGTGGGAATATTTAAAAGAACTGTGTCTCCGGACCGAGACATTTAATGTCTCCGGACCGTGACACTTCCCTAGCCATCTTTGGGTCCCTGATGTACCTAAAGAAATTCCTCTTTTTCTCTTTAATGTCCCTAGCCAAGTTTCATTCTATCTATGCTTTTGCTTTCCTAACCTGATCCCTGGCTGCTTGGGCAATGTCTTTGTAGTACTCCCATGTGGCCCATTGTTGTTTCTGTTGCTTATAGGCTTTCTTTTATTTCCTGGGTAAGTCCAGGAGCACCTTGTTCATCCACACTGGTCTCTTGGCACTCTTGCCTGCCTTCTTCCTTCTAGGAATGCACTGCTCCTGGTCTTGGAGGAGATGCTTCTTGAATGTTGAATAGAGAGAACTGAGAAGAATTCTTTGGTTATATGAGCCATGCATTACACTAAACAACAGTTGTCTTTCTTAATAATCACTTAAATACTCAAAAGAAGGTAAAGTTTCTGTGACAGAAGGGAGTGAAAGATTTTCCTTGAAATATGGTATGTTGTCTGTCCTGGTTTAATACAGCCTGCTCTCACAAGACTCATTCCTGAGACCAAGAGCAAGTGAAACACACAAACAGCCCTCTGGACAGAGAAAAGGAGTGCTTAATGGAGTAATACGATGTACAATACCATAGCATATTTTGCAGAAAAGCACAGGAAAAAGCAGAAGCACAGTAGCAGAAGCAAGCCAACCATAAAACCAGTCCACTCAACTCTCCCATGCAGAAGTTTACATCCAGCCATGAAGAAGAGACCCACACCCAAAGTCTGAAGAAACCCCTAGAAACAGGAAGCATGTCAGGTTACATCCTGAACTCCAAGCCCCATCATCCTTTGCTCCTGCTGAACACTTTTGTTATAAAACTGGCATGACATCAGTGTGGTTATTGAATATTCATCAGCTGATTTGGCAGACTGTCCAAAACCAGGACATTTGCCTAGAAAGGTCATACAAGGCAACTTCACATATGGTGTTTTTCCAATGAATCTTCACGGAAAAGTGTCAATAAGAATAATTTAATCAATTCAGCTCATTTCAGCTGAATTCAAGCCTCTTGATTACTTGTAAATATCCTCTTTCAGTTTCAGGCAATCCTTTCAAGCCTGAGTTCCTCTCCTCACAACCAGTTTCCACTCACACTAGGTTTTTTGTCCCCCTTTCTTTATTTTGGGCAGTTTTAATAATTTTTTCCTTTTTTTTTTTTTTTTTTTTTTTTTTTTTGCCAAAAAAATTTCCTCATTATATCATGATATTTTAAAGATAGATTGAATCTAATGTTTATAATAGATGCAACTAAAACCAGTAAAGACAAAAAGAACCTTCACTTTGGTAACATTTCTATACCATATTTTGGTGTTTTCAAAAGAAAATGTGATCTCTAAATTAATATGAAAAAAGACAGCTCCCCTTATAAGATGCTGGTTGCTTGTCTAGTGATTGGAGAAAAGGACAATAATGCACATAAATAGAAGGGCATAGGAGAATATTTTAACAAGAATTATATTCTGTCTTTTTCAACAGAACAATTAAGCACATAAGACCAAAAAAATTCTGAGATTTTCTTGTTTGTCATAAAAAATATAGTTCAGACATATTTTAATATATGCTATATATTTTGCTAAACATGTTGACATACTTTTAAAAGCTGTCAAAACTGCCTCTCAACTGCAGACCAAGTTTATGATGCCATGGTCATAGATTACAACAGATTCAAAGAATGGATTTAAAATAATAGAAGGATCTTTAATGTAGCAAATAAATTCCACTGGCTGCCAATTTAAGCTAGACAATTTCACATGAGAACTGAAAACACATTTCTGAACAAGGAAGAAAACTGTTAGACAAGCGTATGAGTCTCTTGCAATGAATACTGCAGTACATTAAAATTTTGAATTGCAACCTGACACAGAAATTAGAGGCAATTGCTTTCCATAATCAGAATTATGTGCATGATATTTTCAAAGCGATAAAAATTCACCTAATCTGATTTTTTTCATTTAGTTGTCTAAAGAGAAAGCTAAAGCTGACAAGTTTGGGGTTTTTTATTTTCCCCATTTGTTTCCATTTTCAGAAAAAGTATAGCAAAAGGTGAAACAAGTTGCTAGATTTAACTATTTGTTGTGGATTTGACAAGGAATAGTTGCTTCTGGTTTAAGCTAGAAAACCAGGATGTGCAATCATTGTCTTGAAATAGGAAGATGTAACTAGGTAGGAAGTGGCTTTGAGAAAGCCTTTTCAGTGAGAACTGCTCTGCTGAGCATTCTGAGGTGAGTTTCCCATTGTCAAATTGAATTCAGCAACAGAAAATTTTCAGCTGAAATCAGCTAACAGAAAGTGTTAGACCAGATGCTGTCTTGATTTTACAGAATTCAAGAGCCCCATTCTGATTTATTCCTTTAATAACAAACAAACAAACAAATAAACAAACACAAAACAACAAACTAATCAACCAAACCCAAAACTCACACACACACACAAAGAGACACCCTCCTCCCAAAACCCACAAACAAACAAACAAACAAACAAACAAAACCCCCAAACACACAAACAAAAAAACAACCCAAAAAACCCCACATGATTCTGTGGGAAAAGATAAGGTGGAAACCAAATCCTTCCGTGATGGTTTAAATTTACTTGGGAGGCTAGGTAGTAATGTGTTGAAATGAGAGAAAGCAGTTGATAGTACAATAGTCCTACTTCCGACTATCAGGTTGGCAAACAGAAGGAGAAATGGGGAACTTTATTAAGATCCCTTTAAATTCATGGGCTTGTCTACAGTTTATGAGCACGTGGAAGAAAGAAACAGATTTAAAAACTCATCCACCCAAGAATGTATATGATACCAAATTGTCTTCACACTCATAAAATGTAAAAAATTATGTTTGTATTTTATTGACTGTTTGGGATATAAAATGCACATATGAAACGTTTACTACATTCTCTTTTAATATCACATCAGCTTGAGTTACAATTTCCACTTTTCCTACTTTGAGTCTCCATCTCAAACATGGCCAATTAGAGAGCCAAGTGGGTAGGATTTTAGGGACTCTTCCAGCATGAAATTAATATGTCTTAGGAAAAAGTCAACAGGAGATGAGCAAGGTTCAGAAGTGGGGGACCGGAGATGCTGTAAGGATAGGATGGTGGATTGATCCTTTAATAATAGGTCTTATCTAAATCTTTTAAATCAGATTTTATATATGTCGTGGTTTGGGAGGCCAATTCTCCCATCACAGGCAAAAATAATGACTCAGACAAATGGATTGCAAAAGATGGTGGAAAGTTTAAATGGGAAAAAAAAAAAAAAAAAAACAATGAAAGTTTTACAGAGAACCACAAGCCCCGTGACAAAAGAGAGAGATCCCAGAACATACGCAAGAATGTCCCATCCCCACCTGGGGGTACACCCAAACCCCACCCCCAGGGCTCTTTCTCCCCCCCCAACCCAGCCTTGGGCCTGGGCAGGCCCAAGGGAGGCAGCTCACGCCATTTTACCTAGGCACCAGCAGGGGATGAAAGAGGGAGTGAAGACCCCATGCTGATGTATTGTAGGGGAGCAGGGCATTATGGGAAATGGAATACCTGGTTTCCTGTGACCACCCCCCCTGGGCTGGGCCCACCCCTTGGGACCTCCCAGGTGTGGTCTGTGCAGTGGCATCCAGGCCAGCACCCAGCTCAAACCACCACAATTTATTAGAAGTCATGTTTTACCCCTAAGTTTTTTTTGACAGAGTAACTATCTAGGTTTGTTGGGGTTCTTTTTCCCCAAAAAGTGTAGTGAGAATGAAAGGAAATATAAAAAATATGCAATTCTAATTTCAGACACTATAATCACAACAGGATCACTAAGTTACTTCTTCTCATCTCAACTCTCTCAATGTCTTTGAACGCACAATTCTTCATGGTCTCAAAAAATTTATGTACAGATAAAAGGAATTATTTATGTATATCAGTTAATGTCCAAGGGAAGAAGATACGACTTCCTCTCTCTATCCCTTATAACCTGAATGGCAGTGAGTCGTGTCCATTTTGATTCTGAGTGTACCATAGTATACTCAGTATGTGGTTTTGCAGTGTCCAGATCTGTGCAGTGTAAAGACAGCAGCAAGGCATTAATATACTGAGATAAAATGCTCTGCTTTTTGGGAAGTTCAGAAGGGTTTATATCCAATCAATTGCTCTAGATTATTATTATTTTTATATTATTATTATTATTACTTAAATATAGTAATAATTAATAAAAATAATGTAGTGCAAAAGTGACATCATAGATACAAATATTAATATTTTATTGAACACAAAACTGATCTGAGTTACAACTAACAAACCAAGCTGAAAAAAACCCACAGTTCTAAAGAAAGATCATTTGCACGTTCATGCCTTGTGGGCTGATATGCTGAATAATTTATCATTCCTATCATTCTCTTGTCCATTGCATAATTTTCAATTGCCAGTATAAAACCTTTGAATACAATAGAAGACTGCATAGGATCTACATAAAGTATATATGCTATAGGAATTGCACTGATACATTTTGAATTATTATTTCAAACAACTAGATTTGTACAAACATAAGCAAAGAGAAAAAATGCCATAGAGACAAGATTCACAGCTTGATGGTTAGTGGCCAGCAGTAAAATTCTGTTAATCTTGAAAGAATTAATTAGAAGGATAAAACTCTGCTCACTGAATAAAATTGTCTCCACTTCCCCTCCTTTTGTGCAGAGATACTGCATAAGAGCTGGAAATTAGGGTCATTTAAATTGCAATTTACACAGTGTAGATAGAACCTCAGTGGTGGTTAGATTTCAAATTAGTTTTGTGTTGGGAGGTAGGGTGATTTATATAATACAATTAAAGAAGATAAAAACATAATTAAAAATTATATTATTAGGTGGAAAGAAATAGCATTAATTAAAAAAAATCTTGTGTATTTTCAATGAAGATCTTATGTCACCATTCAAAATAAAGGAAAGTAGCAACTAAATTTCAGTTAGCAGAACTGATCTCCTAGCACAATAAAATAATAAATTTCTTGTTTCATCATCTCTAGCCATGGAAAGAATTACACTCAATACATTCTAAATTAACAACATGTTCAGTAACATTCTTTTGCTTATTTTCTATTAATGAGCAGATTATTTTTATTATTACTAATATTGTGACAGTTTTAGGCTGTGCCTTTAAGGAAAAGACAGCTACAGAATACTCTAGTTGAATGTTTTGGTGTAAAAAGGAATAAAAAAATAATTCAAAACTAATTTCATTGGTAGATTAGTAGGAATGTAACTTTAAGGATTTTAGTATCAGTTCAGTCTGTTCAGCTTTTTCTGTGCTGTGCAGCTGCCTTCTTTCTTCTGTTCTTGGTGGTGCTGACCTTGGACTAATGAGATAAGAAACTAAATTTTTTTCCCCTTAACATCTGCTTTGAACTAACAGAATTTTCCTTAATATCCATTTTTCTCTCTTTAATCCTTTTTGGGAAAAAGGGAGGAAGGGGGAAAAGGAGTTTTGAGGGGAACCCTCCTCTGGAGGGAGTTTTCTGTGTTACGTTCTTTCCTGTATATTTTTGTATATACTGCAAATACTGCATACTTTTTATATATTCATTGCATTTCATTCTGCTTGTAAAAATACAGCCTTTTCCATTTGTTTCTCCAACTGAGTTAGCTGTGGTTTGTGTGTGTGTGTGAGAATTGAACTTCTCTCACTACTAGAAATATTAACTAAAAATAAGCAACTTTATTTTTATATTAATGTATGCTCCTCATAGCCTCTGCATCTGAGACTATCCTTACAGAAACGGAGAGCTTGAGTCTCTTCAAAAGAATGTAGGAAATCAAGACAGAAATAGGTATTCCTTTCTCTTGGTGAGAAAAATAAGCAGTTTGAATGCAACCCTCAGCAACGCAATCTGATGAAGACATAATACAAAGGAAGGCATAATGTCTCAGTGATTTATTCAGAACATTACTAATATTTTAAGTAAACATGATGGATGTACTTTCTTATATAAGGACCACAATAAGCTCAAAATCTTTTATTTATGTGTTTTAATATGTGTCTATGTGTCCTAAGTAGCAATAAGCATATATAATCCTTTTTCCCTATTGAAAAGAAGACCCTTGTCTTTCCATTATTAAACCAAAATTATCTTCTGCGCTTAGTTTCTGAATCATCTGAATACATGTACTTGGACCAAGGGCTTGGTCCCCTTAAATGTAATATTAGTTGGTTGCTTTAAATTTTTCACACCTGAAAGTTCTAAAACAAAATTTTGTTGAAATACATACTTGGTTGTTCTATCTAGGTCAGCTGTGTTAGTGTATAGACTGATATTCCTTGCTCCTGACTCAGAAACTAATGCAATGGGACAGAATTAATGATTTCTTTTCTGATGATTTCAGTGTTGCTTGCATGCTGCCCACATCCTATATGCAAGGGGGCACAGATAACTGTGCAACTTGTGGAGAAGCAGTGCTGAGTGGCCTTACCTGATTTCACCTGGCTTCTGTAAGTCTTCATCCACAGATCACCAGTAGCCAGCAGTGATTTCTGTGTTGGATACTTTCTTTCAGATGCTTCAGGTATAAGTTGGGAGGCAGTTTTCACTTGTCCTGTGCCTTCCCTGACTTCTGGCAGTGAATAGCTTGTAACTTCCTGTTATTATATTTATTCTGGGGACAAGTTCTTTGATCACCACTTTATACAGATGAAGAGAGCAAAATGTTACATCCTAGACAAAGGGTTTTTTTTAAAGTGAATGCCATTGGATGTCATACTTTGTATCCCATTCAGTGACCTGAAGAAACATCTTCATACAGACATTGTCCTCTCCCTGTTGCTCCTGACATGGAAATATATTCAGGAGAAGTCTTACTTCCCATTTGTATTACACCTCTGAGCATAGGTATTGCTGAGGTCAGACTATGGTCAGAACCTCTAAGTGTCTGCTGAGGAGTAGTAGATGGTCTAGAAGATGATCCCAGGAACTGATAGAGAAAATCAGTTAATCTTGAAAGAGAAAATAGAAGGGGCTTAGCTCTTCCCATTTATATTCCAGGGGATGGAGCCAGTCAGGGAAGGCATTTAGGAGGTGTGTGTCTTATCTCTTATCTGTCCTTGCAGAATAAAGTGAACTCTTGTTAGTAATAGAAAAGAATGTGAGCCTAGGAGTTTCACCTTTCATTTAGCTATATTATTCTTGCTGTGAGTTGATATTGAAAAACGGAGGCTATGGAATAATTTACAAGCATCTGTCCCTGAGGTCTGTGGGCAAGGACAGGTGAATTACTTTTGTAACTTTAAGATATGACCTAACAGCACAGCATATATAAGATAATATTTAATCAGAAAAGAGTGGAGTAATATCTTGTATTTCACTCAGAGATACAGAGAAAACAAATGCAGAATGCTTGTGTGCAACACATCTTAAAAGTTGCTACTGCATAAATAGCTAGGCAAGCAAACTAGATTTGATTGAGTCTGCACAGGCTCCAGTATCACTTGGGAGAGTGCCCATATGGAATGAAAAGGCATATCACCCATGGAAGACTCAGGTTCTTACAGAATGAAAGTGAGTGTCTGTGTGTAAAATAACTGAATTCTGCTCTATATTCTGAACCAAAAACTATCCAGGACAAAACAGAAGTCAAAGCACTTTGTTAGATAATTCAGAATTGAATTTACCCAAACCCAGTTTGTTATAATGACATAAGCATTAGTTGGGGTGTGTGTGTTTGTTTTGGTTTCGTTTCGTTTGTTTTTTTGGTGGTTTATTTATTTCCTTCTGTAAACTCCTTCCAGAAAGCCCACAAACCCAAACAGAAAAACAATTCCAGTGCTGATCTATAAATAGTTATTCAGGTTGTGGCAAGGTTCGTAGGCACACAACCACTCTCCATGGCAGAATAAAGGGCAGCCTGCACATCCTTTGAAATAGTCTTAAACTAGCACAGAAAAGGAGACCTTATTTGCATTGCCTAGGGCAAGTAAACTCTGGTATGTGCTGTCCCTCACCCTGGACTCACCTTCATTGTGTGGGAGTTAGCTGCAGAGCACAATCAGGGAGACATCAAAAAAGAACCATCTCCTTCCCAACCATCAGATGGAGACAACACTTTCCAGCACCTCAATATATCTCTTATAGTGAGGGGCTCCAAACTGAACACAAGACACGCGATGTGGCTACAACAGTGCTGAGGAGGATGATCACTTCCCTGTTCCTGCTGACTACAGTGTTTCTAAAGCAAGCCAGGGTACCACTGGCTTTCGTGGCCACCTGAACACATTGCTGACCCACATTCAGATGACTATCAAACAATACCCCCAGGTCTCTTTCCAAGTTTCCTCTTTCCAACCACACATCCCCAAGACTGTAGCTTACCACGGGGTTCTTGTACCATGGCATCATAGTATCATAGTATCATAGTATCAGTCAGGGTTGAAAGGGACCACAAGGATCATCTAGATCCAACCCCACTGCCATAGGCAGGGACACCCCACACTAGATCAGGCTGGCCAAAGCCTCATCCAGCCTGGTCTTAACCAGCTCCAGGGACGAGGCCTCAACCACCTCCCCGGACAACCCATTCCAAGGTTTCACCACTCTCATGGTGAAGAACTTCCTCCTTCTCACATCCAGCCTGAATCTCCCCACCTCCAGCTTCATTCCATTCCCCCTAGTCCTATCACTACCTGAGATCCTGAGAAGAGCCTCCCCAGCCCTCCTGTAGGCCCCCTTCAGATATTGGAAGGCCATAATTAGGTCACCTGGGAGCCTTCTCTTCTCCATACTGAACAGCCCCAGCTCCTTCAGTCTGTCCTTGTAGGAGAGGTGCTCCAGCCCTCTGATCATCCTTGTGGCCCTTCTCTGGACACGTTCCAGCACCTCCATATCCCATATCTTGCAATAGGGGCTCCAGAACTGGACGCAATACTCCAGGCCTGGATAGCCTCCCTTCCCTCCAGCCTGTCTGCTGCACCACACAGCTTGGTATCATCAGCAAACTTGCTGAGGGTGCACTCAATGCCACTTTCCATGTCACCCACAAAGATGTTGAACAAGACAGGTCCCAGGACTGATCCCTGAGGGACTCCGCTTATCACTGGCCTCCACTGGAACATGGAGCCATTGACAGCCACTCTTTGTGTGTGGCCATCAAGCCAGTTCCTTATCCATCTAGTGGTCCACCCATCAAACCCATGTGTCACGAGTTTGGAGACCAGGATGTGGTGCGGGACAGTGTTGAAGGATTTGCTCAGGTCCAGGTAAATGGCATCAGTTGCTTGCCCCTCATCTATTAATGTTGTTACATGTTCATAGAAGGCCACCAGGTTTGTCAGGCAGGTTTTGCCCTTGGTGAAGCCATGCTGACTGTTCCCAATCACCTCTTCACTATTCTTTTGAGCCAGTAATGCCTCCAGGAGGATCTGCTCATGATCTTTCTGGGCACCGAGGTGAGACTGGCTGGCCTGTAGTTCCCTGGTTCCTCCTTCTTACCCTTTTTGAAAATGGGGGTAATGTTTCCCCTTTTCCAGTCTGTGGGGACTTCCCCAGACTGCCATGACTTTTGGAATATAATAGAGAGGGGTTTAGCAACCCCATCTGCCAGTTCTCTCATTAACTGTATGTGCATCCAGTCAGGTCTCATGGACTTGAACACTTTCAGGTTCTTCAGGTGATCATGAAGCTGATCCTCACTTACGATGGGCAGTTCTTCCTCCCGGTCCCTGGCATTGTCTTCCATAACATCAGGAGTGTGGCCAGAGGCCCTTGCAGTGAAGACTGAGGTAAAGAAGTTATTGAGTACCTCAGCCTTTTCCTCATCACTTGTGACCATTTCACCAGTTTCCTTTCTGAGGGGGCCCACGCTTTCCCTAGTCTTCTTCTTCCCATTAATATACCTGTAGAAGTTTTTAGTGTTCCCTTTAATCTCCCTGGCTAGATTCAATTCAAACTCTGCTTTGGCTTTCCTAACCAGGTCTCTTGCTGCTCGGGCAGCTTCCTTATATACCCCCTGTTCTAGCTGTCCTTCTCTCCACTTCCTGTAGAGTTTCCTTTTAAGTAATAGTGTGTCCAGTAGCTCCTTGCCCATCCAGGCAGGCCTCCTAGCATTCTTACCTGCTTTTCTCTTTGTTGGTATACAGAGCTCCTGGACACAGAGGAGGTGGTCCTTGAATATTGACCTTGAATATTGTCCTGGGTTCCTCTTCCCTCTAGGGCTTCATCCCACGACACATTAGCTATCAGATCCCTGAAGCGATCAAAGTCTGCACGCTTAAAATCTAGTGTCATAAGCTTGGATTACTTGCTCCTGATTGCCCTGAGGATATTAAATTCAACTGCTTCATGGTCACTGCAGCCAAGACTGTCTCTGAGCCTCACATTAGTTACCAGCCCTTCCCTGTTGGTGAGAACAAGGTCCAGCATAGCACCTTTTCTTGTTGGTTCCTCTACCATTTGGAGGAGGAAGTTGTCTTCTATGCAGTCCAGGAACATCCTGGATTGCTGGTGCCTTGCTGTGTTGTCCCTCCAGCAGATGTCCGGGTGGTTGAAATCACCCATGAGGACCAGGGCCTGTGACCTGGAAGCCGCTTCTATTTGCCTGTGGAGTGCCTCATCTACTTTGTTCTGCTGGTCAGGTGGCCTGTAGGAGACCCCCACAGTAATATCTTCTTCCCCTGTATTGCCTTTAATTTTAACCCATACACTCTCAACCAACTCATCATCCCTCCCCAGGTGGAGCTCCACTGATTCCAGCTGGTTATTGACATAGAGGGCAACACCTCCCTCCTCTCCTTCCCTGCCTATCCTTCCTAAAGATCTTATACCCTTCTATCCCTACATTCCAGTCATGGGATTCATCCCACCAAGTTTCAGTAATAGCCACTATGTCATGGCATCCCAGCAGCACAGTGGCCCTTAACTCATCCTGTTTGTTGCATAAGCTGCGTGCATTTGCATAGAAGCACTTCAGCTGGGCTGGCCCTGTTGTCCTCTTTTGCCAGTTCCCCTTGGTTTCCACAGAATGTCCTGGTGCATCATTCCTGGCTTGCCTCAGGGCAGCAAGTTGAGAGCCCTTACCAGCTCTCCTTCTCTCTGCTGCTGGTGAGCTGCCCCTCTGTTTGTCACCAGCCAGCAGGAGACTATTAACCCCTTCGTCCTGCAGGACCTGGCATTTGGTCTTGCTGAATTAGTCTTGGCCCATTGGTCTTACCTGTCCAGGCCTCACTGGACATCTTCCCTACCTTCTAGCTTTTCCTGACACAGCCTGTTCCTCTCTCAACCGCTTTGTAAAATAATCTTAGCAGTGTTCTGTGTTCTGCTTCCTGTTCTGTGTTCTGCCTCCTGTTCTGTGTTCCCCATGGCATTGTAGCTCATATACAATTTCTTGAACAGCTATATTAAAAGAAGACCAGAGCTTTCACAAGTTTTTCTTGTGTGCTGACTCAAGAATGGTATTGGTCAAATGCAGGATATATACCTTCTACAGTCTTCACTGCAAGGGCCTCTAGCCACACTCCTGATGTCATGGAAGGCAATGCCAGGGATTGGGAGGAAGAACTGCCCATCATAAATGAAGAACAGGTTTGTGATCACCTGAAGAAACTGAAAGTGTTCAAATCCATGGGACCCAATGGGATGCACCCATGGGTGCTGAGAGAACTGGCAGATGAGGTTGCTAAACCCCTCTCTATTATATTCCAAAAGTCATGGCAGTCTGGGGAAGTCCCCACAGACTGGAAAAGGGGAAACATTACCCCCATTTTCAAAAAGGGTAAGAAGGAAGAACAAAGGAACTGCAGGAGAGTCAGTCTCACCTCAATGCCCAGAAAGATCATGGAGAGGATCCTCCTGGAGGTGCTACTGACTCAGAAGAATAGCGAAGAGGTGATTGGGAACAGTTAGCATGGCTTCGCCAAGGGCAAAACCTGCCTGACAAACCTGGTTGCCTTCTATGAACATGTAACAACATTAATAGATGAGGGGCGAGCAACTGATGTCATTTACCTGGACCTGAGCAAATCCTTCAACACTGTCCTGCACCACATCCTGGTCTCCAAACTGGTGAAACATGGGTTTGATGGGTGGACCACTAGATGGATAAGGAACTGGCTTGATGGCCGCACCCAAAGAGTGGCTGTCAATGGTTCCATGTCCCAGTGGAGGCCAGTGACGAGCGGAGTCCCTCAGGGATCAGTCCTGGGACGTGTCTTGTTCAACATCTTTGTGGGTGACATGGACAGTGGCACTGAGTGCACCCTCATCAAGTCCCTTCCAACCCTGACTGATACTATGATACTATGATACAGTGGTTCCTGGAAATGCTCATACCTGTATATATTATTGTTGCTTTTCAATGGTAATTGTTAGGCGATTAGTTGCCCAGGTAACTTCTGTCCATATTTTTCATCAGCATGTATATAATTTCCCATTTTCATATTTTATATAATAAAATAGTTACCTGTTTCTAAAGAGAGGTTCATCATCTTCCCTCAGCCATAGATGAGAAAAAACCTCAGTAATATTAATATATTTTACTTATGAGAAATTTTGTCATATTCACATTTTTATTATTACACTGTTTTCAATGTACAAAATTAAATTCTTCTAAATACAGATAACTTTTTCTCTAGATGTGTGGTGGTTTGAGCCTTAACTGGGATTTAAGAGCTCAGAAGGGGGCCAGGGCTGAGAATTCCTCCCCCACTCCCCCCTCCCCGCCCCGTCCCCCCCCTTTCTGGATCAAGACGAAAAGAAAAGAAAGGGAAGCAGCAAATCTACCAAGAAATAATTTGGAGTCGGTTTGGAAGTAGAGAGGGAAAAGCTTTCTTTAAACAGTATCTATAGACATATATAACAATAACAAGAAGGGTTCACAAGGGTAAGGAATAAGGACGCATGGGGAAAAATATGTATACAACACCAGTCCTTTGGAGAGGCATGGATGTAGCAGGGATGAGGACCAGGCCTGGCCACGTTTCAGAGAAGCAGGAAGCCAGCATCCCCATGAAGCAGAAGTAAAAAAGAGAAGTGGCTACAGTGTCTTCCTTTTTATAGGCTTGCTGGACAGGGAGGGGGAGTGGAACAGACTATCTCCGTTCCCCAGGGGGAAGACACCCTCCAGGAAGAGCAAGGCTCTCACAAGCACTACCTCCCCTGCTTTCAGGATGGGAATAACACATCACAAGGTGTCACAGAAATAGACATAAATAAAGTATAATACCGAAATACTCATATACTTGGAAAATCCCAGGCAGTGTTAATTTGTGTGGTTCAAAATTCAAAGGAAGTAAACTTTCTAGTTCACTGTAAAGGCTTAAAGAGTATTTTGTCTTTTTTTTTTTTTTTTTAGGTATTCTCATGATAAAAACAGTAATACTCAAAATTGCTCATACTACCGTTTAATGCTGAAACAATGTAGCTTATAATTTTCAGTTTCAATTAAAATTTCTGCTCAAAATCAATCATTAGACACATGATGTTTATATTAAAAAAATAAAATCTACCAAACAAACCTGCTGACTCATGTGCTGTGTTCAGTAGAATCTTTAAAATTCTCATGAAACTCAAAAATGTCATTGTTTCTCAAAATTAAAATACATTAAAACCTCCTAGTGCATCCACACAATCACACATAAATCTTGGATTCTTATTGTATTGTTGTTAACAGGTGACTTGAAATACATAAAAAATATAAAAGAGAAAATAAAATTAAATGTTTTACACTTCATCGTTTGTTTTGTATAGAGTGTGTACTGTTTATTTACATGCAGTATTTGCTTACATATTATTTAATGACATGCTGTGTATTCTGAGTCTTACCTATAAGAGAACCTTGAGGGTTTTTTGTTTATAGAATTAATAGAAGAGATGAGCTATAATGCTTCATTTGTTGTATTTCAAGTTCCTTTAATTTCCAGTTAAATCCAATCTGAGCATTTAAACATGTTGACAAAAAATGAGGTCATATCTCAAGACAGAGAGAGGTCATAGAACAACAAAAGGCCAAAACATGTCAGAAGTACTTCCACCCTAGGCAGGCTTCTGTCCCTCCTTAACACAATCAACCTCAGTTTTTTTCAAAAGGGCAGAAATCATCCAGTCCCAGCAAAACATTCTGTTCTTATTACTGTGCCAATGGGAAAGTTGAATGTAGGTTATTTCTCAGCTAATGTATCCTTGAAGTCTGCATAGATATTGTGGCTCTGAGGTCAAGGATTAGGATATCTAACGGAAAGATTTCCTATTTTCAACTAGGCATACAAAGTTGAGTGCTAAACTACATTCTTACATTTAATATCTATCTTGAGAAGTTCATTAATGGTATTCTGAAGACCTCCATTTTAGTCTTCTCATTCTTATTAAGAGGCTGTGGTGGTTTAGGCTGGGTGCTGGCCCGGATGCCTCTGCACAGACCACACCTGGGAGGTCCCAAAAGGCTCCAGCCCACTGGGTGGTCACAGCAAACCAGCTATTTCACCCATAATCCTCTGCTCCTCTATAAAACATCCACACAGGGTCCCTACTTTCTCTTTCCTCCCTCGCCAGTGCCTAGGTAAAATGGCGTGAGCTGCCTCCCTTGGGCCTGCCCAGGCCAAAGGCTGGGTTGGGGGGGGGAAAAGAGCCCTGGGGGTGGGGGTTGGGTGTACCTCCAGGTGGGGATGGGATGTTTTTGGGTATGTTTTTTGAGATCTCTCTCTCTTTGTCACGGTGCTTGTGGTTCTCTATAAAACTTTAATTGTTTTTCCATTTAAACTTTCCACCATTTTTTGCAATCCGTTTGTCTGAGTCCTGACTTTTGCCTGTGGTGGGAGAATTGGCCTCCCAAACCATGACAGAGACATGGAGAAATGCCTGAAAGTTAAAAAGCATACCTATTACCTTATCTAATAAAAGTTCTCATCACAAGCTGGTGTCTTCAGACATCACAGCTGAATTATACATCATGTCTCTGTTAATTTTCAAGTAAGACTGTATGCCTGACTTACCAGTTCAGGTTCTCTTGAATCAATGAAATCCTTATTTCTGTGGAGAGGCAGACACATCTCTCCAACCATTCTCCAAGAGTGAATGTTACTGTCCTTGCCTGGCTGCTTGACTTCCATGATTACTAGCAGTGACAAGTCACTCTAGACATACAGGGACACAACCTCTCAAACACAGAAAATCACTCTGGAAACCTTCTGAATGTCGCTGTCACTAACATGACTTATTGACCAGACTAATTTTGTCCTTGCAGTCAATTGTCAGAACTAGACAGAGCAAACTGCTGCTGGCTGTCATTTTTGGGGTAGATTCTCAGTCCTTTTCTACATTTCAGGTGAGGCTGCATACGAGCAAAATGTAAGCAGAATACTTGATAATAAAATCAAGTAAAGAAATTCCCTGGGAGGAAAATATTATTTTTTCAGGCTGCAGACATCCTCTGGGTTACTGTCTCAGTATCTCTACAGTAGGTATTAAAGGCTCAGATCTGAATCTTGTGGTATCCAAGTATTTTAAAGAATTTATTTCTAAGCAGTTATTTAAGGCCATATTACACATTTCTTAAAGAATATGACATCCAATCCTCCCCATCTTTTCCCATGTCCAAAACATTGACTCCCACCCCTATTGATATTTCCCATCCAAAGATAGTGATGTGTTCTAGAAAAAGGATTAGACTCAGCATCAAAAACAATGCATTCTATTTTGGCTGTAACTAAAAAGATTTATATAGCATAGTCTTGGTATGTTTTCTGCTTTGCCTTTTAATTAGTATTCCTTTTGTCAAACACTTTTTGCATTTAAGTTGACTTATTGTCCAAGTGGGAGTGTTTTGCAGTATCTAAATGCAGTACTAAATTGTTTATCCCTTTCTTATTGGGACTGTCCAACATAACAAGCATCCCTTGGAAAGACATTAGACTGAAAGAAAAGACTAAAACCAGAAACTTAGAGGATTGTACTTATATTCTGGCTTTCTTCTGAACAAAGACATTAGGAATTTAATACTATTTTTTTTGACCTTTCAAGACCCACCCAATTGCTACTTCTGCTTAACAATCTAGCAATTTCAAAACAACCCACATACAGACTGTCCCAAATTACATAAAATTTACAGCTGTAGAGCTGAGCTATGTCTTACATCTACAGAGTATATTTCCACTTACTGCTCAAAGAGCAGCTAAATATCACAGTCTGGTTTTAAATAGATTTTCCTGACAGATTAGTCAATTATTTCCACTTTCAAGATAAAGTACATTCATACAATGTTTAAGTAACAAATCCATCTAAATCACCACTGTTCCAATATTTTGTGGTAAGGATTAAATTTAAAAGTACTAGTTACATTTGATTCAAAATTACGGTTAACATGTCCATAGTACATTCTCAGTGTGTCATTTCCAGCAGAATCATTAATGCTTGTTTCCGCAAGCCTCCTGTTCTCAAAGTTATCATCTTTACCTCATTCAGGTTGGAGTATCTAGCTACATTCATCTTTGTAACAATCAATTGAGAGCCAATTGGAACCTGCATTTGGGACTGCACCGCTTGAATTGTGAGCTTTCTGCTTGCTTTTTGCTTTCCTTTTGGGTTTTGCGGGTCGGGAGGACTCCTGGTTGGCAGGGAGGTCCAGCAGGATCATGCTCTCGCAAGCCTGTGCAGGAGTGGGAGCATGATGTCAGCCATGGGAGGTTTAAATCCCGCCCGGGCTGTGCACGCGGCCGCATTTTGGTTGGGGAGCTAGCCTTTCGGCTGATTGCATAAAAAAACAAAATATTTTTAAATTTTTTTTTTTCTCAACCAAACGTTGAACTATGGTCGTCACTCAGAAGAAGGGTAGAAAAACAGCATCTACCCAGACAGAGTTGCTTCATCAGCATGCTGGAGTCCAGGCTCTCAGCTGCAGAGAATGCTTCAGCCTGGCACTTGGAATAGAGGGAGAAGGAGAGAACACCTGTGTCAGGTGTGACCAGGTGAACTTTCTCCTCAGTCTGGTGGCGGAGCTGAGGGATGAAGTCACTGAGCTCAAGGAGGAGGTATCTAGGCTGAGGTCAATAAGTGAAAGCGAAAGGGAGTTGGATTTGTGGGAGAAGGCTCCACAGATCTGCCCTGCTGAGGAAAGGGTCCCTGGAAAGGGGGAGGAATGGATACAGGTCCCTGGCAGGGGTGGAAAGAGAAATCCATCCCATCCCTCTCCTCCTCCTCTTCACTGCCCTTGCATAGTAAGTATGAGGCCCTGCAGGCCGCCGAGGGCAGTGGGGATGAGAGGGCCAAGGAGCAGCCATCACGAGAGGAGCCTAAGGCCAAGCGGTCCCCACCAACTGTAACGACTAGCTCCACAAAGTAAAGGAGAAGGGTTATAGTTGTTGGGGACTCTCTCCTGGGGGATACTGAGGGACCCATAGGTCATCCCAAACCATCCCCCAGGGAGGTCTGCCCCCTACCCAGGGCATGGGTTAGGGACATCGCAAGGAGACTCCCGAAGTTAATCCAGCCCTCTGACTATTACCCTCTGCTGGTAATACAAGCTGGGAGTGATGAAATTGACAAGAAGGGCACCAGGGTGATTAAAAAGGAATTTAAGGCCCTTGGACAATTGATTGATGAGGCAGGAGCTCAAGTGGTGCTCTGCTCAGTTCCCTCAGTGGGAGGGGTGTACACTGAGAGGAACGGGAGAACCCAAACCATCAAAAATTGGCTCAAGGGACGATGCCAGCAGCAGAATTTTGGGTTCCTCGATCATGGGGCAACTTCTACTGCACCCGACCTGCTGGATCCTGATGGGGCGCCATTATCTAGAAAGGGCAAGAGAGTCCTAGCACTAGAGTTGGCAGGGCTCATTAAGAAGGCTTTAAACTAGGCCTGAAGGGGGTGGGTGAGGAAATCAGTCCCTTTGAAGAGGAAAGAGTAGGGCACAAATTAGGGTCAATTGAGAAGTCAGGAGCCCAGCTGAAGTGCATGTATACCAATGCACGCAGCATGGGCAATAAGCAAGAGGAGCTGGAAGTCCTGGTCCACCAGGGTGACTATGAAACATGGTGGGATAACACGCATGATTGGAGGGCTGCAATGGGGGGTTACAGGCTCTTTAGGAGAGACAGGCGAGGGAGAAGAGGAGGAGGGGTGGCTCTGTATATTAGAGAGTCACTCTCTGCCACTGAACATGAGGTGGAGAATGAAGGGATTGAGAGCCTGTGGGTTAAAATCAGAGGGCAGCCTAACAAATCTGACATCCTGGTTGGAGTCTCTTATAGACCACCCAACCAGGATGAAGGGGCTGACAAATTATTCTATAAGCAATTGGAGGCTGTCTCAAGATCATCAGATCTTGTCCTTGTGAGTGACGTTAACCTGCCAGATATCTGCTGGGATCTTAATTCAGCAGAGAGGAGGCAGTCCAGAAGATTCCTGGAGCGAATGGAGGACAGCTTCTTGATGCAGCTGTTAAGTGAGCATACCAGGGGTCAGGTTCTGCTTCACCTGCTGTTCTCCAATAGAGAACAGCTGGTGGGAGATGTGATCATAGGAGGCTGCCTAGGGTGCAGTGACCATGAGATAGTGAAGTTTTCAATATGCAGGGAGATAGGGAGGAGCACCAACAGAACCTTCACCTTGGACTTCCGAAGGGCAAACTTCAGCCTCTTTAAGAAACTTGTAAACTTCCCTGGGTAGCAGCCCTCAAGAACTGAGGGGTGCATGATGGTTGGGCCTACTTCAAACAGGAGCTCTTGAAGGCACAGGAACTGGCAGTTCCCATGAGCTGAAAGATGAGCTGGCGGGGAAGGCGACTGGCCTGAATGGGCAAGCAGCTCCTGGAGGAGTTAATGGAAAAAAAGAGGCTGTATCACCTTTGGAAGGAGGGGAAGGCTTCTCGAGGTATGTTCAAGGAAGTTGTTAGATTATGTAGGAATAAAATTAGGGAGGCAAAGGCCCAGTTGGAACTGAAGCTGGCCACCTCTGTGAGACACAATAAAAAGCATTTTTACAAATATATTAACAGTAAAAAGAAGGGCAAGAAGAACCTGCACTCCCTATTGGAACTGGAGGGGAACATTGTGACTGAAGAAGAGGAAAAGGCTGAGGTCCTGAACACATTCTATGCCTCAATTTTTAACAGCAAGGCAGGAGGAGTTCAGGACGAGTAGCCTCCTGAGCTGGGTGATGGGGTCAGGGAGCAGTGTAATGCCCCGGAAATCCATGAGGAATTTGTTTGGGACCTGCTGAGCCACTTAGACACTCACAAGTCCATGGACTGGATTGGATCCATCCTAGGGTGCTGAGAGAGCTGGCAGATGAGCTGTCCAAGCCGCTCTCCATCATTTTCCTCCAGTCTTGGCTCACAGGTGAGGTCCCAGATGACTGGAAACTGGCCGGTGTGGTCCCCATCCACAAGAAGGGTAGGATGGAGGAACCTGGAAACTACAGGCCAGTCAGCCTGACCTCAGTTCCAGGGAAAATGATGGAGCAGATTATCCTGGTGGCAATAACTGTGCACCTGAAGGATGGCTAAGTGCTCAGTTCCAGCCAGCATGGATTTAGAAAGGGCAGGTTCTGCCTCTCCAACCTGATCTCCTATGATCAGGTGACCCGTCAGGTGGACGTGGGGAGGCCTGTGGCTGTGGTCTACCTGGACTTCAGCAAGACCTTTGACACCGTCCCCCACAGCAAACTGCTGGCTAAGCTGTCAGCTCGTGGCTTGGACCACTACACTCTGTTCTGGGTTAGGCACTGGCTGGAGGGCCAAGCCCAGAGAGTGGTGGTGAATGGTGTCACTTCTAGCTGGAGGCCAGTCACCAGTGTGTGCCCCAGGGATCAGTGCTGGGCCCCATCCTCTTTAATATCTTTATTGATGTTCTGGATGAGGGGATTGAGTCAGTCATCAGCAAATTTACAGACACCAAGCTGTGAGCAGATGTTAGTCAGTTAGAGTGTAGAAGGGCTTTGCAGAGGGACCTCGACTGACTGGACAGATGGGCAGAGTCCAATGGGATGGCATTTAAAAAGTCCAAGTGCAGGGTGCTGTACTTTGGCCACAACGACTCCATGCAGAGCTACAGGCTGGGGTCGGAGTGGCTGGAGAACTCCCAAACAGAGAGGGACCTGGGGGTGCTGGTTGACTGCCGCCTAAACATGAGCCAGCAGTGTGCCCAGGTGGCCAAGAAAGCCAATGGCATCCTGGCCTGCCCTAGGAATAGTGTGGCCAGCAGGGGCAGGGAAGTCATTTTGCCCCTGTACTCTGCATTGGTTAGACTCTACCTTGAGTCCTGTGTCCAGTTCTGGGCCCCTCAGTTTAAGAAGGACATTGAGTCACTTAAACGTATCCAGAGAAGGGCAACAAGGCTGGTGAGAGGCCTTGAGCACAAGTGCTATGAGGAGAGGCTGAGGGAGCTGGGATTGTTTAGCCTGGAGAAGAGGAGGCTCAGGGGTGACCTCATTGCTCTCTACAACTACCTGAAGGGTGGTTGTAGCCAGGAAGGGGTTGATCTCTTCTCCCAGGCAACCAGCACCAGAACAAGGTGATACAGTCTCAAGCTGCACCAGGGGAAGTTTAGGCTCAAGGTAAGGAGAAAGTTCTTCACCGAGAGAGTCATTAGTCATTGGAATGGGCTGCCCAGGAAGGTCATGGAGTCACCATCCCTGGAGGTGTTCAAGAGGAGATTGGATGTGGCACTTGGTGCCATGGTCTAGTCTTGAGGTCTGTGGTGACATGTTGGACTCGATGATCTTTGAGATCTCTTCCAACCTTAGTGATACTGTGATACTACTGTAATTAAACTTTAATTTATCCTTCTTTCTTTTTGCTGCTGAAATCCCTAATATTAGAATTTTGAGGTCTTGCTCTTATCTCAGACTTTTTAAAAATATTTTATGAACCAAATGATCTTCACCGTTCCTATGATTTTGTTGTTGTAGCTCAGAGCATCTTTCTTATAATGCTTTATGAATTCTCCTGTGAAGATACAGGAATAGAATAACAAAACTCAGACTCTTACACAATGTAGACATATGATAAAATTGATTTATTTTATAAATGTCAAAAAATCAAGGTTAAGTTTCTAAGAAAACCTACTGCCATTTTCTTAGTAATGCGTCATAAGACACATATTCTGAGGTACCTGCATCTATGTAATGTTAATATTCCAACAATAAATATACAATAAAGCTCTTTATAGGAAGCTTTTGAGAAAGTAAGTTCAGTAATAATGAGCATTTCCTATTGTGCTTCTTTCCCTTTTAGTATTTGGAGTAGGGAGAGCAAAATGAAATTCTCCTTTGCATTTTCTTTTTCCCACTGATTCTTCTTAGCTGAATACGCACACCAACTCTTCATCTTTGAGCAAAATAAAGAGCTACCTGATTACATAATACAAAAGTTTTCAGCCACACTTATCAGATCTTTCACAAGATGAGGTCTAAAGCTAAGCTCCTCAACAAAACAAGACATACACAAAGACATTCCTTTTCTAACATCAGAAATAGTAATTTGGTAGCAAATAATAAGAATAGAGGGTTATAAGATATGAAAAAAATATTTTTCTACATGCATACAAGCTGTGTATTTTGAAGGAACTTAAAGAATGCACAGGAACCTTGGTGGTCTGTTTCTAAGAGCTGTGATTTTTAATGTTCTTTTTTTATTTTACTGAGACTTCCTAGTAATTGATTTGGAGAATCAGTCCATAAATACTACAGGTTTGTGAGGCTATCACTATTTTATTACAAATTTTATTACCATTCTATTTTCTCTGGATGTTGTTCTAATATCACAAAAAGAGGAATTATACAGAAAGAATTGTCAGAGAAAGAGCACAGAAAAAAATCTGTTTTCCTGTAAAATTTTCAGGCAAAAAAGTCTGAAAAGAAATAAAAAATAAAAAAAGAAATCTGCTGAAGTTATATTTGCAACTATTAGAAATATGGCTTTGTATTATTATTTTTAATTTAATCTTAAAATCCAGTAAATTTTAGTTGGGTAAAAGATGTTCTATGGAGAGTCATTTGCTGAACTGACTAAATTAATTAAAAAAAAATAATAAAAACCAACAGTCTCACAGAAGGGTGGAAAAACACCTTTGCCACGACTAAAATATTTAGAAATAACTATATATTTCACAGAACAATTTTTTTTTTCAACTAAAATAAATATGTACAAGAACACAGTTACTAGTGATACTGAACTGTTTAGTCTGATAAAGAAAAGAAATGAGTTACAGTCTCATCAAATTACTGCATTTAGGTTTTGTTTGCTTAGGTATTTTTGTTATTTTCCTGGTTTCAGTTATCAAAAACTAATTCTGTTCACTGATTTTTACTTCTCAGCTCAGTCTCTTCTATGTGACTGCACATTCTGGAATTAACATCACCTTTCTGCAGACAGCAGCTGCTTCTAGCAGCAGTAGCACTCAGTGTGTCCAGTTAGTAGCAAGGTCACTGCTAAATCCTTTGTGCTGAGCTGAGGGTACAGAAAGTAAAAGGCTGCACCTGCAGGGAGAAGTGGACAGTTCAGGTGACTCTAAACTGACCAGTAAGGTATTCTATTAATATATATCATACTTGGCATAAAGCTAGGGGTCATGAGGGTCAAGCTTTCTTCTTCAGAGCATGGCATCTGAGGAGGATTCAGCCCATTGTGCCTGGCTTGGACAGGAGCACTCTGAACTGGATTAGGAACTGGCTGGAGGGCCATGCCCAGAGAGTGGTGGTGAATGGTGCCACATCCTGCTGGAGGCCAGTCACTAGTGGTGTCCCCCAGGGATCAGTTCTGGGCCCCATCCCATTCAATATCTTTATTCATGATATGGATGAGGCAATTGAGTCAGTCATCAGTAAATCTGCAGATGACACCAAGTTTGGAGCAGTTGTTGCTCAGAGCATAGAAGGGCTATCCAGAGGGACCTTGACTGTCTGGACAGATGGGCAGAGTCCAACTTGATGACATTTAATAAGTCCAAGTGCCAGGTGTTGCACTTTGGCCACGACTCCATGCAGTGCTACAGGCTGGGGTCAGAGTGGCTGGAGAGCTGCCAAATAGAAAAGCACCTGTAGGTACTGACTGACAGTGGGCTGAATATGAGCCAGCAGTGTGCCCAGGTGGCCAAGAAGGCCAATGGCATCCTGGCCTGCATTAGGAATAGTGTGGCCAGCAGGAGCAGGGAAGCCATACCCCTCTACTCAGCACAGGTTAGGCCACACCTTGAGTCCTGTGTCCAGTTCTGGGCCCCTCAGTTTAAGAAGAACATTGAGACTCTTGCACATGTCCAGAGAAGGGCAATGAGGCTGGTGAGCAGTCTCAAACACAAGCCCTATGAAGAGAGGCTGAGGAAGCTGGAATTTTTTATCCTGGAGAGGAGGAGGCTCAGGGGAGAACTTATTGCTATCTACAAGCACGTGAAAGGTGGTTGTAGCCAGGTGGGAGTTGGTCTCTTCTCCCAGGCATCCAGCACCAGAACAAGAAGACACAGTCTCAAGCTGCACCAGGGGAAGTTTAGGCTGGAGGTGAGAAGAAAGTTCTTCACAGAGAGCGTTAGCCATTGGAATGTGCTGCCCAGGGAGGTGGTGGAGTCACCATCAGTCACCATACCTGGAGGTGTTCAAGAGGTGACTGGACGTGGTCTTGGTGCCATGGTTTAGTAGTCATGAGGTCTTGGGTGACAGGTTGGACTTGATGATCTTTGAGGTCTCTTCCAACCTTATTGATTCTATGATTCTATGATTCAATTCTAATCCGTGAGTTCCTGAATCCAATTCCAGAATTTCGCTCCTGAATCTGGTTCCCATCTGCTGCTGAGTCCACTTTGGAACTGCTGCCATAGTATCAGTGTTGACAGTGATTAATCACCACCAGGGGAGCTGGATTCAATATAGATTTTTTACTTATT
Organism: Melanerpes formicivorus; assembly: GCF_026170545.1. Taxonomy (NCBI): domain Eukaryota; kingdom Metazoa; phylum Chordata; class Aves; order Piciformes; family Picidae; genus Melanerpes; species Melanerpes formicivorus. The sequence goes on along the minus strand of NW_027142353.1, from coordinate 45,417,438 downwards.
TGTGTATATTTAATTTCATTGTTATTATTTTCATTAAAGTAGTTTTGTTTTCTAAACCATAAGTCACTCTCCCTTATTCCCTTTCTTTTCCCCTTTGGGAAGGGAAGGGGGTTTAAATAGAGAGTATCTGTCAGTTTTATGATTGTTATCCCTGCCCTAACTCTTGACAGATTTCTAACAGAGTCAGTTCTGTTTTAGTCAAATCAGGACAGTTTTTAACTAAATAATTTACACTCTTAAATGTTTTAATCAGTAAATGCTTTGTTTTGAAGACAAAATGTCTGTAAGTTTTGAGACAAAATACAGCAACATCAACAGAGATATCAATAACAGTTTTATTACATTGCTGTCAACAACAGGGAACTTGGATGATTTTTGTCTTATGTACATATTAATGTAAATTTGATATTGAAATTTAATAAAATACATTAAAAATCTAAGACTACCTCATCTGTTTCAGGGATAAATACTTAACCAAACACAAATTCCATTAGGAAGAACTGAAGGAAAATGTTATTAAACACTTTTGTGATGTAGTGATCAGATCGTGTTTTTGGACTGTCTCAGAATAGAGAACTTTAGTGCCATAAGATAGTAGAAACACTATAGATTCCTACCAGTCTTTACTGAATTTGAGGAACATGAGGAAAAACATTAGATGAACCATAATGTTTGTTTTACAACTACAAATAGTTATCGCTAAGCCTAAGAAAAAAGATTCTGTGTCTCTGCTGGGCACCTGCAGCACTGTCTTCTACTACTACATTTTGTTGTTCCATGCATGTGCTGCTGTCAAGGCCATTTGTGACAATATGGGATGGTCAGATCCACAGACGGGATCTACACCAATTGCTGGGTTAGAATAATGGAGTTCTTAAATTATGAACACATTGAGGACTAAAATCTTGACATTTTCTACTTACTAATGACTGGGAAATAAGTCATTTGTGCCTTATACACAGATACAGGAAGAGATGTTACAAAGAATATGGCAGTCTGTCATTTTGGAATATAAGGCCACTTCTTCTCACTGCAGTTTGATTACAAGCTGTAAAAGGTGGTGCATTTTGTGTGAATCTTTACTTGCATTTTTTAATGTGCTTTGCAAAACACTATTATTTGAAACTGCTAGCTTGTCTTGGCATGGCTGGTGGCAATCTTGTCACATTACATTACCCCAAATCAAAGGCAGAGAGTTCACAAATGTGTAGAAAACTGGAAGGGAGATGCAGTTCAGCTAAAATTCAGAACAATTCCTTTTATCTCTCATTAAATAGCATTTTAATGATTTTCAGGCAAATCCTTAAACGTGAAAATATGCTAGATGTTTTTGTTGTTTTGCATTTTTTGCTTCACAGGTGTATTTTTGGTGAGATGTGGATAAAGTAAGGCATAACATCATTTAAAATATAATCATTTGCCTCAGAAAGAAATCCATGTCAGCTCAGATAAATGCCTAGGTTTGTCTGTGGTAAAAGAATAGAAGCCCAAATCCTAGGCAATATAAAATGTTATATATGCATGTTTGTCTGAGTGCCTCTTCCCTCTCAGTATTTTATGTCTGGCTTGGAGAGAAAATAAGATTTTCCCATCTATTATGTAAGGAAGCTTAGTATATTTAAATATAAAATACATAAATATATGTGAATTAGAATAAAATCATTCCATCCCTCAACACCCAAGTGAGATTTAGAATCTTATAAACCCACACTCTCTTGGTCCTGCATTTCTGATTGTATGTGGACTGAACAGCAGCAATGAGGGAGAGTGTAGCCCAATTGTATGGAATAAAATTTAACCCCAAATGTAGCTATCTGATAAAAAAATATTTTGAAGAAAGAGCTGGAAGACATGTCAGTGGAGGCTACCCTTAAGGAACTTAAAGTAGAAGCCTTAATGGGTCTCCCTTATTTTGATTTAGAACAGCTTCTAAATCAAGTCTGTTGTGCTTATTCCCCATCTGAGCCATGTTATAGCATCATGCATGTATGGGCAGAATCCAATGGCATGAGATTTAATACATCCAAGTGCCGAGTTCAGTGCATTGGCTACAACAACCCCATGCAGTGCTACAGGCTGGGGTCAGAGTGGCTGGAGAGCGGCCAAATAGAGAGGGACCTTGGGGTACTGGTCCATGGTAGGCTGAACATGAGCCTGCAGTGTGCCCAGACAGCCAAGAGGGCCAATGGCGTCCTGGCCTGCATCAAAAACAGTGTGGCCAGCAGGAGCAGGGAGGTCATTCTGCCCCTGTACACTGCACTGGTTAGGCCACACCTCGAGTACTGTGTCCAGTTCTGGGCCCCTCAATTTAGGAAGGATAGGAAGGATAGGAAGGATATTGACTTGCTGGAAGGTGTCCAGAGAAGGGCAACAAAATTGGTAAGGGGTTTGGAACACAAGCCCTATGAGGAGAGACTGAGTGAGCTGGGGTTGCTTAGCCTGGAGAGGAGGAGACTCAGGGGTGACCTTATTGCTGTCTACAACAACCTGAAGGAAGGTTGTAGACAGGCGGATGTTGGTCTCTTCTCCCAGGCATCCAGCACCAGAACAAGAGGACACAGTCTCAGGCTGCACCAGGGGTGGTTTAGGCTGGATGTTAGGAAGAAGTTCTGTATAGAGAGAGTGATTGCCCATTGGAACGGGCTGCCCAGGGAGGTGGTGGAGTCACCATCATTGGAGGTGTTCAGGGGGAGACTTGATGGGGTGCTTGGTGAAAAGGTTTAGTTATTTAGGTGGGTTGGATTGGTTGATGGGTTGGACACGATGATCTTGAAAGTCTCTTCCAACCTGGTCTATTCTATTCTATTCTATTCTATTCTATTCTATTCTATTCTATTCTATTCTATTCCATTCTATACCTAGTTCTGGTCAGGCATCTGGATGATCCTGGTCCCATTCCATGTTTATGACTTGCCTTAACTTTGCAACTGTTCTGTCACTATGGTATTGCCAAGCAGTCACTGGACTCTGGACTGGCCCTGGTCAACAGTTTCACCCCAGTCCAGCCCTGCTTCCTTGTTACATGTTTTGGATAGGACCCTGGACAGGGATAACCTACTGTGGCTGCCCTTGGTATATTACCCTTGAGGGCAGCAGGCTCTCAAATGTCCTAATATAGATGTCCCTAGGTGTGCGTGCATTAGATGGTAGTCTGCATGTCAGTCTACTTTCCCAGCCCAGGGAATTCAGAGAGTTTTTCAGTTCAGATGCTTAGGGATTTTTTTAGTCATAGAACAGTTAGAGTTGGAAGGGACCTCTAAAGGTCATTTAGTTCAACCCCCTCTGCAGTAAGCAAGGACATCCACAATTAGATCAGGTTGCCCAGAGCTCTGTCCAGACTCACCTTGAATATTTCCAGGGATGGGGCCCCAACCACCTCTCTGGGTATCCTATTCCAGTGTTCCACTTTATCATAGGTTGGTCAGGCAGGACCTGCACTTAGTAAAGTCATGCTGGCTGTCTTGAATCGCCTCACTGTCCTCCATGTGCCTTAGTATGGTATTGTGAGAGACTAAAAGTTGCCTCTCCTGGTGTGACTCAACAAAGATAAAATCACTTGCTGCTCACCCAGACAATAGTTGATATGTGTTGGGCAGAGCCACTGGAAGAATGGTGCAAAGATCATGTAGGAATCCTGTCTACCAATCCTGGATGCAAATCACCTTGTGATTGCATTGTGATAACACTGGACTGCAGCTGGCCTACAACAATGACCCAGCCATCACGCCTTCAGGACAAGATAATCTCCACCCATCAAGTACCCTGGAAAGGGTAGACAATGGGTTCACCACCTGTTTCCTGATGTGTAATGAGTATGGGGGCATGTAGATGAGGATGGAGGAGGCAGAGGCCCCCCCTCCATCCAGATCCTTGCCCAAACACACAGAAATACACAGAAAGATTTCTGGGGGAACGATACCTGGACATTTACCTAAGGATGATTTCCTGGCCCCTGAATTCCTGAGGGACAATACTTGGACACATACCTAAGGACTAAAAAACTGTATAAAAGACTGGAGCCACTACTGGCTACTTAGAAGACAAACGCAGAAGAAAAGTGAAGGGGACTGTGTCTCCCGGCCTGGATGATTAAAAGAAGAAGAGTGCAGGAGATGAAGGAAAACACAGGAGACGGACCATGCCGCTGAGAAGGAAAAGCTCGGGACAATGCTGCTTCGGAGAAAAGAGGCCGTGGAGCTGCCCAGAGGACCACATCTCTTCTCCAGCCAAAGCCTCAGCACCCTTTCTTTACAGACCCAGGCTGCCCAGAGGACCACAGCTTTTCTCCAGCCAGAGCCTCAGCACCGTTCCTGTACCAACCCAACATTTCCTGCAGCACCTTTCGTCCACAGACTCAAACTGTCTTGAGGGGGTGAGAGGTGTGGTAATATAATTCCTTTCCTCTTCTCTCTCTCTTCTCTTTCTCCCTCTCTATTTTCTCTCTCTCCCCTTCTTATGTCCAATTTATTTATGTAATAAATAGTCTAGCTGCTGATATTTTGGCCTTGTTTGTGCCTCTAATTTCACATCACGGGAATATTCTATAAGAAATGAGTCTCTTTCCCTCTCTGGACCAAGACAGGTATCTAGGAGGATCTGTCCTATGGTATTCCCAGGCACAGAGGTGATGCTAATAGGTCTCTGACTAGCTCAGCTAACTTCTCCAAATCCTTTACTTGGACTTTAATATGGACTTAGATATTGTCTTACCTGTAGTTACTCACATTTAAATGTCTTTATTTCCAAGATGAATTCCAGTCCTCTGGTGTAGACAATGAAAATTAATTGTCTGAATCTGGTTCATGCAGCATCTAAAGGCAGAGGCAGAAGCCAGGACTTAAAGCACTTTCTTTCTCAGGAAGGAAGGTATACGGTCAAGAATGTTTTATTTTTTTTCCGTGAGTTCTCCTCATGAACCTTGTGACTGTTTGAGGCTGTCCCTTTAAGAAAGGGGACATTGTGGCTGAATGCTTATAAACAAAAGACAGATCTAAACTAATTTCATTGGTAGATTGGTGGAAAGCACCTTTGAACTGGGAGTACAGCAGAGACTCCTGGGCAGTCTTGCACTTCTTTTTCTCCCCCTTCACAGCTCGCAGCTTCTGGGCTTTCGGCCAGACTGACCTTGGAACTGATAACCGCAAGGCCTGACTAACTGCTTTTAATTAACAATTGCTCTTTTTCTCTCTTTATAACCCTCTCTGGGGAAAAGGGGGAGAGAAGGGGGTACAGGGGTGGGGAAGCCTCCTCAGCAGAGGAGAGAATCTCATTCCTATGTCATTTTGTTGTATATTTTCTGTATATATATTGTAAATACTGTAAATTCTGTATATATTTCCCTGCATCTCCTAAACTGCTTTGTAAATACAGCACGCAATCCCTTTGCTAATCCGGCTGCATTTTTTTTCCCTTTCAATTTTCTTCCCTTTACTTACGGGGGGCGGGGGGGAAAGAAGGCTTTGCGGCCTTCCCCTTCAACCCTCGACAAACCTCATAACCACAACATTGATCAAACACTAAGAAATATCTACCATGCTTTTAGACCACTAACTTGCAATTTTCCAATAGCCTAATTCAGTTGCTCCTAAGTAGATATCTAGGGTTACTTAAGAGCTTCATGGCAGTATGTACACATGTCTGGTGACAGCGTGAATGTCTAAAGAGACACATTGCATTTTCTTGCCAGAGTGCTATACTTCAAGCAATGGAAAGAATGTACTTTCTATTCTGAGAAAAGAGGGAAAAGATTTCTATCATTACATTTCAGGTATCGTGACTAACTATGTAATTTGTCTAAGTGAGGGGAACATGGTCTGTTGAGAATTGAAATACTGTAAGACAAAGTCAGAAATGTGTTACAGAGCAGCTTAAAAAAAATCTAATAGACTTCAGGACAATTTCCAAAGTATAATGACATTTCCAACATTAGGAAGACTTGAAAAATCATATACTTAGTCTAATATTACTAAGCTGTATGTCACTGTGTATTTAGACAATTTCCACTTGCATTCCAATAATTTACTCATTACTTGATCCTGCTTTAGATGCTAGCACACCTACAGCAACAGGCTTCAGTCTTTACTGTCTGAGGTAATTCATATTGTCTGCCTGGAATATTTTCTTACAATGTGATTGATCTCAATGTGCCAGGACATTTGGATGACTTCTTCTAGTGGCTTCAAAACAAAATCTACTATTTTAATTACTTTTTGTGAGAGTAACAGAGGAGCTTAAGGAATATATGTCAGTAAGTAAAGGAAATATTTAATAGTTTAAAAATGCTTTGAATTGTTGTTACAGTTCTACCTCTCTGGTTACTTCCGAAAAGCTGATTTCCTTCAAAGAAAACAATATAAAGCAAAAGAGGCACAGAGCTGCAAAATCAATTTATTTCAGTCAATAACATTTTGAGGTATATAAGGGGAAAACAAGTCAACCCTGATTTTCAGCAAGAGGACTAAAATGAATCATTGCACATTTCTGGATCTGACTGCTTTGCAATGAATTTAGCTTTGGGGATGCCTGAAGGTCTCTCACCTTTCACAGTATATACTTCTTCCATGGTTATACATGGAAATGAAGTACATTTGCTGAAGTAGAAAAAATGACAGAAATTGTGTCAAACCAGCTTTGTTTAAAATGTATAAATACTTGTGAGAGAAAGTTCAGTTCTCTCCCCCCACACAAAGAAACCATGGCTAACTCAGTCGGAGAAGCAGAAATGAATATAAGCTATATTTAAAAGCAGGATGAAATGTAGATGGATATATATACAATATACAGTATTTGCAATATATACAGAAATATACAGCAAAGAATGTAATACAGAAAAAAAACTCCCTTCTCCAGCCAGGAGGGTTCCCCCTCCCGTACCCCCTCTCTCCCCCTGCCTCCCTTCTTTCCCAAAAAGGGTTAGAGAGAGAGAGAAGGTAATTATTAAGGAGGAAATTCTGTTAGCTCAAAGCGTATGCAAGAATTTGTTTCTTATCTGTTAGTTCAAGGTTAACTCCATCCAGCAGCTGTTGCTCAGAGAGAGACAGAAGCAGACAGGCTGAAAAGAACAGAACTGAACTGACTCAGACTCAAACAGAACTAAAACTTAAAGTTGCATTCTACCAATCTACCAATGAAATTTGTTTAGAATATCTTGTTTTCAAAACATTCAGCCAGAGTGTTCCATCAACTGTCCCTTTCTTAAGGGCACAGCCTAAAACGGTCACAGTTTTGACCATTTGAAGTTTTGACACACTTGTTTTCACCTGAAAGAGAGACTGTCCATTACTTGAGACATAAGAAACGTAACTTTTGGATAGCTTAATCAAATATGTTATAGCGTTTAATTTAATGCAGAAAATGAATCCTAAAGAATTTAGATACATCTTCTAAAAACAATTCATTGAACTGAACCTCTTTATCTTTTATTCACTTGGATCTTTAGCAATTAGCACCAGAACAAGAGGACACAGTCTCAGGCTGCGCCAGGGGACGTTCAGGCTGGAGGTCAGGAGGAAGCTTTACACTGAGAGAGTGATTGCCCATTGGAACGGGCTGCCCATGGAGGTTGTGGAGTCACCATCATTGGAGGTGTTCAGGAGGAGACTTGACAGGGTGCTTGGTTGCATGGTTTAGTTGGTTGGGTGGTGTTGGATGATAGGTTGGACGCGATGATCTTGAAGGTCTCTTCCAACCTGGTCTATTCTATTTTATTTTATTCTAATTACAAATATTTGGAGTTCAGAAAAAGGGCTTTTATTTTGTGTGTGTATATATACACACGCACACACACACACACAAATATGCACGTTAAGTTGGATGGACTATGAACTGTGTAGATTATGTGCCAAATGCAACATACTAAAGGCATCAGAAGGCTCAGCAGAGGTTAATTAACTGTCTTCACATATTTTTGAGTCAATGACAACCTATTCATGCAGAATGTACATTTCCCCTGGAACCAGAAATAGGCAGCAATGTAAAGGTTGCCTATGTTATTTTACTCCATTTACTGTTGCAGCACTTATTGTCTAACATTTACTCTTTCTGTTCCATATTCCACTTTGGAAGTACAATTAGAATAGAATAGAATAGAATAGAATAGAATAGAATAGAATAGAATAGAATAGAATAGAATAGAATAGAATAGAATAGAATAGAATAGAATAGAATAGAATAGAATAGAATAGAATAGAATAGAATAGAATAGAATAGAATAGACCAGACCAGACCAGACCAGACCAGACCAGGTTGGAAGAGACCTTCATGATCATAGTGTCCAACCTATCATCCAACACCACCCAATCAACTAAACTATGCAACCAAGCACTCTTTCAAGTCTCCTTCTGAGCACCTCCAGTGATGGTGACTCCACCACCTCCTCAGGCAGCCCATTCCAATGGGCAATCACTCTGTGTAGAACTTCCTCCTAACCTCCAGCTTAAGCCTCCCCTGGCACAGCTTGAGGCTGTGTCCTCTTGTTCTGGTGCTGGTTGCCTGGGAGAGAGGCCAACCTCTGCCTGTCTACAACCTCCCTTCAGGTAGTTGTAGAGAGTAATAAGGTCACTCCTGAGTCTCCTCTTCTCCAGGCTAAGCAACCCCAGCTCCCTCAGTCTCTCCTCATAGGGCTTGTGTTCAACCTTTAGAAACCATAAACAGATTAGATACAACAATAATCACCAAAGGTCAAAATCTGAAGCCCAGATTTAGAACAAAATGTTTTCTTTTCTTCAAATATGGTGTAAGGATCCTACTTAAATATTAATTTATATTCATATATGTATTTAGGTTTCATATATCTGTACGCTAACTACCATGAAACCCTCCAAACTGACCATACTGTAATCATTACCTACTTTGTTTTAGGTTTTTCTTAACTTTATATAACTGTGCAGTGTAACACATAATGTAAGATAAATTTCCTTAGCCAAAGGCAGTGATCAGAATTAACAAGTAGGTATTATGTATAGAACTAATTATCCTTGATCCCAGATTAAAATGAAAAACAGATTTTTTTTTTTTTTTTTTTTTTTTTTTTTTTTTTAATGAATTGTCATGTTCTGAGCAGGAAAACATTTATTCAGTAAAATGTCTAAACAGTTATTTTGATATACAGTCTGTGCTCAGGAGTAACTATTGACCTTTCTATGCTGTACTAACTATGCACCACAATCAACAGCAGTATTCATAGGCTTTTATTTCCTTTAAAAGTACAGTAAACTCTCAACTGGCCAAGTTTGCCTAAATTCCTATATTCTATCTTAGACATGGAGTGCACCAAGGGTGAGGAAATGAGATGACACCCTCCTTATTAGCCTGACACATGTGGAAAGTAAATGACATGTGAAAAGGAATATATAATTAAATCTGCAAATCTGTTTCTATTTCTCTTCTCTGTACTTCATGGGAGAGTATTTAATACTGTTTTACTATAGTTTACTCTGAATTATACACTACAATATTATCTCCTGGGCACATATGCTGTCTTATGTCAAATTCTGTTCCCTAGTTCATGGCCAGCTAAAAAACACCTTGTTGAAAACCACCTGTGTTGCCAAATCTGTTTTGTATATATGCATGTAGATATTGACTAAAATTGTACTTTTCTTGGTGTTATTCTAATCTATCAGGGGCCTTATGACTTCAGGAGCCAGAAGAACAGGAAAGAAGCCAGAAACTAAAGTCAGTGCTTTTGATTGTATCACTGCTTCACTAGTGATTCTGACTTCTCCTTCTGTTTCCTTGGAAACAAATATTGGGCAACTGAAAACAAGGTAAGGGTTTTAAAACATTGACTATAAAAATTGCTGCTTATTCTCTTTTCACTGGATCCTGTCTGAAAGAAAAGAAGGGAAAAATTTAACAAACTGCCACTGTAGGGTAACTTACACCTATAGTTACTGCAGCATGGGTACCAGAAAGATCTTTGGTGCCTCCTTTTACCTTGTTTGCTTGTATCTTTCCAAGATACAGTTGTATGATTTCAGAGAGAAAGAAAAGAAGATGGAAAACAGTCAAGGCCAGGAACAGAGAGCAAGACTTCTCTGTCACATTCAGCTGCTGTATGAGCAATGCATTTGCCACTGTAGAAGGACTGCCCACAGACACTTGCAATCATTAACTTCTGCAACCCTACATTGAATAAAATGTCAGTTGTATCTTTACAAGGAATAGCATAACTATGTTAAATATTTTAACATTTTTTTGATTTTGATCTCTGTCAGAAACACTGGGACAGGATTGTGTTTGACAGTGAGTTTAGTCATAGCTAGAACTAAAAATACCTGCAAAAAAAAGGGATTAAATCTAATTTAAATATTATTAACATTTTAAATATCTTTTTACAATAAAACTGGAGGAGTTGAAGGCTAATGCTTGAGGAAAATGAATTTACTTTTAATAGTGCAGACTTGTATGTGCTAATTAAAAGATGAGGGATACTCATCTTATTGACCTCTCATTTAAATCTGATTTTGTTAGAAGAGTATAAAAAAGAATCATCTGGTGTTTTGTACCATGGATGGTTGAAATTGCAAGGGAAATGCTTCACAGAGAATGTTTTTCATTTAATCTGTCTTAGTAGCAAGTGCAAACCCTGATAAGTACTATTGTTTACACAAAGTGTTTTTGTTTGGTTGGTTTGGTTTGGATTTTTTTGGCTCTCACATGAAATACAATAAAATGCAACCCTAGAAGGTCAGCACATTTCATTTATTTTACCTCTGTCATTTTCCACTTCCTTTGATTTAACACAGATAACTTCTGTGTTAAAAAGAAAGGTGAGCCTGTGTTTTCTAATTCCAGACTGATCATTCAGTCATCTATGTCACCAGTATTAGATTGTCACTTTAAAATCATCAGAATGAAGAAAAGTGAAAAAAAAATAAACAAACAAAAAAAAACCCACAAAAAACCCCAAACAACAACAACAACAAAAGACAACAAAAAACCAAACAAGCCAACTTCTGACAGCAACACCATCAGTAAACATTCCACAAACTCCATTTGAGGGCTAAACCTAAAGTTCCTAGAACTCTTCAGATAAAAGTTAGATGAAGAAATTAAGTCCTGTATTCTTATTGTCTTCTATTTCTGAAAAACAACTTATGGGGTGCATCACTGACAGCAGGATTACACACATCAAAAAAATCACCCTTGGATCCCAGCCACCACATAGAATTACTCCCTCACCTACTCGGATCTTAAACTCATGTATCTTGCATGGAAACCGCATGCCAAACAGACCCCAGCACGTGGCTGAGGAGAGAGGAGGCAGCAGTGAGCAGCTCAGCACTGGGAGCTTGCTTTTTGCTTTGCTTTCCTTGCTTTTCAGGCAGTAAGGGGCTGGTGGCTTGAGACCTACTGAAGAGGGGAGGCGGGGCAGCAGGCTCCTGTTGCCTGTGTGCCTGAGCAGGGGAAGGGGTTGCCATGGAAACGGCGCACCAACCAAACAGAACCCAGCACGTGGCTGAGGAGAGAGGAGGAAGCGGCATGCAGCTCAGTGCACCTTCTGGGTGAGCTCACTAACAGGGGAAAAACAAAACAAAACAAAATAAAGCAAAACAACCAAAAAATGCTGGGTGGAGAGGGTTGTTACTGAAAGATGGTTACTACTCAAAGGCTAGTAGAAGAACAGTGGGCACTCAAACAGAGACCACACACAAGCATGCAGATGTTCAGGTAGGTGGCTGCAGTGAGTACTGGAACCTGGCACTTGATATGGAGGATGTAAGGAAGAACTCCTGTGTTAGGTGTGAGCAGATCAGTGATCTGATGAGCATGGTGGCCAAACTAAAAGAGGTGGAAAGGCTAAGAACTGTAAGAGATGGCGAAAGGAAAATTGACCATTTCCATAATCTAACGTCTACAAAACCAGAACAGGGGGTAACTCTTAGTGGAACAGGGAGTTTGATATCTTCCCATCAGCAAGCCTCTCAGCCTCCCTGCAGTAACCCACATGAGCAGGACAATGGAAACAGGTCTCTGCCCGACAGAAGAAATGCAAATAAAGCATGAGTGCTACTTTGAGCTGCCTACAGTGCAATTACAGAATAGGTATGAGGCTCTGCAGGAGGAACAGGTCATCGGTAAGGATGAGGACTCAGGAAGGTCAGAAGCTGCACCAATGACAGGTTGCCTCAGGCCAGCCATCAAAACTAATTTGGAAAAGAAACCTTGTAGGGTCGTCGTTATAGGAGACTCCCTACTGAAGGGAGCAGAGGGCCCAATATGCAGACCAGACCCATTTCATAGAGAGGTCTGCTGCCTCCCTGGTGCCCAAGATAAGGACGTTGTAGGTAAAATTCCCAAACTTGTGAGTCCTTCAGACTACTACCCACTTCTGGTCTTTCAGGTGGGTAGTGATAATGCAAATATGAGAGGCTCACAATCAGTTAAAAGAGATTTCAGAACCTTAGGGCAACTGCTAAAGGGATCAGGAGCTCAAGTTGTGTTCTCTGCTATCCCTTTAATGTCAGCGATGGATAAGGGAACATTGAGGAAAAGCCAACAGGTCAATTCATGGCTTCGGGGCTGGTGCCATCGACAGGGCTTTGGGTTCTACAAGGTTTACAAGGCACCAGAGCTGAAAACAACTTATGGACACACTTGTCCCAGAGGGGGAAAAGGATCCTAGGGCAGGAATTGGCAGGGCTCATTGATAGGGCTTTAAACTAGATTTGAAGGGGGAAGGGGTTAATAGTCTCCTGCTGGCCGGTGACAAACAGAGGGGCAGCTCACCAGAGGCAGAGGGATGGAGAGCTGGTAAGGGCTCTCAACTTGCTGCCCTGAGGCAAGTCACAAATGATGCACCAGGACATTCTGTGGAAACCAAGGGGAACTGGCATCAGAGGACAACAGGACCAGCCCAGCTGAAGTGCTTCTATGCAAATGCATGCAGATTGGGCAACAAACAGGATGAATTAAGGGTCACTGTGCTGCTGGGATGCCATGACATGGTGGCTATTACTGAAACTTGGTGGGATGATTCCCATGGCTGGAATGTAGGGATAGATGGGTCTTTAGGAAGGATAGGCAAAGAAGGAGAGGAGAAGGTGTTTCCCTCTATGTCAATAACCAGCTGGAATCAGTGTGGCTCCACCTGGGGAGGGATGATGAGCTGGTTGGGAGTATATGTGTTAAAATTAAAGGCAAGACAGGGGAAGGAGCTGGAGCGTGTCCAGAGAAGGGCAACAAAGTTGGTGAGGGGCTTGGAACACAAGCCCTATGAGGAGAGGCTGAGGGAGCTGGGGCTGCTTAGCCTGGAGAAGAGGAGACTCAGGGGTGACCTTATTGCTGTCTACAACTACCTGAAGGGAGGTTGTAGACAGGCAGAGTTTGGTCTCTTCTCCCAGGCAGCCAGCACCAGAACAAGAGGACACAGTCTCAGGCTGTGCCAGGGGAGGTTCAGACTGGAGGACAGGAGGAAGTTTTACACAGAGAGAGTGATTGCCCATTGGAATGGGCTGCCCGGGGAGGTGGTGGAGTCACCATCGCTGGAGGTGTTCAGAAGGAGACTTGAAAGGGTGCTTGGTTGCATAGTTTAGTTGGTTGGGCGGTGTTGGATGATAGGTTGGACACTATGATCTTGAAGGTCTCTTCTAACCTGGTCTATTCTATTCCATTCCATTCCATTCCATTCCATTCCATTCCATTCCATTCCATTCCATTCCATTCCATTCCATTCCATTCCGTTCCATTCTATTCTATTCTATTCTATTCTATTCTATTCTATTCTATTCTATTCTATTCTATTCTATTCTATTCTATTCTATTCTATTCTATTCTATTCGTCTCCTACAGGCCACCTCACCAGCAGAACAAATTAGATGAGGCACTCCACAGGCAAATAGAAGTGGCTTCCAGGTCACAGGCCCTGGTTCTCATGGGTGATTTCAACCACCCGGACATCTGCTGGAGGGACAACACAGCAAGGCACCAGCAATCCAGGATGTTCCTGGACTGCGTAGAGGACAACTTCCTCCTCCAAATGGTAGAGGAACCAACAAGAAAAGGTGCTATGCTGGACCTTGTTCTCACCAACAGGGAAGGGCTGGTAACCAATGTGAGGCTCAGAGACAGTCTTGGCTGCAGTGACCATGAAGCAGTTGAATTTAATATCCTCAGGGCAATCAGGAGGAAGTATTCTAAGCTTACGACACTAGATTTTAAGCGTGCAGACTTTGATCGCTTCAGGGATCTGATAGCCAAACTGTCGTGGGATGAAGCCCTAGAGGGAAGAGGAACCCAGGACAGCTGGTCATTATTCAAGGACCACCTCCTCTGTGTCCAGGAGCTCTGTATACCAACAAAGAGAAAAGCAGGTAAGAATGCTAGGAGGCCTGCCTAGATGATCAAGGAGCTACTGGACACACTATGACTTAAAAGGAAGTGGAGGAAAGGACCACTAGAACCAGGGGCGGGGGTGTGGGGGTGTGGGGGGGAGTGGGGAGTGTATATAAGGAAGCTGCCCGAGCAGCAATAGACCTGGTTAGGAAAGTCAAAGCAGAGTTTTAATTTAATCTAGCCTGGGAGGTTAAAGGGAATAGTAAGAATTTCTTCAGCTATATTAATTGCAAGAAGACTAGGGAAGGTGTGGACCCCCTCAGAATGGAAACTGGTGAAATGGTCACAAGTGATGTGGAAAAGCCTGAGGTACTCAATAACCTCTTTACCTCAGTCTTTACTGAAAGGGCCTCTAGCCACACTCCTTATGTTATTGAAGACAATGCCAGGGACCGGGAGGAACAACTGCCCATCATAAATGAAGAACAGGTTTTTGATCACCTGAGGAACCTGAAAGTGTTCAAGTCCATGGGACCCAACGGGATACACCCACAGGTAATTAGAGAACTGGCAGATGAGGTTGCTAAACCCCTCTCTATTATATTCCAAAAGTCATGATGGCAGTCTGGGGAAGTCCCCACAGACTGGAAAAGGGGAAACATCACTCCCATTTTCAAAAAGGGTAAGAAGGAAGAACCAGGGAACTACAGGCGAGTCAGTCTCACCTCTGTGCCCAGAAAGATCATGGAGCAGATCCTCCTGGAGTCACTACTCGCTCAAAAGAATAGTGAAGAGGTGATTGGGAACAGTCAGCATGGCTTTGCCAAGGGCAAATCCTGCCTGACAAACCTGGTTGCCTTCTATGAACATGTGGCAACATTAATAGATGAGGAGCGAGCAACTGATGTCATTTACCTGGACCTGAGCAAAGCCTTTGACGCTGTCCCGCACCAAATCCTGGTCTCCAAACTCGTGACACATGGGTTTGGTGGGTGGACCACTAGATGGATAAGGAACTGGCTTGATGGCTGCACACAGAGAGTGGCTGTCAATGGGTCCATGTCCCAGTGAAGGCCAGTGACAAGCAGAGTCCCTCAGGGATCAGTCCTGGGACCTGTCTTGTTCAACATCTTTGTGGGTGGCATGGACAGTGGCATTGAGTGCACCCTCAGCAAGTTTGCTGATGACACCAAGCTGCGTGGTGCAGCAGACACGCTGGAGGGAAGGGAGGCCATCCAGAGGGACTGTGACAGGCTGGAGAGGTGGGCACAAGCCAACCTCATGAGGTTCAATAACAGCAAGTGCAGGGTCCTGCATCTGGGTCGAGGCAATCCCAGGCACAAATCCAGGCTGGGCAGTGACTGGCTGGAAAGCAGCCCTGAGGAGAGAGACTTGGAGGTGCTGGTGGACGAGAAGCTCAACATGAGCTCTCAATGTGCACTTGCAGCCCGCAAAGCCAATCAGATCCTGGGCTGCATGAGGAGAAGTGTGGCCAGCAGGTCAAGGGAGGTGATTCTCCCCTTCTACTCAGCTCTGGTGAGACCCCACCTGGAGTACTGCATCCAGTTTTGGAGCCCCTATTGCAAGAGGGATATGGATGTGCTGGAGTGTGTCCAGAGAAGGGCCACAAGAATGATCAGAGGGCTGGAGCACCTCTCCTATGAGGACAGACTGAAGGAGTTGGGGCTGTTCAGTCTGCAGAAGAGAAGGCTCCGAGGTGACCTCATTGTGGCCTTCCAGTATCTGAAGGGGGCCTACAAGAAGGCTGGGGAAGGACTTCTCAGGATCTCAGGTAGTGATAGGACTAGGGGGAATGGAATGAAGCTGGAGGTGGGGAGATTCAGGCTGGATGTGAGGAGGAGGAAGTTCTTCACCATGAGAGTGGTGAAGCCCTGGAATGGGTTGTCGAGGGAGGTGGTCGAGGCCCCGTCCCTGGAGGTGTTTAAGACCAGGGTGGATGAGGCCAGCCTGATCTAGCGTGGGGTGTTCCTGCCTATGGCAGAGGGGTTGGAACTAGATGATCCTTGTGGTCCCTTCTAACCCTGACTGATACTATGATACTATGAAATATAGCTGCAGTTGTAAGACACTTTCTCTGTATTTCAATTTTTAACTTCCATATCCAGGGGGAACCTGAAAATGTTATAGGTTGACCATAATGTTTACTCTACCTTGTTTGTAGACTCATTTGACCTTTTGAACACATGCTCATTTCCAGTGTTCAGCTTCTCTCTTCCTCTTCTGAAAGAACACTTCAGTATTCATTAGACCAAAAAGTTAAATGACCTGGAATTACTTTCTCTTTTCTTCTTTGTTGACTTTTGGTGTATAAAAGCATCGCTTCACAGTATTCGATCCACAGACCCAGATAAACATATTTTCAGCAATATTAAAATAGAACTTGCTTCAGGAAAGCAGAAATTGAGTTTGATATCCCTTTTTATTTCTGCAAAAGCAGGCCATTGACCTAGAAATATTATTCATATAACAAAAAACCACAAAAAACCCAGAATGTTTTGCATTTCATACCACAGTCTAACAGCACCTGAAACAGCTTCAAATAGGAAACAACATAATGCAAGAGAGCTGCCTCAGAACCGGCACCGGGACCAGCATGCTTGAGCCAAAAGGCACTCCATTTTAGTTTCTTTTTAAGGCTTTTCAGGGTGGAAGGACCTCAGCAGAGAGCAATGACCAGCAGGGTTGTCTTCTCATGTGCCTGCTCGAGATTGTGATGTCAGCCACTGGAATTCAAAATGCAACAGGGCCAAGTCGCACGATTGCCATTTTGAAAGAGAGCTACTGTCTTCTCGCTCAATTGCAGCCAGCGGCATGTGCCACAGCACTCTTTTTTATTTTTTTTTCCCCAGTTAGGTCACGTGTCCAGGAATAGGGATGGTTGTATCTCACCTGAAAGCTGTTTTCGAAAAATCAGGCAGGGAGAAGGGGTGGAAGGGTGGCTCTAGACACCATGGAATTAGAGATTAAGGATGATCAAATTGAGTCCCTGTGGGTGAGAATTAGAGGGAAGGCCAACAAGGCTGACATCCTGGTTGGAGTCTGTTATAGACCACCCAAACAGGACGAAGAAGTTGATGAATTATTCTAGAGGCAGCTAGAGGCTTTCTCAAGATCACCAGACCTTGTTCTTACAGGGGATTTTAACCTGCCTGATATCTGATGGGAACATAACACAGCACAGAGGAGGAAGTGTAGAAGGTTCTTAGAGTGCATGGAGGATAGCTTCTTATCCCAGCTGCTGTGTGAGCCTGCCAGGGGTAAGGCTTTGCTTGACTTTCTTTTTACAAACAGAATAGGGTTCGTGGGAGATGTGGTGGTTGGAGGCTGTCTGGAGTCCAGTGATCATGAAATAATTGAGTTTTCAATATGCAGTCAAGCTAAGAGAGGAATCAACAAAACCTCTCCTCTGGACCTCCAGAGGGTGGACTTCAGGTTACTCAAGAAACTACCTCAGAAGATACCTTGGGAAACAGCCCTTAAAAATAAAAGGGTCCAAGAGGGTTAGACCTACTTCAAGAAAGAAATCTTGAAGGCGCAGGAACAGGCTGTCCCAATGTGCTGGAAGATGAGCTGCTGGGGCAGATGGCCAGCTTGGTTGGGCAATGAACTTCTGAGTGAATTAAGGGGAAGAAAGAGGGTGTGTCATCTTTGGAAGGAAGGACAGGTAACACAGGAAAAGTTTAAGGATGTTGTTAGGTCATGCAGGAAAAAAATAGAGAGGCAAAAGGCCATTTAAAGCTTAGACTGGCCACTGCTGTGAAGGACAACAAAAAGTCCTTCTACAAATATATTAATAGCAAGAGGAGGGGACATGGAGGTGAATATAGTAACTAAATATGAGGAAAAGGCAGAGGCACTTAACACCTTCTTTGCCTCAAATTTTAATAGCAGGATAGATTGTCTTCCAGACAATGGGCCTCCTGAGCTGGCAGATGGAGGCAGGGAGCAGTATAGTTCCACAGTAATCAAGGAGGAAGCATTTAGAGACCTCCCTAGCCACTTGGATGCCACAAGTCCATGGGGTCGGATTGGATCCATCCTAGGGTCTGAGAGAGCTGCCAGATGAGCTGGACAAGATGCTCTCCATCATTTTTCAACAGTGCTGGCTCACTGGAGAGGTACCAGGTGACTGGAATCTGGCCAATGTGATGCCCATCCACAATAAAGGGTGGTTGGATGAGCCAGGGATTTACAGGCTTGCCAGCCTGACCTCA
Organism: Melanerpes formicivorus; assembly: GCF_026170545.1. Classification (NCBI taxonomy): domain Eukaryota; kingdom Metazoa; phylum Chordata; class Aves; order Piciformes; family Picidae; genus Melanerpes; species Melanerpes formicivorus. The sequence continues at coordinate 45,398,926 of NW_027142353.1, read as the reverse complement.
GTGCCAGGCAAGATAGGATGGCCAAGTGTGGTGGTGAGAGGTTCAGTTCTCCCCCCCACAAAGAAAACCATGGCTAACTCAGTAGGAGAAGCAAAAAAATGCATAAGCTCTATTTACAAGCAGAATGAGATGCAGTGAATATATACACAATATAGAATATTTACAATATATACAAAAATATAGAGCAAAGAATGTAACACAGAAAACCTTTCCCTCCTCTGAGGAGAGGGGTGTGTGTCCCCAACTACACCCCCTTCTTTCCCTTCCTCCCTTTTTTCCCAAAAAGGGTTAGAGAGAGAAAAGATAATTAATAAGTAGGAAATTCTGTTAGTTCAAAGCATATGCAAGAATTAGTTTCTTATTTGGTTAGCTCGGTTAGTTCAAGGTCAACACAGTCCTCTGCACAGAGGAAAGACAGCAGCTGCTCAAAGAGACTGAAAAAGACAGACTGAACTGACTGAGATTCAAAATGAACTAAAGCTAAAAATTTTAAAGTTGCATTCTAAAAGTCTACCAATGAATTTTCTGTAAACTTATCTTTGTTTTCATTATTACAACCAAAACATTCAGCCAGAGTATTCCAGTAACTATCTCTTTCTTAAAGGCACAGCCTAAAACTGTCACAATCCACTCCTTCTAAACAATTTCATTGGCTGTTCATACTGCCCATCTAATCTAAAACAATATCTACAATTTGTAAGTAAAGTTCATAGTCCATCCTGGCTATCCTGAGATGTAGATGACTCAGAAGTCCAAGAAAATCAGGAAACAAGAAAACAGAAAACAGTTTTTCTCTCTACAGACAAAGCAAAGAAAAGGAATCAGGGACTATCAGTTGACTCAGGGCTCTCAGGGTTCTCAGGGTTCATGCACCATAGACTCCTCAGGGATTCTTTCTTTGGGCGTGATGTATCTGTACAACAGTCTGAAATTAAACTCTTTCAGCTAAAGTTAAATTTCTTTGTGGAATACACTAAATTTCACCATTCTCTTGCATCACCCAATAGGTGTGACCTGGACCTTCAGCTGAAACCACCCCTTGGACAGATTAAGCTTCTCCTGAGGGAGAAAATACCCAAACAGTTTTACCTAACAGATTCTTTTCTCAAACAACAGGAACTCTATCACCTTTTACTTTCCGTAGCAGATCTGAATGTGCAGGTCCAGCTTGGTTCACTGAACCTCTACTATTTACCAGCCAGGTTGCTTGTGCTAAATGTTTTTCCCAGTTTTTCAAAGATCCACCCCTCATGGCTTTAAGAGTGGTCTTCAGCAAACCATTGTAGCATTCAGTCTTCCCTGCAGCTGGTTCATAGTAGGGAATGTGGAATAACCACTCAATACCGTGCTCTTTGGCCCAGTTCTTTACAAGATTGTTTTTAAAATGAGTTCCGTTGTCTGACTCAATCCTCTCTGGAGTTCCGTGTCTCCACAGGATTTGTCTCTCCAGACCGAGAATGGTCTGCATGCAGTTGCATGAGGAACGGGGTAAGTTTCCAACCATCCAGTGTTTGCCTCTACCATGATAAGCACGTATTGCTTACCAGAACGAGAACGTGGTAGAGTGATATAGTCAATCTGCCAAGCTTCACCATACTTGTACTTGGACTATCTGTCACCATACCACAAGGGCTTAAGTCGTTTTGCCTGCTTAATAGCAGCACAAATGTCACAGTCATGGATGACTTGTGTGACAGCATCCATGGAAATGTCTATGCATCTGTCACGAGCCCAATGGTATGTTGCATCTCTACCATGATGTCCTGACGAATCATGAGCCCACCGAGACAAGAATATCTCACATCGGTGTTTCCAATCAAGATCAAGATCAGAGAAAGTCATGGCAGTCTGGTGAAGTCCCCACAGACTGGAAAAGGGGAAACATTGCCCCATTTTCAAAAAGGGTAAGAAGGAGGAACCAGGGAACTACAGGCCAGTCAGTCTCACCTCTGTGCCTGGAAAGATCATGGAGCAGATCCTCCTGGAGTCACTACTGGCTCAGAAGAAAAGTGAAGAGGTGATTTGGAACAGTCAGCATGGCTTTGCCAAGGGCAAATCCTGCCTGACCAACCTGGTTGCTTTCTATGAGCAGGTGACAAAATTAATAGATGAGGGGCGAGCAACTGATGTCGTTTACCTGGACCTGAGCAAAGCCTTTGATACTGTCCCGCACCAAATCCTGGTCTCCAAACTGGTGACACATGGGTTTGATGGGTGGACCACTAGATGGATAAGGAACTGGCTTGATGGCCGCACCCAAAGAGTAGCTGTCAATGGGTCCATGTCCCAGTGAAGGCCAGTGACAAGCAGAGTCCCTCAGGGATCAGTCCTGGGACCTGTCTTGTTCAACATCTTTGTGGGTGACATGGACAGTGGCATTGAGTGCACCCTCAGCAAGTTTGCTGATGACACCAAGCTGTGTGGTGCAGCAGACACGCTGGAGGGAAGGGAAGCCATCCAGAGGGACTGTGACAGGCTGGAGAGGTGGGCACAAGCCAACCTCATGAGGTTCAATAAGAGCAAGTGCAGGGTCCTGCATCTGGGTCGAGGCAATCCCAGGCACAAATCCAGGCTGGGCAGTGACTGGCTGGAAAGCAGCCCTGAGGAGAGACTTGGGGGTGCTGGTGGACAAAAAGCTCAACATGAGCTCTCAGTGTGCACTTGCAGCCCGCAAAGTCAATCAGATCCTGGGCTGCATCAGGAGAAGTGTGGCTAGCAGGTCGAGGGAGGTGATTCTCCCCCTCTACTCAGCTCTGTTGAGACCCCACCTGGAGTACTGTGTCCAGTTCTGGAGCCCCTATTACAAGAGGGATCTGTAGGTGCTGGAATGTGTCCAGAGAAGGGCCACAAGGATGATCAGAGGGCTGGAGCACCTCTCCTACAAGGACAGACTGAAGGAGTTGGGACTGTTCAGTCTGCAGAAGAGAAGGCTCCGAGGTGACCTCATTGTGGCCTTCCAGTATCTGAAGGGGGCCTACAAGAAGGCTGGGGAAGGACTTCTCAGGATCTCAGGTAGTGATAGGACTAGGGGGAATGGAATGAAGCTGGAGGTGGGGAGATTCAGGCTGGATGTGAGGAGGAAGTTCTTCACCATGAGAGTGGTGAAACCCTGGAATGGGTTGTTGAGGGAGGTGGTCAAGGCCCCGTCCCTGGAGGTGTTTAAGACCAGGGTGGATGAGGCTCTGGCCAGCCTGATGTAGTGTGGGGTGTCCCTGCCTATGGCAGGGGGGTTGGAACTAGATGATCCTTGTGGTCTCTTCCAACCCTGAATGATACTATGATACTTGAGAAACTCTTGCAGCTAGATTTGCCTCATGGTTGTGTTGCTGTTCCTCAGTAGCTTTGCTCTTAGGAATGTGAGCATCAATGTGTCTCACCTTCACTGGAATTCTCTCGATTCAATTGGCAATGTCCTGACACAGGTCAGCTGCCCAAATAGGCTTTCCTTTTCTCTGCCAACCATTTTTTTTCCACTCCTTTATCCAACCCAACAGAGCATTGGCTACCATCCATGAGTTGGTGTAGAGATAAAGCTTTGGCCACCTCTCTTGTTCCGCTACATTGAGAGCTAGCTGGACAGCTTTTACCTCTGCAAATTAAGTGGATTCTCCTTCTCCATCCTTTGCTTCTGCAACTCAGCGTGTTGAACTCCACACTTCAGACTTCCACCTTCACTTCTTTCCAACAAGATGACAGGAACTGTCTGTGAACAAAGCATATTTCTTTTCATCATCAGAAAGATCATTGTAAGGAGTTTTGTCAGCCCAAGTTATTCTCTCCTCTGGAGATTTAGTACAGCTGGTACCTTCAGGCCAACTTGAAATCACCTCCACTAGACCAGGTCTTTCAAGATTTCCGATTCGAGCTCTCTGTGTTATCAGCGCAATCCCCTTAGACCAGGTGGAATCTGTGGCATTATGTGGTGTGGAGCCTTTGCCTTTGAACATCCAATTCAAAACTGGTAATCTGGGAGCTAAGAGAAGTTGTGATTCAGTTCCAATTACTTCAGAAGATGTTTTTACTCCTTCATAGGCAGCTAGAATCTCTTTCTCTGTTGGAGTGCAATTTGCCTCTGAGCCTCTGTAAAATCAGTTCCAGAAACAAAGTAAGCATCCTCTTGTCTCACCTGGATCTCTTGCTACAGACACCAGGTTGGACCATTGTCACTTGCAGCTGTATACAAAATGATCTTAAGGTCTGGACCATCTCAGATACGTCTCAGACCCATTTCTTGAACTACCTCCTGCTTTATCTGGTCAAAGACTGCTTGTTATTCAGGTCCCCACTGGAAACTGTTTCTCTTTTGAGTCACATCATACAGAGGTTTCACAATCTGACTGTATCCAGGAATGTGCAGTTTCCAAAATCCCGCTATCCCTAAGAAACCTAGAGTTTCCCGCTTGTTCATGGGATTTGCCATTGTAGAGACTCTATTTACCACATCCACTGGAATGTGTCGGCATCAATCCTGCCACCACACTCCCAGAAACTGGATCTCTCTGGTAGGTCCTTTCACCTTGCCTCACTTGATGGTGAAATCTGCGTTCAGGACAATGTCAATAATTTTGTTGCCTTTCTCAAAGACTTCTTCAGCAGTTTTACCCCAGGCTCTGATCCCTCATAATTTGATGGCATTATGGCGCACTGAGCTCCTGTGCCAACCAAGGCCCTGTACTTCTGAAATTGTGAACTGCCAGGCCACTGGATGTACACATCTCAATAGATTCTATTATCTCTATTATCCCTCTCCTCTCCCTGGCAGGAGGCAGGGCACACCTAGTTATGGGGAATATGCCCACATGTGCAATGAGCACACTGTGCAGTGTTAGAACTGGAGCGACTGTTGGAGCTATTAGAGTTGTCCTGAGAAACTGTGGAGGCAACAGCTACCCTTCTGGTCTTGCTACCTCAGGTTCTGCCACCCTGCAGTTCCCTCAGTCTCCTGAAAAGATTAGAAGTTGGTTGACCATCCCATCTGTTCATGGTCTCACCAAACTGATCACGCAGAGTTATCCAAATAGTCCTACGTGATTGCCTTGGTGGTCTATTTTGGCTTGATCTGTTTTTGGAATTACCTCCTTGGAGGACGTCTGTTCCTCACAGATGAAACTTCTATCCATCTGGAAGAATAATTGGAATTATTTCCTTGTGTCAATTGGGATATGGAATCTCTCAGGTATTTCATGCAATTCTCAATTTTTCCAGACAGAGTTTCAATGGCTGAAACCAAAGAAACATGTGTCATGCTATCCTGAAATTGTCTCATTTGTTCAGTGAAATGGCTAACCTTATGAGGAACTCCACCATAATTTCTTGCCACAATTCTGCTTGCCAGAATAGTTGCACAGTTAGGAGAAGCAAGTTTGATGAGCTTTTTAGCAAGACCAGTTCCTACAGGAATTTCAACAGGATTCAGAGTTTCATGATTACCATAGAGTAGCTCTCTGACAGCAAATTCTCTCAGGCACTTAATTCCCTCATCTATGATAGTCCAGGGTTTAGGATTCCATGGAAGATCATCTAGGGAAGGGTATCTCATGAAAACTGCCAATAAAAGGCATATCCACAGAGTAACCTTACCGAGAGACCTGCCTAGATGTCTATCGATTCCATTATCCTTCGAGAGAGTTCCTAGCAGAGCTGCTGACTTGTCTCCAACCATTAGAGCTGGTGCACATGTATCAAAACATCTACTAAGCCAAGCTAGAACTGGCTCCTTATCTGCTCTGATGTAATCCTTCCACAGATGTCTAATTTCTTGGTGCAGGGCTGAGGTGTTCTGAATATCAGCTTCTTCCTCATCTGTGTCCTCTTCCTGAACTTCTTGTCCCCATAATCCTGCTGACACTCTCCTAAGGATCTCTTTAATCTCAGAAGCACCACCACTAGCTACTTTCTTACCAGCACCTGCAATTTGCCCTGCATCTCCATCCAATAATGGTCTCAATAACTCAGCTATATCTTTAAGACAAATCTTCTCTTCCTTCTCAACAGGCTCTTTTTTATCAGAAGTTCCCTCATCAGCAGCATTATCTTGCTGTTCTCCACCATCAGCTCCTGGATCAGCTTTGTGCTTCCCACTTCTCATATCTAAAACTGCTACTTGCTTAATTGGAGCCACTTTAACAGAAGCTGACAGGTTTTGAGACAGACCAGCTGCTGTGGAGGACACTTCCGGTCCTGCCAAAGAAGGAAATGACTTTGCCTCTCTAATGGCTGCCGAGGACGTGGGAGCCACCATGTTAGGAGCTGTCGCTGCAGCTGGCTGATTGCCAGAATCACCAACAGCACCATTCAAAGCAGCCTTCCCAATAGCCTGTTTAGCTCAATTTTTAACTGATACAGATTCTCTGGGATTGAATTAGAGCTATGCTTCCTTCTCTTTGGTCTACGCTTGAAAATGAAACAAGTCTTAGATACCTTCCTCTCCTGTATCAGAACTACTAAGAAGAACACATTAATTATCACTGACAGCCCAATTACTCACATCAAATAAATAAATCACCTTTGGATCCCAGCCATGACTTAAAATTACTCTTTCACCCATTAGAATCTTAAACTCCCATATTTCTATGGGCAGAGTGCTAGCTGTTATATTTCTGTATATATTAAGCCAAAAGAATCCCAGACACCGGTCACAGAGAAGATTAATTTTATACTTAAACCATAAATATAATTTATACATTATGTATCTGCCTAAACGATCACAGATTCATCCTAGGAAATACTTACAGATCAGTACACTACAAATTGAAAAGACTAGATGCTCTAAAATCCAAAACACTTTCCTGTTTGCAACTCCAACTTGAGCAGACAATAAATCAAGCAAATTTTGCCCAGCTTCTGGACAGCAATTATCCACAAACCCTGAGTTGGGCCACCAATAAATTATGTGGTGGTGAGAGGTTCAGTTCTCCACCCCACAAAGCAAACCACGGCTAACTCAGTCAGAGAAGCAAAAAAATGGATAAGCAATATTTACAAGTAGGATGAGATGCAGTGAATATATACACAATATAGAGTATTTAAAATATATACAAAAATATAGAGCAAAGAATGTAACATAGAAAACCTTTCCCTCCTCCAAGGAGACGGGTGTCCCCCCCATCTATATTCCCTTCTTGCACTTCCTCCCTTTTTTCCCAAAAAAGGTTAGAGAGAGAAAAAGGTAATTATTAAGGAGGAAATTCTGTTAGTTCAAAGCATATGCAAGAATTAGTTTCTTGTCTGGTTCAGAGTGTCACAGTATCACTTAGGTTGGAAGAGACCTCAAAGATCATTGAGTCCAACCTGTCACCCAAGATGTCAAGACTAGACCATGGCACCAAATGCCACGTCCAATCCCTGCTTGAAAACCTCCAGGGACAGTGACTCCATGACCTCCCTGGGCAGCCCATTCCAATGACTAATGACTCTCTCAGTGAAGAAATTTCTCCTCACCTCGAGCCTAAACTTCCCCTGGTGCAGCTTGAGACTGTGTCCCCTTGTTCTGGTGCTGGTTGCCTGGGAGAAGAGGCCAACCCCTTCTCGGCTACAACCACCTTTCAGTAGCTGTAGAGGGCAATGAGGTAACCCCTGAGCCTCCTCTTCTCCAGGCTACACAATCCCAGCTCCCTCAGCCTCTCCTCATAGGGCTTGTGTTCAAGGCCTCTCACCAGCCTTGTTGCCCTTCTCTGGACACGTTCAAGTGTCTTGATGTCCTTCTTAAACTGAGGAGCCCAGAACTGGACACAGTACTCAAGGTGCGGCCTAACCAAAGCAGAGTACAGGGGCACAATGACTTCCCTGCTCCTGCTGGCCACAATATTCCTAGGGCAGGCCAGGATGCCATTGGCTTTCTTGGCCACCTGGGCACACTGCTGGGTCATGTTTAGGCGGCTGTCAATCAGTACCCCCAGGTCCCTCTCTGTTTGGGAGCTCTCCAGCCACTCTCTTGCCTTGCTGTTAAAAATTTGGGCAAAGAAGGTGTTCCGGACCTCAGCCTTTTCCTCTTCTTCAGTCACAGTGTTCCCCTCCAGGTCCAATAAGGAGTGGAGGTTCTTCTTGCCCCTCTTTTTAGTGTTAATATATTTGTAAAAATGCTTTTTATTATCTTTCACGGAGGTGGCCAGCTTCAGTTCCAACTGGGCCTTTGCCTCTCTAATTTTTTTCCTACATAGTCTAACAACTTCCTTGAACATACCTCGAGAAGCTTTCCCCTCCTTCCAAAGGTGATACAGCCTCTTTTTTTCCCTGTAATTCCTCCAGGAGCTGCTTGCTCATCCAGGCCGGTCGCCTTCCCCACCGGCTCATCTTTCAGCACATGGGAACTGCCAGTTCCTGTGCCTTCAAGAGCTCCTGTTTGAAGCAGGTCCAACCCTCCTGGACCCCTCAGTTCTTGAGGGCTGCTACCCAGGGAAGTTTACAAATAAGTTTCTTAAAGAGGCTGAAGTTTGCCCTCTGGAAGTCCAAGGTGAAGGTTCTGTTGGTGCTCCTCCCTATCTCCCTGCATATTGAAAACTTCACTATCTCATGGTCACTGCACCCTACGCAGCCTCCCACCGTCATGCCTCCTACTAACCCTTCTCCACTGGCGAACAGCAGGTCAAGCAGAGCCTGACCTCTGTTAGGCTCACTGAACAGCTGCATCAAGAAGCTGTCCTCCATGCGCTCCAGGAATCTTCTGGACTGCCTCCTCTCTGCTGAATTAAGATCCCAGCAGATATCTGGCAGGTTGAAGTCACCCACAAGGACAAGATCTGATGATCTTGAGACACCCTCTAATTGTTTGTAGAATAATTTGTCAGCCTCCTCATCCTGGTTGGTTGGTCTATAACAGACTCCAACCAGGATGTCAGATTTGTTAGGCCTCCCTCTGATTTTAACCCACAGGCTCTCCATCCTCCACCTCAAGTTCTGTGGCAAAGAATGACTTCCTAATATACAGAGCCACCCCTCCTATTCTTCTCCCTCGCCTGTCTCTCTTAAAGTGCCTGTAACCCCCCAGTGTAGCACTTCGATCATTCGTGTTATCCCACCATGTTTCTAAGATGGCTACTATATCATAGTCGCCCTGGTAGACCAGGACTTCCAGCTCCTCTTGCTTATTGCCCATGCTGTGTGCATTGGTGTACATGCACTTCAGCTGGGCTCCTGACTTCTCAATTAACCTTAATTTGTGCCCCATTCTTTCCTCTTCAGAGGGACTGATTTCCTCACCCACCCCCTTCAGGCCTAGTTTAAAGCCCTTTTAATGAGCCTTGACAACTCTAGTGCTAGGACTCTCTTACCCTTTCTAAATAAATGCACCCCATCAGGACCCAGCAGGTCAGATGCAGTAAAAGTTGCCCTATGATCAAAGAAACCAAAATTTTGCTGCTGGCACCATCCCCTGAGCCAATTGTTGATGGTATAGGTTCTCCTGTTCCTCTCAGTGTACACCCCTGCCACTGAGGGAACTGAGCAGAACACCACTTGAGCTCCTGCTCCATCAATCAATTGTCCAAAGGCCTTTAACTCCTTTTTAATCACCCTGGTGCCCTTCTTGTCAATTTCATCACTCCCAGCTTGTATTACCAGCAGAGGGTAATAGTCAGAGGGCTCGATTAGTTTTGGGAGTCTCCTTGCGATGTCCCTAACCTGTGTCCCGGGTAGAGAGCAGACCTCCCTGTGGGATGGGTCGAGACTACCTATGGGTCCCTCAGTACCCCCCAGGAGAGAGTCCCCAACAACTATAACCCTTCTCCTTTTCTTTGTGGAGCTGGTCATTATAGTTGGTAGAGACCGCTTGGCCTTAGGCTCCTCTTGTGATGGCTGCTCCTTGGCCCTCTCATCCCCACTGCCCTCGGCAGCCTGCAGGGCCTCATACTTATCATGCAAGGGCAGTGAAGAGGAGGAGGGGACCGGGATGAATTTCTCTTTCCCCCCTGCCAGGGACCTGTATCCATCCCTCCCCCTTTCCAGGGACCCTTCCCTCAGCAGGGGAGATCTGCAGAGCCTTCTCCCGCATGTCTAACTCCCTTTCGCTTTCCCTTATTGACCTCAGCCTAGATACCTCTTCCTTCAGCTCAGCCACGTCATCCTTCAGCTCTGCCACCAGACTGAGGAGAAAGTTCACCTGGTCACATCTGACACAGGTGTTCTCTCCTTGCCCCTCTATTGCAAGTGCCAGGCTCAAGCACTGTCTGCAGCCAGCAGCCTGGACTCCAGCATGCTGATGCAGCAACTCTGTCTGGGTAAATACTGTTTTTCTAGCCTTTGTCCAAGTGACAACCATGGTTCAACATTTGATTGAATGTGGTTTTTTGTGTTTGTTGTTGTTGTTGTTTTTTCCTTTTCTTTATGTGAGCAGCAGGCAGGATAACTCTCAAGCCAAAATGCTGTCACGCACTCAGCCCAGGTGGGATTTAAACCTCCTGTGGCTGACGTCACACTCCCAATCCCAAGCAGGCTCATGAGAGGATGATCCTGCCGGACCTCCCTGCCAACCAAGGGGTCCTCTCAACCTGCAAGGCCCTGTAAAGAAAGCAAAAAGCCAAGCAGAATGCTCACGATTCAAGAGGAGTGGTCCCGAATGCTGGTTCTGGTCCATCATCAGTAAATTTGCAGATGACACCAAGTTGGGGGCAGGTGTTGATCTGTTAGAGGGTAGAGAGGCTCTGCAGAGGGTCCTTTACAGTCTGGACAGATGGGCAGAGTTCAACAGCATGAGATTTAACACATCTAAGTGCTGGGTTCTACACATTGGCCACAACAACCCCACGCAGTGTTACAGGCTGGGGTCAGAGTGGCTGGAGAGCGGTCATGCAGAGAGGGACCTGGGGGTACTGGTTAACAGCAGGGTGAATATGAACCAGCAGTGTGTTCTGGTGTCTAAGAAAGCCAATGGCATTCTGACTTGTATGAGGAATAGTGTGGCCAGTAAGAGCAGTGAAGTCATTGTGCCCCTGTACTCTGCACAGGTTAGGCCACACCTTTAATCCAGTTTCAGGCCCCTCAGTTTAAGAAAGATGTTAAGATGGGCAAAAAAGCTGGGGAGGGGTTTGGAGCACAAGCCCTATGAGGAGAGGCTGAGGGAGCTGGAGTTACTTAGTCTGGAGAAGAGGAGGCTCAGGGGTGACCTTATTGCTGTCTACGACTACTTGAAAGGTGGTTGTAGCCAGGTGGGTGTTGGTCTGTTCTCCCAGGCAACCTGGGACAGAACAAGAGGACAGAGTCTCAAGCTGTGACAGGGGAGGTTTAGGCTGGATGTTAGGAAGAAGTTCTTCACAGATAGAGTGACTGGCTATTGGAATGGGCTGCCCAAGGAGGTGGTGGAGTCACCAACTCTGGAGGTATTTAGGAAGAAACTGGATGGGATGATTGGTGTCATGGTTTAGTTGACTAGATAGTGTTGGGTGATAGGTTGGACTCAATGATCTCGAAGGTCTTTTCCAACCTGGTTAATTCTACTCTAATTCTATTCTAAAACTAATGTGTAGCCACATAGAATGGTTTGAGTCGGAATGATCTTATATATGATCTAGTCTGACCTCCATTCCACTAGAACAGGCTGCTGAAAGCCCCATCTAACCTGACCTCGAAAAATTCTAGCGATGGAGCATCCACAACTTCTCTAGGCAGCCTGTTCCACTGCCTTACTACTGTCACAGTAAAGATCTTCTTCCTTACATATAGTCTGAATCCACTCTTTTTCAGTTTAAAGATGCATGGCATTATAAAAACTCCCTCTCCAGCTTTCTTATGGGCTCCCATTATGTACTGAAAGGCTGCTATAAGGTCTCCCTGGAGCTGTCTCTTCTGCAGGCTTAACAATACTAACCTCTCAGACTGCCTTCACAGGTGAGGTGCTCCAGCGCTCTGATTATCTTTGTGGCCCCACTATGGACTCATTCCAGCAGATCTGTACCCTTCCTATGTGAGGGGCTCCAGAGCTGAACACAGTACTCATGACAGGGTCTCACAAGAGTGGAGGAGAAGAATAACTTCCCTTGCCCTGCTGCTGTTCTTGGGATTCCCATGATCCATGTGCAGGAACTTGCACTTGGCCTTGTGGAACTCCATGTGGTTTGCACAAGCCCGCATCTCAAGCCTGTCAAGGTCCCTCTGGATGGCATAGAATAGAAATTATCTAATTCTCCTGAAATGAGGATGAAACAAAAATCTTCTATTTCTGATATTCTAATGGATGTAAAATCACTAATCAAGTGTTTGATAGCTTCAGGCACAACCACTGTGTCTTTACAGCCTCTACTGTATCACACAAGCTGCAGATCTGGCCATGTTTATCTGAACTAGAATTAACTTCAAAAGTAAAAGACAAATAACACTAAGGCATAATAACTTAAAGTACACTTGTCACATTCAATGCAGATTTTGGAAGCAACAAATAGATACTTGTCAAAACTTGTCATTTGTATGCTGTTGCATGATGATAAAATGCATGGTGTTTTAGGTGTCTCTTGTCAACAGTATGTAATTATCTGTGGCTACATTTAGGTAGTATTTTTGCTGAGATCAACAGCTCCAGTTCTCTCTGCAGGGAATGTGTTTGTTTAGAAGGTTCTTAGCTTTCCTGAAACTCTGTCATCTGGTTCTCTCCAGGGGTTTCAAAGTAATCATCCCACTATTCCAAGGAGCTAGTAAAAAAACCAAAACATAGCATACCAAAAATTAACACCTGCACAACTCACTGAAATATATTCAGGGTTTTCATCTTATACATAAATCTTCTGTTAAAAGCAGTTTAATCCCAGGATTTGTGTACAAATAATCACATTCTCATTTATGTTGCATTAGTTAGGCTGCACCTTGAGTACTGTGTCCACTTCTAGGCCCCTCAGTTTAAGAAGGACATTGAGACACTTGAACGTGTCCAGAGAAGGGCAACAAGGCTGGGGAGAGGCCTTGAGCACAAGCCCTACGAGGAGAAGCTGAGGGAGCTGGGATTGTTTAGCCTGGAGAAGAGGAGGCTCAGGGGTTACCTCACTGCCCTCTACAACTACCTGAAAGGTGGTTGTAGCCAAGAAGGGGTTGGTCTCTTCTCCCAGGCAACCAGCACCAGAACAAGAGGACACAGTCTCGAGCTGCACCAGGGGAAGTTTAGGCTCGAGGTGAGGAGAAATTTCTTCACTGAGAGAGTCATTAGTCATTGGAATGGGCTGCCCAGGGAGGTGGTGGAGTCACCGTCCCTGTAGGTGTTCAAGAGGATATTGGATGTGGCACTTGGTGCCATGGTCTAGTCATGAGGTCTGTGGTGACATGTTGGACTCAATGATCCTCGAGGTCTCTTCCAACCTTTGTGATACTGTGATACTGTGATAAAATGAATCTTGTGCAATAATATATGATGCTTAGGCAAAATCTAACTAATTTGGAACAAAATAATTGTTTTTTTTTTTCTTTGATGTGTCTATACTTTTACTATGCCTAATGAATAATAAGACCCTCATATGCTTCCTTAGAGTAGATCAAGTGATTATTAAGATATCTGCCAAACAGAAGTGACACCTAGATATGAGGCTTAGCCAGTTTTCAATGATAAAATAAAACTTAGTGAGTATAACACTGTTTCAGACATAGCATCTCAGTCTCTGTTTTTGAGATCTGTTGTTATTCTGGAGCTCAAGGGAACACCTTTTATGAAGTGCTCAGTATTTAACATATCCCACTGTTGTCAACAGCCCAAAAGTTAGCCTCAAAGTGAAATGAGTGTGTGTTGTAGCTGCACTGGCTTACTCACATCAAACAATCCCTTTTGTTTCAGGTTTTCCCTTACTAAAAAGTTTAAGCAGTACCTTCTTAAACTACATGCAGCCATGTGGATAACAATCCTGAAGTCCCTCAATCATTTTGCTGTTTTAGCTTGAGGAAATAAAAAGCCACAAAGAAAGCACCCCATATTTTAGATAATGAATATATTATTGTATCCTTAATTAATGAACAAAACATTTGTGAAATTCAGTTAGATCCTGTATTCTCCACTGACCAGGCTATTTTCCTAAAAGACTCACAATCCTCCTCAGCATCTTTTGTTCAAGAATTTTCAGAAGAACAGACTTTCATTTGACCATAGGATTTGAAAGCACTTACCATAGGCATTTTGAAGATCTATTTCTGATTCTTATAAGATTATAATATTTTCTCGGTAGAAATGTTATTTATTAATAGAGAATGTAGTCAATTGTAATTGGAAGTCACTATCAGTCACAGCAACTTGTTCTCAAGAGAAGCCAGTTTTTACCAAAAGCTACACAGAACAGCTACATGTCTCCAGTTTTATATTTTCATTGTACTCTATATGAATGCTAGGTATCTAAACATGAGTTTGTTTAGTTTCCAGTGTTTTGCTATTTTTACTTACTTTTTCTGAAGGAGTTACATTTTTATCTTAAACTATTTTAATGTCATATACTAACACTCCTTTTTGCTTAAAGTGTTATATTTGTATTAAGAAACAGAAAAAAATAAGACTTGTAATCAGTACCTTTGCAGTTCTGATAAAAGTTTTTTTTTTCTTTGCTTTTATATGCATGGTTTTTTTTGCTTTCCTAGCTCAGCATATTAGTGATAAACATTTGTCAGAACTAAATTGTCATCTATCAACATCTCATGCTTCAGTGCTTAATAACTCAAAGCTCTTACCTCTTCCAGCAAATAAATCATACTAACCTGCCTATTTCATCTCTCAAATTTGAAGAAAGAAGCAAAAACAAATTGCAAAATGTTGATATTTAACAAGAGAAGGTCTAACAAGATGGCCTCAATAAGTCAGCGTTACTCACATTTTATTTTTGCAAGGCCAAGAGTTTTGGTCCAGAAAATATCGCTTTGACAATCATACTTAAAACACCAACCTCCCATGTGTGATGTCTGGTTGCTATTTCAATATTTTGAAAGACTGCTCTTGTTGATTGATTTTATTTTACTAGTTAAGTCTAAAATTATGAGAATATGAATGTGGACTGATTTTGTTTTGTCAGAACAAAAGAATGACTCATAAAAGAAGAAATTTATAGGCAAACTGATGTTATTTAAAGAAATTATGTGCTTAATGTAGAACTATGACATTTATCTTATTCCATATCTAATTTGTTTATATGTTCTATACACATATAATACATGTTCTG
Source organism: Melanerpes formicivorus (assembly GCF_026170545.1). Classification (NCBI taxonomy): domain Eukaryota; kingdom Metazoa; phylum Chordata; class Aves; order Piciformes; family Picidae; genus Melanerpes; species Melanerpes formicivorus. The sequence goes on along the minus strand of NW_027142353.1, from coordinate 45,383,819 downwards.
TTTCATATATCAGTTTGCATATTGACAGAATCTGCTTCTGTTCCTGTAGATCCCCATTGGGAACATTTATTTTAAAAAGGTTTAGCTGCAGTACTAATGAAATACATATGGCAAAATACGAAAGGAATAAATTATGGCATTTTTTATTGTGACTGGGAGAATAGTCTTCAACGACTGCTGTGAATAAAAAGCAGAAATTTCAGCTTCCCTAACTTCCCAACAACCTAGAAGTGTCCTTTCAGTATGTCTACTCTCTGCAGTGTTTGTGCATTGTAATGGGTTAGGGCAAACCCCCTCCCCACCACGCACAGAAATGACTGCTCAGACAAATGGATTGCAAAAGTGATGGAAAGTTTAAATAGAACAGTGAGTGCGTGCAGAAAACTAGAAATACAGTGACAAGAGAGAGACCCCAAAACAGACCCAGAGAGATGCCATCCCACCTGAGGGTGCACCCAAAACCCCCAGGGCTCCTCCTTCCCCCCCTCCACTGCTAGGCTAGTCTCAGCTGGCCAGATCTGAGACTGCCCATCCCCCCGTAGCCCTGGGCCTAACCAGGCCCATGGCCGGGAGATCTCTCCCCCAGTTACCAGGCGGCGGAGAGGAAGGAAAGAGGAAGTGCCAGACCCCGCCGTGAAACTTATAATGGTGCAAGGGATCATGGTAGGAAATAACCTAATTTCCTGTGTCCACCCACTGGGCTGGACTTCTGGACACAGGAAACACCCCTGTAGAAGAGGACACCCAGCCCAAACCATGACATGCATGAAGTCTTTATTATAAAAATAATAGAATTTACAGAAAATAATTAAGTTACAGTGATGACAGGTAGAGTTTCAGAATTGGTCATATTTTCTTAAATAGATAAAAAGTCAACTAAAATGTTATTATGATGTGCAATAAAATATTCTTTTCTGATGTCATTTACCTGGACCTGAGCAAAGCCTTCAACACTGTCCTGCACCACATCCTGTCTCCAAGATGGTGCAGTATGGGTTTGATGGATGGACCATTCAATGGATAAAGAACTGTCTTGATGGCTGCACCAAAGGGTGGCTGTCACTGGGTCCATGTCCAAGTGGAAGCCAGTGACAAGTGGAGTCCCTCAGGGATCAGTACTGGGACCACTCTTGCTTAAATTCTTTGTTGTCAATGTGGACAGTGGCATTGAATGCACTCTCAGCAGGTTTGCTGAAGACGCTAAGCTGTGTGGTGCAGCAGACATGCTGGAGGGAAGGGAGGCCATCCAGAGGGACCTTGACAGGCTGGAGAGGTGGGCCCATGACAACCTCAAGAGGTTCAACAAGACCAAGTAGTCCTGCATAAGGATCCTGCAATAAGGTCCTACATCCAGGTTGGGGCAATTCCAGGCACTGATATCAGCTGGGCGAATCCTGATCGAACTGATAAGATGCACAAAATCAAAATGGAGGTTGGGAAGCATGAACTCACTATGCATCAAGAATTAGAGAAAGAAGATGCCACACTCACCATCTTGGCACACACACCGCGTTTACTAGACACCACCACTGCCGTTTGCACCAAGCAGAAAAAAAGTGATAAAAAGGCAGTGAAACCTGTGGTTCAGCATGTTTGATCCCATTCATCAACATCTTCCTCTAATACCGTCAGTGACGGCTCAGATTTGGAAGACAGTAACACAGTATCACAGTATAACTAAGGTTGGAAGAGACCTTGAGGATCATCGAGTCCAACCTATCAATACAGACCCCATGACTAGACCATGGCACCAAGTGCCACATCCAATCTCCTCTTGAACACCTCCAGGGATGGTGCTTCCACCACCTCCCTGGGCAGCCCGTTCCAATGACGAATGACTCTCTCAGTGAAGAACTTTCTCTCCACTGATGCTAAGAAATCAAACAGTGCAGACCTTGTTTTACAGCCCCTCCTAGAAAAAATGGAGCGCTGGGAGGATTGTGGTTACGGCATTTTTATGACTGCACTCCTCCCGTGAGCCCTGATGGCCCCCACTGGCACCGACAGCCCTGACTGAGGTGGCACCAACCGACACACCACTGACACCGGCAGCACCGACCGTAGCAGTGGCCCCAGCAGCCCCGACAGCAGCGGCCTGCACCAGTGGCTGTCCCCACCTGGCCCCCCCAGCGGCATCAGCTGTGCTACACACCCCACCCCCCCCACCTCTTAGATCTCAGTCATTATCAGCAGAGTATAGCACTGTGATGGAGTTTACAATTGAATTCCGATGGGACGGTAGTTAAGGGATCGGGAGGTGGGAGGGACGGGGAACCATCCCTCTGCACTGATGGAAAGGTATTGTGAGAAATGCAGTAACAGATGGAGAATCTATAGATTTTCTTGTACATGCATCTCCTGTGGTATTAGAAGGTCAACAATGAATATGGCAATCTCTGGACTGAAAAATGTTAAAAGAAGCTAGGCAAGCCATATCTACCTATGGGTTAAAGTCAGGATACGCAACAGCTATAATCAATCAGTTGTTTTCAACACATTTGTTAATCCCTTTTGACACTCCTATGTTGGCAAATGGCATTTATTACATGATCTGAGAGCAATCAACTCAATCATGGAGGAGATGGGTGCCTTGCAACCTGGCCTCCCAACTCCCAATCTCCTCAAATTGGGACCTGATTATTATTGATATGAAGGATTGTTTCTTTACAATTTACTTACATCCAGAGGATTCAAAAAAGTTTGCAGACCCCACCCAATCATATCAATGGGTAGCCTTGAGGCATACAGAATTCTCCCACCCTTGTCAAATATATGTGGTTTGGTCTTTCTTCCCATTTAGACAGACTTATTGTGACTTCCTCATCTATAAGTCCATCGATGATATTCTAATTGCAAAAAAAGTTTGATCCTCAGACAATACTCTCTGAGTATTATCACCCATATTAGTGAACAGAGAGTTGAAAATAAAACCATGTCAGACCTTGCAACTTCTCGATAAGTGGCAATTCACTTGCAATGCCACGGAAGCCACGCCCCGACAGACAGCAGACACTTTACAAGGTGTCACTGCTAACCACCTTGTTGGGGGCGAGATCATATCAGCAAATGCAACCTCCTGATAAGGCTTTACAATTAAGTCACGATAAGCAAAGAGTGGTTGAGAATTCAGGACAATAAATCTGATCCTGCGCTTCCCACTACTCGTCAGGGTCTAACAGGGCCATTTGGTTCCTTTGTCAATACCTTACATATGACATGAATACTAATCCAGATTTGACTCACAGTATGAAGGTAAAAATGCTGGATGTTCTGGCATTTGACAATACTAATGAAAAAACTAAACAGGTTCTCAGCACTTTACCAACAGGTGTCACTGTCTGATGACTGCTGGATGCAGCAGAATGAATGAAGCACGGACAAACAGCAACATATCTAGGCATGGCCATAGAAGCAGTCCTGAAACCACCAGTACAACCACTGCACAAGGGAAACAGTCTGGGTGGAAAACATTGTGCTTCTGGAAACCTAGGTACCTTAAATCAAATTGCCTGACTGCTGGACATACTCGAAAGTGCTGTGCTCACTGTCACAGACCTAATCATTTTGCTCCAGATTGTCGTAGGCAGGGAAATTGCTCCCACAGCACAAGTACATCCCCCACAACGACACCAAACCAGAGTCCTTGGACTGCCCCCCATCCCCTTTGCAGCTACCTCTGGCAGTGCGGAGCAGTGGATATCACTCTTGAATCCAATCAGCACGGCCCTCTGGGTCACAGACCCTGTGCTCTGTTAATTGGCAGATTGCCTACCTCTAGACAAGGCATCCTTAAAATTCCTGGTTCAATACATTCTGATTATGACTGGGCTATGAAAATTATGCTTTATACCATTGCGCCTCCTGTTAGCATTCCTGGTGGGACAGAAATTGCTCAGCTAATACCATCTGAGTCCCAAGTGCCTAAAACTCCTAACAGGATCCGAGGACAAGAAGGCTCTGGGTTCCGCCAGTATGCCTAATATCTTACTGGCCCTAGAAATCCAAAAGGGAAAACTGGAACAGATTATAACTGTCAGACACCCTTGTGGACAAACTGCAATTTTCAATAGTTGTGGATACTAGAGATGATGCTATTGTTATACCTCGTCATATATGGAATGGTCACTAGCCATTGCTCATGGCAAATTCTGAAGTCACGGGGTTAAAAGGTATCCAAACAACCTGGGCTAGCAAAGAGCCAGCGCAATTTGCTTTTAACAACGGCAAATCAATCACTGTAAGACCGTACGTGTTAACCCTTTCAGTTGCTCCAATGGGCTGAGATGCCTTAAGTTAGCTAGGAGCAAAACTTGTTACTGTTCCTTTTCTGTAGCGGCTACTAGTCAGCAACCAACTCTCAAATTAAAATGGAAAACAGATAATCCAGGATGGGGGTGGAACAGTGGTCACTCAGACAAGATAGGCTGCAAGTCCTTAAGACCCTAATATGGAAACAATAGTAACTAGGGCACACCTTGCTAGCCATCCTCAACCCACCCCTACTCCCACCCTCAGAAACGGGAGGATTTTCTGGTATGATTCTAGCCTACCAAAGATCTGCTGTGATTTAAAGCAACAGTGCTAATTTCATCATTTCTGATTGTAGTGTCTTTCAGAGATTTGTTATTTAGAGTTTTGCTAAGTTTTCCTAATAAGCATAATGAATAGTAAGCATTTGGTATTTACAGGTACTTAGTACATAGTAATTGTAGCAAGATATGCATACTTAGCAATGAGTTCACATTGTACGATTTTCTTTTGGTTCGAGCCTTCTTAGTTGTGTGCCTAGGCATTTCAAAGGAGCTCCATGTAATATAGTTAAGGTTTGTAGTAAATAGGTATTTATTTTTAAAAAGTATTCCTTAGCTAATGTAACAAATTTCTGTTTCCTTCTTAGACATTAACTAGAAGAAAAAAAGTACAAATAATAAAAGAAAAAAATAGTAAAAAGAAACAAGTACAAAAACAATTTAAAAAATACAAATATATAACAAAAGAAAACCTAAATATTACAATTTAGATACAAAAAGTACAAAGTTAAAGAAAAAATTGCAGTAAAATACAAAAAAACCAAAAAATTAATTAAAAAAATTAAATTAACAAAAAACATTAACAAAAAATTTAAAGTATAGATAGAAAAATACATTTAAATGGTATAGAATAATTAAAAAACAAAAATAAACAATGAATTAAAAATTAAACAAAAAATAGCACTAAAGATAATAATAATAAAATAAAAACAGAAAATTTAAAAAATATAAAAATACTAAAAGAAATACATTCAAAATAAAATAAAAAATAAAACAACTCAAATTAGAATTAAAGAAATATATAAAAATAACTTACAAAAGATTAAATAAAAATAAATAAAAAACCCCAAAACCAATTAAAAACGTGGAAAAATAATGAAATTTTTAATAAGTAAAATTAAACTTAGAAAAAATATATAATTAAATCCAAACAAAATGAAACAGAATTATTAAACATATATTTTAAAATATTAAAAAATGAAATAAAAATTTGCAAGTTAATAAATAGATTACATTAAAAAGAAACAAAAAAAATAGTTAATTACAAAATATGTGGAATCATAGATTCATAGAATCTGTCAGGGTTGGAAGAGACCACAAGGATCATTTAGTTCCAACCGCATTGCCATGGGCAGGAACACCTCACACTAGATCTGGCCAGCTAGAGCCTCATCCAGCCTGGTCTTAAATACCTCCAGGCCTGGGGCCTCAGTCACCTCCCTGCACAACCCATTCCAGGGCTCCACCACTCTCATGGTGCAGTGAAGAACTTCCTCCTCACATCCAGCCTTAATCTCCCCACCCCGAGCTTCATTCCATTCTCCCTAATCCTGTCACTTCCTGACACTGACATGCTAGGAAGTCCGTCCGTAGTATTCTTGTAGGCTCTCTTCATATACTGGGTGGCCACAATAAGGTCAGCTTGAGCCTTCTTTTCTGTCAACTGCAATTATCGCAGTAAACAACGGCAGAAGAATCAAGACTATGAGGAAACAGCATTTCCCATGAAGTCGAACATCAATCACAATAACTGCTTTCCAACCTTTTAATGGTACCAACAAGAGATAATTAGCTCATGTCGACATCTAGAAACATCAACTGTGCAAAGTGCTGTAACCCTCTCACCACAAGACACATGAATATGGCAGAACTGTCAGGAAAATGTCATTCAGCAAGCCTGCCTAGCACTGACCTCAATGACTGTCACGATAATCCAAGATGTCAACAGAAAGCATATAACTTATAACTGAGTGTCATGATTGTTTGACTGTTGTGTGAAAATCAAGAGATCAGTATTACCAGGATGAGCAAAACCACATTATTATGTGTAATTTTATATTGGGCAAAGCAATGAAACTCTTTTGCTTTTGCTGTTTGCCTGCAAGATTTCTATCTGTGAAGCTAGACCCTGGCCAGATCTACCTTTGCAGATTAAAGAAATCTTGCTACCATTAAACAATTCATGATTTTTGACCATCCTAGAGAAAATAAAGATGCAACATACCCCTAAATCAGATTGTAAAAGACAGTGCTAAGGTTTGCATTGGTGTCTTAATCTCTGTGTGCAACGTGTTTAGGCATAATCAAGTCTTTTTTGTCAATAAGAGGAGTGAAATGTAAAGATCAGAACTATGAAGATCTAAGTTCTTCTTTACAATGTCTGTTATCTTTGACCATGTATTATGCCAACTCTGTTAGAACATTCTAACTAGTTCAACTTAAGTGCTGTGCCTTGTGTGGGTGACATCAGGCTGCTGGACATGCTGTGCTATAGAACTCTTGCTTTTGCTGTGCAGCTTAGCTTTAGCTTGCTTACTTCTGTGTTTGCAAGTAGTATCTTGTATGGGATGAGAATAACCCCCATGACCAGATTGCTCATAAAAAACAAAAGGGGAGATTTGTGGCAATGCCAGCGACGAGCAGTGTGAGCAATCTGGCAGTGCAGGCCTAGAGCCTGACATGGTGGTAGGCCATGCTCAGCATAAGTGCAGAGCCAGCTAGCAGTGTAGCAAAACAGTGGTGTGCCTGCAGCATGTAACTAAATGAGGACACTGGTAGGTATAAACACAGAAAGTTATCTTGGAACAACAGGATATGCACCTGCATCATCAAACCTCGCGTGTCATTAGTAGTTGGACCAATAATCTATAATAGTGCGATGTGTGGTCACTCGTGGGAACCAATGAAGCTATGCCAACGATGCTCTCCGAGCTTATATAAGTTGTACAAGTTCCCTTGATACGCACTTCTACTTTCCTTTCCCTTCTTCTTTGCTTTACTTTACTGTGCTATACTCACTATGCTCACACTATAGTCCTACAATATTGGAACAATAAAGGAACAATGCTCGATCATATTGGTCAGCTGTATTGACTCCAGTCTCCATCGTGTTACTTCCCCATGAGGGTAGTGAGACACTGGAACAGGTTACCCAGGGAGGTGGTGGAAGCCCCGGCCCTGGAGGATTTTAAGACCAGGCTGGATGTGGCTCTGGGCAACCTGATCTAGCGTGAGGAATCCCTGCCCATGGCAGGTGGGTTGGAACTAGATGATCCTTGAGGTCCCTTCCAACCCTAACAATTTTATGATTCCATGATTCTTAAGCATTTTCTAGAAGTGCACATAGCCTGCAAATTTTCTATTTAATGAAATAAACTATGTCAGTGTTGATACTTTATAAGACAACAGAAGAACTACATTGAAAATAGTTTCATGGATGCTCTCACAATATTTTTTCTGAGAGTCCAAGAAATAATTTACTTTCAAATATCTTAAGCTGTCTCCAGTAATCCATGTAATAATGTAAAAAGCATGTAATAGACTTCCTTGGTAGAAGAACAAAGCAGGTGGACATTATGACAGAATTTTGTCATAATTAATTTTTTCTACCATTTTCAGAAAATATGTTAATAGTCATGAGGTTTTTGTTTGGGTTTTTTTTTTTTTTTGTTAGTGTTAAGGACTCATTTCCTAGTTTTATGTTGAACTAATGTTAAAATTTTCATAAGAACACACAGAGGAAGAAAGGAAAATAATATTTTGTTTTCAGGCTTGAGAGACAGAAACAGATACTGTAAGCTGAGTACTACACTGCAGCTCAGACATGATTCCTGCTTTTTAAATTTTCCATCAGTAATGTGTTGTGACATGTTTCAAAGACAAGTAGTCATGCCACAACTGTGCTCATTTCCTGTCAAGCACCTGCAGATCACAGATGAACATGAAAGACAATAATCCACCCGGAGGAGTTTTTCACCTTGAAATAGACTTTCCCTAGTGTTATATTAGGGAAAGATCCCAATTTCCTGTGTTTCCTGAGAGCTGGACCTAAGACACTGATCACAGAAAGAAATCAGACATATGCCCTTTAACAAGGCTAAATGACACCATTTGGGCTGTGTAGGAGTAGCTTAGTTTAGTTCAGTTTAGTTTTGTTTCGTTTTGTTCTACTTTGTTGTTATTTTATTAATTTTATTCTGAAATTGGATCATTTCACTAACTGGAAAAGAGGGCATTAGTTATATTTGCATGGTTTCTGTTCTAGACATGACCCTTGATTAGCATTTTCTCAAGTTTTACAGTAGGTCTACTAATACAATTGTTCTTAAACTCAATTCAAGGAAAATCAGTCGAGGTAGCTACTGTTTAAAAGTAAAAATACTATGTATTATTTGACTTATTACTAATGCTTGTTTCCAACATAAATCTTGCTTTCATCATGTTCTTCATATTATAACTGTATGGTAATAATACAAGTCTATTCGCTTTGTGTATATATTCACCCTAGAGTATAAAACACTGCAAATTTTAAGACTTATAAATTGTTAGATTTAGTGAAAATAATCCAGTTGGACATGCAAGATAGTCTGCTGTTATATTCTTTCTAAAAACAGAGTGTACATTAAAGTCTGTATTTTATTTTCATTTTTTTGTTTGCTTGTTTTGGTTGGTTGGTATTGTGGTTTTTTTGTTTATTTTGTTTATTTATTTTTTTAATAGGTCTGGCTTTTTGGCAAGTCTCAGATATGCTTCCTTCTATTCATATCACTAATTTTCTTATTCTTTTGACTTTATGGAACAATTTTCTTACTGACTGAAACAGTAGTTAACATAGAAGTCTCTCTCTTTTTCTCATCATTGTTGTAAGAACCTTTCACATGTTAGGTCATTTAATTTCCTGTTTGTTTTTTTTCCCATGCAACAAAATATTCCCTCTAATAAAATTATCATATATGTATTTGTTTATTTAGACAGTGCAATTAAATAGCAAATAACACTTGAGAGGTAAGGAAAACAAGACATAGTCAAGGACATACATAAGTATTGCATAAAAGACCAAGAATTATCTTTTATAGTTTTGAAAGATATTTTTTGATGGAGAGTGTTGGGGGGTTTATTTTTAAGGATTCTCATTATTTTCTACATTTCTCCATTTCCCCCTTCATAAATGACTGTGATTGTCTTTGATAGAATTTCATCCACAAGGAGTCTCAGAGTAATTTTCAGTCTCTTCTGTGGGAGCAGTGTTGTAGCCTAAACATTTTACAAATATAAGCATGGAAATTTCTTGTATCTTCTTGTATCCTCTATTATCCACTTGGGTCACAACAACCCCACGATAAGCTACAGAATGGGGAATGTGTGGTTGGAAAGCTGTGACTCGGAGAGGGACTTGGGGGTTCCAGTTGACAGTGAATTAAATACGAGTGATCAGTGTGCCCAAGTGGCCAAGAGAGCCAATGGCATCCTGGCTTGTATTAGAAACACTGCGACCAGCAGGAACAGGAAAGTGATCATGCCACTGGTGAGGTGTGCTGGGTTGAGGCAGCCCCCTTCTCCACCACTGGCAACCACTGGCCAAGCCAGGCCCAAGGCCAGGAGACATCTCCCCGAAATTACCAGGTAGCAGCAAGGAAAGAAAGAGCAAGTACCAGACCCCATGCTGGATCTTATAGTGGTGCAGAGAATTATGGTATGAAATACCTGGTTTCCTGTGTCCACCCGCTGGGCTGGACTTCTGTACACAGGAAGCACCCCTCGTATGAACACAGCAGAGGGCACCCAGCCCAAACTGCAACAGCCAGGTTCAGGCTGGATGCTAGCAAATACTTCTTCACAGAGAGGATTATCAAACAATGGAATGGTCTACCCAGGGCAGTGGTGGTGTCACCATCCCTGGAGGTGTTTAAGTACTGTGTGGACCTGGTGCTTAGGGATGTGATTTAATGTTGACCCTTCAATGCTGGGTTGAGGGTTGGACTGGATAATCTTTGAGATCTCTTCCAACCAGATATTTTCGGTAGTTCTGTGATCTATAAGAGGGAGATGAATGTCAGGATGTCTTCCTTCTTGACTTTTATACGTACACTCAGTAGTTTGTAATCCAGTTCTTTACTGCTGTTTAAAACACTGTCCAGCCACTTGAGATTAAATTTGTCCTACAGTCTTGGTGAAGGGACGAGTGCAGGCAGGGAGGGGGACTGACCATGGCCAACAGCCAAACACCCTCATAGTCCCTCACACAACTCACTTCTCTCTCCCGGTAGATGGGGACATAATAGAAAGCAGGTGAGACGTCTCGTGGATTGAGAGAAAATGGAAGCAAAAGATGTGCACAAGAACAACAAAAAGTGGAATTCATTCACTACTTCCCATTGGCAGTAAGGTGTTTCTCTGAAAAAAACATGGAAAGCAATTCCAAATAATTTATGTCTTGGCAGAATTCCAATCCATAAATCAGCACACATGAATGGAGCTGTGAAAGTCCTGCTTCTTCCTCTCTGAAATGTTTGTTAAAGAACTCAGTGATAAAAACTGAGGATGAAGTAAATTGAGAATGCAATGGAAAATAAGAATGAGTGTCATCAAGGGGAAAAATGTATTAATGGACAATTTATAGCACTTGATCTTGTTCAATATTGTCTTCTAGCTCAAACAAATTTTCCCCTCTCTGATATTTACTCTAATTGTCAGCTTTATTTATACTGAATAGTCATATCCTTTCCAAGTTTTTATTTGCTGGACTGAACAAACCAAAGTTTTTAAGTCTCCTCTCATAAAGAAGGCTGCCCATGTTCTTGATTATGCTAATAGGCTTTCTCTGCATTTGTTCAAAATTTCACATAGTGGTCCAGACAAGGTTTAACTAAATCCTTATGAAATAATGTTAGGTTTTTAACCATCTCTACTGAACATATTTTATGGCTTCATTGCCTGATACTAATTTGTCTCTTTTCCATAATCACTGTCATCTTATACTCAGTCATGATAGATAGACACAGGAGGTTCTGTTTGCAGTTTATCTCCGTGGAGATCAAATCACTGGAGTTTTGAGTTACTAAAGGTTGTTCTATTTCTATTATTTCAACCATCAGTGTTAACTATCTTTTCTGCATAATATATTGAATCTAATCTGTACATGAATATAGTGTTTTACTATGTGTTACTGCCTGTAGTAAGTAAAATTTCAGGAAAATAACTAACTTCCTGTAAATTCTTAGTAAACATGGAATCCTACAATCTGTCCTCTACAAAATTCTGAGGATTAAAATAATATGCTTACAGAATAATATAATTAATTACATATTTGTTTAAAATTAGGATGAAATGAAACTTGTCTTGCTTTGATTAACATGAGCAACTTGCTTAGCATGAGTAGTTAGATTTACTGCAGCCTTAGCCCACAAGCAGTGAACTTATGCTTTAGTTACATGATGGGAGGCCTTGAGACCACTGCATCCTGCGAAAAAAAAAAGATATCTCATTCATCAGTATAAGTTGCAGTCTGCGAAAAAAAAGGTAGCCATGTTCTCAGCAGAAGATACACCCTTGAGATGTGAAAAAGAATAACTGTCCTGGAGACAGAAGAAGGATCCAGTAAAGAACAAGGTGCTAAACCTGAATATTACTGTTGGACCAAACCACTGTGTAGGGAGGGGAATTTGTTAGTGTAAGGTTATGTCCATGGATTTCTCTGTTCTGGGTCCCTCTCCAGAGACATCCAGCTTGAGCTGAAGTAAACTGACTCTATGTCAGAACTTAGAATCCAAACATTTCTTTACAGTCAGAAGCTAAGACTGGATCCAGTCCATGATGATTCATGGGCTAGGAATATATATACTCATGGTGAGTGACATCAAGAACTTAGAAAGGAGATTTGATGAGTTTATTTACTTCAAAGAATAGAGAGTGAGATGTAAAGTATTTTTTAGGTTTTGTTAAAAAAATGTACAAAGTTTCTATTTATAGCTTCACTAAACTTCCCTAGCACACGTGTAGTATGCATTTTATGTAGATGTCTGTATACCATTGCTTCTACTAATCTGCATTTTTTTAAATCAGTTTTTCCTTGTACATTAAAAATACAATTTCCTTTATGTAAACATGAAAAATCCTCATTTACATACCTTCTCTCTAAAAACAGACAAACCCAAAAAGGCAAGACTGTAGGAAATGTAATAAAATTTCTTAGGTCAAAAACCCAAGGGACTAAAGGTAAGACATGTTGGAGCTTAGTAGTAGGAGACAGAAAAGAGAGAAACACCCATACCTTTAATTTGCTGTCTGGTTGATATAAGTTTAACTGGTAAACAGTGGAAGAAGCATACAGTTGTGACACGACCTAATGCACCTTGTAATTTAGGAATTGATTTTCTGAAAAAAAGGGTGTTTCAAAGACCCTAGAGGTTAAAAATGGGCTTTTGGAGTAGCATCTGCAGAAATTGATGGACAAAAAATGAAGCTGTCTGTTAGACCTGAGCTTTCTGATGAATCTGCAGTTGTGGGACAACATAAGATACAGGACAGTAAATTGCCAGTTGATTCTCAGACTGTGCATCACAGACAATACAGAACCAACGGTGACTCTTTGTTGCCCATTCAGAATCTGATTCGTCAGTTGGAGAGTCAGAAAGTCGTCAGCAAAACTCATTCACCTTTCAACAGTCCAGTGTGGCCTGTGCAAAAGAAGAATGGAGCCTGGCATCTGACAGTCGACTACCGAGCCCTGAATGAAACAACCCCACCTATGAGTGCAGCAGTACCAGACATGATGTAACTCCAATGTGAGTTGGAATCCAAAGAGGCCAAATGGTATGCTACCACAGACATTGCTAATGCCTTTTTCTCTATTCCCATAGCAGAGGAATGCAGGCCTCAGTTTGCTTTCACCTGGAGAGGAATCCAGTACACTTTCAACAGATTGCCAATGGGCTAGATCCACAGCTCATGCATATGTCATGCAGTAATCCAATATGCTCTGGAGACAGGTGGTGTTCCAGAATACATCCAGTTCATTGATGATATCATTGTCTGGGGTAAAACTGCTGAGGAAGTCTTCAAGAAAGGTAACAAAATCATTGACATTCTTCTGAATGCAGGTTTCGCCATCAAGCGAGACAAGATGAAAGGACCTACCACAGAGATCCAGTTACTGGGAGTGCGGTGGCAGGATTGATGCCGACACATTCCAGTGGATGTGGTAAATAGAGTCTCTACAATGGCAAATCCCATGAACAAGCAAGAAACTCTACGTTTCTTGGGGATAGTGTGATTTTGGAGACTGCACATTCCTGCATACAGTCAGAGTATGAAACATCTGTATGATGTGACTCAAAAGAGAAACAGTTTCCACTGGGGACCTGAACAACAAGCAGCCTTTGAACAGATAAAGCAAGAGGTAGTTCAAGCAATGGGTCTGGGACCTGTGCGAGATGGTCCAGACATTAAGAACATTTTGTACACAGCTGTAAGAGACAATGGTCCAACCTGGTGCTTGTGGCAAAAAGCTCCAGGAGAGACACGCGGACGACCTCTTGGTTTCTGGAGTCGAGGTTACAGAGGCTCAGAGGCTAATTATACTCCAACAGAGAAAGAAATTCTAGCTGCCTATGAAGGAGTAAAAACAGTTTCTGAAGTAATTGGAACTGAATCACAACTTCTTTTAGCTCCCAGACTTCCAGTTTTTAATTGGATGTTCAAAGGCAAAGGTTCCACACCACATCATGCCACAGATTCAACCTGGTCTAGAAGCGAAGGTGGAAGTCTGCAGTGTGGAGTCCAACATGCTGAGTTGCAGAGACAAAGGATGGAGAAGGAGAATCCAGTCAGTTTGCAGAGGTAAAAGATGTCCAGCTAGCTCTCAATGTAGCTGAACGTGAGAGGTGGCCAAAGCTTTATCTCTACACCAACTCATGGATGGTAGCCAATGCTCTGTGGGGTTGGCTAAAGGAGTGGGAAAAGAATGGTTGGCAGAGAAAAGGAAAATCTATTTGGGCAGCTGACCTGTGGCAGGACATTGCCAATCGAGTCGAGAGAATTCCAGTGAAGGTGAGACACATTGATGCTCACATTCCTAAGAGCAAAGCTACTGAGGAACAGCAACACAACCATCAGGCAGATCTAGCTGCAAGAGTTTCTCAAGTAGACATGGACTCTGATCTTGATCTCGACTGGAAGCACCGATGTGAGCTATTCTTAGCTTAGTGGGCTCACGATTCGTCAGGACATCAAGACAGAGATGCAACATACCAATGGGCTCATGACAGATCCATAGACATTTCCATGGATGCTATCACACAAGTCATCCATGACTGTGACATTTGTGCTGCTATTAAGCAGGCAAAGCGACTTAAGCCCTTGTGGTATGGTGACAGATAGTCCATTTACAAATATGGTGAAGCTTGGCAGATTGACTACATTACTCTACCATGTTCTCGTTCTGGTAAGCAATACGTGCTTATCATGGTAGAGGCAAACACTGGATGGTTGGAAACTTACCCAGTTCCACATGCAACTGCAAGTAACACCATTCTTAGTATGGAAAGACAAATCCTGTGGAGACACAGAACTCCAGAGAGGATTGAGTCAGACAATGGAACTCATTTTAAAAACAATTTTTCAAAGAACTGGGCCAAAGAACACAGCATTGAGTGGTTATTCCACACCCCTTAGTATGCATCTGCTGCAGGGAAGACTGAACGCTACAATGGTTTGTTGAAGACCACTCTTAGAGCCATGCAGGATGGATCTTTGAAAAACTGGGAAGAACATTTAGCACAAGCAACCTGTCTGGTAAACAGTAGAGGTTCAGTGAATCAAGCTGGACCTGCACACTCAGATCTGCTACAGAGAGTAGAAGGTGATAGAGCTCCTGTTGTTAGAGAAAAGAATCTGTTAGGTAAAACTCTTTGGGTGTTTTCTCCCTCAGGAGAGGCTAAACCTGTCCAAGGGGTGGTTTCAGCTGATGGTCCGGGTCACACTTATTGGGTAATGCAAGAGAATGGTGAAATTCAGTGTATTCCACAAAGAAATTTAACTTTAGCTGAAAGAGTTTAATTTCAGACTGTTGTACAGCTATATTGCGTCCAAAGGAAGAATCCCTGGGGAATCTATGGTGCATGAACCCTGAGAATCCTGAGAGCCCTGAGTCATCTGAGAGTCCTTGTATCCCTGTATCCCTGTTTTCCCTTTTCTTTGATACGTCTGCGAAGAGACAAATTGTTTTCCATTGTCTTAATTTCTGATTTTATTAGTCTTTTGAATCATCTACATCTGAGGATAGCCGGAATGGACTATGAACTTTACTTACAAACTGTAAATGTTGTTTTAGATTGGATGGACAGTATGAACAGCCAATGAAATTGTTTAGAAAGGGTGGATTGTGACCACTTGATGCTGTGCCTTTAATAAAGGGAGAGTGCTGGAACACTCTGGCTGAATATTTTGAAAACATTCCGATATTCTACACGAATTTTATTGGTAGATTGTTAGAATGCAACTTTAAGTTTTAGTTCACTTTGCATCTCACTCTGTTCCAGTCTGTTCTGCCTTTCCAGCCTGTCTGCTTCTGAGCAACTAGCTGGAATGACCTTGGATAACAGATAAGAGGACTAATCCATGCATGCGCTTTGAGGCCTAACAAAATTTCATCCTCATTAATTACTTTTTTTTCTCTCTCTAGCCCTTTTTGGGAAAAAAAGGAGGTAGGGGGAGAGAGAGGGTACAGAGGGGGAACCCTCCTCTGTCCGGAGGAGGCAGTTGTGTTCTGATTATTTTCTTTGCTGTGTATTTCTTTATATATATATTGTAAATACTGTATATTGTGTATATATATATATAACCTGCATTTCATCTTTCTTGTAAATATAGCATATCCTTTTCCTTCTCTGACTGAGCTATCTGTGGTTTCTTTCTTTGTGTGGGAGGGAGAACTGAACCTTCTCTCACCACCACACAGATTGAGGTATTTATAAAACATACAAACACAACTATTTTGCTGTTGAATCCTACAACAGACATGTACACAGTGATTTTATGCTTTCATCTCTTCAGGTTTCATTTCAATCTTTAACAGTAATTTACTTAAACCTATAACCTGGCACTTAATTTCAAATCATAATATTGAACCAGTGAGTTTAACCACATAACCTGATATCTTGTTTTCCAATATTAACTCAAATAGCAAGCAGCTGACAACTCTTTTAAATCTGTGTTCTTGCCCTTCATGACTATGACATTGGACCAATTTCCAGTATTACTAAGACCTTGCTGACTCTTTGCAGTGTAAGCACTGTTTTCTGTACTCAGTGAGAAGAATAGTCCCAGAAGCTGGAAGGATTCCAAAAGAGTAATTTGAAAAGGATATAACTTGTTTTTATGGCTTTATCCAGAAGAACAGAGAGGCAATCTGCATTTCTGCTGTAGCTGTGCTGTAAGTAGGCCACAAAGCCAGCTGAGATTGTGTTATTTCTGCCTCATCAGTTAGCACTTTTGGATGAGAAGGCAGATAAGATTTATGGTGTAACAGAGGCTGACAGAGCCCAGCTGGAAATGGGAGATGAAATGCAAAAACTGGGTTAGTGTTGAAATGCAAAAGGTAATCTAGGTCATATAAATGCAGATAAGTAATTCATTCTCATAAAACTGGAGACAAGGTTCCTAAAATAACAATGTTTATATCTTCTGTCTTTGATTGGAATGCTAGTAATACATTTTCACTGTAAGGATATTCTTCCTCTTATCATACAGACTAACCTCAGCTGTAAACAAAAAGGTATTGCTGCCAAAAGGTGGTTTGATGAGCTGTGATAAACAAATTAACAATCTGTCCCAGGTGAGAGTGGACAGGTGTCTGCACATATAACCTTCATAGCTGGTGTTTATCTTAAAGCTTATTGACTAGGTCAGCAAAATGTATCTTTATGTAATTCTAATATTTAGTACACAAGATTTATACAAAAACAATAGTGTTTTGATTTAATGTTAGAAAAAATATTTCAAAAATCCTACTGTTTTTACAGGGACATTAAAAATTGTCATGGCAAGTATATGGATTTATCTATTATTTTCTATAAGAAAATAATTTATAGGCTTTATTTCTGTTATTCGATTTGTTTGTTCTGGCTAAAACAGTAAAATGTCCTAAAAAGAAACAAGGTTTCATTTTATACTCATGGTGTAAATACAAGGCATCTTTAGTTGAGGTCTGAGCACATTTTGGGGTCTAACTTACTATTCCCTTGGTTACAGTCTTGCATGTATGCTCCATGTGGTGGGTTTGGAAGGGGTAAGGCCAAGAAGCCTCCTCCCTTCCCCCTTGTAAGGTAAAAAGGAAAAAAAAAATTGAAGGGAAAGGAAAAAAAACTTGCAAGCTGAATTAGCAAAGCAGTGGAGCTATATTTACAAAGCAATGTAGGATTTGCAGGGGGAATATTTACAAATTTACAATAGCTACAATATATACAAAGATATACAACAGAGTAACACAGAAATGAGAGTAAGCCCCCTCGGCAGAGGGGTCCCCCACCTCCGCTCTCCCCTCTCTTCCCCCCCCTTTCCCCAGAATGGGATAGAAAGAGAAAGAAAAGAGAGGAAAAAAAAAAAATGTTAGAAGCAGTTTGTGTTAATTGGAAGGGAGTTAATATACTGGCCTTTATCTATCTTCAAGGCCGAGGCCTTGGCAGAAAACCCAGCACAGAGACAGAGAGCGGCCGCACCGTGGAAAGGCGGAAGCAAGACTGAGATAAAGTGCTGGAAAAACCCAGTATAGTCCCAGCTCAGAAGGTGCTTCCTCCCACTTCACCAATGAAATTGTTTAGACTATTCCTTCCGTTTACCAACTTCCGTCCACCATATTCCCTTTCTTAAGGGGGCAACGTCAACCGGCCACACTCCAACACCTTCTGCCTTGGTTGACCACCTGCTTGTGAATGTCCTGAGTATAAAAATATTGCAGTATGTTAACCTCAGTCTCCCTGGTGAGACTACATAAAACTTATCCACTCCTTCATTCTGTTTTAGTACTGACAAAAAAAATTAAAAAAAAAAAAAAAAGAAAAGAAGACTTGAGAAGAAAAGTAGATACTAATGTTAATAGAGCAGTGACTTCACAATTAAGTCTCTATCCATGGTACCAGATCAAACAATTTAAATCAAGCATAAAGTACAAGTATGTACATTTCTAGAGGTTCCAGCAGCCAAAATGGTGTGACAAAAAAACATTGAATCATCATCACAGAATCATAGTCATAAAATCATAGAATCATATAATCACAGAATCACAGAATGGCTTAGGTTGGAAGGGACCTTAGAGATCAGGTACTCAACCTCCCTGCTGTGGGCAGGGATGCCTCTCAGCTAGGCTTAGCTGCTCAAGGCATGATCCAACCTGGCTTTGAATATCCCCAGGGAGAAGGCATTCACAACCTCCCTGGGCAGCCTTTTCCATACTCCCACCATCCTTGTACTGAAGAACTTCATAGTATCATAGTATCAGTCAGGGTTAGAAGGGACCACAAGGATCATCTAGTTCCAACCCCTCTGCCATAGGCAGGAACACCCCACGCTAGATCAAGCTGGCCAGAGCCTCGTCCAGACTGGTCTTAAACACCCCCAGGGACGGGGCCTCAACCACCTCCCTGGACAACCCATTCCAGGGCTTCACCACTCTCATGGTGAAGAACTTCCTCCTCCTCACATCCAGCCTGAATCTCCCCACCTCCAGCTTCATTCCATTCCCCCTAGTCCTATCACTACCTGAGATCCTGAGAAGTCCTTCCCCAGCCTTCCTCTAGGCCCCCTTCAGATAATGGAAGGCCACAATTAGGTCACCTTGGAGCCTTCTCTTCTCCAGACTGAACAGCCTCAGCTCCTTCATTCTGTCCTTGTAGGAGAGGTGCTCCAGCCCTCTGATCATCCTTGTGGCCCTTCTCTGGACACGTTCCAGCACCTCCAGATCCCTCTTGCAATAGGGGCTCCAGAACTGGACACAGTACTCCAGGTGGGGTCTCACCAGAGCTGAGTAGAAGGGGAGGATCACCTTCCTGGACCTGCTGGCCACATTTCTCCTCATGCAGCCCAGGATCTGATTGGCTTTGCGGGCTGCAAGTGCACATTGAGAGCTCATGTTGAGCTTCTCATCCACCAGCACCTCCAAGTCTCTCTCCTCAGGGCTGCTTTCCAGCCAGTCACTGCCCAGCCTGGATTTGTGCCTGGGATTGCCTCGACCCAGATGCAGGACCCTGCACTTGCTCTTGTGGAACCTCATGAGGTTGGCTTGTGCCCACCTCTCCAGCCTCTCAAGGTCCCTCTGGATGGCCTCTGGATGGCTTGGTGTCATCAGCAAACTTGCTGAGGGTGCACTCAATGCCACTGTCCATGTCACCCACAAAGATTTTGAATAAGACAGGTCCTAGGACTGACCCCTGAGGGACTCTGCTTGTCACTGGCCTCCACTGGGACATGGACCCATTGACAGCCACTCTCTGTGTGCAGCCATCAAGCCAGTTCCTTATCCATCTAGTGGTCCACCCATCAAACCCATGTGTCACCAGTTTGGAGACCAGGATGTGGTGCGGGACAGTGTCAAAGGCTTTGCTCAGGTCCAGGTAAACGACATCAGTTCCTCGCCCCTCGTCTATTAATTTTGTCACCTGCTCATAGAAGGCCACCACATTGGTAAGGCAGGATTTGCCCTTGGCGAATCCATGCTGACTGTTCCCAATCACCTCTTCACTATTCTTCTGAGCGAGTAGTGCCTCCAGGAGGATCTGCTCCATGATCTTTCTGGGCACAGAGGTGAGACTGACTGCCCTGTATTTCCCAGGTTCCTCCTTACCCTTTTTGAAAATGGGGGCAATGTTTCCCTTTTTCCAGTCTGTGGGGACTTCCCCAGACTGCCATCATGACTTTTGAAATATAATAGAGAGGGGTTTAGCAACCTCATCTGCCAGTTCTCTCAGTACCCGTGGGTGTATCATGTTGGGTCCCATGGACTTGAACACTTTCAGGTTCTTCAGGTGACCACGAACCTGATCTTCACTTACCTTATCTTCACCTACTTCTTCCTCATTCCCTTTGTGGTGTTTCTAGACACCCTTATGAAAAGTTCCTCTCCAGCCTTCCTGTAGGATCCCTTCAGGTACTGAAAGGCAGCTCTAAGGTTGCCCCAGAGCCTTTTCTTCTCTAGGCTGAGCAAGCTTGGCTCCCTCAGCCTATCCTCATAGCAGAGCTGTCCCAGCTCTTGGATCACTTTTGATGGACTCACTCCAGCAGCTCTCCTTCCTTCTTATGATGGGACACCAGAACAGGATACTGTATTTAAGGTGAGATCTCACAAGGATAGAATAAAGGGGAAGAATTATATCTCTTGATCTGCTGGCCACACTCCTTATTTGAAAATTTCATTTAAGAACTGAACCTCACACACTTCTTCAGCCTTTTCCATATCCTTGGTAACCAGGTCACCTGATTCCCTCCAGAGGGACCCTAAATTCTCTATTGCCTTCCTTTTCCCCCTGACATACTTTAAAATCTTTTTCTGCTATCTTTAGAAATTGTAATTTTTTTCTTTTTCTTTATTTTCTGCTGTTCAGCATACATTTGCAAGACAAAACCCTACATCTTTTTCAGCTGGAAAAAACCATGAGATTTCACAAAGCCGGTCTTCCAAGATGGATGAGGCAAAAGAGTATTCTTAGTATGTGTTCCTCTTCTCATCACCCATTGAAACTGGGTTATGGTGTATTCAAGACTGCAAGAATCTCTGTTAGCCAAGTGTAACTGGTACAGCAATCAGGTAACCTGATTACTGAGGATATGGAAAAGGCTCAAGTATTCAGTGATTTTTTTGCTTCAGTATTAACTGATAACCACTTGAGCCACACAACTCAAGTTACAGAGGGCAATAGCTAGGTTTGGGAAAGTGGAGAACCACCCACTGTAGGTGCAGATCAAGTCTGGAAACACCTAGAGAACTTGAAGCTGTATAAGTCCATGGGACCTTATGACATACATCCATGGGTCCTGAAGGAACCATCAGCAGAGGTTGCTAGGCCACTAGCCATTGTATTAGAATAAACCTTTATTAGAATAAACCAAACCAGGTTGGAAGAGACCTTCAAGATCATCGTGTCCAACCCATCAACCAATCCAACGCACCCAAACAGCTAACCCATGGCACCAAGTACCCCATCAAGTCTCCTCCTGAACACCTTCAATGACGGCGACTCCACCACCTCCCCGGGCAGCCCATTCCATAGCGCAGTCACTCTTTCTGTATAGAACTTCTTCCTAACATCCAAAACTTCTTCCTAACATCCAAAATGTGAGAAGTCATGGCAGTCTGTCAAAGTTCCCACAACTCTGGTAGATATGGAAAGAGCAAGAAATGTCATCTACTTGGACTTGCACAAGGCATTTGACACTGTCCAGCATGACATACTTGTCTCTACATTCCCTTCAAATCTAAGCCATTCTATGATTCTCAGATTATTTTTATTTCCTAAGAAAGGGCTGTAAAACCATATTGGGGAAAAGTTACAGCCCTTAACAACTGAAGATCATTACAATAAAAGTATTACTGACTGAGTAATAAAAATCATGGGCGGAGAGAGAGGGGAAGTGAGATTTTGTTTTAAGACATATAATTCTGTTTTCTAAACCATATGTTACATTGAATTTAGCATTTTATTTTGAACACACAAGAAAATTGTGCAGGTTCAATTTCAGAACTGTCATTTCTGCTTTGAAACTGAATTTTAAATGTGTCTCCTATACATGCTGAGGGGAAGATACTACTCACTCTTTTTGATGTCTGCTGTGGCAGAGAAAGCTGTCACCATAGCCTTTGCATAATACTACCATATCACTGCCCTACCTATCTTCCTTTTTGCTTCTTCCTGATGTACCGATAATCTATTTGATTTGTACTGTGGGGTTTTGTTCAGGTTTTTTACACTTATCATTTTTTGATGGCACGTATGTTTACTTACAAACATATTTTCTTTTACTTTAATGTCCTCATAAGCTATCCTATTTTAAAAATTTTTTGGTCTAATTTTATTTGCTCTACTGCACTCTTCTGAAGCTTCTGTCTCTTTTACACACTGATTTCCTCCCTTGCCTTAGTTCCTTCCTTGCTGCTCCACTTTTCTATCCAGCAAATTCTTTTTCTGATAACCATGTTCTCACTAATCTCTTTGATACTTGAAGTGTGCTCATTTCTTAGTTTTCTTCTTAAACTTGTCTCTGCAGTAATTTCCTCTTTAGAATAAGGTATGGTGAGGATATTTCAAGATGGACAATTCTGGTATTAAAACAGAAAGAAGGAAGTGAAGAAGGTTATTTTCTAAATAAATCCCATGTAAACAATGAAAAATAAGTGATACTTCACATAAAGTTGAAATATGGTCCAGAGTTTCATTTTTCAGGCAATGCTTGTGTACATTTTTTTTTTTTTTTCTCTTGGTCTTGCAATATAACTAAAATTTACAGATTTACAGTCACTTGTAACTTTCACATTTATACTAAGTGATGATGAATCTAAAATTACTCTGTTAAAAATATGAGCTGTTAATTTTAATATTCAGTATTAAAGACATAAAATGTACCCCAGAAGCGGAAGTATTATGTTATCACACACATTCAGTATCTTCAAACTTTAAGATGACATATTATTTTATAAATTTCTTATGAATTTGGGTCATTAAATAACAATTAATTAAAATGTGGCCAAATCATATGTTAATGTAGTTTAGTTTTTGTCGTGGTTTCATACATTTGAAAAAATTTCCGAGAATTTATCTAGTTTTTTTTTTTTCTTTTAAGAAGTTCCACTAAAAAGATTTAAGAAGTCCTTAAAAGGTTACTTTCAATATTCCCTCTCAAAAGCTGTATACTGAAAATACATTACTGAAATCAGTGGAAGACTTTCTATTACTATAATGCATTCAGAATCTCCTTATTTCAGCTTCCAGATAGAGATAAGCAGCCAAGTCATCAGAATCATGAGTGCTTTGAAAACTCACTGGTAGTATTGGAAACCTTTAGCTACCTAACTGGTAACAGTTTTTAGGACTCTTATTTGATGTTTTTTTAAGGAAAGAAAATAGTGAAGGACAAGAGTTAGAAGCTGGAAAGTATAGAAACAGTAAACATGTATTATATCATTTCTAATCTCTGAAAGGAAGACATGCTGTGCTTATTTTGAAGAAGTGTAAAAATGGCAATTGAAATAGGAAATAGAAAAGAGAAATGGGAAATATACTTCTACAACTACTTACCTTGGACTGCCATTTCTTTATAGAGGAAACCAGCAGTAGGTCAAGATTTAACCTGAAAGTTTACAGTGATATTTCATAAAATATACTTTTCATTCCTCAAAGTGTACCTCAGTGCATTTCTCACTGTAGTTTTGAGAAATCTTCAAAAGTATCAGGTAGAACAAACACATAGGGACCCAACAGGTTTATTTGTCTTGAAATTATTTTCATGAAACTTTAACATGCTTGCAGTTGCCTGCTTTTCAGCCTGTATTGTATGCTTCTAAATCTTGCCATAATCAAGGTTCCAGAACCTTTCTTTCACCTCCTTAAACTAAGAGGTGTTCAGGCATCAGTACAAAACAAAGAATTAAGAAAAGCAGAAATTGATGCAGCTTGTGTAATGCCAAATAAGATTTTGAAAGATAATCTGAGAAAATATAAGAACTTGAGAAGGAGTGATGATACATTGCACATAGCCATAAGGGACAGACAGAGGTTACTTTGGCAGTGGTAGAATTATTATCATAGCAGCAACTGGATTAAGTTGGCACGTGTGTTTAGAACTTCTGATTTTCTTCCCTAACTTCCCTCCCAATCCTGCTGTAGTGTGCAAGGAGCAATAAACATAAAAATTAGCACACAATTACTTTGTTTTTGTCTTTTACATGTCTCTGCATGTTTTGACTTCAACTCTGAATAATATTTTGTTGAAATGGTAACAAGCTTTATGTAAACAAGCTTTTTCAGCAACTGATTTTTAGTTAGCATTTTTGTGTGTGTTACTTTCTATGTCAACTGTTAAAGAGTCTAGCACCCTTGGTGAATATGACAAAATGCACTGGTGTAATCATGCAAACCTTTGAAATTCTAATTACATTACAGGGTCAATATTATTGAGAAATATTAAACTCTTTTGCTACAATACAGCAACCTTTTTCAGGCAATAGTCTATGCATTTGTAATCCTGGGATCCTGGGTGTACCTGCAACTCTGCAATTTTTTCTTTTATTTATTTTTTTCTTTTTTTGTGTGAGTAAAATGTAATTATTACTTATTTTCATAATAATATATCAGATGCATTCTGCACAAATGCCTGCATAAAAAGCCTTTTTTTTTTCATATAGCAGTCCAGATAGTTTACTTCAGTGACTGATCTGCATTTGTGCCAACCCACAAGTTTTCCCACTTGCACATATACCAAGATGTAGTAAGATATCCTGGATAGATAGGCTTGCTTCTCACATTATATCCCAACATCAAACAGCACTAGTTTCATAGTTTCATAGTTTCATAGTTTCATTCAGGGTTGGAAGGGACCACAAGGATCATCTAGTTCCAACCCACCTGCCATGGGCAGGGACACCCCACACTAGATCAGGCTGGACAGAGCCTCATCCAGCCTGATCTTAAACACCCCCAAGGGCGGGGCCTCGACCACCTCCCTCGACAACACATTCCAGGGTTTCACCACTCTCATGGTGAAGAACCTCCTCCTCACATCCAGCCTGAATCTCCCCACCTCCAGCTTCATTCCATTCCCCCTAGTCCTATCACTACCTGAGATCCTGAGAAGTCCTTCCCCAGCCTTCCTGTAGGCCCCTTTCAGATACTGGAAGGCCACAATTAGGTCACCTCGGAGCCTTCTCTTCTGCAGACTGAACAGCCCCAACTCCTTCAGTCTGTCCTCATAGGAGAGGTGCTCCAGCCCTCTGATCATCCTTGTGGCCCTTCTCTGGACACGTTCCAGCACCTCCACGTCCCTCCTGTAATAGGGGCTCCAGAACTGGACACAGTACTCCAGGTGGGGTCTCACCAGGGCTCAAACACAAAAACCAAACCTTAAAAGTTGCATCATGGTTGTCACTCGGACGAAGGGTAAAAAAGCAGCATCTGCCCAGACAGAGCTGTTTTACCAACATGCTGGAGTCCAGGCTGCCAGCTGCAGAGAGTGCTTCAGCCTGGCACTTGGAATAGAGGGGGAGGGAGAGGACACCTGTGTCAGGTGTGAGCAGGTGAATTTTCTCCTCAGCATGGTGGCAGAGCTGAAGGATGAAGTGGCCGAGCTGAAGGAGGAGGTAGCTAGTCTAAGGACAATAAGGGAAAGTGAAAGGGAGTTAGACTTGTGGGAGAAGGCTCTGCAGATCTCCCCTGCTAGGGGAAGGGTTCCTGGAGGCAGAGAGGGATGGATACAGGTCCCTGGCAGGGGTGGCAAGAGAAATCCACCCCGACCCTCTCCTCCTCCTCCTCCGCTGCCCTTGCATAATAAGTATGAGGCCCTGCAGGCTGAGGGCAGTAAGGATGAGAGGGCTAAGGCTGAGGAGCAGCCATCCAGAGGGGAGCCTAAGGCCAAGCGGACCCCACCAGCTGTAACGACCAGCTCCGGGGGGAAGCCTAAGGCCAAGCGGTCCCCACCAGCTATAACAACCAGCTCCACAAAGAAAAGGAGAAGGGTTATAGTTGTTGGGGACTCTCTCCTGGGGGGTACTGAGGGACCCATATGTCGTCCTGACCCATCCCACAGGGAGGTCTGCTCCCGACCAGGGGCACAGGTTAGGGACATTGCATAGAGAATCCCTAAATTAATCCAGCCCTCTGACTATTACCCTCTGCTGGTAATACAGGCTGGAAGTGATGAGATTGACAGGAAGGGCACCAAGGCGATTAAGAAGGAGTTCAGGGCCCTTGGACAATTGATTGATGGAGCAGGAGCTCAAGTGGTGTTCTGCTCAGTTCCCTCAGTGGCAGGGGTGTACACTGAGAGGAATGGGAGAACTCACACCATCAACAATTGGCTCAGGGGATGGTGCCAGAGGCAGAACTTTGGGTTCTTTGACCATGGGACAACTTTCACTGCTCCTGACCTGGTGGGTCCTGATGGGGTGCATCTATCTAGAAGGGGTAAGAGAGTCCTGGCACTGGAGTTGGCAGGGCTCATTAGGAGGGCTTTAAACTAGGTCTGAAGGGGGTGGGTGAGGCAATCGGTCCCTCTGCAGAGGAAAGAGTAGGGCACAAGGTAGGGTCAGTTGAGAAGTCAGGAACCCAGCTGCGATGCATGTACACCAATGCATGCAGCCTGGGCAACAAGCAAGAGGAGTTGGAGGTCCTAATCCATCAGGGCAACTATGATGTAGTCGCCATTTCAGAAACTTGGTGGGACAGCACCCATGATTGGAGTGCTACACTGGGGGGTTACAGGCTCTTTAGGAGAGACAGGCGAGGGAGAAGAGGAGGAGGGGTGGCTCTGTATATTAGGGAGTCACTCTCTGCCACACAACTTGAGGTGGAAGATGAGGGAGTTGAGAGCCTGTGGGTCAAAATCAGAGGACAGCCTAACAAGTCTGACATCCTGATTGGAATCTGTTACAGACCACCCAACCAGGATGAGGAGGCTGATGAAGTGTTCTACAAGCAACTGGAGGCTGTCTCAAGATCATCAGATCTTGTCCTTGTTGGTGACTTCAACCTCCCAGATATCTGCTGGGAACTTAATTCAGCAGGGAGGAGGCAGTCCAGAAGATTCCTGGAGCGAATGGAGGACTGCTTCCTGACACAGCTGTTAAGCGAGCCTACCAGGAGACAGGCTCTGCTTGACCTGCTGTTCTGCAATAGGGAAGGGCTGGTGGGAGACATGATCGTGGGAGGCTGCCTAGGGTGCAGTGACCATGAGATAGTGAAGTTTTCAATATGCAGGGAGATAGGGAGGAGCACCAACAGAACCTTCACCTTGGACTTCCGAAGGGCGAACTTCAGCCTATTTAAGAAACTTGTTTGTAAAATCCCCTGGGTACCAGCCCTCATGAACCAAGGGGTTCAGGAGGGTTGGACCTACTTCAAACAGGAGCTCTTGAAGGCACAGGAATTGGTGGTTCCCACGTACCAAAAGGCAAGCCGGAGGGGAAGGTGACCGGCCTGGATGAGCAAGCAGCTCCTGGAGGATTTAAGGGGGAAGAGGAGGCTGTATCACCTTTGGAAGGAGGGGAAGGCTTCTTGAGGTGTGTTCAAGGAAGCTGTTAGATTATGTAGGAATAAAATTAGGGAGGCTAAGGCCCAGCTGGAACTGAAGATGGCCACCTCAGTCAAAGACAATAAAAAGCATTTTTAGAAATATATTAACAATAAGAAGAAGGGCAGGAAGAACCTGCACTCTCTATTGGACCTGGAGGGGAACACGGTGACTGAAGACGAGGAGAAAGCTGAGGTCCTGAACACCTTCTTTGCCTCAATTTTTAACAGCAAGGCAGGAGTTCAGGATGAGTGGCCTCCGGAGCTTGGCGATGAAGTCGGGGAGCAGTGTAATGCCCCGGAAATCCATGAGGAATTAGTTCGGGACCTGCTGAGCCACTTGGACATTCCCAAGTCTATGGGACCGGGTGGGATCCATCCTAGGGTGCTGAGAGAGCTGGCAGATGTGCTACCTAGGCCACTCTCCATCATTTTCCTCCAGTCCTGGCTCACAGGTGAGGTCCCAGATGACTGGAAACTGGCCAACATGGTCCCCATCCACAAGAAGGGTCGGATAGAGGAACCTGGGAACTACAGGCCAGTCAGCCTGACCTCAGTGGCAGGGAAAGTGATGGAGCAGATTATTCTGGTGGCAATAACTGCGCACCTGAAGGATGGCCAAGGGCTCAGGTCCATCCAACATGGATTTAGGAAGGGCAGATCCTGCCTCTCCAACCTGATCTCTTTCTATGATCAGGTGACCCGTCTGGTGGATGTGGGGAGGCCTGTGGATGTGGTCTACCTGGACTTCAGCAAGGCCTTTGACACTGTCCCCCACAGCAAACTGCTGACTAAGCTGTCAGCCCGTGGATTGGACCATTACACTCTGTGCTGGGTTAGGAACTGGCTGGAGGGCCAGGCCCAGAGAGTGGTAGTGAATGGTGCCACATCCAGCTGGCGGCCAGTCACCAGTAGTGTCCCCCTGGGATCAGTGCTGGGCCCTGTCCTCTTCAACATATTCATCGATGATCTGGATGAAGGGGTAGAGTCAGTCATCAGCAAGTTTGCAGATGACACCAATTTAGGGGCAGATGTTAGTCAGTTAGAGTGTAGAAAGGCTCTGCAGAGGGACCTCGACCGACTGGACAGATGGGCAGAGTCCAATGGGATGGCATTCAACAAGTCCAAGTGCCGAGTGCTGCACTTTGGCTACGGCAACCCCATGCAGAGCTATAGGCTGGGGTCGGAGTGGCTGGAGAGCTGCCAAACAGAGAGGGACCTGGGTGTGCTGATCAACAGCCACCTGAATATGAGCCAGCAGTGTGCCCAGGTGGCCAGGAGAGCCAATAGCATCCTGGCCTGCATTAGGAATAGTGTGGCCAGCAGGAGCAGGGAGGTCATAGTGCCCCTGTACTCTGCTTTGGTTAGGCCGCACCTTGAGTACTGTGTCCAGTTCTGGGCCCCTCAGTTTAAGAAGGACATCAAAACACTTGAGCGTGTCCAGAGAAGGGCAACAAGGCTGGTGAGAGGCCTTGAACACAAGCCCTATGAGGAGAGGCTGAGGGAGCTGGGATTGTTTAGCCTGGAGAAGAGGAGGCTCAGGGGTGACCTCATTGCCCTCTGCAACTACCTGAAAGGTGGTTGTAGCCAGGAAGGGGTTGGCCTCTTCTCCCAGGCAACCAGCACCAGAACAAGGGGACACAGTCTCAAGCTGCACCAGGGGAGGTTTAGACTGGAGGTGAGGAGGAAGTTCTTCACCGAGCGAGTAATTCGTCATTGGAACTGGTGGCCCAGGGAGGCGGTTGAGTCATCAACCCTGGAGGCGTTCAAGAGGAGATTGGACGTGGCACTTGGTGCCATGGTCTAGTCATGGGGTCTGTGTTGATAGGTTGGACTCGATGATCCTCGAGGTCCTTTCCAACCTAAGTGATGCTGTGACACTGTGATACTTTGAGTAGAGGGGGAGAATCACCACCCTCAACCTGCTAGCCACACTTCTCCTGATGCAGCCCAGGATCTGATTGGCTTTGCGGGCTGCAAGTGCACATTGAGAGCTCATGTTGAGCTTTTTGTCCACCAGCACCCCCAAGTCTCTCTCTTCAGGGCTACTTTCCAGCCAGTCACTGCCCAGCCTGGATTTGTGCCTGGGATTGCCTCGACACAGATGCAGGACCCTGCACTTGCTCTTGTGGAACCTCATGAGGTTGGCTTATGCCCACCTCTCCAGCCTGTCAAGGTCCCTCTGGATGGCCTCCCTTCCTTCCAGCGTGTCTGCTGCACCACACAGCTTGGTGTCATCAGCAAACTTGCTGAGGGTGCACTCAATGCCACTGTTCATGTCACCCACAAAGATTTTGAATAAGACAGGTCCCAGGACTGATCCCTGAGGGACTCCGCTTGTCACTGGCCTCCACTGGGACATGGACCTATTGACAGCCACTCTTTGGGTGCGGCCATCAAGCCAGTTCCTTATCCATCTAGTGGTCCACCCATCAAACCCATGTGTCACCAGCTTGGAGACCAGGATGTGGTGCGGGACAGTGTCAAAGGCTTTGCTCAGGTCCAGGTAAATGACATCAGTTGCTCGCCCCTCATCTATTAATTTTGTCACCTGCTCATAGAAGGCCACCACATTGGTAAGGCAGGATTTGCCCTTGGCAAAGCCATGCTGACTGTTCCCAATCACCTCTTCACTATTCTTTTGAGCGAGTAGTGACTCCAGGAGGATCTGCTCCATGATCTTTCCAGGCACCGAGGTGAGACTGACTGGCCTGTAGTTCCCTGGTTCCTCCTTCTTACCCTTTTTGAAGATGGGGGCAATGTTTCCCCTTTTCCAGTCTGTGGGGACTTCACCAGATTGCCATGACTTTTGAAATATAATAGAGAGGGGTTTAGCAACCCCATCTGCCAGTTCTCTCAGTACCCGTGGGTGTATCCCGTCGGGTCCCATGGACTTGAACACTTTCAGGTTCTTCAGGTGATCACGAACCTGATCTGCACTTACAGTGGGCAGTTCTTCCTCCCGGTCCCTGGCATTGTCTTCCAGAACATCAGGAGTGTGGCTAGAGGCCCTTGCAGTGAAGACTGAGGTAAAGAAGTTATTAAGTACCTCAGCCTTTTCCTCATCACTTGTGACCATGTCACCATTTTCCTTTCTGAGGGGGCCCACACCTTCCCTAGTCTTCTTCTTCCCATTAATATACCTGTAGAAGTTCTTAGTGTTCCCTTTAATCTCCCTGGCTAGATTCAATTCAAACTCTGCTTTGGCTTTCCTAACCAGGACTCTTGCTGCTCAGGCAGCTTCCTTATATTCCCCCTGTTCTACCTGTCCTTCTCTCCACTTCCTGTAGAGTTTCCTTTTAAGTAATAGTGTGTCCAGTAGCTCCTTGCCCATCCAGGCAGGCCTCCTAGCATTCTTACCTGCTTTTCTCTTTGTTGGTATACAGAGCTCCTGGACACAGAGGAGGTGGTCCTTGAATACTGACCAGCTGTCCTGGGTCCCTCTTCCCTCCAGGGCTTTGTCCCATGACACTTTGGCTATCAGATCCCTGAAGCGATCAAAATCTGCACGCCTAAAGTCTAGGGTCGTAAGCTTGGAATACTTCCTCATGATTGCCCTGAGGATATTAAATTCAACTGCTTTATGGTCACTGCAGCCAAGGCTGTCTCTGAGCCTCACATTGCTTACCAGCCCTTCCCTGTTGGTGAGAACAAGGTCCAGCATAGCACCATTTCTTGTTGGTTCCTTTACCATTTGGAGGAGGAAGTTGTCTTCTATGCAGCCCAGGAACATCCTGGATTGCTGGTGCCTTGCTGTGTTGTCCCTCCAGCAGATGTCCGGGTGGTTGAAATCACCCATGAGGACCAGGGCTTGTGACCTGGAAGCCGCTTCTATTTGCCTATGGAGGGCCTCATCTGCTTGGATCTGCTGGTCAGGTGGCCTGTAGGGGACCCCCACAGTAATATCTCCTTCCCCTGTCCTGCCTTTAATTTTAACCCATACGCTCTCAACTAGCTCATCATCCCTCCCCAGGTGGAGCTCCACTGATTCCAACTGGCTATTGACATAGAGGGCAACACCTCCTCCTCTCCTTCCCTGCCTATCCTTCCTAAAGAGTTTATACCCATCTATCCCTACATTCCAGTCATGGGATTCATCCCACCAAGTTTCAGTAACAGCCACTATGTCGTGGCATCCCAGCAGCACAATGGCCCTTAACTCATCCTGTTTGTTGTCCAAGCTGTGCGCATTCGCATAGAAGCACTTCAGCTGGGCTGGCCCTGTCCTCCTCTTGTGCCAATTCCCCTTGGTTTCCACAGAATGTCCTGGTGCATCATTCGTGGCTTGCCTCAGGGCAGCAAGTTGAGAGCCCTTACCAGCTCTCCTTCTCTCTACTGCTGGTGACCTGCCCCTCTGTTTGTCACCAGCCAGCAGGAGACTACTAACCCCTTCCCCCTTCAAATCTAGTTTAAAGCCCTATCAATGAGCCCTGCCAATTCCTGCCCCAGGATTCTTATCCCCCTCTGGGACAAGTGTGTCCTATAAGCTGTTTTCAGCTCAGGTGCCTTGAAAACCAATCCATGATTGTGGAACCCAAAGCCCTGTCGATGGCACCAGCCCCTGAGCCATGAATTGATCTGTTGGCCCTTCCTCAGTGTGTCCTCATCCATTGCTGACGTTAGAGGGATGGCAGAGAACACAACTTGAGCCCCTGATCCCTTTAGCATTTGCCCTAAGGTTCTGAAGTCTTTTTTAATAGATTGTGAGCCTCTCATTGTTACATCGTCACTGCCCACCTGAAAGACCAGCAGTGGGTAGTAGTCTGAAGGACTCACGAGTTTGGGAATTCTATCTACAACGTCTTTTACTTGGGCACCAGGGAGGCAGCTGACCGCTCTATGAAATTAGTCTGGTCTGCATATTGGGCCCTCTGTTCCCCTCAGTAGGGAGTCTCCTATGACGATGACCCTACGAGGTTTCTTTTCTGGGTAAGTTTTGATGGCTGGCCTGAGGCAACCTGTCATTGGTGCAGCTTCTGACCTTCTTGAGTCCTCGACCTTACCAATGACCTGTTCCTCCTGCAGAGCCTCATCCTGTTCTGTAACTGCACTGGAGGCAGCGTGCTGCTCGCAGGAGCAGACTTCCTTTGTTTGCATTTCTTCCATCGGGCAGAGACCTGTTCCCATTGGCCCTGCTCGTGTGGGTTACTACAGGGAGGTTGATAATCTTGCTTCTGGGAAGGTATCAAACTCCCTGTTCCCCTAAGTGTTACCCCCTGTTCTGGTTTAGAAGAGATTACATTATGAGAATCATCAATTTTCTGCTCGCCATCTCTTCTAGCTCTTAGCCTTTCCACCTCTTCTTTTAGTTTGACCACCGTGCTCATCAGATCACTGACCTGCTCACACCTGAAACAGGAGCTGCTCCCTCCATCCTCCATATCGAGTGCCAGGCTCCAGCACTCACTGCAGCCACCTACCTGAACATCTGCATGCTTGTGTGTGGTCTCTGTTTGGGTGCCCACTGTCCTTCTGTTAGCCTTTGCTCTAGTGGTGACCATCTTGCAGTAACCACCCTCTCCACATGGCTTTTTTTTCTTTTTTTTTTTTTTTTTTCCCCTGTCAGTGAGAAGGCTGAGCTGCGCTCCTCAAGCTGCCTCCTCTCTCTTCAGCCACGCGCTGGGTTCTGTTTGGTTTGCACGCGGTCTCTGCGGCAACCCCCTCCCCCAGCTACGTCACTGCCCTCCGGCAGATAGGCAATCCGAGCCCCCTGTCCCTCCTCGTCTCTTCGGGAAGTCCCGAGCCACCAGCCCCTTACCGCCTGAAAAGCAAGGGAATCAAAGCCAAAAGCCAAACTCCCAGAGCTGCGCTCCTCAAGCTGCCTCCTCTCTCTTCAGCCACACGCTGGCTAAACTATTTCCAAAATTTAGTAATTCTGATTACAAATAACCTCAGCTACTTGCTGTTATGACTCTATAGAAAATCTTTACGTGGCAGGCTAATAAACAACTTCTGTTTCATATCATTGTACACACAGGTCCAGAACATATTTTAACAAATATTTACAATTTTCAAAATTCTGGGAAAGTAGATCTTCTGGGTGTGCAGTTCATTTCAAGATATTTCATAGAAAAATCAGAGTGGTTTACTTCTCACAAGCATGATTTCATTTTTAAATTGTTAATCAATTTCACATATATTTCATAATTTTATATCACCATTCCCATAATCTCTCAATTGTCTATTTAAATAAAGGATATAAATCAGGAAATATTCTTTTATTTCTGATTGAAGACCAAAGTTTCCTCTACTTTGTCTCAGTCCGGAGAGGGAAAGAGACTCAGTTCTTTTGAATATTCATGTGTTGTGAAATTAGAGGCACAAATGAGGCCAAAATATCAACAGCTGGACTATTTATTACATAAATAAAGTGGATGGATCAGAAGGGGAGAGGGAGAAAATAGAGAGGGAGAGAGAGAAGAGAGAGAGAAGAGGAAAAGAATTATATTATCACACCCCTGACCCCCCCAAGACAGTTTGAGTCTGTGGAGGAAAGGTGCTGCAGGAGATGTTGGGTCTGTAGAGAAAGGGTGCTGAGGCTTTGGCTGAAGAAGAGATGTGGTCCTCTGGGCAGCTTCAGCTCTATGAGTTGCAGCAGGCGGAACTTAGGACACGGAGAGAGGATTCAGTCTGCTTCTTCCAGGCTCCATGGCCTCTTTTCTTCAGAGCAGCATTGTCCTGGGCTTTTCCTTCTCAGCAGCATGGTCCTTCTTCTGTGTTTTCCTTCATCTTCATTTTTCTTCTGCCAAGCCAGTAGTTGCTCGAGTCTTTTTATACAGTTTTTAGTCCTTAGGTATGTGTCCAAGTATTGTCCCTCAGGAAATCAGGGGCCAGGAAATCATCCTTAGGTAAATATCCAGGTATCGTTCCCCAGGAAATCTTTCTGTGCATTTCTGTGTGTTTGGGCAGGGGTCTGGATGGAGCGGGGAGGCCTCCGCCTCGTCCTTCTCCACCTACCTGCCCACACACTCCTTACACATCAGGAAACAGGTGGTGAATCCATTGTCTCACTCTTTGCAGGGTACTTGATGGGTGGAGATTATCTTTTCCTGAAGGCATGGTGGCTGGGTCCTTGGGCTGTTATTGTAGGCCATCTGTAGTCCAGTGTTATTATGATGCAATCACAAAGTGATTTGCGTACAGGATTGGTAGACAGGATTTCTGCATGATCTTTACACCTTCCTTCCAGTGGCTCTGCCCAACACATATTTTCTGAGCAAGCAGCAAGTGATTTTATCTTTGTTGAGTCATACCAGGAGAGACAAGAGTCTCTCACATACTTTCATCCTGAAATCTACCTTTGAACAATCTTCTTGGCATTATGTTCATAACAAGTATGTGCCAGGATATCAGATACATTAGTGCAGCAAGTTTAGAAAGTCATTGTGACAGTTTTACGCTGCGCCTTTAAGAAAGGACAGCTACTAAAACACTCTAGCTGAATGTTTTGGTGTAAGAAGGAAAACAAAGATAATTCTAAACTAATTTCATTGGTAGATCAGTGAGAATGTAACTTTAGGATTTTTAGTTTTAGTTCAGTCTGTGCAGCCTCAGTCTGGACAGCTGCTGTTTTTTCTTCTGCTCCTGGTAGTTCTGACCTTGGACTAAGAAGATAAGAGACTAATTTTTTTTTCTTCCCTTAACAACTGCTTTGGACTAACAGAATTTCCCTTAATATCCATTTCTCTCTCTTTAATCCTTTTTGGGGAAAAAGGTGGAAGGGGGAAAGTGGGTTTTCGGGGAAACCCTCCTCCATCAAGGTGGGGGGGAGTTTTCTGTGTTACGTTCTTCCCTGTGTATTTTTGTATATACTGTAAATACTGTATATTGTGTACATATTCATTGCATTTCACTCTGCTTGTAAATACAGCCCTTTCCCATTTTGCTTCTCTGACTGAGTTAGCTGTGGTTTGTGTAGGGGGGGAGAATTTAACCTTTCTCACTACCACAGTCATGATCAGTTTTCTAATGAAGTTCTTTAACTTAATTCTTCACTTAATTAATTATATTTTTTGATTGCTTAATGAGTATTATCCACATAGTATTGCTGCCAGATCCATCTACCTAGTCACAAGAAATATAAATGGGAGCAATTTTTTGAGGCAACTTTTAATTTTGCTTTGTTAATGCAATCACAGAATCAGAATCACTGAATGTTAGAGGTTGGAAGAAACTTCCAGAGATCAACTAGTCCAACCCCTGTGCCAAAGCAGGATCACCTAGGGTAGTCCATTCAAGAATGCATCCAGGTGGGTTTCGAAAGTTTCCAAAGAGGGAGATTTCACACCCTCCCTGGGCAGCCTGTTCCAGCGGTCTGTCATCCTCACTGTAAAGAAGTTTCTTCTCCTGCCGAGGTGAAACCTTCTATGTTCAAGTTTGTATCTATTGTTCCTTGTCTTGTCACTGTGCACCACTGCGGTGGATTGAAGTTTCCCACTCACATTAACTAAGCAAGCTGTATTTACAAAGTAAAAACTACACTCTATAATGGAATGCAATGAATATGTACAAAATATACAATACTTACAAAATTATACAGATATTTACAATCAGAAAATAGCACAGAAACTCTCTGTACTCCATCTGGGTTCCCCAGAGAGCAGGGAAACTGCTCTACTCCTGCCCCAAATCTCCTCCCTGATTCTGTAATAGAAGAAAAGAGGAGACGGAAGTGTGGCAATGCCAGAGACAAGCAGTGTGAGCAATCTGGCAGAGCAGGCCTAGAGCCTGACATGGTGGTAGGCCATGCTCAGCATAAATGCAGAGCCAGCTAACAGTGTAGCAAAACAGTGCTGTGCCTGCAGCATGTAACTAAAACAAGGCACTGGTAGCTATAAACATGGACAGTTATCTTGGGACAACAGGACATGCCCCTGCATCAACAAACCTTGCATGTCGTTAGTAGTTGGACCAATAATCTGTAATAGTGTGATGGGAACCAATGATGCCATGCCAACTAGGCACTCTGAGTTTACATAAGTTGTAGAAGTTCCCTTGCTACGCACTTCTGCCTTTCCTGTCTCTTCTGCTACACTTTACTGTGCTATACTCGCACGACAGGCCTGCACCATAGGCCTGCAACACTGGAACAATAAAGGAACAATACTCGATCATATTGGTCAGCCGTATTGATTCCAATCTCCATCGCCCATATCTGGCACCCAAATACACCTGAACTCATGGACAAGGGATCCTCGGACTACAATACTGATCAACTCAGCATAAAGAGGTATGTCTGAGCAATACGGAAAGCCGGTCAGACAGCACTGCGCGAGTGCTGGAAAAATTAGCAGCACGCGCTCAAAAAGGAAGTGAATCTCACCCTGGCCCGGTGAGCGACTGGGGACGGGCAAGGGGAAGCATGCCACGAAACAGAAGATGCTGTGCTAAACGTCCTCCACCTATCCTCTCCGTGAGAGGTATTACTGGCGATTCTGGGATCTTAAAAGGGCTATTAGCCTGGGCCCAGAGTCATCCCCACGGCAAATAAGCTTTTACTTCTGAAGCACGGGACGAAATTGCAGCCCAGCTGTGGGATGAGGTGCTAAATACTTAAAAAAGCAGCTTTTCGCTATAGCACTGTGTGACGGATCGTCACATACATTGCAATCAAAAAAAGCAGAGCAGTCTACTCCTGATTCAGCTGCTGTGGAGTTTGGTTCTAACCGAGACGAGAAAGGGAAACTCGGAAGACACCCCCCGCCCTCCGCCCCTCTCCTCTCTCCCTGCACATCATCTGCCGCTCCGTCAGCATCCTCCTCAGAACTTCAATTGCCCACTACTCCTTCTACATGAATTGCGGCTCTCTTATGACCATCCTTTTGTGCGGAAAAATCTGCTCCTGCCACGTCAATAGCAGCAGAAGCAAATCCTGATTGAACTGATAAGGCGCACACAATCAAAATGGAGGTCGCTACACATTAGGAATTGCACAAAGAAGATGCCACATCCGCCATCTTGGCGATCACACTGTGTTTATTAGACACCACCACAGCCGTCCACACCCAGCAGAGAAACCCATGTAAAAAAAAAAAAAAAAACAAAACAGGCAACAAAACCTGTGGCTCGGTGTTTTCGATCCCCTTCATCAACACCTTCCTCTGATACCGCCAGCGACGGCTTGGACTTGGAAGACAAAAGGACCTATGCTGGGGGGCCGGACAGTGGCAACTTTGCCCTGCAACTCCTTTTAGAGAAAAAACAAACAAACAAACAAAAAAACGGAGCGCTTGGAGGCTCGCGATGGTGGCACTCTTGTGACCGCTCCCCTTCGTGGTTCCCACTCCAGCAGCGCTCAGCCCAGCAACCCTCAGCCCGGCGGCGCCCACGCCAGCAGTGCCCCACACCCCGGCAGCTCTCCTGGCGTCGCCTACCACGACTCCCCATGGCCCCCGCGAGTACCGGCGGCTCTGATCAAGGCAGCATTGACCGACACACCGCCGATACCAGCACTGACACCGGCAGCCCTCATGGCAGCAGCAGAAACGGCCCCTTCCCCCCGGCAGTTTCAGCTGCACTACACCCCCCCCGACTCCCACATTCCAGACATTATCAGCAGAGTATAGCACTCCGACAGAGGTTCCAATTGAGTCCCGATAGGGCAATTGGGAGGTCAGAGGGACAGGGAACTGTCCCACTGTGCTGGTGGAAAGGTATTGTGGGAAATGTCGTCACAGATGGAGAAGGTTAACAATGACTAATCTCTGGACTATCAAATGTTAAGGGAAGCTAGACAAGCCATAGCTACCTATGGGCTACAGATAGGATACACAACTGCTGTAAACAATCAGTTGTTTTCAACACATTTGTTAATCCCTTTTGGTACACGTATGTGTGGTGAAGACACATTATGCCCAGATACTGAATTTTGTCCCAGCATGTGGACAAGTTCCCCCTCCTCCAGGAGGAAGACAAAAGTCAAGGCATTAGCCAGGCCAGCACGCACCCAGCACATGCAGTGCTCATGCTGACACCAAGTATGGGCATAATTCTAGCTTCATGCTTTCTATAGGCTGAAGCCAGTTGTTCATGAGAGTGCCCATTGGTCAAGCCCAGCCTCGAGGAATCTATAAGTATCACCCCAGTTGGTAAACAAGTTGCCCCCTCATTCACTTTGTCTCTGTGCTTGCTCGAGAGAGCAACTCTCGAGCTGCAGCCTTTGCCATTGAGCTTATTGTTGTTAGCTTCTGTTATACATGCACGCATACTGAAAGCCACTGCATCGTTAGAAACACAGAGGGAGGACATTAGCATCGCTACAGCCAGTCATACCAACCGGGAGAGCCCACCGTGCCACCGGAGGACTGGACCGACCCCCGAGGGTAAGATCTGCCCAGTTGCCGGGGAGAAGAGACTTGATTGATACCAAGTCCACATAGGCCTAGCCCCCCCGTAGCGGGAGAGAAGCCACCATGTGTGCCACTCTGAGCCCTGTGAATCTCAGGGAAGACTAAGGCATTGTTCGTGCCTATACTGCTCCCAACCTGGGACCACTCCGAGAGTCCCGCTGTTCCTTTAAGCTCAGTAAGCGAGAATCCGCCTCCTTACACAGCCGCATTCTCTCCCCGAGGCTGTTTGCATCAACCCCAAGAATCGCCGTGGTTGGGCCGACCTTGTGGCTTTGCCTGCTGCTGCGTTGTCCGAGCCCACCTACCAGCCACCGTCGTCCCGCCCTGCTGTGCGAGCTGACTTTAAGGGCTAACCCCGACCAAGACTGATCCCTGTTGTCTGGAGGGAATCAAATATCTTCCACGTGTTTTCCCTCCACTATCACTCAGTTCAAAGTATCCACATCTAGCAGAGTAAGCGCTGATGCATAGAAAGATTGTAATATTGCTGTGTATAGCCAGAAGCCGCCCGTGTCCCGCCGAGTCTCCATCTAGTGGCCAAGTGGCGGAACTGCACCTTTTGTTATATAAATACATAAATAGTCTATAGATAGTTCAATTAAGTTATAATCATAACATTAAGCCACTTGTGGAATCTATTTCAAGAATGTGCACTAGAACATGTATATAAGTTGGTGATTCATTGGTTATTAATAGCTTGATAATTAATAAAATTAATATTTACATAATTCATATTTCATATTCCTAAATTTAATAACCTCTTCACCACATTATGTCAGCAAATGGTGTTTATTACGTTGTCTGAGAGTGATCATGGAGGCGAAGGGTGCCTTACAACCTGGCCTCCCAACTCCCAGGCCCCACAAATTGGGACCTGATTATTATTCATTTGAAGGATTGTTTTCTTTACAATTTGCTCACACCCGGAGGATTCAACAAAGTCTGCATCTACTGAGTCATCGATTAAGGCAGACTCCACCCACCAATATCAATGGGTAGCCTCAAGGCATGCTTGAATTCTCTGGCACTCTCTTCCCACTTAGATAGACCCATTGTGACTTTCTCATCTATAAGACTATGGATGATATTCTGATTGCAACAAAAAGTTACATCCTAAAACAGTGCTCTCTGAGTTTCAGCCCCGTCAGCAAGCAGAGACTTGAAAGTCACACCTCCTCAGACCTTGCAACTTCTCAATTAAGTGGCAAATGCCTCGGAAGCCACGCCCCGGCAGTCAGCAGACTCTTTACAAGGTGTCACCGCTAACCATCTTGTTGGGGCGAGACCTTTGTTAGATCATATCAGCAAATACAGCTTCCTGATAAGGCTTTGCAATTCAGTCAGAATATAGGGATCAAAGAGTGGTCCAGAATCCAGGACAATAACTCTGATCCTGTGCTTTTCACTACTCAGCAGGGTCTAACAGGGCCACTTGGTTCCTTTGTCGATACCATACATAAGGCATTCAATAAATTCAGACCTGACTCACAATATGAAGGTAAAAATGCTGGATATTTTGGCATTTGAAAATGCTAATGAAGAAATGAAACAGGATCTCAGCATTTTATCAACAGGGGCCAATGTCTCATGACTACTGGGTGCAACAACGAATTAAAGCATCAACAAGCAGCAATGTATCTAGCCACGGCCATAGAAGCAGTCCTGAAACCACTTTTACGACCACCGCACAAGGGGAACAACCTGGTTGGAAATCATCGTGCCTCTGAGAAACCTAGGTACCTTAAATCAAAGTGCCTGACTGTTGGACAGACTTGAAAGTGCTGTGTTCACTGTCACAGACCTAATCATTTTACTCCAGAGTGTCACAGAAACTGCTCCTGAAGCACGAATGTACCCCGCACGATGACACCAAACCAGGGTGCTTGGACTGCCCCCCACCCCCGCAGCCACCTCTGGCAGCACATAGCTGACCTGACAACAGCCACATATCTCCTTTTGAATCCACAAAGCATTGTCGAGCTCAATTGGCATGGTCCTTTGGGTCACAGACCCTGTGTTCTGTTAATTGGCAGATCGTCTACCTCTAGACAGGGCATCCTTATAATTCCTGGTTCAATACATTCTGATTATGACTGGGCTATGAAAATTATGGTCTATACCATTGCCCCTCCTGTTAGCACTCTTGTTGGGACAGAAATTGCTCAGCTAATACCATCTGAGTCCCGATTGCCTAAAACTTCTAACAGGATCCGAGGGCAAGAAGGCTCGGGTTCCACCGATATGTCTAATATCTTATTAGCCCTAGAAATCCAAAAGGGAAAACTGGAACAGATTTTAACTATCAGACACCCTTGTGGACAAATTATACAATTTTCAATTATTATCGATACTGGAGATAATGTCATTATTATACCTCACCATAAATGGAATGGTCACTATCCATTGCTCATGGCAAATGCTAAGGTCATGGGGTTAAAAGGCATCTAAACAACCTGGGTTAGCAAAGAGCCAGCACAATTAGCTTTTAACGGCAAATCAATCACTGTAAGACCGTACGTATTAACCCTTCCAGTTGCTCTATTGGGCTGAGATGCCTTAAGTCAGCTAGGAGCAAAACTTGTTACTGTTCCTTCTCTGTAGTGGCTACTAGTCAGCAACCAACCCTCAAATTTAAAAAGGAAAACAGATAATCTAGTATGGGTGGAACAATGGTCGTTCAGACAAGATAGGCTGCAAGTCCCTAAAACCCTAATACAGAAACAATAGCAACTAGGGCACACCTTGCTAGCCACCCACCCCTACCCCACGCTCAGAAAAGGGAGGATTTTCTGGTACGACTCTTGCCAACCAAAGCTCTGCTGTGATTTAAAGCTAATTTCTTAATTCCTGATTGCAATGTCCTTAAGAGATTTGTAATTTAGAGTTTTGCTAAGTTTTCCTGGTAAGCATAATGAATGGTAAGCATAATGACTGGTAAGCATTTGGTATTTACAGGTACTAAGTACATAGTAATTGTAGTAAGGTGTAAGTACTTTGTAAAGAGTTCACATTGTAAGATTTTCTTTTGGTTTGAACCTTCTTAGTTGTGTGCCCAGGCATTTCAAAGAAGTTCCATGCAATATATTTAAGGTTTGTAGTAAATAGGTATTAATTTTTAAAAAGTATTCCTTAGCTAATGTAACATCTTTATATTTCCTTCTTAGATATAGACTAGAAAAAATACAAAAAATAAAATAAAAAAAATGTACAAAGAAAACAAGTACGAAGAAAAAATGTAAACATAGTAATATATAACAAAAAGTGCAAAAACTCTAGTACAAAAAATAGAGTACTTAATAACAGAATAATAATAAAAAAGAGCAACAATAAAAAAAAAATTAAAACCAAAATATGACACACAAAACAATCGTAAGGATTACTAAAAAAAATAGCTATTAAAAAAATATAAGAATTGTTAGCAAAAAATAAAAATAAGGATTATCAAGACTACTAGATTAAAAGAAACAAAAAAAATATAAAAAGAAAAAATCAAGTAAATTAAAATTAAAAATTATAATAAAAAAGAATATAAAAGAAGGTTAAAAAACAAAAAAGCAAAATTAAAATAAAAACCAGATTGAATAAAACAAACATGCAAAAAATAAAAATTAATTAAAATACAGAATATAAGATCAACAAATAAAATATTAAAAACTAGATAAATAAAAATGTAAAAGAAATTGAAAATTATAAATTTATTAGAATAACAAATTAAAATACAGATTGAAAAAATTACAATAGCAAAATAAAAATAATAATAAAGAAAGTAAAAAATAAATTGAAAAAGACAAAAAGTTAAAAATAATAACTAAAGAACAAAGAAAAATTAAAATAAAATACAAAATAACAAAAAATTAATTATAAAACATATATAAAACTTAGATTAAAATTAACAAAAAAATAACAAAAAATAAAAAGTATACATGAAAAATAAAATACAAGAAAAACATTAAAACTGTATAAAAATAATTTAAAAACAAAAATAAAAATTAATTAGAGATTAAACAAAAAACATAGATTAAAATTAAAAATATTAAACATAAAAATAATTAGTAACTTCAGAATATAAAATAACTAAAAAATGAAAAATGACAAAAATAAATAAAAATAAATTATAAAATACATTCAAAACAACATAAAAAATGACACAGATTTATTAAAAATAGATTAAAAACAATTAAAGAAATGAAACAAAAATTAATTACAAAGTTAAAAATAGTCTACATGCAAAACAAATAGAAGCAATTAGTTATATAATATGTAGAATCATAGACTCATAGAATGAGTCAGGGTTGGAAGGGACCACAAGGATCATTTAGGTCTAACCACTGCCATGGGCAGGAACACCTCACACTGGATTAGGCAGGCTAGGGCCTTGTCCAGCCCGGTCTCGAATATTTCCAGGCATGGGGCCTTGGCCACCTCCCTGGACAACCCATTCCAGGGCTGCTTCACTCTCCTGGTGAGAACTTCTTCCTCACATCCAGCCTGAATCTCCCCACCCCAGCTTCATTCCATTCTCCCTAGTCCTGTCACTTCCTGACATGCTAGGATGTCACAGTATCACAGTATCACAGTATCACTTAGGTGGGAAAGGACCTTGAGGATCATCGAGTCCAACCTATCAACACAGACCCCATGACTAGACCATGGCACCAAGTGCCACGTTCAATCTCCTCTTGAACACCTCCAGGGACGATGATTCAACCACCTCCCTGGGCAACCAGTTCCAATGACGAATGACTCGCTCAGTGAAGAATTTCCTCCTCACCTCCAGTCTAAACCTCCCCTGGTGCAGCTTGAGACTGTGTCCTCTTGTTCTGGTGCTGGCTGCCTGGGAGAAGAGGCCAACCCCTTCCTGGCTACAACCACCCTTCAGGTAGTTGTAGAGGGCAATGGGGTCACCCCTGAGCCTCCTCTTCTCCAGGCTAAACAATCCCAGCTCCCTCAGCCTCTCCTCATAGGGCTTGTGTTCAAGGCCTCTCACCAGCCTTGTTGCCCTTCTCTGGACACGCTCAAGTGTTTTGATGTCCTTCTTAAACTGAGGGGCCCAGAACTGGACACAGTACTCAAGGTGCGGCCTAACCAAAGCAGAGTACAGGGGCACTATGACCTCCCTGCTCCTGCTGGCCACATTACTCCTAATGCAGGCCAGGATGCTATTGGCCCTCTTGGCCACCTGGGCACACTGCTGGCTCATATTCAGGTGGCTGTCGATCAGCACACCCAGATCCCTCTCTGTTTGGGAGCTCTCCAGCCACTCTGACCCCAGCCTGTAGCTCTGCATGGGATTGCTGTAGCCAAAGTGCAGCACTTGGCACTTGGACTTGTTGAATGCCATCCCATTGGACACTGCCCATCTGTCCAGTCGGTCGAGGTCCCTCTGCAGAGCCTTTCTACCCTCTAACTGACTAACATCTGCTCCTAAATTGGTGTCATCTGCAAACTTGCTGATGACTGACTCGACCCCCTCATCCAGATCATCAATGAAGATGTTGAAGAGGACAGGGCCCAGCACTGATCCCTTGGGGACACCACTGGTGACTGGCCGCCAGCTGGATGTGGCACCGGTCACTACCACTCTCTGGGCCCGGCCCTCCAGCCAGTTCCTAACCCAGCACAGAGTGCTGCTGTCCAAGCCACGAGCTGACAGCTTACACAGCAGTTTACTGTGGGGGATGGTGTCAAAGGCCTTGCTGAAGTCCAGGTAGACCGCATCCACAGGCCTCCCCATGTCCACCTGACGGGTCACCTGATCATAGAAGGCAATCAGGTTGGAGAGGCAGGACCTGCCCTTCCTAAATCCATGTTGGCTGGACCTGAGCCCTTGGCCATCCTTCAGGTGTGCAGTTATTGCCACCAGGATAATCTGCTCCATCACTTTCCCTGGCACTGAGGTCAGGCTGACTGGCCTGTAGTTTCCAGGTTCCTCC
Source organism: Melanerpes formicivorus (assembly GCF_026170545.1). NCBI lineage: Eukaryota > Metazoa > Chordata > Aves > Piciformes > Picidae > Melanerpes > Melanerpes formicivorus. The sequence goes on along the minus strand of NW_027142353.1, from coordinate 45,338,964 downwards.
ATCCGACCTTTCTTATGGATAGGGACCACTTTGGCCAGTTTCCAGTCATCTCGGACCTCACTGGTGAGCCAGGACTGGAGGAAAATGATGGAGAGCGGCTTGGACAGCACATCTGCCAGCTCTCTCAGCACCCTAGGATGGATCCCATCCAGTCCCATGGACTTGTGAGTGTCCAAGTGGCTCAGCAGGTCCCAAACTAATTCCTCATGGATTTCTGAGACATTACACCACTCCCTGACCCTGTCACCCAGCTCAGGAGGCCACTCATCCTGAGCTCCTGCCTTGCTGTTTAATATTGAGGCAAAGAAGGTGTTCAGGACCTCAGCCTTTTCCTCATCTTCAGTCACAGTGCTCCCCTCCAGGTCCAATAGGGAGTGCAGGTTCTTCCTGCCCTTCTTATTGTTAATGTATTTATAAAAATGTGTTTTATTGTCTTTGACTGAGGTGGCCAGCTTCAGTTCCAACTGGGCCTTAGCCTCCCTAATTTTATTCCTACATAATCTAACAGCTTCCTTGAACACACCTCGAGAAGCCTTCCCCTCCTTCCAAAGGTGATACAGCCTCCTCTTCCCCCTTAAATCCTCCAGGAGCTGCTTGCTCATCCAGGCCAGTCACCTTCCCCGCTGGCTTGCCTTTCGGTACATGGGAACCGCCAATTCCTGTGCCTTCAAGAGCTCCTGTTTGAAGTAGGTCCAACCCTCCTGGACCCCTTGGTTCATGAGGGCTGGTACCCAGGGGACTTTGCAGACAAGTTTCTTAAATAGGCTGAAGTTAGCCCTTCGGAAGTCCAATGTGAAGGTTCTGTTGGTGCTCCTTCCCATCTCCCTGCATATTGAAAACTTCACTATCTCATGGTCACTGCACCCTAGGCAGCCTCCCACGATCAGGTCTCCCACCAGCCCTTCCCTATTGCAGAACATCAGGTCAAGCAGAGCCTGTCTCCTGGTAGGCTCGCTTAACAGCTGTGTCAGGAAGCAGTCCTCCATTCGCTCCAGGAATCTTCTGGACTGCCTCCTCCCTGCTGAATTAAGTTCCCAGCAGATATCTGGGAGATTGAAGTCACCAACAAGGACAAGATCTGATGATCTTGAGACAGCCTCCAATTGCTTGTAGAACACTTCATCAGCCTCCTCATCCTGGTTGGGTGGTCTGTAACAGATTCCAATCAGGATGTCAGATTTGTTGGGCTGTCCTCTGATTTTAACCCACAGGCTCTCAACTCCCTCATCTTCCACCTCAAGTTGTGTGGCAGACAGTGGCTCCCTAATATACAGAGCCACCCCTCATCCTCTTCTCCCTCACCTGTGTCTCCTAAGGAGCCTGTAACCCCCCAGTGTAGCACTCCAATCATGGGTGTTGTCCCACCAAGTTTCTGAAATGGCGACTACATTATAGTCGCCCTGATGAATCCGGACCTCCAACTCCTCTTGCTTATTGCCCAGGCTGTGTGCATTGGTGTACATGCATCGCAGCTGGGTTCCTGACTTCTCAACTGACCCTACCTTGTGCCCTACTCTTTCCTCTGCAGAGGGACCGATTGCCTCACCCACCCCCTTCAGACCTAGTTTAAAGCCCTCCTAATGAGCCCTGCCAACTCCAGTGCCAGGACTCTCTTACCCCTTCTAGATAGATGCACCCCATCAGGACCCACCAGGTCAGGAGCAGTGAAAGTTGTCCCCTGGTCAAAGAACCCAAAGTTCTGCCTCTGGCATCATCCCCTGAGCTAATTGTTGATGTCCCTCCCTTGCATTCTTGCAGGCTGTCCTCAGATACTGGATGGCCATGATCAGGTGACCTCGAGCCTTGTTTTCTGCTAACTGCAATCATTGCAATAAACAATGGCAGAAGAATCAAGACCACGAGGAAACAACATTTCCCATGAAGTTGAACATTGATCACAATAACTGTTATGATAATCTGGGATCAAAAACATTCAGAAGAATGTACCACAGCACCATGTGAATTAGGACTGAATATTATCGTTGTTTGATAACTTTGTCTTCTCTCTTGTTAATTAAATATGCCTCTGCATGTAGACATCCTAGGGGATAAAGTTTCATCTTTACATTTTGCTTATTAGAGGTTATTAACAACAAAATAAAAAGAAAAAAAAAAAGGGGGAAAAGAGAGAATACCCCCATAGTAAAAACAATAGCTCATGGCAACCCTAGAAATGCTGTAACCCTAGAAACATCAACCTTAGAAATGCTGTTACCCTAGAAAAATCAACTTTGTGAAGTGCTGTAACCCTCTCACCACAAGACACACGAACACGGTACAACTGTCATGAAAATGACAATCAGCAAACCTGCCTAGCACTGACCTCTACGACTGTCACGATAATCCAATATCAACAGAAAGCATCTAACTTATAACTGAGTGTCGTGACTGTTTGACTTTTGTGTGAACATCAAGAGATTAGAATTACTAGGATGAGCAAAACCACATTATTATGTGTAATTTTATATTGGGCAAAGCAATGAAGCTCTTTTGTTCTTGCTGTTTGCCTGCAATATTTCTATCTGTGAAGCTAGACCTTGGCCAGATCTACCTTTGCAGATTAAAGAAATCTTGCTACCATTAAACAATTCATGATTTTTGACCATCCTAGAGAAAATAAAGATCCAACTTAACCCTAAATCAGATTGTGAAAGACAGTGCTAAGGATTGCATTTGTGTCTTAATCTCTGTGTGCAACGTGTTCAGGCATAATCAAGCCTTCTCTGTCAGTAAGAGGAATTATTAATATCTAAGTTCTTCTTTACAATTTTTGGTATCTTTGACCGTGTATTATGCCAACTCTGTTAGAGCATTGTAACTTGTTCAACTTAAGCTTTGTGCCTTGTATGGGTTACATCAGTCTGTTAGACATGCGGCACTACAGAACTTTTTCTTTTGCTATACAGCTTAGCTTTACCTTGCTTGCTTCTGTGTTTGCAAGTAGTATCTTGTATGGGATGAGAATAACTCCCATGACCAGATTGCTCACAAAAACAAAAAGGGGGATTTGTGGCAATGCCAGCAATGAGCAGTGTGAGCAATCTGGCAGAGCAGGCCTAGAGCCTGACAGTGTGGTAGGCCATGCTCAGCATAAGTGCAGAAGTGGCTAGCAGTGTAGGAAAACAGTGCTGTGCCTGCAGCATGTAACTAAAACAGGGCACTGGTAGCTATAAGCACAGAAAGTTATCTTGGGACAACAGGACATGCACCTGCATCAACAAACCTTGCGTGTCATTAGTAGTTGGACCAATAATCTATAATAGTGTGGTCACTCGTAGGGAACCAATGAAGCCATGCCAACAAGGCACTCCAAGTTTATATAAGTTGTAGAAGTTCCCCTGATATGCACTTCTGCTCCATCACCTTTCCCTTCTTCTTCTACGCTTTACTTTACTGTGCTATACTCGCACCATAGGCCTGCACCATAGGCCTGCAATACTGGAACAATAAAGGAACAATACTCAACCATATTGGTTTGCTGTATTGACTCCAATCTCCGCCCCATTACATGATGCACCCCAGGATATCATTGGCCCTCTTGGTCACAAGGGCAAATTGCTGTCCCATGGAGAACTTGCTGTCCACTGAGACTCCAAGGTCTTTCTCTGTGGAGCTGCTCTCTAGCAGGGCAACCCCTAAACTGTACGGCTGCCTATTATTATTCCTCCCCAGACACCAGATCCTGCACTTGTCCTTATTGCATTTCATGAAGTTTAATTTCATCCAGCCCTCCAGCCAGCCCAGATCTCATTGAATAGAAGCACAGCCTAACAGAGTGTTGGTCAACCCAACCCACCCCCCCACCCCCCCCTTTTGTATCAACAGGAAACTTGCTGCTGAGCGTACTCTCAATCCCCTCATCCATAGTTTCATAGTTTCATAGTTTCATTCAGGGTTGGAAGGGACCACAAGGATCATCTAGTTCCAATCCCCCTGCCATGGGCAGGGACACCCCACACTACATCAGGCTGGCCAGAGCCTCATCCAGCCTGCTCTTAAACACCCCCAGGGACGGGGCCTCGACCACCTCCCTGGACAACCCATTCCAGGGTTTCACCACTCTCATGGTGAAGAACCTCCTCCTCACATCCAGCCTGAATCTCCCCACCTCCAGCTTCATTCCATTCCCCCTAGTCCTATCACTACCTGATATCCTGAGAAGTCCTTCCCCAGCCTTCCTGTAGGCCCCCTTCAGATACTGGAAGGCGACAATTAGGTCACCTCGGAGCCTTCTCTTCTGCAGACTGTACCGCCCCAACTCCTTCAGTCTGTCCTCATAGGAGAGGTGCTCCAGCCCTCTGATCATCCTCGTGGCCCTTCTCTGGACACGTTCCAGCACCTCCACATCCCTCTTGTAATAGGGGCTCCAGAACTGGACACAGTACTCCAGGTGGGGTCTCACCAGGGCTGAGTAGAGGGGGAGGATCACCTCCCTCGACCTGCTAGCCACACTTCTCCTGATGCAGCCCAGGATCTGATTGGCTTTGCGGGCTGCAAGTGCACACTGAGAGCTCATGTTGAGCTTTTTGTCCACCAGCACCCCCAAGTCTCTCTCCTCAGGGCTATCCTCCAGCCAGTCACTGCCCAGCCTGTATTTGTGCCTGGGATTGCCTCGACCCAGATGCAGGACCCTGCACTTGCTCTTATTGAACTTCATGAGGTTGGCCTGTGCCCACCTCTCCAGCCTGTCAAGGTCCCTCTGGATGGCCTCCCTTCCCTCCAGCGTGTCTGCTGCACCACACAGCTTGGTGTCATCAGCAAACTTGCTGAGGGTGCACTCAATGCCACTGTCCATGTCCCCCACAAAGATGTTGAATAAGATAGGTCCCAGGACTGATCCCTGAGGGACTCCACTTGTCACTGGCCTCCACTGGGACATGGAGCCATTGACAGCCACTCTTTGGGTGCGGCCATCAAGCCAGTTCCTTATCCATCTAGTGGTCCACCAATCAAACCCATGTGTCACCAGTTTGGAGACCAGGATGTGGTGCGGGACAGTGTCAAAGGCTTTGCTCAGGTCCAGGTAAACGACATCAGTTGCTCGCCCCTCATCTATTAATTTTGTCACCTGCTCATAGAAGGCCACCAGGTTGGTCAGGCAGGATTTGCCCTTGGCAAAGCCATGCTGACTGTTCCCAATCACCTCTTCACTATTCTTTTGAGCAAGTAGTGACTCCAGGAGGATCTGTTCCATGATCTTTCCAGGCACAGAGGTGAGACTGACTGGCCTGTAGTTCCCTGGTTCCTCCTTCTTGCCCTTTTTGAAGATGGGGGCAATGTTTCCCCTTTTCCAGTCTGTGGGGACTTCACCAGACTGCCAGGACTTTTGAAATATAATAGAGAGGGGTTTAGCAACCTCATCTGCCAGTTCTCTCAGTACCCGTGGGTGTAACCCGTCGGGTCCCATGGACTTGAACACTTTCAGGTTCTTCAGATGATCACGAACCTGATCTGCACTTACAATGGGCAGTTCTTCCTCCCTGTCCCTGGCTTTGACTTCCATAACATCAGGAGTGTGGCTAGAGGCCCTTGCAGTGAAGACTGAGGTAAAGAAGTTATTAAGTACCTCAGCCTTTTCCTCATCACAGGTGACCATGTCACCATTTTCTTTTCTGAGGGGGCCCACACCTTCCCTAGTCTTCTTCTTGCCATTAATATACCTGTAAAAGTTCTTAGTATTCCCTTTAATCTCCCTGGCTAGATTCAACTCAAACTCTGCTTTGGCTTTCCTGACCAGGACTCTTGCTGCTCGGGCAGCTTCCTTGTATTCCCCCTGTTCTACCTGTCCTTCCCTCCACTTCCTGTAGAGTTTCCTTTTAAGTAATAGTGTGTCCAGTAGCTCCTTGCCCATCCAGGCAGGCCTCCTAGCATTCATCCAGGTTGTTAACAAAGTTGTTGAACAAAATTGGGCTTTGTATTGATCCCTGAGGAACATCACTGGCCTCAGGCCTCCAAGATGACTGTGTGCCCCTGATCACAATCTTCTGAACTCTTTGTCAAGTCAGCTTTGAATCCACATCACTGACCATTCACCTATGCCACATTTCCTGAGCTTTTCTAAGTGGACATTACAGAAGATAGTATCGAAAACCTTTCTGAAGCCAAGGTATATGACATCTACTGCCCTTTCTTTGTCTACCCAGTTGGTCATGGTTTCGTAGGCTATAAGATTAGTCAAGCAAGATCTCCTCTTGGTAAATCCACCTTGGCTACTCTTGACAACCCTCTTTTCTTCTTATGTCGTTAGAGATGACCTCCAGAATGAGCTGCTCCATCACCTTTCCAAGGAGGATGGAAGTGGTCTGCAGTTGCATGGGTCTTCCTTCTTGCCTTTTTTGAAGACTGTAATGATGTTTGCTTTCTCCCATTCATCAGGCACTTCTGTCCTCCATGACTTTTCAAAAATGATGGAGAAAGTCTCAACAACAGTATCCACCAGCTTTATCAGCACTCATGGATGCACACCCACGTATTTGTGTGTTTTCAGTTGGTACAAGTGATCTCTAATCCAGTCCTAGTGGAGTGCCCATGTCACTTCAGTTCTGCTCCCTTGCTTCTAGAGACTGGGATTCCTGAGGGCCTGTTTTAGGAGTAAAGGCTGAGGCAAAGAAGGCATTCAGCAACTTTGCCATCTCTACCTCCTCTGTCACCATATTTCCCATATTATTCAGTAGTGGACCCACCTTTTCCCAGCTCTTCCTTTTGTCATTGATGTATTTAGAAAAGCTTTTGTTTTCTTACAGCTCCCTGGCATGATTTAGTTCCAAGAGAGCCTTGGCCTTTCTTGTCACATCTTTACATTCTCTGGTACTATTTCTATAAAACTCCCAATTGACCTTTTTTCCACATATTGTAAACTTAATTTTTCTTTTCGTGTTTTTCCAAGAGTTCTCAGCTTATCCATGCAAGTTTCCTGCCTCCCTTACTTGAATGTTTTTTTTTCAAGGGAATACATTTTTCTTGAGCTTGGAGGAGGCAATGTTTGAATATTAAGCAGCTCTTTTGGGCCCCCTTTCATGTTAGAGCCCCAGCCCACTGGATACTTCTAAGTAGAGTTTTGAGGAGGGCAAAGTTAACCCTGTTAAAGTCCAAGGCTGAAATTTTACTTATCACCCTGCTTCTTTGTCTGTTGATATTAAACTCTAACATGTCATGGTCACTGCAACCAAGATTACCCCCAACCTTAAGATCTATAACCAGTCCTTCTTTGTTTGTTATTACAAGGTCCAGGATGGCACTTCTCCTTACTGGTTCTTTAGCTACCTGCAGGAGAAAGTTATCGTCAATGCACTACAGGAACCTTCTGGACTGTTTATGTGTGGCTGTGTGATCTTTCCAACTATTATCAGAATGATTAAAGTCACCTATGAGCACCAGGACACTTGATCTTGAGGATGCTTCTATCTGCTTGTAGAAGGTCTCATTGACAGTTTCTTCCTGGTTTGGTGGCCTGTAGTAAAAGCCCACAACTGTATTATTCATGTTTGCATATCTCTTCACTCTTACCCATAAACTTTAAACACTGGTGGGTTTTTTGTTGTTGTTTTTTCTGAGGTTTCTAGGAATATTTGCTAGCAAATTTATTTTTAAGTTTTTCTCTTTCTTCTTTTTTTTTTTTTTTTTTTTTTAATAAAATTTCTCTTTCTTATACCTGCCATTCTGACTTCAACCATCCAGCCAGTTCTCACAAACTGAATATTCACTGTTCAATCTGTCAGTTAGTTTCTAGGAAAAGTTTCCATTAATTTTTAGCACAAAAGTCACAGTCCATGGCTGTCTTAGTTACCACAAATCAGTAGTTTAATCATATAAAAATGGAAGTAGATATGAGATATATATATATATCTCATATGTGAAATGTGGCTTTGAAGGAGTAATGGCTTACTCAAAAAAACACAAATAAAAAGCCAAGCCACACCCAAGCCCACATAACCAGAAGACCTTTTTGTGTGCCTAGCCTCCACCATTGATACACAGGATGAACCACTGATACACAGGATAAAAGCATCTTTTCTTTTGGCTACCATTTTAGGCTGGGCTACCACTGCTTCATGGCAGGGAGCTGTCATTTTGTTCAATGTCATACAGCTCTGTAATTATTTGAGAGGTGTTTCTTTACATTATCATACCCACACATCCTCTCAGATATCCCTGTGATTGTCTGGCAGGACTAACTCCCCCTTCCATTGTAGCAAGAAGCAGGTCAGAAAAGTGTAGTGGTGTGATGGTTTAGCCCACATGCATGAACGTAAAGCACAGCTAAACTCAGTTGGATAAGCAAATGAAGGCTGTATTTTACAAGTAATAGTGTAATGCAAAGGATATGCACAAAAAATACAGCATTTACAGTATTATATAAGAATTTACAGGGAAGAACATAAACACAGATCCTCCCAAGGAGAATCCCCCCTCAGGTTCCCCCCAAACCTCTCTCTCCCCTCCTCCCCTTTCCCCTAGTAGTTAATTAGGTGAAAAAGGGGAAAGAAAGAAAAAAGGATATTAAGGGTAATTCGTTAGCTCAAAGCAGTTGTTAAGAACGATAGTTATTCTTATCAGTTTGCAGTTCAGGGTCGACATGCATGCAATCTGGACAATAACAAAAGTCAGAAGAGCCTGAAGCTGAAGTGAGCGAGAGAAAGAATGTTAGTGATATTTGCTACGGTACATCTCACATCTGACCAATGACATTCATTTAGAATTAATCTTTGTTTTCCTTTTTACACTAAATATTCAGCCAGAGAATTCTGCAGTTGTCCCTTTTCTTAAAGGCACAGCCTAACCTGTCACAATCCACCCTATCTAAAAAATTTCATTGGCTGTAAGCACAGTCCATCTTATCTAAAACAATATCTACAATTCAAAAGTCAATTTCACAGTCCATCCTGGCTGTTCTGAAATGTAGATGACTCAGAAGTCCAAGAAAAATCAGGAAACAGGAAAACAGAAAACAGTTTGTCTCTTCACAGATGAAGCAAAGAAAAGGAATCAGGGTCTCTCAGTTGACTCAGGGCTCTCAGGGTTCTCAGGGTTCATGCACCATAGATTCCTCAGGGATTCTTCCTTTGGACGCAATATAGCTGTACAACAGTCTGAAATTAACCTCTTTCAGCTAAAGTTAAATTTCTTTGTGGAATACACTGAATTTCACCATTCTCTTGCATTACCCAATAAGTGTGACCCTGTCGTGGATATGCCCTCAGAAATGCATGGCAGATCCATCAACGAAAATGTAAGTTTATTTATATATATACAAACTCTGTAACGGGGTATTTATAATCGCCCTTCACAGGTATCAATATTCGGTTAGTGGAACTATCTTTACAGAATGTTATGTATGGGCATTTAAACCAAAATGATTCACAGAACGTAGAATCTAAACTGAGTCAGAGAGTGGCGGGGGAGGGGCTGGTCAGTGACCGGCAACCCTCCACCCGGAGCAATATAAACGCTATCCTAAACGAAGCTCTACAAAGGGCTTGGCTTACTCACAAGCTGAGAACTTCGTGGAGTCTTTCCTCAATAATGTTTATAATCCAGACAACGTGGCACGGATGTGCCGTAATAAGGAGGCAGGAAATGGCACTGGCCACATGGCCGCACCGCGTGGCTCTGCTGTTCTCTCCCAGGATACAAAATTCCTCGCTCAGAGGGGGGGTAGTGGCAGGTCAGCAACGCTGGTTCACACGGTCTACCAGGTTTTCTCCTACGATGGATCACACAGCGGTTGATCCCACGGAGTGCTGTCCACGGCACCGCACGCAGCTGGGTGACGGTGGCAAAAGGACCACGAGGCCTCCCGAAGCACTGGCTGGCACGCACGCACACACAGGCTCCAACACCGAGGTGGGGGGGCTCATTCGCCAAACGACCCCTATTTACCATTTGCCCCAGTGAATACTGGCCCAATAAGCATCTGTTGCCAACGCAAACATTAACCAATGAACTACCAGCTACCAAATATGGCCTGAGTATATGCTATACTCGGGGAAACAAACATATAGCCTGCCTCTAGTACTGCAGGGGTGAGACCACGCCCAGGTAGGCTGTTTACCTGAACTCAGTGGCACCAGGATTCCCCCTGCTGCCTCCAGAAAGGAGGGGGGAACAAAGGAGGGTTAACACATACAGAAATATATCCTACCCAAATGTTTGGGGCACAATCCTGATCATAAGCATCCTTCACTACAGACCCGGACCTTCAGCTGAAACCACCCCTCGGACAGGTTTAGCCTCTCCTGAGGGAGAAAATGCCCAAAGAGTTTTACCTAACAGATTCTTTTCTCTAACAACAGGAACTCTATCACCTTCTACTCTCTGTAGCAGATCTGAGTGTGCAGGTCCAGCTCGATTCATTGAACCTCTACTGTTTACCAGACAGGTTGCTTGTGCTAAATGTTCTTCCCAGTTTTTCAAAGATCCATCCCGCATGGCTCTAAGAGTGGTCTTCAGCAAACCATTGTAGTGTTCAGTCTTCCCTGCAGCAGACGCATACTAAGGGGTGTGGAATAACCACTCAATGCTGTGCTCTTTGGCCCAGTTCTTTGAAAAATTGTTTTTAAAATGAGTTCCATTGTCTGACTGCTTTCCAAAATAGTAGCATAATTAGGAGAAGCAAGTCTGATGAACTTTTTAGCAACACCAGTTCCCACAGGAATTTCATCAGGATGCAGACTTCCCTGATTACCATAGAGTTCTTCTCTCATGGCAAACTCTCTCAGGCACTTAATGCCCTCATCCATGGTGTTTCAGGGTTCAGGATTCCATGGAAGGTCACCTCGGGATGGGTATCTCAGGAGACCTGCCAATAAAAGGCATATCCACAGAGATACCTTACCTATATACCTGCCTAGATGTCTATCTATTCCACTGTCCTTTGAGAGAGTGCCTAGCTGAGATGCTGACTTGTCTCCCACCACTAGAGCTGGTGCACCTATATCGAAACATCTGCCAAGCCAAGCTAGAATTGGCTCATTCTCTGCTCTGATATAATCCTACCTCACATGCCTTATCTCCTGGAGGGGGACACTATTGTGCTGAATGTCATGTTCTTCCTCATCTGTCTTATCTTCCTGAACATTTTGTCCCCATAATCCTGCTGCTACTCTCCTAAGGATCTCTTTAAGCTCAGAAGCACCTCCATTTACCTGGACCTGAGCAAAGCCTTCGACACTGTCCCACACCACATCCTGGTCTCCAAACTGGTGACACATGGGTTTGATTGGTGGACCACTAGATGGATAAGGAACTGGCTTGATGGCCGCACCCAAAGAGTGGCTGTCAATGGCTCCATGTCCCAGTGGAGGCCAGTGATAAGTGGAGTCCCTCAGGGATCAGTCCTGGGACCTGTCTTATTCAACATCTTTGTGGGGGACATGGACAGTGGCATTGAGTGCACCCTCAGCAAGTTTGCTGATGACACCAAGCTGTGTGGTGCAGCAGACACGCTGGAGGGAAGGGAGGCCATCCAGAGGGACCTTGACAGGCTGGAGAGGTGGGCACAGGCCAACCTCATGAAGTTCAATAAGAGCAAGTGCAGGGTCCTGCATCTGGGTCGAGGCAATCCCAGGCACAAATACAGGCTGGGCAGTGACTGGCTGGAGGGTAACCCTGAGGAGAGAGACTTGGGGGTGCTGGTGGACAAAAAGCTCAACATGAGCTCTCAGTGTGCACTTGCAGCCCGCAAAGCCAATCAGATCCTGGGCTGCATCAGGAGAAGTGTGGCTAGCAGGTCGAGGGAGGTGATCCTCCCCCTCTACTCAGCCCTGGTGAGACCCCACCTGGAGTACTGTGTCCAGTTCTGGAGCCCCTATTACAAGAGGGATGTGGAGGTGCTGGAACGTGTCCAGAGAAGGGCCACGAGGATGATCAGAGGGCTGGAGCACCTCTCCTATGAGGACAGACTGAGGGAGTTGGGGCTGTTCAGTCTGCAGAAGAGAAGGCTCCGAGGAGACCTAATTGTGGCCTTCCAGTATCTGAAGGGGGCCTACAGGAAGGCTGGGGAAGGACTTCTCAGGATATCAGGTAGTGACAGGACTAGGGGGAATGGAATGAAGCTGGAGGTGGGGAGATTCAGGCTAGATGTGAGGAGGAGGTTCTTCACCATGAGAGTGGTGAAACCCTGGAATGGGTTGTCCAGGGAGGTGGTCGAGGCCCCGTCCCTGGGGGTGTTTAAGAGCAGGCTGGATGAGGCTCTGTCCAGCCTGATGTAGTGTGGGGTGTCCCTGCCCATGGCAGGGGGGTTGGAACTAGATTATCCTTGTGGTCCCTTCCAACCCTGAATGAAACTATGAAACTATTAGTTGCTGTCTTACCAGGGCCTGTACTCTGACCGGTATCTCCATCCAGTGATGGTCTTAATAACTCAGCTATATCTTTAGGAAAAACCTTCTCCTCCTCATCATCAGGATCTGTTTTAACAGAAAGTCCCTCACCAGCAGCATATTTTTTTTGCTCTCCACTATTGGCTCCTGGATCCGCTGTTGGATCAGCTTTGCACCTTCACCTTCTGTCCAAAGCTGCTACTTGCTTAATTGAAGCTATGCTTGGATTTATATCCACCTTAATAAAACCCACAGGTTTTGAGATGAAACAGCTGCTGCAGAGGACACTTTCTGTTCTGCTGATGAAGAAGGAAATGGTTTTGCCTCTCTAATGGACACCATCTTAGGAGCTGCTGCTGCCCCTTGATGATTGCCAGAGTTACTGTTCAAAGCTGCTCTGCCGACAGTCTGTTAGTGCTGTTCTTAACTGATTCAGATTCTCCAATCTCCTCATCACTGGAAATATCTGGACTTGAGTTAGAGGTATTTATCCTCCGCCTAGCTCTATGTTTTAAAAATACAACAGGTCTTAGATACCTTCTTCTCCCGTATCAGAGCTACTAACAAGAACACATGATGTATCACTGACAGCAGGATTACACACATCAAAAAATTCAGCTTTGGATCCCAGCCACCACATAGAATTACTCCCTCACCTCCTCAGATCTTAAACTCATGTATCTCGCACGGAAACCGCATGCCAGACCCCAGCGTGTGGCTGAGGAGAGAGGAGGCAGCAGCGAGCAGCTCAGCACTGGGAGCTTGCTTTTGGCTTTGCTTTCCTTGCTTTTCAGGCAGTAAGGGGCTGGTGGCTTGAGACCTACTGAAGAGGGGAGGCGGGGCAGCAGGCCCCATTTTCCCTCTTCTCCCCCTCACAGGAGGTAGGGCAACCCTAATTATGGGCACTATGTACACATGTGCAGTGAGCACAATGTCCCATGTTAGAATTGGAACCACCATTAGAGCTATTAGAGTTATTCTGGGAAACTGTGGAAGCAACAGCTACCCTTCTGGTATTGCTACCTTGGGTTCTGCCACTTTGCAGTTCCCTCAGTCTCCTCAAAAGATTAGAGGTTAGTTGACCATCCCATCTGTTCATGTTCTCACCAAACCAGTCACACAGAGATATCCAAATAGTCCCACGTGATTGCCTCTGTGGTCTGTTTCGGTTTGATCTGTTTTGGAATGACCTCCTTGGAGGATGTCTATTCCTCACAGCTGAAACTTGTATCCATCTGGAGGAAAAATTGGAATTATTTCCTTGTGTCAATTGGCATATGAATTTTTAAATTTGTCCTTCATCGCTTTCATGCAATTCTTTATCTCACTAGATAGAGTTTCAATGGCTGAAACTAAAGAAACACATGTGTGACTATCCTCCAGTTGCCTCATTTGATTGGTTAAATGGCCAACAGTACGAGGAGCTCCACCAAAATTTCTTGCCACAATTCTGCTCGCCAGAATAATTGCATATTTAGAAGGAGCAAGTTTGATGAGCTTTTTAGCAAGACCAGTTCCTACAGCAATTTAATCAGGAATCACAGTTCCATGGTTACCATAGAGTACCTCTCTGACAGCAAATTTCTCAAATGCTTCATTCCCTCATCCATGGGAGTCCAGGGTTTTGGATTCCATAGAAGATCATCTTGGGATGGGTGTCTCATGAGAGCTGCCAATAAAAGGTGTATACACAGAGAAACCTTACTGAGACACCTTCCCAGATGTCTATTATCCTTTGAGAGAGTTCCTAGCTGAGGTGCTGACTTGTCTCCAACCAATAGAGCTTGTGCACTTGTATTGTAACATCTACCAAGCCAAACTAGAACTGGCTCATTCTCCGCTCTGATGCAATCCTTCTGCACATGTCTTAATTCTTGGTGAGGGGCTGTAATGTTCTGAATATCATCCTCTTCCTCATCTGTCTCTTCTTCCTGTACATGCTGTCCCCATAATCCTGCTGCCACTCTCTTAAGGATCTCTTTAAGCTCATAAGCACCTCCCACAGGGAAGACTGCTGCCTCCCTGAGGCCTGGGTCAGAGGTGTTACCAGAAGGCTACCTAGTCTGGTACAGTCCTCTGATTATTATCCCTTGATAGTTATGCAGCTGGGGAGTGATGAAGTCAAAACCAGAAGTCCAAAAGCAATCATAAGGAATTTCAAGGCACTGGGAAAACTGGTTAAGGGTCAGGGGCACAGGTATTTTTTCGTCAATCTTCTTAGTTGCAGGAAGGAATACTGAAAGGAACAGGAAAACAGGTATGATTAACAAGTGGCTTAGAGGCTGATGCCACCAACAGAATGTTTGGTTTGTCTTGGGGAACTTTCTATGCATGGGTTCACTACCAACAGATGAAGCACATCTGTCACAAAAGCGGAGAAAGATCCTAGCACAAGAGAATATCCTATCCCACAGAGGGAAAAGGGTTTTAGGAAGGGAGTTGGCAGGTCTCCTTCAAAGGGCTTTAAACTAGATTTGAAGGGGGAAGGGGTTGAAACCATTTAACAGGAGCCTGAGAGTGGCAAGCAGGAATCAGGCGTGAAACCAGCAGCCCAGCTGAAGTGCATGTACACTAATGCACACAGTATGAGTAACAAACAAGAGGAGCTGGAGGCCTTGGTACAGCAGGAATGTTATGATGTAGTCACCATCACAGAAACATGGTGGGACGACTCACATGACTGGAGTGCAGTAACTGATGGCTACAGGGTCTTCAGGAGAGACAGGTGAGGGAGAAGGGGTGGAGGGGGGCCCTGTACATCAGGGAGGCACTTGGTGCCATGGTCTAGTCATGAGGTCTGTGGTGACAGGTTGGACTCAATGATCTTTGAGATCTCTTCCAACCTTGGTGATACTGTGATACTGCAATCAATGTGCTGGAAGATGAGCTGCTGGGGTAGACAGCTGGCCTGGATGGGCAATGAACTTCTGAACACATTAAGAGGAAAAAAGAGGGTGTATCACCTTTGGAACAATTTTTCAACAATGGAACATTTTTCAAAAATCCTGGCTCACCGGTGATGTCCCAGATAACTGGACACTGACCAATGGGATGGCCATCCACAAGAAGATGGTCAGATGGGCAGAGTCCAACAACATGAGGTTTAACACATCTAAGCACTGGGTTCTACATATTGGCCACAACAATCCCATGTAGCTCCAGAGGCTGGGGACAGAGTGGCTGGAGAGCGGCCAGGTAGAAAGGGACCTGGGGGTACTGGTTGATAGTAGGTTGAACATGAGCCAGAAATGTGCCCAGGTGGCCAAGAAGGCCAATGGCATTCTGGCCTGTATCAAGAATAGTGTGGCCAGCAGGAGCAGGAAAGTCATTGTGCCCCTGTACTCAGCACTGGTTAGGCCACACCTTGAGTACTGTGTCCAATTCTGGGCCACTCAGTTTAAGAGAGATGTTGAGTTTCTCGAATGTGTCCAGAGAAGGGCAACGAAGTTGGTGAGGGGTTTGGAGCACAAGCCCTATGAGGAGAGGCTGAGGGAGCTGGGGTTGTTTAGCCTGGAGAAGAGTAGGCTCAGAGGAGACCTTATTGCTGTCCACAACTCCCTGAAGGCAGGTTGTAGCCAGGTGAAGGTTGGTCTCTTCTCCCCGGCAACCTGGGACAGAACAAGAGGACACAGTCTCAAGCTGTGACAGGGGAGGTTTAGGTTGGATGTTAGGAAGAAGTTCTTGACAGAAAGAGTGATTGGCCATTGGAATAGTGTGTCCAGGGAGGTGGTAGAGTCACTATCACTAGAGGTGTTTAGGAAGAGACTGGATGAGGAACTTAGTGCCATGGTTTAGTTGATTAGATGGTGTTGGGTGATAGTTTGGACTTGATCTCAGAGGTCTTTTCCAACCTGGTTAATTTTGTGATTCTGTGATTTAAATGACAGCTGCAGGTAAAAACTGTCAATACTATTTAATAAGGATGTACTCATATATGAGGAAGTTTTTGCTTAGCTTTATTCATGTGGAGGCCAATATTACAACTACAGAATAATGTGATTACCTGATTTGTCTTTAAGAGACAAATTGAACAAAGTCAAGATTTAGAGCTAGGTACAAAAATGGAAGAAATTTAATAGAACATACAGCTTTGTTCCTTAGTATATTCAGAGAATGCATATCAGGTATTTCCTTACTTTCTTAGGGCTAAATCCTTTTAAGTTTTGTAGAACAGTTTGTATGTAAAGGAACAACTCTAGTCTGTTGGGAATGTAAGTTGTTTCAGAGCTTGAAATGTGTCAATACAGTTCTGTCTGTGAATGAAATCAATGCCTATCTTTTTCTTTCAGATTGCTCTAGCAAGGTGTTGATTAAACTATGATGAGGCCTACTGTTGCAATTAACACTAAATTAGATTGTTAATTGGCTTCTTTTGAAGCAAATTAAGGTTTTTCTTCTGCTACCCTCTGTGCTCATTTTGAATTGATATATGGAGTAAGAATAGTGCAAATTGACTGAGGAGGGAGTGACTCTTCAAAATTCAATCCTGTAACTGCAGCTACAGATGACATGAAAATTTACACAAGTTAAAGTGAAAAGATGTTATCAATTGTACATAAGCAAATGATTAGCCAAAATGTCATTTGTTTAATATGTTCTTTTATTATATAAATTTATATAAACTTCTATATGATTTTCAGAAAACCAAACAAAAACCCAACCCTAAACTCTGAAAACCAAACAACAACAATATAACAATAACACAAGAACATAGTCTTGACACACTGCTTCCCCAGAAGATGAATGCAGAATACACTCACCACATGCAGGGCTTTTTTGCTTTTTTGTTTGGTATTTAAGAATGATGATAAAAATTAGAGCATTACACAAAGTGTAGAAGGGAAAGAAAAATCAGTTGTAGGTGTTCTGTTTTGGTTTTATTTCTTCTAATTATTTAGTAAAATAGCTTAATTTTACATGGAAAAAATAAGAAAAAATTGTTACCAGAATGTGTTATTAGCACAACTTGGCCTTATAAAAAGTTTGTTAAAATTTGTATAAAGCTGTCTTTTCTTTGAGGGACCATGGATTCAAGGGTGAAACATCTGAGACTTAAGTACTATGAACATAATGTTTTATCAATGGACTTATAAACATGAATCCTTAATTCTGTGTGAGGTTCCGGGCTTTTCATACTCTGTATGGAGTACATAAAAAGTGTTAGATATCTGATTTAAAAAAAAAAAAAAAAGATAAAAAAGTAAAATTCCTCCTCAAAGCAATAAACAAAGGCCAGATAACTGGTAATCAATGTGTTCAGGACAACTGGATGGAAAACAATACCCCTAGGAGGCATATATAGAATGCCTTCCTAATTAAAATTTGAGTCAGGAGACATCAAGGAAGAATACAAAGGGGCTGTTCTTAAATTTTGTCATTCAAGTTACATTACTTGGCAGCACTGTGGTCAAAAATGAAATTAGTTTTGGCCGGAAATGGAACCAAAGTGGTGAGAATCTTACCTTGCAATCTGATTATGAAGATGCTAATCTAGTATGGTGGAGTTTTGTATCAGAGTTTTTAAAAAAAAATTTACTTCTTCCTTTATTTTGTTTTCTAAATTTTGCATTAGATATCTAAGTCAAATAGATTCCATTTGCACAGCAACTAGGAAAATGGATTGGATTCATTTAGCCGTCAAATAGCATGGTATGAAATAATAGGGAAAATTTTTCTGTGCCATGAAGGCAACTGGAGGAATATGGCCCCTCAGCAGTCCTTTCTGAACTTAACCATTCTGGAAGTGTATTCCATATCTCCAGCTACAGATAAGGAAAAAAGATACCCCCAAAATTGTATGCTATGTATACAGTGAAGAAAATACACAAACAAACAAATAAATAAACAATTTTCAAGGGACTTCATACATTACTAGTGTGACCGTTTGAGGCTGTCCCTTTAAGAAAGGGAACATTGTGGCTGAATGTTTATAAAAAAAAGACAGATCTAAACTAATTTCATTGGTAGATTGGTAGAAAGCACCTTTTGAACTTGGAGTACAGCAGAGTATTCTGGGCAGTCCTGCAATTCTTTTCTTCCTTGCCGCAGCTCGCAGCTTTCTGGGCTTTCAGCCAGACTGACCTTGAAACTGATAACTGCAAGGCCTGTACTAACTGCTTTCCAATTAACAACTGCTTTTTTTTTTTTTTTTTCCTCTCTCTTTCTAACCCTCTTTGGGGAAAAAGGGGAGAGAAGGGGGTACAGGGGTGGGGAGCCCTCTTCAGCAGAGGAGGGAAATCTCATTTCTGTGTTACTTTGTTGTATATTTCTGTATATATTGTTGTGGTGGGTGGAAGGGCAAGGCCAAGAAGCCTCCTCCCTTCCCCCTTGTAAAGTAAAAGGGAAAAAAAAATTGAAGGGAAAAGAAAAAAAAACTCGCAAGCTGAATTAGCAAAGCAGTGGAGCTATATTTACAAAGCGATGTAGGGTTTGCAGGGAGATATTTACAAATTTACAATATCTACAATATATACAAAGATATACAACAGAGTAGCACAGAAATGAGAGTGAGCCCCTCTCGGCAGAGAGGGGGGATCCCCACCTCCTCTTTCCCCTCTTTCCCCCCCTTCCCCAGATTAGGTTAGAGAGAGAGAGAGAGCGAAAGAAAGAAGTTAAAAGCAGTTTTGTGTTAATTGGAAAGGAGTTAATACAGGCCTTATCAGTTTTTCTCTCAAGGCCGGAGCCTTGGCAGAAAGCCCAGCACAGGGACAGAGAGCAGCCGCACCGTAGAAAGGCGGAAGCAAGACTGACTGAGAAGTGCTGGAAATGTCCAGTATAGTCCCAGCTCAGAAGTGCTTCCTCCCACTCGTCCAATGAAATTAGTTTAGACTATTCCTTCCGTTTACCAACTTCCGTCCACCATATTCCCTTTCTTAAGGGAGCAACGTCAACCGGCCACAGTCCACCCCTTCTAAACAATTTCATTGGCTGTTCATACTGTCCATCCAATCCAAAACGATATTTACAGTTCGTGAGTAAAGTTCATAGTCCATTCCGGCTATGCTCAGATGTAGATGATTCAAAAGTCCAAGGAAATCAGAAAATGAGAAAAATGGAAAACAGTTCATTTCTTCACCGATGAAGCGAAGAAAAGGGAAACAGGGAAATCTCAGGGTCTCTTAGTTGACTCAGGGCTCTCAGGGATCTCAGGGTTCGTGCACCGTAGATTCCTCGTTGATTCTTCCTTTGGACGCGATGTAGCTGTACAGCAGTTCGAAATTAACCTCTTTCAGCTAAAGTTAAATTTCTTTGTGGAATACACTGAATTTCACCATTCTCTTGCATCACCCAATAAGTGTGACCCGGACCTTCAGCTGAAACCACCCCTCGGACAGGTTTAGCCTCTCCTGAGGGTGAAAATACCCAAACAGTTTTACCTAACAGATTCTTTTCTCTAACAACAGGAACTCTATCACCTTCTACTTTCCGTAGCAAATCTGAATGTGCAGGTCCAGCTCGGTTCACTGAACCTCTACTATTTACCAGCCAGGTTGCTTGTGCTAAATGTTTTTCCCAGTTTTTTAAAGATCCACCTCCCATGGCTTTGAGAGTGGTCTTCAACAAACCATTGTAGCGTTCAATCTTCCCTGAAGCTGGTGCATAGTAGGGAATGTGGAATATCCACTCAATACCGTGCTCTTTTGCCCAGCTCTTTACAAGGTTGTTCTTGAAATGAGTTCCGTTGTCTGACTCAATCCTCTCTGGAGTTCCGTGTCTCCACAGGATTTGTCTCTCCAGACCGAGAATGGTGTTGCGTGCAGTTGCATGTGGAACTGGATAAGTTTCCAACCATCCAGTGTTTGCCTCTACCATAGTAAGCACGTATTGCTTACCAGAACGAGAACGTGGTAGAGTGATGTAGTCAATCTGCCAAGCTTCACCATACTTGTACTTGGACCATCTGTCACCATACCACAAGGGCTTAAGTCGTTTTGCCTGCTTAATAGCAGCACAAATGTCACAGTCATGGATGACTTGTGTGATAGCATCCATGGAAATGTCTATGGATCTGTCACGAGCCCATTGGTATGTTGCATCTCTGCCTTGATGTCCTGACGAATCGTGAGCCCACCGAGCTAAGAATATCTCACCTCGGTGTTTCCAGTCGAGATCAAGATTAGAGTCCATGTCTACTTGAGAAACTCTTGCAGCTAGATCTGCCTGATGGTTGTGTTGCTGTTCCTCAGTAGCTTTGCTCTTAGGAATGTGAGCATCGATGTGTCTCACTTTCACTGGAATTCTCTTGATTCGATCAGCAATGTCCTGCCATAGGTTGGCTGCCCAAATGGGTTTTCCTTTTCTCTGCCAACCACTCTTCTTCCAGTTCTTTAGCCAACCCCATAGAGCATTGGCTACCATCCATGAGTCGGTGTAGAGATAAAGCTTTGGCCATCTCTCACGTTCAGCCACGTCGAGAGCTAGCTGGACAGCTTTTACCTCTGCGAACTGACTGGATTCTCCTTCTCCATCTTTCGCCTCTGCAGCTCGGCGTGTTGGACTCCACACTGCAGACTTCCACCTTCGCTTGTTTCCAACAAGACGACAGGAACCGTCTGTGAACAAAGCATATTTCTTTTCATCATCAGAAAGGTCATTGTAAGGAGGAGCTTCCTCAGCACGAGTCACTTTCTCCTCTGGAGGTTTGGCACAGTTGATGCCTTCAGGCCAACTTGAGATCACCTCCACTAGACCAGGTCTTTCAAGATTTCCCATTCGAGCTCTCTGTGTTATCAGAGCCATCCACTTGGACCAGGTTGAGTCTGTGGCATGATGTGGTGCGGATCCTTTGCCTTTGAACATCCAATTCAAAACTGGTAATCTGGGAGCTAGAAGAAGTTGTGATTCAGTTCCAATCACTTCAGAAGATGCTTTCACTCCTTCATAGGCAGCTAAAATTTCTTTCTCTGTTGGAGTATAATTAGCCTCTGAACCTCTGTAACCTCGACTCCAGAAACCAAGAGGTCGTCCACGTGTCTCACCTGGAGCTTTTTGCCACAAGCACCAGGTTGGACCATTGTCACTTGCAGCCGTGTACAAAATGTTCTTAATGTCTGGACCATCTCGGACTGGTCCCAGACCCATTGCTTGAACTACCTCTTGCTTTATCTGGTCAAAGGCTGCTTGTTGTTCAGGTCCCCAGTGGAAATGGTTTCTCTTTCGAGTCACATCATACAGAGGTTTCACAATCTGACTGTATCCAGGAATGTGTAGTCTCCAAAATCCCACTATCCCCAAGAAACGTAGGGTCTCTTGCTTGCTTGTGGGACTTGCCATGGTAGAGACTCTATTTACCACATCCACTGGAATGTGTCGGCGTCCATCCTGCCATCGCACTCCCAGAAACTGAATCTCTGTGGTAGGTCCTTTCACCTTGTCTCGTTTGATGGCAAAACCTGCATTCAGAAGAATGTCAATGATTTTGTTACCTTTCTCGAAGACTTCCTCAGCAGTTTTACCCCAGACGATGATGTCATCGATGAACTGGATGTGTTCTGGAGCACCGCCTTTCTCCAGAGCATCGTGGATCACTGCATGACAGATGCTTGAGCTGTGGATCCAGCCCATTGGCAGCCTGTTGAAAGTGTACTGGATTCCTCTCCAGGTGAAAGCAAACTGAGGCCTGCATTCCTCTGCTATGGGAATAGAGAAAAATGCATTAGCAATGTCTATGGTAGCATACCATTTGGCCTCTTTGGATTCCAGCTCATACTGTAGCTCCATCATGTCTGGTACTGCTGCACTCATAGGTGGTGTCACTTCATTTAGGGCTCGGTAGTCTACCGTCAGACGCCAGTCTCCATTCTGCTTCCGCACAGGCCACACTGGACTGTTGAAAGGTGAATGAGTTTTGCTGACGACTTTCTGACCCTCCAACTGACGAATCAGATTCTGAATGGGCAACAAAGAGTCACGGTTGGTTCTGTATTGTCTGTGATGCACAGTCTGAGAAGCAACCGGCAATTTAATGTCCTGTATCTTATGTTGTCCCACAACTGCAGATTCATCAGAAAGTTCAGGTCTGGCAGACAGCTTCAATTTTTGTCCATCAATTTCTATAGAAGCTACTCCAAAAGCCCATTTGTAACCTCTAGGGTCCTTGAAACGCCCTTCTCTCAGAAAATCAATTCCCAAAATACAAGGTGCGTCAGGTCCGGTCACAACTGTATGCTTCCTCCATTGTTTACCAGTTAGACTTATATTGACCTCTACCTTACTTAACTCTTGAGATCCACCAGTGACTCCCAGAATAGTTATAGACTCTGATCCCTGATAATTTGATGGTATTATGGTGCACTGAGCTCCTGTGTCAACCAAGGCCCTGTACTTCTGAAATTGTGAAGTGCCAGGCCACTGGATGTACACATCCCAATAGATTCTATTATCTCTGTTATCCCTCTCCTCCCCCTGGCGGGAGGCAGGGCACCCCTAGTTATGGGGAACATGTGCACATGTGCATTGCACATATTGTGCAGGGTTATAACTTTGCATATTATAACTGGAGCCACTGTTGGAGCCATAAGAGTCGTTCTGGGGAACTGTGGAAGTAACAGCTACCCTTCTGGTATTGCTACCTCGGGTTCTGCCACTTTGCAATTCCCTCAGTCTCCTGAAAAGATTAGAAGTTGGTTGGCCATCCCAGCGGTTCATGTTCTCACCAAACTGATCACGCAGAGTTATCCAAATAGTTCTACGTGATTGCCTTGGTGGTCTGTTTTGGAATGACCTATTTTGGAATGTCCTGTTTTGGAATGACCTCCTTGGAGGACGTGTATTCCTCACAGATGAAACTTGTACCCACCTGGAGGAAGAATTGAAATTATCCCTTTGTGCCAATTGGGATATGGAATTTCTAAATTCATCTTTTAACTCTCTTATGCAATTCTGAATATCACCAGACATAGTTTTGATGGCTGAAACCAAAGAACCACGTGTCATGCTATCCTCCAATTGTCTCATTTGATCACTGAATTGGCCAACCGTAGGAGAAGCTCCACCATAACTTCTTGACACAATTCTGCTTGCCAGAATGTTTGCATAATTAGAAGGAGCAAGTTTGATGATCTTTTTAGCAAGACCAATACCTACAGGAACGTCATCAGGATTCAGAGTTTCATGTTCACCATAGAGTAGCTCTCTAACAGCAAATTCTCTCAAGCGCTTAATTCCCTCATCTATGGTAGTCCAGGGTTTAGGATTCCATGGAAGATCATCTCGGGAAGGGTATCTCAGGGCAACCGCTATTAAAAGGCGTATCCACAGATTAACCTTACCGAGAGCTTCGCCTAGATGTCTATCTATTCCATTGTCCCTTGAGAGAGTTCCTAACTGAGCTGCTGACTTGTCTCCAACTGTTAGAGCTGAAGCACCTGTATCATAACACCTACTAAGCCAAGCTAGAACTGGCTCCTTATCTGCCCTGGTGAAATCTTTACGGACATTTCGCAATTCCTCCCGTGGTGACGAACAGTCTGTAATATCATCTTCCTCTTCATCTCCCTGAATTCTTTGCCCATAAAATCCTGCTGTCATTCTCCTAAGGATCTCTTTAAGCTGAGAACCACCTTTGCCAGCTGCCTTCCTAGCTTCATCTCTATCCTGCTTTGATCTCACTAGGTTAGCTAGATCTTTAAAACAAACCTTCTCTTCCTCCTGAGCAGGATCTTTTAGAGTAGAGGGCCCCTCACCAGGATCAGTCTCCTCCTCTTCTTCTCCATCTTTGCCCTTTCCAGCTCTAGTCTTTAAAGGAGCCACCTTAACTGGAGCTGTGTTTGAATTTACAGCCACCTTAATGGAAGCTGACAGGTCCTGAGATAAATCAGCTGCTGGGGCAGTGACTTCCGGTCCCACCGAGGGAGTGGGTGGAAGTGACGTTGCTCCGTTAATGGCCGATGGAGAAGAAGAAGGAGAAGGAGTAGGAGAAGGAGTAGGCGCCATGTTGATACCAGCCGATGCCCTTGGCTGCTTGCTAGAATCAGCAAAGTCATTTAGAGCTGCTTTACCAATTAACTTTTTAGCCTTCTTTTTAACTGACACGGGTTCTCCACAGTCCTCATCACTAGATGACTCTGGGACTGATCGAGAGCCACGGCATTTTCTTTTTGATCTAGTTTTAATAACAAAACAAGCTCTGGACACCTTTCTCTCTCGCCGCAGAGAAATCAGGAGATACACGATAATTATCACCAGCAGCAGAATTATAGACATGAAATAAATCACCTTTGGATCCCAGGCATCACCTAAAGTTACTGTCTCCTCAGGCGGAATCTTAAAACCCTTTATCTCAATTGGGAGAGTGGTGGAGGTAACATTCCTGTATCTCACTGGCCATAATAAATTAATACATTTTCCATACCATAATTTAACTTTATACATAACCCACATATAAATTGTCCGCACCAAATATTTACCCAGGTAATCCAAAATCAAACCCAAACAATACCTGTAAACCAGAGCCCCAAATATTGAAAAGAACAATCGCTCCACAAACCACAATACCTTCATGTTTGCTTATTCAGCTGGAAAACACTAAATCAATCAAGTAATAAATTAAACTAATTATCTGCCCCACGTTGGGCGCCAATAAAAAAAATGTGGTGGGTGGAAGGGCAAGGCCAAGAAGCCTCCTCCCTTCCCCCTTGTAAAGTAAAAGGGAAAAAAAAATTGAAGGGAAAAGAAAAAAAAACTCGCAAGCTGAATTAGCAAAGCAGTGGAGCTATATTTACAAAGCGATGTAGGGTTTGCAGGGAGATATTTACAAATTTACAATATCTACAATATATACAAAGATATACAACAGAGTAGCACAGAAATGAGAGTGAGCCCCTCTCGGCAGAGAGGGGGGTTCCCCACCTCCTCTTTCCCCTCTTTCCCCCCCTTCCCCAGATTAGGTTAGAGAGAGAGAGAGAGCGAAAGAAAGAAGTTAAAAGCAGTTTTGTGTTAATTGGAAAGGAGTTAATACAGGCCTTATCAGTTTTTCTCTCAAGGCCGGAGCCTTGGCAGAAAGCCCAGCACAGGGACAGAGAGCAGCCGCACCGTAGAAAGGCGGAAGCAAGACTGACTGAGAAGTGCTGGAAATGTCCAGTATAGTCCCAGCTCAGAAGTGCTTCCTCCCACTCGTCCAATGAAATTAGTTTAGACTATTCCTTCCGTTTACCAACTTCCGTCCACCATATTCCCTTTCTTAAGGGGGCAACGTCAACCGGCCACAATTGTAAATACTGTAAATTGTGTATATAT
Source organism: Melanerpes formicivorus (assembly GCF_026170545.1). Classification (NCBI taxonomy): domain Eukaryota; kingdom Metazoa; phylum Chordata; class Aves; order Piciformes; family Picidae; genus Melanerpes; species Melanerpes formicivorus. The sequence goes on along the minus strand of NW_027142353.1, from coordinate 45,313,408 downwards.
TCCTCTGCATCTTCTTAAACTGCTTTGTAAATACAGCACACAGTCCTTTTGCTAATCTGGCTGTGTGGTTTTTTTCTTCCCTTTCAATTTTCTTCTCTTCACTTTACAGGGAGGGGAAAAGGCCCTCGACAACTAGGGACTTCACATTTTGAAGGTGTCCTGGCTTACAATGGGACAGATCATCTATTGCCCCAAAAGGCACCAAAGAATGACACACAAATGGATTAGAGAGTGATGGAATGTTTAAATGGAAAAAGCAATTGATATGTTACAGAAACCGCAAAACATAGCAGCAAAGATGTCCCAAAGCATACAGAGTCCCTTACACCACACCCAAAGGTACACCAGCACTTCCCTTCTCCCCACCTGAGGGTGTACCCAAAACGCCCAGGGCTCTTTCTTCCACCCCACTGCTAGGCTAGTCCCAGGCTGGCCAGGCCTGAGACTACCTCCCCCCTTCTTATCTTAGCATTAGGTCTAAACAGGCCTAAGAGGCCTTAAGATACTCCCTCACTGTTACCAATATGAGGGCAGCTCCTATGAGAACAGAGGGGGAACAAAGAGGACGAGAATCATACAATGACTTTTCAGACGAACTTATAGGGTCCAAGATTTATGGGTAGAAATACGCTGTTTCCTGTGTTTATTTACTGGCTTGGACACTCAGGACACCGGAGGTGTAACTTATGTGGCAGTCCAGAAAGTGCCTAGCCTGAACTGCTACAGAATGCCTTTAAATGTATTTAAGAATATTTATGATAAAATAACTCATGAAGTTATTGTCATAGATAACAGAACCTACACTTTGAAAAATTAAGGATCTGGAACCCTAGAATGGTCTAAAGTACTGGGTAGAGGCCAATTTGAGGTCTTGAATTTTACTTCAGTACTGAGAAATAAATTCACATCAAATAAACCCTCCTAGAGTAGTAAACTTGTCATGGGTTGAGTTAAATCTGATGATGATATTCAATGCCACCCTGCCATGATGCCAGCTTCACAATGAAAGTGCTGGCTGGAGCAAAGTGTCATGGTGTTTAAATTTCAGATTGTAACATGAAAGGCTTCCTGTTTCAGTTGCTGCTTTTGGTTTCCAGGTTTGGATGCTGGTCTTTTCCCCCTTTTTTGATTGTCTTGTGCATGCTTGGGTGGGGGGAACTGTTTAATTGCTGGCTTCCACTGCTGCTTCTGCATTTTGCTGCATGTTTTCTGCAAGTAGGCTAAGGTAATTGTGCATTGTATTATCTCAGTAAATTTGTTATCTCCATCCAGGGTTGTTTGGTACTTTTTGCATTATTTGTCCTTACTGTCTCTGTTGGGGCTGGGGACCTTGTGACAGGGGCTGTGTTAACCCAGGACAAAACTGTAGAATATGATTATGAAAATTGAATTCTGTTTGGATATGAAAGCCCAATGACTATTGTCTCAAAACAATGTGTGATATACCTGATCTGAATAGACAATGTAATAGCCCTTAATAGCTCTGGAGAAGAGTTGTTGGCCTGGCAATGAAAAGAGACAATTTCTGCGGAGGCAGGAATTCCTTCATTCCTTATATTAAAACCACTGCAACAGCACCTCAGAAAGGCCAGTGACAGACATTGCACTGTAGGGACATGGTACACACTTCTCTTAGTAATTTGGAGAGACACCCCTCCCCCCTCCTCCGCCCTCCTTCCTCCTTCCTCCTCCTTCTTCCTTCCCTCTCCCCCCTCCTCCCCTTCTCTCCCCCACCTCACTAAAAAGGTTATAAAAGGATCACAATTTCTGGAGCCCACATGTTGCCTCTACCAAAGAAAACCCTTCTAGTTTATACACCACCAAAGAACTTGGACTAGGCCTGTCAGACCTGATGAGAACCAAAGGTGGTGAAACCTTTCTTTCTCTCTTACTTCTAAACTCTCTCTCTATATATATTTTCCTCTTCTTTTTCTTGCCATTCTCCCTCTTCTCTGGTCCAACCAATCATCTGTAAGGTGCAAGTGACTGATAGTTTTCATTGGTTCTAAGAAACATAGTTCATCAGCTGTTTGGTGTCATTTCACCTTAATTTATTCCAAGGAAACTTGGACTGGGATATGAAGTTGTGACAGTGGGACACAAAGAACATGACAGAAATCTGAATATTTGACTATCATTACAGGGAAATCGTAGTTAAGGTGTTAAAGTTCTTTATAAGAAGTCAGAATAATCTTTGTTTAACTCTCTCACTAGTTAAAGCCTTAATTATTCAGAGGTTTGCATAGTTCAACTCCAGTTATATTTAATTTTGAAGCTTTACTTTTAAAGGATAACACAAAAGAATTAGTTGATCTCAATGATTCAGTGTTCTTACATAAAATGGCTAATTCTTAGGGGTTTGTGTGGCCGGTTGATGTTGCCCCCTTAAGAAAGGGAATATGGTGGATGGAAGTTGGTAAACGGAAGCAATAATCTAAAGTAATTTCATTGGAAGAGTGGGAGGAAGCACCTTCTGAACTGGGAGTGTAGGAAAGATATCCTGGGCACTCTGGCACTCTATCTTTAGTCTTGCTTCCGCCTTTTCTTCGTGCAGCAGCTCTGTCTTGTGCTGGGCTTTCTGCCAAGGCCTCGGCCTTGAAGACAGATAAAGGCCGGTATTAACTCCCTTCCAATTAACACGAACTGCTTCTAACATTTTTTTTTTTCCTCTCTTTTATCTCTCTTTCTATCCCACTCTGGGGAAAGGGGGGGGGAGAGAGGGGAGAGCGGAGGTGGGGGACCCCCTCTCTGCCGAGGGGGGTTACTCTCATTTCTGTGTTACTCTGTTGTATATCTTTGTATATATTGTAGATATTGTAAATTTGTAAATATTCCCCTGCATACCCTACATTGCTTTGTAAATATAGCTCCACTGCCTTGCTAATTCAGCTTGTGAGTTTTTGGTTTTTTTTTTCTTTCCCTTCAAGTTTCTTTCCCTTTACCTTACAAGGGGGAAGGGAGGAGGCTTCTTGGCCTTACCCTTCCACCCACCACAGTTTGTTAACAACAGACAATTTAATAATAATAGGTGTAGAAATGATAACACATGTAAGCTTTGAAAATTACCTAGTATCAGTGCTATATTTACCAGTATTCTCCTTGTATCAAATTAAATTATTTTTTTCCTTAAATTTCTCCTATGGGAAAACAGTCCCCAGACAGCTTTTTTTTTTTTTAATTCTTTCAGAGTCTATGAATGTAATGAAGTTTCTTTGTTTGTCATAAACTGGAAATCACTGCACTAACAGTTGTACAATTATTATATGAAAGAATGTCATTCTTTCTCAATCTTTCTACTTTTCATCAATATGTTTCATATTTTTCTGTCTTAATCTTTTGCTTCAATCACTGTGATGCTTTTGACATTCCTTGTGATCTGTGCATATTTTTCTTTGTCTGTGTACACAATATAATGCTTTCAAATAACTTGATGTAAAATTGTTGCAGTTTGAGCTGGGTGCCCCCTGCTGTGTTTACTTCCTGTGTCCAGAAGTTCAGCCCAGAGGAGTGGACACAGGAATTTAGGTATTTCCTACCATGATTCTTTGCACCACTGTAAGATGCAGTGCGGGGTCTAGCACTTCCTCTTTTCTTCTCCTCCATCAACCAGTAACTGGGGGAGATGTCTCCTGGCTTTGAGCCTGGCTAGGCCCAAGGCCATGGGGGGATGGGCAGTCTCAGACCTGGCCAGCTGAGACTAGCCTAGCAGTGGGAGGGGGAAGAAGGAGCCCTGGGGTTCTTGGATGTACCCTCAGGTGGGGATGGGATGTCTCTGGGTTTGCTTTGGGATATCTCTTTGTCACTGCGTTTCTGGCTTTCTGTAAACATTTACTGAAGGGTTAAATCTTGGAGAGCCGAGCTCCAAGCACTGCTGGACTGATAAGAAGGAGACAGTGTTGGCCTTGATGGCTTGTGAACTATGGGAACTCAGTGCAGCAGTGCTGTTGGAGAAGGGCAGATTTTTGATTACGTGTGGTTGTTATGACCTGAGAGGGTCAGTCTTCAGACATACAGAAGAAGGAGTCCCTGTTCCTGTTGTAAACGGCTGCTGCGCTGTATTAGTTTTATAAAGAAGAATTCTGTATAATAAAGTGGACACCTGGCCTGCATCAGGCTGCGTCCTGTCTCTTAATCGCAGCAAATGGTGACCCCCGATGTGTTAGGGGTGATGAAATGCTAAGCTGCGTCCTGCCACGTATTCCCTCGGAAATTTGAATGAGCTGCTGAAAGGAAGCAGGAAAAGCCAGCCGGCCAGAGCAATCCCTTTCACTGGACGAGAGGTGAGCTGTGGGAAACATGGGGAACCAGGAGAGTTCCTCAGAAAGAGATGCTTATGAATTAATGCAAGAACTCCTTGAAAAGTATGGCAAGGTAATCTGTGGCCATGATCTTAAGGAGTTGCTGGAGTGGGTGCAGGAGAACATCCTGACAGTTACAATATCTAGCATGTTTACGAGTGAAATCTGGGATCAAGTGGGGGTGAAGTTATGGGATGCTGCTACTACAGGGAATGCTGAGGTGCAGTGTATGCTCCCATGGTGGCGGATTATATTCGAGATGATTAAAGCACAAGAAGGGAACTTGGAACAAAGTATTGAGGGAGCTCAGACTCCTCCTCTGTTACCCTCTAAGCTGCCACCAAAGCCGAAGCTGTGGACTGAGACTTTGCATACAATCGCAGCAGAATACCACCCCAAGGATGACCTCCTAGATCCAGGTCCTGTCTATCCTGATCAGGAACCACACCTTTTTCTCTGGGATCCTCATGATGTGTGGGCTTCTATTAAGTGCCAAGCTTTGCAGGATGGAGACACTGAGGTTGCCGCAAGAATCACGGCTCCTGTACTGTACACGGGAAGAGGGGGTAACCATCAATGGGAGGCTTTGTCCTTCCCAGTGATTAAAGAACTCTGTTGTACTGATGCTGAGCATGGGCTCTCTTCTTCTTATTTCGCTTATCTTTTAACATCTATACTCGACAATCACGTAATGACACCATACGACTTAAAATCTCTAGCACAACGGTTGCTAACTCCATCTCGGTATATTTTATGGGAATTCCAGTGGAGAAAAGGGCTCCAAGCGTTCTTACTTACATATGCGGGACATAACAATCAGGCTTTAGCGGCACTCACGTTGGATCACCTCATGGGCACAGGTCAACACACCGTCCCGGCAGCGCAAGCCTGCAACTGCCCACGGGAAGCCCTGGAAGCATCACGAGAGGAGGCACAAAAGGCTTTTCTTAAAGTCCCGGACTTCCAAAAGCCACAAAATGTTTTTACGAATATCATTCAGGAACCACGGGAACCTTATATGCAATTCATAGACAGGCTTAAACTGGCTTTAGAACGCCAAATCAATAATGGGGAGGCAAGGGAAATATTACTGTTGAAATTAGCTGTGGAAAATGCAAATGCAGATTGTAAGAAGCTGTTAAAATCTTTGCCTAACCAAAACCCCACCTTGCTAGAAATGATTGAGGCATGTAATAAGATAGGTACAATGGAATATAAGTATGAAACTATGTCTGCAGCTTTTGCAGCTATGAATGGTCCAATGAATACAAGAGTTTGTTATCGCTGTGGGAAACCAGGTCATCTCAGAAAGAATTGTTTGGTAGCTAACACTGGAGCCAAACCTAAGGCACCTGGGATTTGCCCTAAGTGCCAGAAGGGGAGACATTATGCTAACCAGTCTCAATCTAAGTATAATTCTCAAGGGCAGCCTGCGCAGGGAAACTGGATGCAGAGCGCAGGACGATGCCGTGCGCAGACACAAATCATCCAGCCGTCACTGGCCAGCCAGATGCCGGCAGCACGCGTCTCTGACCTCTGCCCAGCAACAGCAGGCAGCGCAGGACTGGACCTGGCAACCTCCAACACAGTAACTTTACTTGATACCACGGTACATTTATTGCCAACAGGTGTATCAGGTCCTCTTCCAGTAAAAACTCAGGCATTAATATTAGGTAGATCATCAACAACGATATCAGGGCTTTTTGTGCTTCCTGGGGTTGTCGATTCTGACAGCACAGATAAAATTCAGATTATGACATGGACTCCGTTTCCTCCCTGCACGGTACTGAAGGGAAGTTGTATTGCACAGCTCTTATTGCTTCCCTTGGGATCAGAATGTCCCCCTGCAAAGGGACCTTTAAGAAATAAAGGAGGATTTGGGTCTACTGGGGATCCACAGATTCTGTGGGTACAGACTATCTCTCAAAAATGTCCTGTCAATGTGTCCTGATGTATGGTCAGCAGAAAATAGTGCTTAGTGGTATTATTGATACTGCAGCAGACAACACAGTGATTTTAAAGCTAAATGGCCCACCCACTGGCCTGTAGCTAGTGCATCTCAGACGCTGGCAGGCATAGGGGGAGCTGGAGAAAGTCACCAGAGCCTGAATTTCATTCAGATTTAGGGACCAGATGGACATATAGCTTCTGTGAAACCTTTTGTTTTATCTGTGCCTATGGTGCTATGGGGTCGTGATGTGCTTTCACAATGGGGGATGACCATGAACACCCATTTTTAGAGGGGGCCATTGCGGTGCGTGACACCCTTCAGTTAACATGGAAAGCAAATTCCCCTGTCTGGGTGGATCAATGGCCGCTACCATTGGAAAAGCTTCGCGCACTCCAAGAACTAGTCACAGAGCAACTGGGAAAAGGGCATATTGTACCCTCCACAAGTCCATGGAACTCTCCTATTTTTGTCATCAAAAAACAAACAGGCAAGTGGCGCTTACTGCATGATCTCAAAAAGATTAATGATGTTATGGAAGATATGGGGAGCCTTCAACCAGGGCTACCCTCACCCACAATGATACCACAATATTGGCATTTAACTATTATTGACCTCAAAGATTGCTTCTTTAGCATTTCTTTACATCCAAATGATGCTCCTAAATGTGCTTTTTCAGTTCCAGACATCAACATGTAACAACCTTTCAACCTTTGCAGAGATATCATTGGGTTGTGCTTCCACAAGGAATGAAAAATAGTCCTACAATTTGTCAGTGGTATGTAGCAAAAATTCTTTGTCCTGTTTGAGAGGCATTTCCTGATGTTCTGATATATCATTACATGGATGACATTCTAGTGGCAGCACAAAGCCCTGAGCTCATGGAGAAAGCCGTAGCCCTTACTGTATCTACAGTGACTAAATTAAGTTTTTGTGTAGCACCTGAGAAAATTCAGAATGTACCACCTTGGAAATATTTAGGGTGGAGAATTTGGACCCAAACAATTGTTCCACAGTCTTTACAGATCAATGTACATGTGAAAACACTTTATGATGTACAGAAATTGCTTGGAACCATAAATTTCCTTAATCTTTTAAATTGCTTGCTAATTGGGAACTTTTTCTCCGGCTTTGTAGCTTTCTTAGAACAATTCTGTATGCTTTTACTGCTTTACTCTTTTTGTTACTTTTACCTTGTTTATTGTAATGTTTATGGAGTTTGATTAATAGCTTTGTTAAGGGGATTCTTGTATAACAGAAGGGGGAAATGAAGGGTTAAATCTTGGAGAGCCGAGCTCCAAGCACTGCTGGACTTATAAGAAGAAGACAGTGTTGGCCTTGATGGCTTGTGAACTATGGGAACTCAGGGCAGATAATGAAAATTCAGGAGGTAAACTGAAAGCTACATTTCATTTTTCTCACATCTGACCCTGTTTGTTCTATATCAGAGCTTCAGAAAATTAAATCTTTAAAATTAACAAATCCGTTAGGCCCAGATTCAGGTATTCTTGTGGTATACATATTTATCAGGATGGTCAGCTACTTGCTATAAATTTCTGAAGTTGTATTTGTGAACTGCAGGAAGCAGTTTCCTGACATATATGTCTACAGTATTTCTCTTATTCTCTGTATTTCATTACAGAAAAGGCTACTATGTGAGCTCACTACTTATTCCAGTTCAGTGAGATGAGAAGTGATTGGAAGGTGAAAAATACAAGAGTACTAGAAAAAAAATTAATTTAGATGTGAAGATGGACTTAACTACATTGTCAACTGAGAGCAGTCTATGCCACTGTCAGTGATTAAGAAACTAAATATTCTTAATTCAGGGAAACTGTGCTTATTTGTCTATTTATTTGTTTCTTAATTTTTAATCTCTGATGAGATTTTTTCCTGCTATGTTTAGAGGGAGTTTATATGTTACAAAACATGTTTGTATGAATACAAAACACCTGTTAACAATTCAAAGAGGAAACAGGTACAGGAAATCTTCAACACAGAACTAATCAGCAGTCAGTAACTTAAGTAATTTAAAATATTGATATACAAATAATAAAGTTATTCTTTATAAATATAGGAGTCAGATTTGTTTTCAAATTTTCATTATGTAACAGTCCATTACAAAATAACTGAACACTGCAGTTTTATTTGAGACTAAGATTTCCGTGACTTCTGAAATAAAGTTATATCCCCTGTGATTAATTAAAAGAAGCAGTATTTTATATTTTCATTTGGTTGATTAGTTTGGGGTTTGGTTGTGCTGTGTTTTTGCTTTTCTTTTTTTTTTTTTTCTTTTAGTTTTAGTTGGTTTGGGCTTTTTTGTTGTTTGTTTGTTTGTCTCTGTTTTTTAAGTTATCTTAAGATGAAAACCTGACATTTACAGTTTGTAGATACAGACTATTATTACATAAAGTTTAGCTTTCTTTTCTTAAGTGTGAGCTGCTGAAGCAAACAACACAATTGTTTCAGAAAGGATACAGATAGTGGTGATTATTAATACTGGTGGTAATCACTGTCCCTTGACACTTCTTCCTGATCATTAGGCCACCTGAGTCGGATTCCTTTAGCGATCTTTCACCACTAGTGAGTTGTTGTTGCAGTTTGAGCTGGGTGCCCCCTGCAATGTTTACTTCCTGTGTCCAGAAGTCCAGCCCAGAGGGGTGGACACAGGAAATTATGTAGTATTTCCTACCACAATTCTTTGCACTACTATAAGATGCAGTGCGGAGTCTAGCACCTCCTCTTTTCTTCCTCCTCCGTCAGCCGGTGACTGGGGGAGATGTCTCCTGGCTTTGAGCCTGGCTAGGCCCAAGGCCATGGGGGGATGGGCAGTCTTAGATCTGGCCAGCTGAGACTAGCCTAGCAGTGGGAGGGGGAGAAGGAGCCCTGGGGGTCTTGGATGTACCCTCAGGTGGGGATGGGATCTCTCTGGGTCTGTTTTGGGATCTTTCTTTGTCACTGTGCTTTTGCTTTTCTGTAAATGTTCACTGCTTTCTATTTAAACTTTCCATCACTTTTGCAATCCATTTGTCTGAGTGTTTATTGTTGCCAGTGGTGGGGAAGAGGGCTGCCTCAACCCAGCACATTCTTGGTAGCAGAGGATGGTTACAGTGGGCAGGGGGTCTGCCCCCAACCCCTTTACATTCTTGGCGAGCCAGGCAGGAGTTGGAGTTAATTGTTATTGTACTTGCTCTGCAGATCGGATTGCAAAAGATAAGAGAGTTTAAATTTCGTTCTGGGCATCGTTCTGTTTTTTTGGCAGTTGGGTATCAAGTGTTGTTTTTGAGGCGATTGTGTGAGTTCTTGTGGATTGCAAGGGGACACCTGGTGCGTGGCTGGTGGCACAGAGTCCCTCCTGCTATTTCAAGCAGGGGTGGTTCTTAACCATTGGAATTTGGGCACCGCTTGAGAATGCGGGACCTGCCCTTCCTCCACCTTTATTCTCTGCGGAGTGGCAGAAGCGGCAGAGAGTGAAGTGGGGGAGGGACAGCGGCGAGCAGATCAAAGTCAGGTCCGTTCTCACTGCATGGTAGGGCCAGCTACGGCGGAGCGGGTGAGCCCAGCTCCCTATGGGCAAACGGGGACTCCAGCTGGAAAGCTGTTCTCAAGGGCCCTGAGGACGTGCTCATGGCTTTTGCTGGAGGAGGTGTTTGAATGCCCGAGGGGTGGAGGCGATTTTGATTCTGTACCACGGTGGTAGAGGTGGCCAGAGCTCTGTTGTATGCTCGGGCGGCGGCGGGCCCAGCCATGTGCTTGAAGCAGCGCCAGTGGCCCCCGGCCGTCCACTCGGGCTGCGGCAACGGTGAGCCTGGCCGTGCACTCGGAGCGGCAACGGTGATCCCAGCCATGCGCTAGGGCTGCGGCGGGGCCAGCCCTAGTCTCTTCCCCGACTTATGCGGACGAGTTTCGAATATGGCGCCTAACACCTGGCTCCACCTCCCATCTTCTCAGTAGGTTGTGGTGCAGTCCCTCCCTCTTTCGGGGGAGGGTTGTGTTGTTGGATGCTGTCACGCCTTAGTACGTGAACGCCTAGTGGGAAGGCGGTGTACTGTGACATGCATCTGTATAGCCTCGGGCCGTGGCTGGAAGTGATCAGCACTGGGCTTAGGATAGGTCTGTGCAGAATTGTGGATGGCTCAGCATGCTGTTTTCCTGGAGGGGTGGAGAAGCAGTTAGAGCCTGATTGTTCTGACTGGCTTGCCCCAGGGGTGGAAATATGCCGCTGAGTAAATAGAGATGGGAATAAAGGTTTGGTTGAGAAGTTGTGAGGTTCTTTCCAGGTGACCAGGATGTCCAACGGATCCATGAAGAGCTTGCACCGCAGAAGAGTGAACTCTGCATCGCTAAGAGGTTCCATTAGATGAGGGAAGAAGAAGTGGAATGGACTGACACTTGAGCCTGAAGGAGAGACTGTTTGGGTGGACGCCCAGATGAAGATATGGACTTCGCCAAACATGTCATCAGAAGATTTCTGATTTAATGATGTGTTTGGGTGCAAAGATTATGGTATGAAATAAGGGGTGGCATGTTGCAGTTTGAGCTGGGTGCCCCCTGCAATGTTTACTTCCTGTGTCCAGAAGTCCAGCCCAGAGGGGTGGACACAGGAAATTATGTAGTATTTCCTACCACAATTCTTTGCACCACTATAAGATGCAGTGCGGAGTCTAGCACCTCCTCTTTTCTTCCTCCTCCGTCAGCCGGTGACTGGGGGAGATGTCTCCTGGCTTTGAGCCTGGCTAGGCCCAAGGCCATGGGGGGATGGGCAGTCTCAGATCTGGCCAGCTGAGACTAGCCTAGCAGTGGGAGGGGGAAGAAAGAGCCCTGGGGGTCTTGGGTGTACCCTCAGGTGGGGATGGGATCTCTCTGGGTCTGTTTTGGGATCTTTCTTTGCCCCTGTGCTTTTGCTTTTCTGTAAATGTTCACTGCTTTCTATTTAAACTTTCCATCACTTTTGCAATCCATTTGTCTGAGTGTTTATTGTTGCCAGTGGTGGGGAAGGGGGCTGCCTCAACCCAGCACAGTGGTACTTGGTACTTGCATGATCAAATAATCCAACTATGCATATATTAGAGAGATATTAGAGAGATTATAGAAGGACTTTTTGTTGTCCTTCACAGCAGAGGCCAGTTTAAGCTCCAAATGTGCTTTTGCCACCCTAATTTTCTTCCTACAAGACCTAGCAATATCCTTAAATTTTCCATGGGTTGCCTCACCTTTCTTCCAAAGATGATACACCCTACTTTTTTTCCCTTAGTTCTATTAAAAGTTCATTAACCATCCAGGATGGCCATCTGCCCCGGCGTCTCATCTTCCGGCACATTGGCACAGCCTGTCCCTGCACCTTCAACAATTCTTCCTTGAAGTAGGTCCAGCTCTCCTGGACCCCTTTGTTTTTAAGGGCTTTATCTCAAGGAACCCTCTGAATTAGTTCCTTGAGTAGCCTGAAGTCCGCCCTTCGGAAGTCCAGAGTGGAGGTCTTCTTGCTACCCCTCTTAGCTTGACCAAATACTGAAATTATTTAAGTGTAGATATTGTAGTATCAAATTATATTATCTTAGTTTCTTTGGTTTTATTTGTTGATTTTTTTTTCTTCTATTCAGTGAAGTATTAAAATAAGAATTTGCCCAGTGAAATACTGCATTTTTAACAGGTTCTTCTGTCTTCCTGTTCACATCTCTGATGCAGTAGGTATATGTATCTGTTCTTTCACAGTCTGCTCTGTACAATTTTATTTTCTTTCCTTCTAACTCTTATTTCTTATTCTCTCAATTTTCATTATTCCTCCCTCCTTTCAGATTGCTGCTGTTTTGTTGATTTTTTTTTTTTTATTTTTATTTACTTATTTTCCAATATGGTATTATCTTTTATTTTTAGATCCAGCTGTTAACATCCCTGAGATTATATATGGTGGAATCCTCAAAGGAGAATGATTTCAAGGCCTGTTTATACACAGTGATGACATACAAACCAGAAAGCAGAGTTTTTAAGGTAAATTACATATACTGTTATTAATCATGTGCCATTAAAGGTCTATACAGTATATAGTTAGCATATAGCCTCATTCTCCATGTAATTCCAATAACTGCAGCTCAGAGATAAGCGTACAGTTCCATATTTTTTTTTTTCCATCCTTACACTGTACCTCATTTCTGAAACACTTTAAAAATTTTTTAAAAATAGCTTTACTCCACTTAGAAATCAGAGGCAAGTCAGGACCCTAGGAAAAAGCCAAGTGATGGATTTTACTCATGAGGGTGAAGTAGGAATTTGCAGATGGTCCCTGGATCTCTCCTTACAGCAGTCTCTGGAACTGCAAGTTTATAATCCAATTTGTGAATCATGTGGCATAAATCCTAATAAAACGGACCCTGCCAAAGTTTAACTGTCTCCAGACACAGCTCCTGTGAGGCAAATCTCGTGGAGTAGCACTACCTTAGGAGGGCAAGAAAAGCCATATCGCTGCTGTGTTTCAGTGACCAGCTGCGGTTTACGGGAGAGTAAGGGTCGTGCCAGCACGTGGTAGGGAGCAGGAACACAGGGTACACAGGTCAGGGAAGAAGCCGGGTCTGTGTTCTGCAGGCAAATCTCTCCAATTTCGCCACAAATATAGTGAATCGCAAAATTAGTCCAAGTCCACTTTCTGGTCACTCTATTTAAGATCTTCACCAGAAAATGTGCCCAGTGCCAATATATACTGGATACGAAGAATCCAGCCAATCACAGGTCCAGATTCCAGTGTGGGCTTTCCCACGACTGAATACACATGTGGGACTTTAGCTCTCAGGAGGAAAGTCACCTTTTTACCTTCACATGTTCAAGCCCGCAGCAGGAGGGGAAAGGAATTTTGTGCCTTTTTCTTCCTCCATTCAAACCTCCAGAGATGAAGGAGGAAGAAGAGGTTTTTGGAGTACCCTATGACAATAACAAGTACAGAATCTATTATCTTGTAATATCTGTTATCACCCAAGTGCTGTCTTCCCAAAACCTTGACAGTCATTATTCTTCCTTGTCCCAGAATGAAAATAGCTTTATGTTGTGATCCAAACAAGAAAAGGGATGAAGAGAAGATTTATTCAAATATTTAACTTCATAACTTTTGGGAATCCACTGAAGCAACTACGAATGTCATCAAAGTGGCTATGGTCTCTTGCAAGTCTGAAATACCATTCAGGTAAAATAGGTTGCCAGAGGACCAATTAGTCACAGAGTAGGTATTTAGAATAGAATAGAATAGAATAGAATAGAATAGAATAGAATAGAATAGAATAGAATAGAATAGAATAGAATAGACCAGGTTGGAAGAGACCTTCAAGATCATCGCGTTCAACCTATCATCCAACACCACCGAATCAACTAAACCATGTAAACACGCATCCTGTCAAGGCTCTTCCTGAACACCTCCAGTGATGGTGACTCCACCACCTCCCTGGGCAGTCCATTCCAATGGGCAATCACTCTCTCTCTGTAAAACTTCCTCCTGACCTCCAGCCTGAGCCTCCACCGGCACAGCCTGAGACTGTGTCCTCTTGTTCTGGTGCTGGTTGCCTGGGAGAAGAGACCAACTTCTGCCTGTCTACAACTCCCCTTCAGATAGTTGTAGACAGCAATAAGGTCACCCCTGAGTCTCCTCTTCTCCAGGCTAAGCAACCCCAGCTCCCTCAGCCTCTCCTCATAGGGCTTGTGTTCCAAGTCCCTCACCAACTTTGTTGCCCTTCTCTGGACACGCTCCAGCAAGTCAACATCCTTCCTAAACTGAGGGGCCCAGAACTGGACACAGTACTCGAGGTGTGGCCTAACCAGTGCAGTGTACAGGGGCAGAATGACCTCCCTGCTCCTGCTGGCCACACTGTTTTTGATGCAGGCCAGGATGCCATTGGCCCTCCTGGCCGCCTGGGCACACTGCAGGCTCATGTCCAGCCTACCATCAACCAGCATCCCTAGGTCCCTCTCTGTCTGGCTGCTCTCCAGCCACTCTGACCCTAACCTAAAGCACTGCATGGGGTTGTTGTGGCCAATGTGCAGAACCCGGCACTTGGATGTGTTAAATCTCATGCCGTTGGATTCTGCCCATCTGTCCAGCCTGTCAAGGTCCCTCTGCAGAGCCTCTCTACCCTCCAGCAGATCAACTCCTGCCCCCAGTTTGGTATCGTCCGCAAATTTACTGATGATTGACTCAATGTCCTCATCCAGAACATCAATAAAGATATTACAGAGCACAGGGCCCAGCACTGATCCCTGGGGGAATCCACTAGTGACTGGCTGCCAGCTGGATGTGGCACCATTCACCACCACTCTCTGGGCTCAGCGCTCCATCTAGTCCCTAACCCATCGCAGTGTGCTCCCGTCCAAGCCAAGGGCTGATAGCTTGGCCAGGAGTTTGCTATGGGGGACAGCGTCAAAGGCCTCGCTGAATTCCAGGTAGACTACATCCACAGGCCTCCCCACATCCACCGGGCAGGTCACCTGATCATAGAAGGAGTTCAGGTTGGTCAGGTAGGACCTGCCCTTCCTAAATCCATGCTGGCTGGGCCTGATCCCTTGGCCATCCTCTAAGTGCTGTGTGATTGCACTCAAGATGGCTTGTTCCATGATCTTGCCTGGCATTGAGGTCAGGCTGACAGGCCTATAATTCCCTGGCTCATCCAACCGGCCCTTTTTGTGGATAGGGACCACGTTGGCCAGCTTCCAGTCCTCTGGGACATCTCCAGTGAGCCAGGACTGCTGAAAAATGATGGAGAGTGGCTTGGCCAGCTCTTCTGCCAGCTCTTTCAGCACCCTAGGATGAATCCCATCTGGTCCCATGGACTTGTGGGAATCCAAGCTGCTGAGGCGAGTTCCAACGACCTCTTCATGGAACATAGGGAAACTGCGCAGCTCCCTGGCTCCTTCTGCCAGCTCTGCAGGCCAGCTGTCTGGAAGACATTCTGTCCTGCTAGTAAAAATTGAGGCACAGAAGGTGTTAAGTATCTCTGCCGTTTCCTCATCCTTTGTTACAACCTTCCCCTCCGTGTCCACCAAGTAGTGGAGGTTGACCTTGCCCTTCCTCTTGCTATTAATGTATTTATAGAAGGACTTTTTGTTGTCCTTCACAGTAGAGGCCAGTTTAAGCTCCAAATGTGCTTTTGCCACCCTAATTTTCTTCCTACAAGACCTAGCAACATCTTTAAATTTTCCATGGGTTGCCTCACCTTTCTTCCAAAGATGATACACCCTCTTTTTTTCCCTTAGTTCTTTTAAAAGTTCATTAACCATCCAGGCTGGCCATCTGCCCCGGCGGCTCATCTTCTGGCACACTGGCACAGCCTGTCCCTGTGCCTTCAACAATTCTTCCTTGAAGTAGGTCCAGCTCTCCTGGACCCCTTTGTTTTTAAGGGCTTTATCTCAAGGAACCCTCTGAATTAGTTCCTTGAGTAGCCTGAAGTCCGCCCTCTGGAAGTCCAGAGTGGAGGTCTTCTTGCTACCCCTCTTAGCTTGACCAAATACTGAAAATTCAATTATGTCGTGGCTACTGGCCCCTAAACACCCTCCAACCACCACATCGCCCACCAGCCCTTCCCTGTTGGTGAAGAGGAGGTGAAGCATAGCCTTGCCCCTGGTAGGCTCGTGCAGCACCTGGGATAGGAAGCTGTCCTCCATGCATTCTAAGACCCTCCTAGATTGCCTCCTCTCTGCTATGTTAAGATCCCAGAAGATATCAAGCAAGTTGAAGTCACCCATGAGAACAAGGTCAGGTGATCTTGAGACAGCCCTAAGCTGCCTATGGAATGGTTCATCAACATCCTCCTCCTAGTTGGGTGGTCTATAACAGACTCCAACCAGGATGTCAGCCCTTTTAGCCTTCCCTCTAATTCTCACCCACAGGCACTCAACCTCATGGTCCCTGATCTCCAGCTCAATGGCATCTAGTGCCTTCCTGATGTACAGGGCCACCCCTTCTTCCTTGCCTGTCTCTCCTGAAGAGCCTGTAGCCATCAATTGCAGCACTCCAGTCATGTGAGTCATCCCGTCATGTCTCTGTGATGGCAACTACATCATAACTTTCCTGCTGCAGCAAGGCTTCCAGCTCCTCTTGTTTGTTACCCATGCTTCGTGCATTAGTGTATATGCCCTTCATGTGGGCTGCTGGTTTCACCTCTGGCTCTGGCTTATCACCCCCACACCCCAGCCTGGGGGGACTGGTTTCAGCCCCTTCCCCCCACGTAGCTGTGGATAGGAATAAGGTCTCCCCGGAGCGTCCTCTTCTCCAGGCTAAACAATTCCAGCTTCCTCAGTGTGAGAGTCTAATAAGTTTGTCTCTCTCTATGTGAGTCAACAAAGTTAAAGTGATAGCAGAGCCACTGGAAAGAAGGTGGAAAGAATCCTGTCCACCAATCCTGGATGCAAATCAGCTTGTGATTGCATCGTGATAACACGGGACTACAACAATGGACCCAAGGACCCAGCCATCACACTTTCTGGGCAGGGTGGTTTCCGCCCATCAAGTACCTTGGGCAGGGTGATACGATGGTTTCCACCACCTGTGTAAAGGAATGTGGGAGGACTTGTTTGGATGGAGATGGGGTAGACGGAGATTCCCCCCTTGCCTCCATCCAAAAATCTTGCCCACATACACAGCAATACACAGAAAGATTTCCGGGGGAACAGATACCTGGATTATTTCCTTGCCTCTGGAATACCTGACATACCAACACCTGCCTGAGGACTAAAAAACTGTATAAAAGACTTGAGCAACTACTGGTTTGTAGAGAGAAACAGAGGAGAGAAACAGAGGAGAAAAACGGGGAGAAAAACGGAGATGAAGGAAAACACAGGAGACGGGCCAGTCCACTGAGAAGCCGGGACGATGCTGCTCCGGAGAAAAGAAGCTGCCCGGAGGACCACAGCTCCAGCCAAATCCTCAGCACCCCTTCTCTACAGACCCAGGCTGCCCAGAGGAGCCTCAGCACCGTTCCTGTATCAACCCAACAGCTCCCCAGAGGACCACAGCTGTTCTCCAGCAAAAGCCACACCATTTCTCTACAAACCCAACATCTCCTGCAGCACCTTTCCTCCACAGACTTTAACTGTCTTGGGGGGGATGAGGGGTGTGGTAATATAATTCCTTTCCTCTTCTCTTCCTCTTCTATCTCTCGTCTCTCTCTCTCTTTCTCTCTCTCTCTCTTTCTCTTTATTTTCTCCCTCTCCCTTCTTATGTCCACTTTATTTATCTAATAAATAGTCTAGCTGTTGATACTTTGGCCTCGTTTGTGCCTTTAATTTCACACCACGGGAATATTTAAAAGAACTGTGTCTCTGGACCGAGACATCTAATGTCTCCGGACCATGACACTCAGCCTCTCCTCAGAGGGCTTGTGTTTGAGACTGCTCACCAGCCTCATTGGCCTTCTCTGGACACATTCAAGAGTCTCAATGTCCTTCTTAAACTGAGGGGCCCAGAACTGGACACAGGACTCAAGGTGTGGCCTAACCTGTGCTGAGTACAGGGGCATAACGGCTTCCCTGCTCCTGCTGGCCACACTATTCCTAAAGCAGGCCAGGATGCCATTGGCTGTCTTGGCCACCTGGGCACACTGCTGGCTCATATTCAGCCCACTGTCAGTCAGTACCTACAAGTGCTTTTCTATTTGGCTGCTCTCCAGCTGCTCTGACTCTAGCCTGCAGCACTGCATGGAGTCATTGTGGCCAAAGTGCAGCGCCCGGCACTTGGACTTATTAAATGTCATCAAGTTGGACTCTGCCCATCTGTCCAGACAGTTAAGGTCCCTCTGGGACCCTTCTATGCTCTAACCGATCAACACCCGCTCCCAACTTGGTGTCATTTGCAAATTTACTGATGACTGACTCAATCTCCTCATCCAGATCATCAATAAAGATATTGAACAGGATGGGGCCCAGAACTGATCCCTGGGGACACCATTGGTGACTGGCCTCCAGATGGATGTGGCACCATTCACCACCACTCTCTGGGCACAGCCCTCCAGTCAGTTCCTAACCCACATAGAATGGTCCTGTCCAACCCACAAGCTGACAGCTTAGACAGCAGTTTGCTGTGGGGGACCGTGTCAAAGACCTTTCTGAAGTCCAGGTAGACTACATCCACAGTCTTTCCTACATCCACCAGACAGTCACCTGATCATAGAAGGAGATCAGGTTGGTCAGGCAGTACCTGCCCTTCCTAAATCCATGCTGGCTGGACCTGATCCCTTGGCCATCCTTCAGGTGCACAGTGATTGCACCCAAGATGATCTGCTCCATAATTTTCCCTGTCACTGAGGTCAGGCTGACAGGCCTGTAGTTTTCATGTTCCTCTATCTGACCCTTCTTGTGGATGGATCGGAAGCTCACACATGTATCCATTTAAATGAGGTTCCAGTATAAAAACCATGGAGAGAATTTTGTACAGACTAAATATCTAAATAGAGCATTAACCTAAATTCTCAAATTAGTGGACACAATTCCAAGATCTAATTCCTTATGAAAAATAAGTCAGTGTTTAGGATTAAAGACACAGCTAGTATTATTTCAAAAGGAAATGTTGAATCTTCCACATCAAATAAAGATATCTAAACCATAACTTCTCTGAACTGTTCTCCTACCTGATTTCAGAAGTTCCATGTTTCAGTCATGCTACACAATAATAAAAATCATGGCATTGCATAAAACTTCCTTCAGGGACAAAAGAATCATCAAAGACATCTCTAATTTTTTAGTACTAGCTTTCTGAGCAGAATATTCTTCCATTCATTGCTTGTCATCAAATTTACATCTCTTAATTCTAAGCATATATATACTACCTCCCAGAATTTTGCAATTACACCTGTCAGCTGTGCCCTTCTTCACTGAAATTACAGCTCCTTTTTCTCACTTCTTTTTCATATTATAAATTCTACATGATATTCTGTAAAGCTGAATCATATTTCTTCCCACAACCATTTTTACTTTCATTCACATGTACATAAATTATGTGGACACAACATGATAGAATGGTGCCAATGTTTTTCTATATTCCAACAAAAATGTAGTATTGCAACTTAGTCTGCCTCAGAGGTTGAAATTTTAATGCTTTCTTCTTTGCTTTTCAAATAGCAGGTCTATCTAAATATAGTCAGGTTTCTTAAAGCATAGACTGTATAGTATATTCACCTAAAGAAACAATGATTACTTTTCTGTATGTTTTTTTTTGGAGCTTAATACACATGAGCTAATGAATATAATTATAAAATTGTTAAACTGAATTTAACATCTTAACATTTATTTTGAAATAAAACCTGAGTATATATTTGTAAGATATTACAGCTACTTATTGTGTCTTTAACAATTTTTAAACTATGTTCTTCATACATTGCAAATGTAGTTATAATGTAGTACATAATGTTGTTTCAGCGGTAAGCTCCATTGGGAACACAGCGAGACCAGGAGCCTCGGAAAAGCACAAACTGCACCCTCCACTCTGGACTTCCAGAGGGCGGACTTCAGGCTACTCAAGGAACTAATTCAGAGGGTTCCTTGAGATAAAGCCCTTAAAAACAAAGGGGTCCAGGAGAGCTGGACCTACTTCAAGGAAGAATTGTTGAAGGCACAGGGACAGGCTGTGCCAATGTGCCGGAAGATGAACCGCCGGGGCAGATGGCCATCCTGGATGGTTAATGAACTTTTAATAGAACTAAGGGAAAAAAAGAGGGTGTATCATCTTTGGAAGAAAGGTGAGGCAACCCATGGAAAATTTAAGGATGTTGCTAGGTCATGTAGGAAGAAAATTAGTGTGGCAAAAGCACATTTGGAGCTTAAACTGGTCTCTGCTGTGAATGCATTAATAGCAAGAGGAAGGGCAAGGTCAACCTCCACTACTTGGTGGACACGGAGGGGAACGTTGTAACAAAGGATGAGGAAACGGCAGAGATACTTAACACCTTCTGTGCCTCAATTTTTACTAGCAGGACAGAATGTCTTCCAGACAGCTGGCCTGCAGAACTGGCAGAAGCAGCCAGGGAGCAGCATAGTTTGCCTGTGTTCCAGAATGGGGTTGTTGGTGATCTACTCAGCAGGTAGGATCCCCACAAGTCCATGGGACCAGATGGCATCCATCCTAAGGTGCTGAGAGAGCTATCAGAGGAGATGGCCAAGCCACTCTCCATCATTTTTCAGCAGTCCTGGCTCACTGGCGAGGTCCCAGAGGACTGGAAGCAAGCCAACGTGGTCCCCATCCACAAGAAGGGCTGGTTGGATGAGCCAGGGAATTATAGGCCTGTCAGCCTGACCTCAGTGCCAGGCAAGATCATGGAACAAGCCATCCTGAGTGCAATCACACAGCACTTAGAGGATGGCCAAGGGATCAGGCCCAGCCAGCATGGATTTAGGAAGGGCAGGTCCTACCTGACCAACCTGATCTCCTTCTACAATCAGGTGACCCGCCCGGTGGATGTGGGAAGGCTTGTGGATGTAGTCTACCTGGACTTCAGCAAGGCCTTTGACACTGTCCCCCATAGCAAACTCCTGGCCAAGCTATCAGCCCATGGCTTGGATGGGAGCACACTGTGATGCATTAGAAACTGGCTGGATGGCCGAGCCCAGAGAGTGGTGGGGAATGGTGCCACATCCAGCTGGCGGCCAGGCAGTAGTGGAGTCCCCCAGGGATCAGTGCTGGGCCCCATCCTCTTTAACATATTTATTGATGATCTGGATGAGGGCATTGAGTCCATCATCAGTAAATTTGCAGACAACACCAAGCTGGGGGCGGGAGTTGATCTGCTGGAGGGTAGAGAGGCTCTGCAGAGGGACCTTGACAGGCTGGACAGATGGGCAGAATCCAACGGCATGAGATTTAACACATCCAAGTGCCGGGTTCTGCACATTGGCCACAACAACCCCATGCAGTGCTTTAGGTTAGGGTCAGAGTGGCTGGAGAGCAGCCAGACAGAGAGGGACCTAGGGATGCTGGTTGATGGTAGGCTGAACATGAGCCTGCAGTGTGCCCAGGCGGCCAGGAGGGCCAATGGCATCCTGGCCTGCATCAAGAACAGTGTGGCCAGCAGGAGCAGGGAGGTCATTCTGCCCCTGTACACTGCACTGGTTAGGCCACACCTCGAGTACTGTGTCCAGTTCTGGGCCCCTCAGTTTAGGAAGGATGTTGACTTGCTGGAGCGTGTCCAGAGAAGGGCAACAAAGTTGGTGAGGGACTTGGAACACAAGCCCTATGAGGAGAGGCTGAGGGAGCTGGGGTTGCTTAGCTTGGAGAAGAGGAGACTCGGGGTGGCCTCATTGCTGTCTACAACTACCTGAAGGGGAGTTGTAGACAGGCAGAAGTTGGTCTCTTCTCCCAGGCAGCCAGCACCAGAACAAGAGGGCACAGTCTCCGGCTGCACCAGGGGACATTCAGGCTGGAGGTCAGGAGGAAGTTTTACAGAGAGAGAGTGATTGCCCATTGGAGTGGACTGCCCGGGGAGGTGGTGGAATAGCCATCACTGGAGGTGTTCAGGAGGAGCCTTGACAGGATGCTTGTTTGCATGGTTTAGTTGATTCGGTGGTGTTGGATGATAGGTTGAACGCGATGATCTTGAAGGTCTCTTCCAACCTGGTTTATTCTATTCCATTCTATTCTGAAAGGTGCTTGTAGCCAGGTGGAGGTTGGTCTCTTCTCCCAGGCAATTGACACCAGAACAAGAGGACACAGTCTTAAGCTGCATCAGGGGAAGTTTAGGCTGGAGGTGAAGTGAAAGTTCTTCACAGAGAGAGTTGTCAGCCATTGGAATAGGCTGCCCAGGGAGGTGGTGGAGTCACCATCCCTGGAGGTGTTCAAGAGGCGATTGGATGTGGCACTTGGTGCCATGGTTTAGTAGTCATGAGGTCTTGGGTGAGAGGTTGGACTTGATGGTCTCTGAGGTCTCTTCCAACCTTATTGATTCTATGATTCTATGATCATAAGTGTGAACATGAACTAAAGAGAAGGTCATGGCTCAATCACATGTCAATGACAGTCCTAAAGATGTCTTATTTTCCCCAGTGGAAAGCCTCTTCTCTCATGAAGTAGTTCTTCAGAGAGTTCAAGAAATCTGTGTTTTCTTCCCAATACTCCAAAAATACCTTTATCTGTAGCAATATTTTCCGTAGGTTTTCCAAGACCATGATGGTACTATGCAGCTAAAGTAACACTCTGCTGACAATGCAACCAACTAAAAGTTGTGTAACAATAAAAATACCCACCAAATCTCTGTGTATGGTGTATAATGCTCCTATTAATAGTCAGACTACTGGCTGTAGTAAATCAGAGTCAGACTAGGACTCTGTTTTCCTGATATGAATTCATTTGCTGAATGGTGTTGAAAGACTGGCAGAGGAGTATGCCTGGAGGTATTTCAGCTGCATTCAGAATGAGAAAAATCCAAATGTAGGCCCTCTTTGGAAAGCAAATAGTTTAATAAAATATATCAGAGGGAATCAGACATAAAACTGAGAGCAAATAATAGACATGGATTTTTTAGTAGAGTTGAAGAGCATTGATATTTTTCAGTTGGCTTTGAGTTCAGAAGATATCCAGTTATCTAGCGATGAAAAGTGAGTAGATAGTACCTGAACTATTCTGAAGCGAAACATGAATGAAGTCCATGGAGAGGCTACCACTGACTTCAGTGGGATCTTGTTCAAATCTCAGAATTTACTCTGAGTCATATGATACTTAACAGAATATTCCACAGAGTGCATAATTTAGTCATTCTGTAGTACCTTTACAGGCAAAATTTTACATTGCTTTCATCTGCATGGGTTTTCAATGATTTACTCATCCTATGTTTCATAATTAAGATAATTTAACTTAATTAAGGTATCAAAGTGAAATAGAAATAGAAAATAGATTGAAATTTGAGAAAACTGAGTATACATACCATGGCTCTGAATGTCATCTGAACTTGACTAACCGTTCATTGTTTAAATGAAAAAAAACTTACCTGTTTTTATATGATTAATGATTAACAAACATTTTAGAAAAATTCTTTTTTAAAAATAGGATAGATTGTAATTTTTTTCCCAGAGCACTTCAATGGAAAACTTGCATATTTAATTATATAATAAGTCTAAATAGGAAAGTATTGTTTTATTCTTAAAGAATGAACACAGAGACATAGAATTATAGAATCATTAAAGTTGGAAAAGACCTTTAAGATCATCAAGTCCAACTGTAACCCAGCTCCTGCAACTACTAAACTATGTCCTTAAGCCCTTCTTGAATGCCTACAGGCATGGCAACTGCAACACTTCCCTGGGCAGCCTGTTCCAATGCCTCAACACTCTCTCAGTAAAGAGATTTTTTTCTACATAAGGTAAACCTCCCTTTTCTTTTTGTGTTTTTCCAAGAGTTCTCTGCTTATCCATGAAGTTTCCTTCCTCCCTTACTTGATTTTTTATTTCAAGGGAATATATATTTCTTGAGCTTGGAGTAGGTAATGTTTGAATATTAATTAGCTCTCTTGGGCCTGCCTTCCTTCTAGAGCCCTATCCTACTGAATACTTCTAAGTAGAGTTTTGAAGACGGCAAAGTTAATCCTGCTAAAGCCCAGGGTTGAAATTTCTTCTTTTGAAGAAAAGTAGTATTAAGGCTTGAGAAATACTAATAGCATTCAATTGTTAACTGGACTAAGAGCAAGGACTGATGGCCTTGCTAAGGTTTAGCCACACAATTAAGTAAACATTCTTTCCTTATTCATGGTCAGTCATTTCATTGTAGAATGCAGTGAAATTGGTTAGATGCTGTTAGCACTTGCCAAATCACCTTGGTCATTTCTAGTCATTTTAAGCATAATTCAACCAGAGAAGAAATTACTGGCACTCAATCTGAGTTCTTTCTGTTAAGCTTTCAAACTTCCAAAATTTTAGAAAAATTGAAATTTTATCAAATATTAATATAGGTCAGTCCTGATGTCATATAGGAGAGAATACAATTGCTCCTCAGAATTAAAGAAGTTTAGGTACCTATTGCCTTCTGTGAGTATATATTTCCTGTAAAATTGATTACTCATTGTAGGCGACAGAGATCGGAATCAATACGGAAGACCAATATGATCAAAGTATTGTTCATTTTAATTAAGAAACCTCTACAGCTTATATAGACACACAAACTCAGAGAACATGGTTAGTATAATTTCATTGGTTGCTTACAATTGTCCACGCATCCTACTGTTATATATCTGTGGTTAAACTACTAATATCACACAAAGTTGTTGGTTGACATATATATCCTCTTATTCCAAGACAATTCTTTGTGTTTACAGCTACCAGTTCTTTGTTTTAGTCACATACTGATATCACAGCACTATTTTACTAACCGCTAGTTTCTTCTGCACTTATGCTAAGCATGGCCTACCACTATATCAAGCTCTAAGCTTATATTATCAGATTGTACACACTACTTATTGCTCTGGTTGCCACAACTCACTATATTGTTTGCCAGAAATGAAAAACATTTTTTTCATTGTCTTTATTTTTCCTTGCTTTTATCCCTTTGATGTTTTGTTAATTCATGTTAAAAAAGAACCAACAAAACAACAAAAACCACAAAGTATGTTTATAAAAATGAGTTGAATATACTCTTGTTTTCCTTTTCCATATCTACTATATCACAGTTTTATTAAATTATATCAGACATATAAACAGCTAGGTTGTGATAGTTTGCATCAAGTTTGCCATTAGAAAAGGTTCATTGACTTTTTAACCTTTTCATTACTGTTCCTCCCATATTTTCCTGGAAGACATCAAGAAGAGTGGCCAAGGGAACTGGGGTTGTTTAGTCTGGAAAAGGTTAAGGGGAGAACCTATTGCTCTCCACAACTGCCTAAAAGGAGGCTGTAGTGAGGACAGATCTCTTCTCCCAAGTAACTAGAAATAGAATGAGAGGTTTAAGTTCTAACCTGAAAATAAACAGCGGGGACACATCCACTGGGCCTCTGCTGAATGAGACCCTCCATGCAGCACCCAGGACGAGCAGAATCTGGCTGGAAATGGTAACTCAGATCAGCTTCAGGCCCCGCAACTGCTTTGCAAGGCTGCAGGGATAGGCAGGACTGAGATCTGGCTATTTAAACAGGAACTAGAACTTCCTGAGAATTCAGTGGAATGCAGAGACATGTTCAGTTCACTGTGCATGATGGGCATCTGAATTTGGGGCATTTTTGAGATTCCTTGTTCATGAAAATAGAAACAATTTTTTTCTAGATAGATTTACTCTGAAAAATGAATAGGTTTATGAATTTTTTACCCTTGAGTTAAGCTGATTATTACGTTTTTACATTTATTGTCATAAAGTATATACACTATAATAGCAATAATTTTTTTTTCTTTTTTTGAGAGGAGAGTATTATTAACATATTCACCTGCTTTAGGTAAGAGGAAAGGTAGTAAGGAAAAAATAATTAAAATGGGGATTAGAAATTAATGTCCTATTGTCTCGATCCAGAGAGGTAAAGATATTCAGTTCTTTTGAATATTCCCGTGTGTGACCGTTTTACGCCATGCCTTTGAGAAAGGGAATTGCTGGAACACTCTGGCTGAATGTGTTGGTGTAAAATGAAAACAAAGATAAGTCTAAATGAATTTCATTGCTAGATTGGTAGAATGCAACTTTATATTTTTAGCTTTAGTTCAGTTCAGTTTGAATCTCAGTCAGTTCAGTCTGTCTTTTTCAGTCTTTCTGAGCAACAGCTGTTTTCTGTCCATGCTGGCGGGTGTTGACCTTCAACTAACAGATAAGAAACTAATTCTTGCATACGCTTTGAGCTAACAGAATTTCCTCCTTAATAATTACCTTTTCTCTCTCTAACCCTTTTTGGGAAAAACGGGACGTAGGGAGAGAAAGGGGTACAATTGGGGGGACCCTCCTGGCTGGAGGAGGGAGGAATTTTCTGTGTTATGTTCTTTGCAGTGTATTTCTGTATATATTGTAAATACTGTATATTGTGTATAGATTCATCTGTACTTCATCCTGCTTGTAAATATAGCTTATCCATATTTTTGCTTCTTGACTGAGTTAGCCATGGTTTCTTTGTGTGTGGGGGAGAACTGAACTATCTCTCAGCACCACACAGCATTATGAAATTAGAGGCACAAACGAGGCCAAGATATCAACAGCAAGGCTATTTATTAACACAATAAAGTGGATGAAGAAGGAAAGAGAGAGTGAGAGAGAAAAAAATAGAGAGAAGAGGGAGATAGAAGAGGAAAGGAATAGTATTACAACACCCCTCACCCCCCAAGACAGTTTGGGTCTGTGGAGGAAGGGTGCTGCCACTTTGGCATGGAGGAGAGGTCATCCTTGTTGGCTGTGCTGTCCTCCAACAGAGAAGGGGAGGGAGAGATCCCAAAGCCCAAGTCCAAGCCCTTCTCTGAGCAGCCTCTTCAGCTCCATGAATTGCAGCAGACAGAACTTAGGACATGGAGAAAGGGCTCCTTCTGGTCTGTTTCTTCCAGGCTACATGGTGATGTCTCTGTTCTTTTCTCTCCTGGTATTTTCTTTGTTTTTCTTCAGAGCGCCATTGCACCAGTCTTTTCTTTCTAGGGATCCAGTAATTGCTCAGATATTTTATAGTTTTTTAGTGATGTGTCCAGGTGGTGAATATGCATATTCCAGAGAATATCGATAGCAGTGGCCTCTGCCCATTATTTCCAGGGCAGCTGAAGTCTGGTGAGCAATCTTTATCTATTCACAGTATCACAGTATCACAGTATAACTTAGGTTGGAAAGGACCTCGAGGATCATCAAGTCCAACCTATCAACACAGACCCCATGACTAGACCATGGCACCAAGTGCCACGTCCAATCTCCTCTTGAACACCTCCAGGAACGATGACTCAACCACCTCCCCGGGCAACCCATTCCAATGACGAATGACTCGCTCGGTGAAGAATTTCCTCCTTACCTCCAGTCTAAACCTCCCCTGGTGCAGCTTGAGACTGTGTCCCCTTGTTCTGGTGCTGGTTGCCTGGGAGAAGAGGCCAACCCCTTCCTGGCTACAACCACCTTTCAGGTAGTTGTAGAGGGCAATGAGGTCACCCCTGAGCCTCCTCTTCTCCAGGCTAAACAATCCCAGCTCCCTCAGCCTCTCTTCATAGGGCCTGTGTTCAAGGCCTCTCACCAGCCTTGTTGCCCTTCTCTGGACACGTTCAAGTGTTTTGATGTCCTTCTTAAACTGAGGGGCCCAGAACTGGACACAGTACTCATGGTGTGGCCTAACCAAAGCAGAGTACAGGGGCACTATGACTTCCCTGCTCCTGCTGGCCACACTATTCCTAATGCAGGCCAGGATGCCATTGGCCCTCCTGGCCACCTTGGCACACTGCTGGCTCATGTTTAGGCGGCTGTGAATCAGCACCCCCAGGTCCCTCTCTGTTTGGCAGCTCTCCAGCCACTCCGACCCCTCTCTCTCTACGCAGCTCTGGTGAGACCCCACCTGGAGTACTGTGTCCAGTTCTGGAGCCCCTATTACAAGAGGAATGTGGAGGTGCTGGAACGTGTCCAGAGAAGGGCCACAAGGATGATCTTAGGGCTGGAGCACCTCTCCTATGAGGACAGACTGAAGGAGTTGGGGCTGTTCAGTCTGCAGAAGAGAAGGCTCTGAGGTGACCCCATTGTGGCCTTCCAGTATCTGAGGCGGGCCTAGAGGAAGGCTGGGGAAGGACTTCTCAGGATCTCAGGTAGTGATAGGACTAGGGGGAATGGAATGAAGATGGAGGTGGGGAGATTCAGTCTGGAGGTGAGGAGGAGATTCTTCACCATGAGAGTGGTGAAACCCTGGAATGGGTTGTCCAGGAAGGTGGTCGAGGCCCCATCCCTGGAGGTGTTTAAGACCAGTCTGGACAAGGCTTTGTCCAGCCTGATCTAGTGTGGGGTGTCCCTGCCCATGGCAGGGGGGCTGGAACTAGATGATCCTTGTGGTCCCTTCCAACCCTGAATGATACTATGATACTATGATACATTCCAGAGAGTAGTTATCCAGTAGCTTCTGCCCAGTACACACCAGGAAAGGTGGGCAAGAAGCAATGGTGATTTTATCTTTGTTGAGTCACATCAAGAGAGACAAGATTTAGTCCCTCACACCTATGTTTAGTATGTCACTACAAATAAGAGATTTTGGTGAAATTAAAAATAAACCACTAATCCAAAATCTTTCTATTAACAAGTAATTTGATACCACACTGTGGTACAAATTATGATCTACACAATATTGTTTCAAAAGAATTTAAGCAATCATGCAATCACTCCATTGTAACTTCCCCACTGGTCAATTGATAATCTAATTAATATTTTTTTATATTCCTTTTATACTAAGGGAATTAAAGTGATTGAAATATAGGGCTGGTTGTATAGTTATTATAAAATATCATAAATCTGTATTTTAGGACATTTGCTTACACATATTTTATTTTAACTGTATGCTATAGCCCTAATAATTGTTTCTCCTAGCATAATCTTAAGAATCTCTCTTAAGTTTGACAAGGTCAACTTCTGGGTTTTGCATCTGAGTTTCAACGCCATTCAGCACTACAGGCCTGGGGCAAGGTAGCCGGAAAAATCTGCCTGGCAGAGAAAGACCTGAGGGTGCTGTTTTACAGCTGACTGAACATGAGGAAACAGTATGCTCAGGCACCCAAGAAAGCCAACAGCATCCTGGCCTGTATCAGGAATAATGTGGCCAGCAGGTTTAAGAAAGTAATTGTGCCTCTATACTCAGCCCCATGCAGCTTGCACAACTGCCTTTCTCTGCCCTGCCCCCCCACAAGAATAGGAAGAGGAATCAAGAGACAAGGAAAAGGTAAAGCCCTAGGAGCTGAGATAAAAAGAATTTGATAGAACAATACAAAGAGGTATCACATCTGTCTGGCCTTGGCTCCCAGGGAGAAAAAGACATTTTTAAATTGTCACAGTCACAAGCTCAGAGTTCCTCACTTTTCCCTGACCAACCTTTTCCTTACACAAAAGTCATGACATGAGCATGGTATCAAATACCTTTTTGCTGGTTCAGATGGCTTTGGCCCTGTCTGGAGGCCAAATGCTCACCAAAGCCGCTCTATCACTCCCCTTCTTAGATGGACAGGAGAGAGGGGAAAATATATCAAAAGGCCAGTAATAAGGTAGAAGCAATTTAATAATGTGAAGTACAGGCAAAAGCTGCACCTAGAATCAAAAGCAGAGAGAGATGTTATTCTCTGCTTCCCCACAGCACACAGTGGTTGGTCACTCCCAGCAAGCAGGGTTCTAAAACGCATAGTGGTTGCTCTGGAGGACAGACACCATCAATGAGTACCCCCACACTTCCTTCTTTCACTTGGCTTATATACCTGATCTGACATCATATGGCATAGAATACCCCTTTGGCCAGTCTGGGTCAGCTGGCTTGGCTGTGTCCTCTCCTAAGATCTTACTCAACCCTCAGCATACTCTTGGGGTGGGGAAATGTTGGAAAAGCATAGTCTGTGTGCTCCTTCAGCAGTAGCCAAAACACTGGTGTGTTATCAACATTCAGCTACAGCACTGCAAATCACAGCACTAGAAAGATGCTCTGAGAAGAATTAACTCCAGATTAGTCAAATCTACGGGTTTTCCTGAGCACATCAAGTGATATGTTGATCCCAGACCCGCCTGTCTCAACATGGAGACCAGAAATACAACTGGTATAACAGCTGTGAGGAGATGACCACTGGCTGCAGGGTGGGCGAAGCGGCCCAGACCTGCAGAGTCTGTGGCTATATATTGACATGTATGTGGCTATATATTGACATGTATGTGAATATTACAGTTCCTCTTCCCCACAGCCTGCCCTGTTAAGCCCACTGATTTGTCTTTATTTTAACAGGTGCCCTTCTCCCCAGTTTTCTTCCTATATGTTTCAAAGACACACACTTTTTTATTTTTTCACTCTCATCTTTTTCTCAAATGGTTCAGAGGTACAACCTCTCTTATCACCTCCAGGGTCTCATGTACTTGAAGGCCATCTAAACATTCCATTATTATTGCCCTTTTTTGGGTTCCCACATGAACCAAATACAGCTCCTTCCCAACATCTTCTGAAGGAAACGAAAAACTTAACACTATATAAGCCAAACCCAGGACAAGTCCCCGCTCTACAAGGACATTGTTTGAGTGCGTCCAGAGAAGGGCAAAGAGGCTCATGAAAGGCCTGAAGAACAAGTCTTATGAGGAGCAACTGAAGGAACTGATGTTTAGTTTTGAGAAGAGAAGGTTGAGGGGAGACTTTATTGCTCTCTACAAGTGTTTGAAAGGAGGTAGCAGTGAGGTAGGTACCAGTTTCTTTTCTCAAGTAACTAGAAACAGGATAAGAGCTAATGGGTTTAATTTGTGCCATGGGAGGTTAAGATTGGATAACAGAAAAAATTTCTTTACTGAAAAAGTGTTGAAGCATTGTATCAGGCTGCTTAGGGAGGTGTTGCAGTTGCCATCCCTGGAGGTGTTTAAGAAGGGCTTCAGGACATAGTTTAGCAGTTGCGGGAGATGGGTTACAGTCGGACTTGATGATTGTAAATGTATTTTTCAACTGTAATGATTCTATAATTCTATGACTCTGTGTTAATTCTTTAAGAATAACACAATACTTGCCTGTTTAGATTTATCATATAATTAAATATGCAAGTTTTCCATTGAAGTGCTCTGAAAATAAAACCAAAAAACAAACCCCCACACTCTATTTTCAAAACAAAATCTTTCTAGAATGATTTTTAATCATTAAGCATGAAAAAGCAGATAACTTTTCCTCATTTAACATAAGGAAATGGTCTCAAGTTGTGCCAGAGAAGGTTTGAATTGGATGTTACAGGGAAAAAATTACTGAAAGGTATTGTGGTGATCATAAGGATGCTTACTAACATTTGATAAGTTGGACGATTAATAAAAATATTCATAACTTTATTAATATTCAACTTCCATGCCAAACATCAATAAACTTATTTACAATTCATTCAGGTTTGTGCATCCAGTAGGGAATTACCTACATAAAATGTTGATAATACTAATAATATGAACACTTTATGTATAGGAAGGATTCGATAAAAGTAACTACACTTCTAATATCAAATTCAAAGTTGAAGGGAGAGCAAGGAGCCGCAATTCCTGACTCGGTATTGAGGTGGGTCTCCTTTGCTCCCTGATGGAGCAAAGACAGAAAGAAGGAAAATTCATATCCAATATGATTTTATGAAGTCAATAATTAAGATCACTCACAAAAGCAACATTCAGTCTAGAAAATCCTGATCAGTCCAAGATGTGGTGTTGAGAGCAGCAGTCAGGAAAATTTTATAATCCAAAATTATGTTCTCGATATAATTTGGTAAAGCCAAGGAAAAGTAAAATAAGACACAAGCACATTGTCCAAACTGAAAGTAAAACTGAAACCGCATGGTGAGCGCCAGAGGGGGGTGGGGCAGTAGCACACAGCCAGCAGGCCGGGATACAGGCAGGAGCTGAGAGGAAAAGAGGGGAGGTTTACAAAAAGAACCCCTCTGTTTAACTGCTTTTGAAACAAAACTGACCACTGGCAGAAAAGTGATTTGAAACTTAGCCAATCACCTTCTGAGCATCAGCACAGTGATGAGTGGTCAGGGTACCCGCCAAACAGGTTTTGTGACTTTATGCTGCACTAAAGTCTGGACAAGTCTCTGTGCATGTTTTCTTTTGTTTATCTCCCCCTACTTCTTGGGAGCTCTTACTGAAACCTGTTTGGGCCTGTTTGGGCCCAACCAGGACAGGTATTAAAACAGGGTGTCCAGGAAATTGGTGGAATCACCATCCCTGGAGATGTTCAAGAAGTGTGTAGGGATGGCATTTTGGGATGTGGTTTAATGGCTGTGCTGGTGTTAGGCCAATGGACTTGATAATCTTAGAGGCCTTTTTCAATTTTAATGATTTTTCTTTGTATGCAGTGACTTCTGTATTCATCATTCCTGTTTTTCCTTATATCAATTTTAAAAATCAGTTTTAATTTTGTGCATCAAATGTGGCAAAATTTGCAAAGATAAACTTATCTTGGATCCATTCGCAGATTATTTTGTGGCATGAACTAGTGTTACTGGAATAAAAGTATATACAAAAGGTAGTATTAGTTCAAAGATACTGGATTTTATTTCATTTATACTATGTCAAAGCAGTTCGTGAAATAAACTTCACTGTAGCATTTGGATAAATGTATCCACCTAAAAATTTTGTGAATAGAATAGAATAGAATAATCCATAAGTTTTTAAAAGATACAAATGAAAAGCAGATAATTATAGCCAGACCATGTAATAATTGTTAAAGGAGTATCAGTCTGTTCCACAATGCAGTTTCCTTTCTGATTTAAAATAATAATAACTTCTGTTGTGCAGGTTTTCTACCTTGATGTGTAAAATTGTCCACTGGTTTATAAATCAACGTGAAGTTCTATTT
Organism: Melanerpes formicivorus; assembly: GCF_026170545.1. Classification (NCBI taxonomy): domain Eukaryota; kingdom Metazoa; phylum Chordata; class Aves; order Piciformes; family Picidae; genus Melanerpes; species Melanerpes formicivorus. Next base: position 45,280,745 of record NW_027142353.1, on the reverse strand, counting down.
TATATTCAAATGGAGACTGTATCTGTATTTCAGGTTTAAGTCTAAAAGCATGCATATATTCTGAATTGTATGCATTTTCTCATATTGTGTGATTGCATTGGGTTTGGCTGAGTTAGTTCTCCCCAGAGTTTTGGCTACTGATGAGCCAGCACCAAGGTTGTGCTTTTCCAGTGTTCACCCACCCCATCCACTGAGGGATGGGCAAGGTCTTGGAAGAGGACATAACAGTGCCAGCTGACCCAAGGGATATTCCACACCATATGATCACAGAATCACAGAATTAACCAGGTTGGAAAAGACCTTCAAGATCATCAAGTCTAACCTATCACACAACACCATCTAGTCATCTAAACCATAGCACTAAGTGCCTCATCCTGGGCAAACCATTCCATTGTCTCACCACCTTCATAGTGAAGAATTTCTTCCTAACATCCAATGTGAATCTACCCATTTCTATTTTTTTTTCCTTTCCCCCTACTCCTGTCATTACTTGACATCCTAGAAGTCCCTCGGCTAACCCATTTTCCCCCTTTTTACCCCTCAAATCCCAGAGCACCTGGGCTCTGTTTGAGTCTCCTCCCATGCCAGGTGTGACCACTTGGGGCCCTCCCCCCCCACTCCCCATTTTAATCCACCCAGAACAGGCAGAAGCCCAAAGCTGAACCCATCTAGGCTGAGAGATCCTCTTGTTATCACTGGTGAGTCCCCATGGTGCACACTGGATAACTGGGGTGGGGACAAAGGTCAGGGGGCCTAGTGGCCCCTGGTTAGGTAGGAAGAGGGTTGATGGCTCCTCCACTAGCATTCATGGATGCTAGATAAGCTTTCTTACTGGGGCTGAGCTCCTGTGATGGGCGATGCCCGTCCTGAAAAAGCAGGGGGGGAGGGCTTGTGAGAGTTTTTTGCCATGCCTGGAGGATGTTTTGCCCCCTGGGAAACTGACTTGGTCTGTTCCACTCCCCCCTGCCTTGTCTAGCAGGGGTATAAAAGGGAGGACATTGCAGCCATTGCTCCCTCTCTCCCTCCTGCTTTGTGGGGATGAAAGAGTGCTCTTGGCTTGCTGCTCCCCTGCCACATGGTCTTTCCTGTTGCTTCCACACTTGGCAAACGACTGGTTCTGTATCTCATACTTTTTTTTCCTTTTCCATTCCATCCTCATTCCTTACCCTTATGAACCCTGACTGACATTGTTACATAAATAAATAAATATATATATATATACACACACACACACTGTTTAAAGAAAAATTCTTTGCCTCTCTACTTCCAAGCCAAACCCAAATTACTTCTTGGTGGATTTGCTCCCCTCCTTTTTCTTTTTTTCTTTTTTTTTTTCCCATCCCTTCTCTCTATTGGGAGAGAGGAGGGGAGGAAACGGGCCCCCATCTGAGTTTTTAAGCCCCAGTTAAGGCTCAAACCACCACAGATCCTCTGTGTGGTATCTTGGCTGCTGAGGCTCTTGGGCCTGGCTCTGAGATGGGTGCAAAAATGGTGGTGGTGGCTGTTCATCCTGGGGAATTTTATTGACTTATTTGTCCTCCATCTCTTGATTTATCCTTTGATCTATCTGGGTCAGAAATTGCTTTATAAAGCTCCATAGCTCCATGGTCCTTAAGTCTATGACTAGAGATGCAAGTGAGATGAAGATGCAGTTCTGTTATGATGATCAGGTGGCAGACAGAAAGGACAAGGTGCTTCTGGGCACCTAACCAGAGCGATAAGATAAGCAATAATCCTGCATTAATTCGCATGAGGCCTAATAAAACCATTCTTCCTTAATAACTGGCTTTTTTTCTCACTAACCCTTTTTGGGAATAAGGGAGGTAGGGGGAGAGAGTGGGGTACAGGGGGGGAACCCTCCTCTATCTGGAGGAGGGAATATCATTCCTGTATTATTTTTTTCTTATTTGCTGTATATACCTGTGTATATATATAGTGAATACTGTATATATTGTGTATAAATAACCTGCATTTTTCACATTGCTTGTAAATATAGCATCCCTTTTGCTTTTCTGACTGAGTTAGCTGTGGCTTTTTTCCTCTTTGTGGGGGAGGGAAAGCTAGGCCTTCTCTCTCAACCCACTACAGGCAGGTCCTGCCTGACCAAACTGATCTCCTTCTATGATCAGGTGAACCCCCTGGCGGATGTGGAGAGGCCTGTGGATGTAATCTACCTGGACTTCAGCAAGGCCTTTGACACCGTCCCCCACAACAAACTCCTGGCCAAGCTGCCAGCCCACGGCTTGTACGGGAGCACACTGTGTTGAGTTAGGAACTAGACTGAGGGCCGAGCCCAGAGAGTGGTGGTGAATGGTGTCACATCCAGCTGGCAGCCAGTCACTAATGGTGTGCCCCAAGGATCAGTGCTGGGCCCTGTGCTCTTTAACATCTTTATTGATTATCTGGATGAGGACATTGAGTCCATCATCAGTAAATTTGCGGACGACACCAAGCTGGGTGCAGGTGTTGATCTGCTGGAGGGTAGAGAGGCTTTGCAGACAAACCTGGACAGATGGGCCAAATCCAACAGCATGAGATTTAGCACATCCAAGTGCCGGGTTCTGCACATTGGTCACAACAACCCCATGCAGTGCTTCAGGCTGGGGTCAGAGTGGCTGGACAGTGGCCAGGCAGAGAGGGACCTGGTTGATGGTAGGCTGAACATGAGCCTGCAGTGTGCCCAGGCAGCCAAGAGGGCCAATGGCATCCTGGCCTGCATCAAGAACAGTGTGGCCAGCAGGAGCAGGGAGGTCGTTCTGCCCCTGTACACTGCACTGGTTTGGCTGCACCTCGAGTACTGTGTCCAGTTCTGGGCCCCTCAGTTTAGGAAGGATGTTGACTTGCTGGAATCTGTCCATAGAAGGGCAACAAAGTTGGTGAGGGGTTTGGTAAGCAAGCCCTATGAGGAGAGGCTGAGGGAGCTGGGGTTGCTTAGCCTGGAGAGGAGGAGGCTCAGGGGTGACTTTATTGCTTTCTACAACTACCTGAAGAGGGGTTGTAGACAGGCAGAAGTTGGTCTCTTCTCCCAGGCAGCCAGCACCAGAACAAGAGGACACAGTTTCAGGCTGTGCCAGGGGAGGTTCAGGCTGGAGGTTAGGAAGAAGTTCTATAAAAAGAGAGTGATTGCCCATTGGAATGGGCTGCCCGTGGAGTTGGTGGAGTCACCATCATTGGAGGTGTTCAGGAGGAGACTTGACAGGGTGCTTGGTGCCATGGTTTAGTTGTTTAGCTGGGTTGGATTGGTTGATGGGTTCTTGAAGTTTTCTTCCAACCTTGTTTATTCTATTTCTAACTACTCCTGGGCCTTGCACCTGGACCAAGGCAGAAAGGGGAAAAGCTCCAAGAGGACTGAATCCCAAAAGAACCATGGAAAGACTAGAGCCTGGTGACAGAACACACAAGAGAGAGAGGCCCCCCCTAGCCTTCTCCAAGCCAAGGGCAAGCTCCAGACTGTGAAGCGAGCATGAGAGGAGAGAGCTCTCCTACCCTTCTCTGAGCCAAGGACAACTTGAATTATAGCCACAACATCTGGGATGATACTGCACGCAGAATCAAGTTGAGTCCACAGCTATCTGTCACAGAATCCCATTTGTGGGAAATCACACATTGCAGCACCTTTGTTTCCAATTTGAATTGCTGTATTGTAAATTAGGTCTGTACTTGAATCATTTAAGTGTATTTGTATGTAGGATGTATGACTCACAACTGAATAACAGAACCTATAAATATACTTGTCTTGGTAGGGCCAAACGGTCCAGAACAAACCCAGACAGACACTAAGGTGTCTAGATATGGTCCTACTCTCCCTCCTCCTTCCTGCAGAAAGCCAGGGTAATGTGGGAAGAGGAACAAAGAGGGCAGGACCATGCATGTCTGGTAAATAACCCTATATCTATGGTAATGGTATGTATTCTGGCCACAGCCTGGCAGAACCCTTTCCCATTGGGTAATTATGTTCTGGTTTCATGCCATATTGGTCCAATCAATCTTGGGCAAGATTTATATACAGGCTGGTTTCTAGTTGACGGTGCCTTGCCTAAGCCTTGCGTGCTTGAACCCCCTTGGACCTTGCCTGGTTTAAAACTGCCTTCAGTTGCCTGGTCTAGCACCTGGGTATAGCTATGAGCATCCACACCACAAGACATGAGAGAAGCCACAAGCTTAGGAGTCAGAACCAAGCCTGCTTCCCCTTGCAATCAGGATTTTACTGTGCCTCAATTCACCCAGGACAAAGCAAGTGCCCATCAAGAGAAACACTGTTAACAGACTACCATCTGCTGAAGCAAGACCAGCCATTGAGACTGTGTGGCATTCCCGACGGCAATCTGCTATGACTGGCACCTGAGAGCACCCCAAAGCCTCTAATATATAGCAGTAGCTTTCCCTACCTTGGTACAACCAGCTGTGAGTAATTAACTGCATCTTTGGCATAATTGTGTGTAATGGCTTAAGCCTTAACTGGAAGTTAAGAGCTCAGATGGGGGCAAGGCTGAGAATCTCTCCCCTGCTCCCCCCTTCCTCCCACCCAACAGAGAGGAAAAACAGGAAAGGAGAAAATCCACCCAACAATAATTTGGAATCGGCTTGGAAGTAGAGAGGTAAAGAGTTTTCTTTAAACAAAAACTACATCTATATGTATATATATATATAAATAAAACAATAACATGTAAGGTTCACAAGGGCAAGGAGCAAGGATGGATGGGAGGGGGACAAAGAGGAAAAATGCAAAACCAGTCTCTCTCGAAAGAGGCGCAGAGGCAGCAGGGAGAAGGATCAGGCCTGACCACGTGGCAGAGGAGCAGGAAGGCAGCCACAGTACCTCTCATCCAAGAGAAGCAGGAGCCAAAAGAGCCCTAAAGACTGCAATGTCCTGCTTTTTATAGCCTAGCAGGGCAGGGAGGAGGGAATGGAACAGACAGTTTCCCAGGGGGAAAAACGCCCTGTAGGGAGGGCAAAGCACCCACAAGCCCTCCACCCTGTTTCTTTTCTTTTCAGAATAGGCATTAAGACACCACAATCCACCCTTCTGTTCCACTTCCACTCTCCTGTCACAGCCCCTTCATCCAGTCTTGACACATGGTATTTGAATCCTTGATGCAAATCCTTTGTTATCCAGGCTCGCTCTCTCTCAGGGCAGTCTCTCTGTGGTGCTGGTCTATGTAGGTGGAGCTTGAACTGGGTAGGGATGTGGAAAAAAAATTCAGGAATCAGTCTGTCTTTGAACGGGAAAGAGAAAAATCAGGAATAGTCCGTTGCTGTAGGGACATCAGGAACAGTCTGTTACTGTAGGGATGCAGGAACAGGTGCAGGTGAGATGACCCAGGAGCTCTCTGGATTGGTGTGCGGTGTGTATGTTGAGTCCTGGACACTAGGCTGGTATCAAGCTAGGAGGGGAAAAACTTAAAATAAATTATAACTATTCACACAGCGACTATACTACATTGATGTGTGTTGCCCCCCTCTGAGTTCATCCCCTCTCAGCCAGAGTCACATTCTGCTGTGGGATACACTGAATGTCCCCAGTTTCTAACATGACCCAGTAGGTGTGACCAGGACCCTCAGCAGAGACCACCCCTCGGGTTGGTTTGCCCCCACCAGCAGCAGGAAAAACCCACACTGACTTCCCCATCAGGTTTTTCTCAGCAATCACAGGAATTCCATCTCCATCCACTTTTTGCAGCAGGTCGGACTGGGTGGGACCAGTTCAGTTCACAGATCCTCTGCTGTTCACTAACCAAGTGGCTTGAGCCAGGTGTTTTTCCCAGTTCCTAAAGGTTCCACCCCTCATAGGGTGGTCTTTAGCAAGGCATTGTAGTGCTTGACCTTTCCAGCAGCTGGTGCATGGTATGGGATGTGGTAAATCCACTCAGTCCCATGTTCCTTTGACCAGTCCCTTATGAGATGGTTCCTGAAGTGGGTTCCATTGTCTGATCCAATCCTCCCAGGGGTGCCACATCTCCACAGGACGTGTCTCTCTAGGCCCAGGATGGTGTTGCAAGCAGTGGCATGAGGTACTGGGTAGGTTTCCAGCCACCCTGTACTTGCCTCCACCATGGTCAGTACGTACTGCTTGCCACTGTGAGACTGAGGAAGGGTGATGTAGTCCATCTGCCAGGCCTCTCCATATTTATATTTCAACCATCTCCCCCCCCATACCATAGAGGCTTCATGCGCTTGGCCTGCTTGATGGCAGCACCGATGTCACACTCATGGATAACCTGTGAGATGGCCTCCATAGAGATGTCCACACATCTGTCCCAAGCCCACTGGTATGTGGCATCTCTCCCTTGGTGGCCAGAAGTGTCATGGGCCTAGCGAGCTAAGAACAGCTTGCCCTTGTGTTCCCAGTCCAAGTCTATTTGGGAGATTTTAGCAGCCAGATCTGCCTGGTGGTTGTGCTTGTGCTCCTCTGTGGCTCAGCTCTCAGGGATGTGTGCATTGATGTGCCTTACCTTTGTTGGCAGCCTGTCCAGGTGGGCAGTGATGTCTTGCCACACGTCAGCGGCCCAAACCGGCTTCCCTTTTCTCTGCCAACCGTTCCTCCTCCATTCCTTCAGCCATACCCACAAGGTGTTGGCTACCATCCAGGAGTCAGTGTAGAGGTACAGCACTGGCCAGTTCTCCCATTCTGCTATATTCAGAGCCAGCTGGACAGTTTTTACCTCTGCATACTGCCTGGATTCGCCTTCTCCATCCCTTGTTTCCACCACTTGCCTTGTTGGGCTCCAGACAGCTGCCTTCCATCTCCGCTTGCTTCCTACAAGCCGGCAGGACCCATCTGTAAATAGGGCATAGCCCTTCTCATTGTCAGGGAGATCATTGTATGGGGGAGTCTCCTCAGCATGGGTCACTGTCTGCTCTGGTGGCATTCCAAAGTCAGCACCCTCTGGCCAGTTGGTGATCACTTCCACTATGCCAGGATGTTCAGAGGTCTCCATCCAAGCTTGCTGAGTTATCAGGGCCATCCACTTACTCCAGGTGGCATCTGTGGCATGATGTGGGGTTGAGCCTCTCCCTTTGAACATCCAGGTCAGGACTGGAAGCCTTGGAGCTAGAAATAGAGGTGACTCAGTCTCAATGACCTCAGAGGCAGCCTGGACACCCTCATAGGCAGCTAGAATTTCCTTCTCTGTTGCAGTGTAGTTGGCCTCAGAGCCTTTGTACCCCTTACTCCAGAAATCTAGGGGCCTGCCCCTGGCTTCACCAGGAGCCTTCTGCCACAAGCTCCACATGGGACCATTCTCACTGGCCACAGTGTACAACGCATTCTTGATCTCTGGGCAGTTCAAACAGGTCCCAGAGCCATAGCCTGGACCACCTCTCATTTCATCTGGTCAAATGCTACCTGCTGCTCAGGTCTCCACACAAAATCATTTTTCTTCCTTGTTACATGGAAGAGAGGCTTCACAATTTGACTGTACCCAGGAATGTGCATTTTCCAGAAGCCCAAAAGCCCCCAAAAGGACTGTGTCTCTTTCTTGTTCGTGGATTGCACCATAGTGGCTACCCTGTTCACCACCTCCTGAGAGATGTGGCAACAGCCATCTTGCCATTGAACACCCAAGAACTGGATCTTCCTGGCAGGCCCTTTTGCCTTGCTTCTCTTGATGGCAAAACCAGCCTCCAACAGGATATCAATTATCCTCTTACCCTTCTGGTAAACTTCCTCTGCTGTCTTACCCAATACAACAATGTCATTAATGAACTGCGGATGGTCAGGGGCTCCACCTTTTCCTAAGGCAGTCTGGATCACCTCATGGCAGATGGTTGAGCTATGGACCCAGCCCTGAGGTAATCGATTCTGTTGGTACTGTATTCCCCTCCAGGTGAAAGCAAACCGTGGCCTGCATTCTTCTGCAATGGGAATGGAAAAAAAGGCATTAGCAATGTCAATTGTGGCATACCACTTGGCCACCTTCGATTCTAGCTCGTACTGGAGCTCCAGCATGTCTGGAACAGCAGCGCTGATTGGAGGAGTCACTTCATTCAGGCCATGGTAGTTCATGGTCAGTCTCCATTCCCCATTTGCCTTCTGCACTGGCCATATCAGGCTGTTGAAGGGTGAGTAAGCTTTGCTGATCACCTTCTGGCTCTCCAGTCATCAAATGAGTTGGTGTATGGGGTGCAGAGAGTCTCTGTTGGTCCTGTGTTACCTGCATTGTACTATGCAAGAGGCAATAGGTAACTTCAAATCCTGCCTCTTATGGCTGCCCACTATGGAGGGGTGATCTGACAGCTCAGGCATGGTATACAGTTGTTCTTTGCCTGCAGTCTCTATAGATGCCACCCCAAATGCCCACCTGTGTCCCCAAGGGTCCTTGAGGCATCCCTCCTGCAGAAAGTCAATGCCAAGAGTGCAAGGTGCATCTGGATCAGTCACTATGTTGTGCTTTCCCCATTCATTCCCAGTCAGGCTTATCTCAGCCTGCAGTACAGTCAGGTCTTGTGAGCCCCCTGTGATTCCCTGACTGCTCAGCCCCTTTGTACCTCGATGGTATCAAGGTGCATTGGGCCCCTGTGTCTGCAAGAGCTCGGTACTTCAGGGCTTCTGAAGTGCCAGGCCATTTCACGTAGATGTCCCAGTATACTCTGTTGTCCCTGGCCTCCAAGTGGCTGGAGGTAGGGCACCTCTAATGCTGGCGGCAATGCCCACACTTGTCACAGGGTCCTGTGTTACTAGTAGAAGGGTCTCTTGAGTGAGAGGGACTACTTCAGGAAACTGGGCAGCCCTTCTCCTGGACGAGTTAGTTCACCTTGCAGTTCCCACACTCTGTCCCAGAGGGCAGAGGTGGGTTGGCCATGCCAACTGTCCATGTCCTCTCCATGGTCACAGAGGATCCTCCATAGAGACCCCCTTGACATCTCCCGATTGCCTTGGGGTGATCTTCTAGAGGAAGGTCGCCTGTTCCTGATTGCTGAAACCTGGACCCATTCTGAAGGAGAAGGGGAAAAGGAGGTATCGCTCCCCTTTTTCAGTTCAGACATGGAGGTCTTGATCACTTTGACAATGTCTTTAGCCAGAGTTTCTATGGCTGAGATCAGGGGTTTCTGTTTTACGCTGTCCTCATATTCCCTTAAATCATTGGCAAACTCACAGACAGTTTAGGACTTCCATCCTGTCCAGTCAGGAGTATCCCTCCTAATGTGTGAGCATATTTCTGAGGAGCACCCTGGGTGAGTTTCTTTACAAAGGCCCATGTCATGGGCACCTCATCTGCGTCCAAAGGGAGATGGCCATCCCCATTAATTATTCCCAGCACTGTCATCTGTCTCAGATAGGGAATGCCCTATTCCATAGTTGTCCATCTAACTGGGGCCCAGGGCTGGTTGTCTCTTGAGTGGTACTGGCTCTTGATGGCATTGAGAATCCAGGCCCAGAGAGTGTGTGTTCCATCTAGTTTGGCTAACTCATTGTCCAGACCAGCATCATGAGTTAGGGAGCCTAAAAGCTTCACCTCCCTGTTATCCAGGTCCACGGTGTCCATCCCCTCATCCCAGCATCTCGGGGCCCAGTTTAGTATTGGCTCACCCTCTTTCCATGTATAATCCAAATGAGTTTGCCTTAGATCCTTTCTGGGTAGAGATGTAACAGTTATTTTCTGGTCTGACTCATCTTCATACACCACTGGGTTCTGTGAAGTGCTGAGCCCTGCTAATGTGCTAGAGAAACAGCGTTGGCAGGAGCATCAGGGATTTAGTGTGGAACTGCTGTTGGTGGGGCAAACCCTAGTGCCTGGGGCTCAGGCTGAGATCTGGCACACTCATTACAACCCAACCCCTCCCTCTTTGTGTTTACAGAGTACTCATAATGCCCACAGCAGACACACCCCTGATCGTTAAAGAGTACAAAGGAGTGTGTTATCACCCTCCAAACAGCTCTTAATGGGTTAGCTCTTTCCCCACCCAACATGGTCACAGCAAAAGCCCCTATAAGGATTATATTTAAGCATATGGAGCATATTGCAAAGTAAAGCAATTTTGCATCACAGACATTTTTATCTACACCTTTGGTTTCATAGCTTGCTTCAGGAAAATTTCCTGTGTTAGAGAAGTTACCACTGCCAGTAAAATTCAAAGAATTCAAGAGATACCCGTGTTCATTGGTAAAGTTTTTATACAGTTGAGCAGCATCTCTATCATTAACCACACCAGATGGTAAGTTATTAATTTGTAGATGGGGGTAAGCTCCAGCCAAACACCCATGCAAAAGCATGGAACATCAGATTCTTCAAAATTGCCACCTCTACTTCCAGTCCCTTTCTTTCAGAAAAAAATATTGCTTTCCAAATACAATATTACTTTCCAAGACCCACGTTGGAGGTGCCAAAAATTGTAGTGGTTTAAGCCTTAACTGGGAGTTAAGAGCTCAGAGGGGTGCAAGGCTGAGAATCTCTGCCCTGCTCTGTGGCAATGCCAGCGATGAGCAGTGTGAGCAATCTGGCAGTGCAGGCCTAGAGCCTGACATGCTGGTAGGCCATGCTCAGCATAAGTGCAGAACCAGCTAGCAGTGTAGAAAAACAGTGCTGTGCCTGCAGCATGTAACTAAAACAGGACACTGGTAGCTATAAACACAGAAAGTTATCTTGGGACAACAGGACATGCACCTGCATCAACAATCCAGAATCCAGGACAATAACTCTGATCCTGTGCTTTTCACTACTCAGCAGGGTCTAACAAGGCCACTTGGTTCCTTTGTCATTACCTTACATACAACATCAATACTAATTCAGACCTGACTCACGATATGAAGGAAAAACTGCTGGATATTCTGGCATTTGACAATGCTAATGAAGAAACTAAACAGGTTCTCAGCATTTTATCAACAGGTGCCACTGTCTCATGACTGCTGGACGCAACAACGAATGAAGCACCGACAAACAGCAGTGTATCTAGCCACAGACATAGAAGCAGTCCTGAAACCACCTTTACAACCACCGCACAAGGGAAACAACCGGGGTGGAAAACATCGTGCTTCTGGGAACCTAGGTACCTTAAATCAAATTGCCTGACTGCTGGACAGACTTGAAAGTGCTGTGCTTACTGTCAGAGACCTAATCATTTTACTCCCGATTGTCATAGGCAGGGAAATTGCTCCCACAGCGTGAGTACACCCCAGGGGATGACACCAAACCAGGGTGCTTGGATCGACACCACCCACTCCCGCAGCCACCTCTGGCAGCACATAACGGACCTGACAACAGCCACATATCACCTTTTGAATCCACAAAGTGTTGTCAAGTTCAATTGCCACGGTCCTTTGAGACACAGACCTTGTGCTCTGTTAATTGGCATACCTTTAGACAGGGCATCCTTGTAATTCCTGATACAATACATTCTGATTATGACTGGGCTATGAAAATTATGGTTTATACCATTGCCCCTCCTGTTAGCACTCTTGTTGGGACAGAAATTGCTCAGCTAATATCATTTGAGCCCCGAGTGCCTAAAACTTCTAACAGGATCCGAGGGCAAGAAGGCTCGGGTTCCACCGATATGCCTAATATCTTATTAGCCCTAGAAATCCAAAAGGGAAAACTGGAAAAGATTGTATCTGTCAGACACCCTTGTGGACAAACTATGCAATTTTCATACAGTTTTCAATGATTGTGGATACTGGAGACGATGTCATTATTATACCTCATCACAAATGGAATGGTCACTAGCCATTGCTCATGGCAAATGCTGAAATCATGGGGTTAAAAGGCATCCAAACAACCTGGGTTAGCAAAGAGCCAGTGCAATTAGCTTTTAACGACTGCAAATCAATCACTGTGAGACCGTACGTGTTAACCCTTCCAGTTGCTCTAATGGGCTGAGACGCCTTAAGTCAGCTAGGAGCAAAACTCATTACTGTTCCTTTTCTGTAGTGGCTACTAGTCAGCAACCAACTCTCAAATTAAAATGGAAAACAGATAATCCAGTATGGGTGGAACAATAGTCGCTCAGACAAGATAGGCTGCAAGTCCTTAAGACCCTAATATGGAAACAATAGCAACTAGGTCACACCTTGCTAGACACCCTCAACCCACCCCTACCCCCACCCCTAGAAAAGACTGGATTTTCTGGTACGACTCTTGCCAACCAAAGCTCTGCTCTGATTTAAAGCTATAGTGCTAATTTCTTCATTTCCGATTGCAATGCCTTTTAGAGATTTGTTATTTAGAGTTTTGCTAAGTATTCCTGTTAAGCATAATGACTGGTAAGCATTTTGTATCTACAGGTACTTAATACATAGTAATGGTAGCAAGGTATACCTACTTAGTGAGTTCACATTGTAAGATTTTCTTTTGGTTTGAACCTTCTTAGTTGTGTGCCTAGGCATTTCAAAGGAGCTCCATGTAATATAGTTAAGGTTTGTAGTAAATAGGTATTAATTTTTAAAAAGTATTCCTCAGCTAAGGTAACGTTCTTATATTTCCTTCTTAGATATAGACTAGAAAAAAATTTTAAAAAAAGTACAAAAAACACAAGTACCAAAGAAATTTGACACTACAAATATATAACAGAACAAAATAAAGAATAGCAACTTAGATACAAAAGTACAATATAAAACAGTAACCAAAAGTACAAAAACTCTGGATACAAAAAATAGTGTACTAAATAACAGAATAATAATAAGAAAAAAGAGCAACAATAAAAACAAAATAATAAAAACAAAATATCATACACTAAAAAATCATAAGGATTACTAAAAAAAAAAAAAAGCTATTAACAAAAAATATAAGAATTTTAGCAAAAAAAAAGAATAAGGATTATCAAGACTACTAGATTAAAATAAACAAAAAAAAAAAAAAGAAAAAATTAAGAAAATTCAAATGAAAAATTATAATAAAAAAGAATTTATACAAGAGAAGTTTAAAAAATATAATAAAGTAAAATTAAAAATTCAAATAGAAAATAGATTAAATAAATTAAACATGCAAAATAAAAATAATTACAATAAAGAATATAAGAAAAATAGTAAAAATTACATAAAAAATGCATTTAAATTAAATTGAAAATAAAAAATGATTAGAATAACATTAAAATACAGATTAAAAAATTAAAATAAAAAAATAAATAAGAAATATTGAAAACAAATTAAAAAATTACAAAACTAAGTTAAAAAGACTAATAAAAATTTAAATAATAATAAAAAATTAAAATAGAAAATAAGAATAAAATAATTAGAAAAAATATAGCAAAATTAGATTAAAATTAACAAAAAATTAACAAAAATAATTAAAAATATAGATAAAAATAAAATACACTAAAAAGCATTAAAATTATATAAAATAATTAAAAGAACAAAAATTAAAAGTTAGAGATTAAACAAAAAATATGTTAAATGTGAAAATATTAAACAGAAAAAAAAATCAGAATAGAAAATAATAGCTAAAAAATGAAATAAAATAACAAAAAAGAATAAATAATAAATAATTACAGAATTACATTCAAAATTATAATTGAAACAACTGAAATTAGAATTCAAAAAGAAACTATATAAAATAATTTTAAAAAATTGAAATAAAAATAAATTAAAATATTAAAAACAATTGCAAACAAAAATAATGAAAAAAAATTAAAATTAAACTTAGAAAAAAATAATAAAATCAAAACAAAATGCAACAAATTTATTAAAAATAGATTTAAACATATTAAAAAATGAAACAGAAAAATAATTAAAAATTTAAAAATAGCTTACACTAAAAACAAACAAAAAAACAGTCAATATTAGTTACAAAATATGTGGAATCATAGACTCATATAATGAGTCATGGTTGGAAGGGACCACAAGGATCATTTTGTTCCAACCACTGCCGTGGGCAGGGACTCCTCACACTGGATCAGGCCGGCCAGAGCCTCATCCAGCCTGGTCTTAAATACCTCCAGGCATGGGGCCTCAGCCACCTCCCTGCACAACCCATTCCAGGGCTCCACCACTCTCATGGTGCAGTGAAGAACTTCCTCCTCACATCCAGCCTTAATCTCCCCACCCCCAGCTTCATTCCATTCTCCCTAGTCCTGTCACTTCCTGACATGCTGGGAAGTCCGTCCGTAGTATTCTTGCAGGCTCTCTTCATATACTGGGTGGCCACAATAAGGTCAGCTTGAGCCTTCTTTTCTGTCAACTGCAATTATCACAGTAAACAACGGCAGAAGAATCAAGACTATAAGGAAACAGCGTTTCCCATGAAGTCGAACATCAATCACAATAACTGCTTTCCAACCTTTTAATGGTACCAACAAGAGATAATTAGCTCATGTCGACATCTAGAAACATCAACTGTGCAAAGTGCTGTAACCCTCTCACCAGAAGACACACAAACATGGCACAACTGTCATGAAAATGACAATCAGCAAACCTGCTTAGCACTGACCTCAACGACTGTCACGAGAATCCTAGATGTCAACAGAAAGCATCTAACTTATAACTGAGTGTCGTGACTGCTTAACTCTTGTGTGAACATTAAGAGATTAGAATTACTAGGATGAGCAAAAACACTTTATTATGTGTAATTTCATATTGGGCAAAGCAATGGAGCTCTTTTGTTCTTGCTGTTTGCCTGCAATATTTCTATCTGTGAAGCTAGACCCTGGCCAGATCTACCTTTCCAGATTAAAGAAATCTTGCTACCATTAAACAATTCATGATTTTTGACCATCCTAGAGAAAATAAAGATCCAACTTAACCCTAAATCAGATTGTGAAAGACAGTGCTAAGGATTGCATTGGTGTCTTAATCTCTGTGTGCAATGTGTTTAGGCATAATCAAGTCTTTTTTGTCAATAAGAGGAGTGAAATGTGAAGATCGGAACTATTAAGATCTAAGTTCTTCTTTACAATGTCTGTTATCTTTGACCATGTATTATGCCAACTCTGTTAGAGTATTGTAACTAGTTCAATTTAAGCTTTGTGCCTTGTATGGGTGACATCAGTCTGTTAGACATGCTGCGCTACAGAACTCTTGCTTTTGCTATACAGCTTAGCTTTAGCTTGCTTGCTTCTGTGTTTGCAAGTAGTATCTTGTATGGGACGAGAATAACTCCCATGACCAGATTGCTCACAAAAACAAAAAGGGGGATTTGTGGCAATGCCAGCAATGAGCAGTGTGAGCAATCTGGCAGTGCAGGCCTAGAGCCTGACATGCTGGTAGGCCATGCTCAGCATAAGTGCAGAGCCAACTAGCAGTGTAGAAAAACAGTGCTGTGCCTGCAGCATGTAACTAAAACAGGACGCTGGTAGCTATAAGCACAGAAAGTTATCTTGGGATAACTGGACATGCACCTGCATCAACAAACCTCGCGTGTTATTAATAGATGGACCAATAATCTATAATAGTGGGATGTGTGGTCACTCATAGGGAACCAATGAAGCCATGCCAATAAGGCACTCCGAGCTTATATAAGTTGTAGAAGTTCCCTTGCTATGCACTTCTGCCTTTCCTTTCCCTTCTTCTTCTATGCTTTACTTTACTGTGTTATACTTGCACCATAGGCCTGCAATACTGGAAGAATAAAGGAACAATACTCAATCATATTGGTCAGCTGTATTGACTCCAATCTCCATCCCATTACCGCTCTGTAGACGACGGAGATAGGAATCAATACGGCTGACCAATGTGATCGAGTATTGTTCCTTTATTGTTCCAGTGTTGCAGGCCGATGGTGCAGGCCTGAGGTGCAGGCCTATGGAGCAGGCCTGTAGTGCAAGTATAGCACTGTAAAGTGTAGAAGAAACAGGAGACAGGAAAGGCAGAAGAAGAAGTGCGTAGCAAGGCAACTGCTATGACTTATATAAACTCGGAGTGCCTCGTTGGCATAGCTCCATTGGTTCCCTCTGAGTGACCACACATTGCACTATTACAGATTATTAGTCCAACTACTAATGACACAACGAGGTTGTTGATGCAGGTGCATATCCTGTTGTCCCAAGATAACTGTCCATGTTTATAGCTACCAGTGTCTTGTTTTAGTTACATGCTGCAGGCACAGCACTGTTTTGCTACACTGCTAGTTAACTCTGCATTTATGGCCTACCACCATGTCAGGCTCTAGGCCTGCACTGCCAGATTGCCCACACTGCTCGTCGCTGGCATTGCCACAAATCCCCCTTTTTGTTTTTATGAGTAATCTGGTCATGGGAGTTATTCTCATCCCATATAAGATGCTACTGCAAACACAGAAGCAAGCAAGGTGAAGCTAAGCTGTGTAGCAAAAGCAAGAGTTCTGTAGTGCAGCATGTCTAACAGACTGATGTAACCCATACAAGGCACAAAGCTTAAGTTGAACTAGTTACAATGCTCTACAGAGTTGGCATAATACATGGTCAAAGATAACAAACATTGTAAAGAAGAACTTAGATCTTAACAGTTCCGATCTTTACATTTCACTCCTCTTATTGACAGAGAAGACTTGATTATGCCTGAACGCATTGCACACAGAGATTGAGGCACAAATGCAATCCTTAGCACTGTCTTTTGCGTTCTGCTTTAGGATTATGTTGCATCTTTATTTTCTCTAGGATGGTCAAAAATCATGAATTGTTTAATGGTAGCAAGATTTCTTTAATCTGTAAAGGTAGATCTGGCCAGGCTCTAGCTTCACAGACAGAAAACTTGCAGGCAAGCAGCAAGAGCAGAAAGAGCTTCATTGCATTGCCCAATATAAAATTACACTGAATAATGTGGTTTTGCTCATCCTAGTAATTCTGATCGCTTAATGTTCACACAACAGTTAAGCAGTCATGACACTCAGTTATAAGTTAGATGTTTTCTGTTGACATCTTGGATTATCGTGACCGTCATTCTGGTCAGTGCTAAGCAGGTTTGCTGATTGTCATTTTCATGACAGTTGTGCCGTGTTCGTGCTGTCTTGCAGTGGGAGGGTTACAGCACATTGCAAAGTTGATGTTTCTAGGGTTACAACACTTTCTAGGGTTACAACATTTTCTAGGGTTACAGCATTTCTAGGGTTGCCATGAGCTAATTTTTTGCTATGGGGTATTCTCTCTTTTCCCCCCTTTTTTTTTTTTTTTTTAATAATCTCTACTGAGCAAAATGTAAACATGAAACTGCATCCTCTAGGATGTCTACATTCAGAGGCACACTTAGTTAACAAGAGAGAATACAAAGTTATCAAGCAACCACAATATTCAGTCCTAATTCACAGGACGCTGTGGTACATTCTTCTGAGTGATGCTGTTTGATCCCAAATGATCATAGCAGTTGTTGTGATCGATGTTCGACTGCATGGGAAATGCTGTGTCCTCGTGGTCTTGATTCTTCTGCCGTTGTTTTAATGTGTTTTTTTCTTTATTGCATTTTATTATATATATATTTTTTTGTCTGCACTTTTTAATTATTTTTTGTTAACTTTTTTGTTTGTTAATTTTAATCTAATTTTGATATAATTTTATTCAATTATTTTTTGTAATTTTGTATTTTAATTTTTATTTGTTCTTTAAATTTTTATTATTATTATTTTTTAACTTACTTTTTGTCATTTTTAATTTATTTCTTTTTTACTTTCTTTATTATAATTTTTATTTTCTTATTGTAATTTTTTAATCTGTATTTTAATTTGTTATTCCAATAAATTTTTTCTTTTAATTTCTTTTATTTTTGTAATTTCTTTTTCTTTTTATCTAGTGGTTAATAGTTTATTTTTTATCTTATATTCTTTATTGTAATTATTTTTTATTTTCCATGTTTATTTTATCTAATCTATTTTATATTCTAATTTTAATTTTTACTTTTTTATTATATTTTTTAACCTTTTCTATTAATTCTTTTTTATTATCATTTTTCATTTTAATCTCAACTTTTTCTTTGTATAATTTTTTGTTTGTTTTAATCTAGTAGTCTTGATAATCCTTATTTTCATTTTTTTGCTAACAATTCTTATGTCTTTTTTTGTTAATAGCTATTCTGTGTTAGTAATCTTTATGATTTTTCAATGTGTCATATTTGTTTTTAATATTTTATTTTTGTTGTTGTTGTTCTTTTTTTATTATTATTCTGTTATTTAGCACTCTATGTTTTGTATCCAGAGTTTTTGTGCTTTTGTTATATATTTCTATGTTTTGGGTTTTTTTACCTTTTTTTTTGCTTTTTTTTTTTTTTTTTTTGTATTTTTTTCTAGCCTATGTCTAAGAAGGAAATATAAAGACATTACCTTAGCTAAGGAATACTTTTTTTTTTAAATGAATACCTATTTACTACAAACCTTAACTATATTACATGGAGCTCCTTTGAAATGCCATGGCACACAACTAAGAAGGTTCGAACCAAAAGAAATCTTACAATGTGAACTCATTACTAAGTACTTACACCTTACTACAATTACTATGTACTAGGTATCTGTAAATATAAAATGCTTACCATTCATTATGCTTACCAGGAAAACTTATCAAATATCTAAATAACAAATCTCTTAAGGACATTGAAATCAGAAATTAAGAAATTAGCACTGTAACTTTAAATCAGAGCAGAGCTTTGGTTGGCAAGAGTAGTACTAGAAAATCCTCCCTTTTCTGGGGGTGGGGGTAGGGGTGGGTGGCTAGCAAGGTGTGACCTAGTTGCTATTGTTTCTGTATTAGGGTCTTAACGACTTGCAGCCTATCGTGTCTGAACGACCATTGTTCCACCCATACTGGATTATGTGTTTTCCATTTTAATTTGAGGGTTGGTTGCTGATTAGTAGCCACTACAAAAAGGAACGGTAACAAGTTTTGCTCCTAGTTGACTTAAGGCATATCAGCCCAATAGAGCAACTGGAAGGGTTAACATGTATGGTCTTACAGTGATTGATTTGCTGTAGTTAAAAGCTAATTGCACTGGCTCTTTGCTAACCCAGGTTGTTTGGATACCTTTTAAACACATGACTTCAGCATTTGCCATGAGCAATGACTAGTGACCATTCCGTTCATGACTAGGTATAATGATGACATCGTCTCCACTATCCATAATAATTGAAAATCGTATAATTTGTCCACAAGGGTGTCTGACAGATAAAATCTGTTCCAGTTTTCTCTTT
This sequence comes from Melanerpes formicivorus, assembly GCF_026170545.1. Taxonomy (NCBI): domain Eukaryota; kingdom Metazoa; phylum Chordata; class Aves; order Piciformes; family Picidae; genus Melanerpes; species Melanerpes formicivorus. The sequence goes on along the minus strand of NW_027142353.1, from coordinate 45,261,729 downwards.
TGGATTTCTAGGGCTAATGAGGTATTAGGCATATCAGTGGAACCTGAGCCTTCTTGCCCTTGGATTCTGTTAGAAGTTTTAGGCACTCGGCACTCTCAGATGGTATTAACTAAGCAATTTCTGTCCCAACAAGAGTGCTAACAGGAGAGGCAATGGTATAGAGCATAATTTTCATAGCCCAGTCATAATCAGAAGGTATTGAACCAGGAATTATAAGAATGCCCTGTCTAAAAGTAGACATCTGCCAATTAACAGAGCACAGGGTCTGTGACCCAAAGGACCATGCCAATTGAGCTCGACAATGCTTTGTGGATTCAAAAGGAGATATGCGGCTGTTGTCAGGTCCGCTGTGCGCTGCCAGAGGGGGCTGGGGGGGGGGAAGGGGGAGGGGAAGGTGGGGGGCACGGTCCAAGGACCCTGGTTTGGTGTCGTCGTGCGGGGTATATTCACGCTGCAGGAGCAGCTTCTGCGACGATCTCGAGTAAAATGATTAGATCTGTGACCCTTTCGAGTCTGTCCAACAGTCAGACACTTTAAGGTACCTAGGTTTCTCAGAGGCACGATGATTTCAGGACTGCTTCTATGGCCGTGGCTAGATACATTGCTGCTTGTCGATGCCTTCATTCGTTGTGGTCCTGCAGTCATGAGGCAGTAGCACCTGTTGATAAAATGCTGAGAACCTGTTTAGTATCTTCATTAGCATTGTCAAATTCCAAAATATCCACATTTCTACCTTCATATCATGAGTCAGGTCTGAATTAGTATTGAATGCTGTATGTAAGGGATGGTATTGACAAAGGAACCAAGTGTCCCTGTTAGACCCTGCTCAGTAATAAGAAACACAGGATCAGAGTTATTGTCCTGGATGGTGAACCACCCTTTGATCACTACATCCTGACTTAATTGCAAAATCTTCTCAGGAAGCTGCAATTGTTGATAAGATCTGGCAAAGATCTCGCCCCAATGAGATGGCTAATGGTGACACCTCGTAGTCTGCTGGCTGCCGGGGCATGGCTTCTCAGGCATTTGCAAGTGAATTGTCAGTTAATTGAGGAGTTGCAAGGTCTAAGACGGTGTGACTTTCAAGTCTGCTTGCTGCTAAAACTCAGACAGCACTGTCTTACGATGTAACTTTTTTTGTTGCAATCAGAATACCATCCATAGACTTATAGATGTCACAAGTCTATGTCACAATGAGTCTGTTTAAGTGGGAAGAGAGTGCCTTCGGGCTACCCATTGATATCGGTGGGTGGAGCCTGCCTTAATCGATGACTCAGTAGATGCAGACTTTGTTAAGTCCTCCCAGTGTGAGCAAATTGTAAAGAAAACGATCCTTCAAATGAATAATAATCAGGTCCCAATTTGTGGGGACTGGGAGTTGGGAGGCCAGATTGTAAGGCACCCATCTCCATGATCGCTCTCAGACCTCGTAATAAACACCATTTGCTGACATACGTGTGTCAAAAGGGATTAACAAATGTGTTGAAAACAACTGATTGATTACAGCAGTTGTGTATCCTGACTGTAGCCCATAGATAGCTATGGCTTGTCTAGCTCCTGTTAAAGAACATTAGTCAGTTCAGATTACCATAGTCATTGTTAACCTTCTCCATCTGTGACTACATTTCCCACAATACCTTTCCACCAGCTCAGCGGGACAGTTCCGTGTCCCTCCCACCTCCCGATTGCCCCATCGGGACTCAATTGAAATCTCCGTTCGAGGCTATACTCTGTTAATGACTGGAATGTAGGGGGCGGGGGGGGGGTGGGGGGGGTGTAGCCGGTGAAACTGCCGGGAGGAAGGGGCCGCTGGGGCCGTTCCTGCCGCGGGGGTGGCTGTTATCGGTGGTGCGTCGGTCGATGCCGCTTGATCGGAGCCGCTGGTACTCGCGGGGGCCATGGGGGGTCGCGGGAGGCGTCGCCAGGAGAACTGCCAGAGTGCGGGGCGCCGTTGAGGTGGGCGCTGCCGGGGTGGTGGGGGCCACCATCGGGGCGGCCGGGGCTCGCGGCGGGGCGGGGGTGCAAAAATGCCGCGATCGCGAGCCTGCAAGCGCTCCAGGAGTTCTAGGGCAGAGTTCGCACTGTCCGGCTCCCAAGGTGTGGTGGGTTTGGAAGGGGTAAGGCCAAGAAGCCTCCTCCCTTCCCCCTTGTAAAGTAAAAGGGAAAAAAAAATTGAAGGGAAAGGAAAAAAAAACTCGCAAGCTGAATTAGCAAAGCAGTGGAGCTATATTTACAAAGCAATGTAGGGTTTGCAGGGGAATATTTACAAATTTACAATATCTACAATATATACAAAGATATACAACAGAGTAACACAGAAATGAGAGTGACCCCCCTCTGGACAGAGGGGGTTCCCCACCTCCGCTCTCCCCTCTCTCCCCGCCTTTCCCCAGAGTGGGATAGGAAGAGAGAGAAAAGAGAGGAAAAAAAAATGTTAGAAGCAGTTTGTGTTAATTGGAAAGGAGTTAATATACAGGCCTGGTATCTTGTTTTCAAGGCCAAGGCCTTGGCAGAAAGCCCAGCACAGAGACAGAGCTGCAGGCAGAAGCAAGACTGAAGATAGGGTGCCGGAGTGCCCAGGATAGTCCCAGCTCACTCCCAGTTCAGAGGGTGCTTCCTCCCACTTTACCAATGAAATAGTTTAGATTATTCTTTTCCGTTTACCAACTTCCGTCCACCATATTCCCTTTCTTAAGGGGGCAACGTCAACCGGCCACAGTCCACCCATTCTAAACAATTTCATTGGCTGTTCATACTGTCCATACAATCCAAAACGATATTTACAGTTCGTGAGTAAAGTTCATAGTCCATTCCGGCTATGCTCAGATGTAGATGATTCAAAAGTCCAAGAAAATCAGAAAATGAGAAAAATGGAAAACAGTTCATTTCTTCGCTGACGAAGCAAAGAAAAGGGAAACAGGGATTCTCAGGGTCTCTTAGTTGACTCAGGGCTCTCAGGGATCTCAGGGTTTGTGCACCGTAGATTCCTCGTTGATTCTTCCTTTGGACGCAATGTAGCTGTACAACAGTTCGAAATTAACCTCTTTCAGCTAAAGTTAAGTTTCTTTGTGGAATACACTGAATTTCACCATTCTCTTGCATTACCCAATAAGTGTGACCCGGACCTTCAGCTGAAACCACCCCTTGGATAGGCTTAGCCTCTCCTGAGGGTGAAAATACCCAAACAGTTTTACCTAACAGATTCTTTTCTCTAACAACAGGAACTCTATCACCTTCTACTTTCCATAGCAAATCTGAATGTGCAGGTCCAGCTCGGTTCACTGAACCTCTACTATTTACCAGCCAGGTTGCTTGTGCTAAATGTTTTTCCCAGTTTTTCAAAGATCCACCTCCCATGGCTTTGAGAGTGGTCTTCAACAAACCGTTGTAGCGTTCAATCTTCCCTGTAGCTGGTGCGTAGTAGGGAATGTGGAATATCCACTCAATGCCGTGCTCTTTTGCCCAGCTCTTTACAAGGTTGTTCTTGAAATGAGTTCCATTGTCTGACTCAATCCTCTCCGGAGTTCCGTGTCTCCACAGGATCTGTCTCTCCAGACCGAGAATGGTGTTGCGTGCAGTTGCATGTGGAAGTGGATAAGTTTCCAACCATCCAGTGTTTGCCTCTACCATAGTAAGCACGTATTGCTTACCAGAACGAGAACGTGGTAGAGTGATGTAGTCAATCTGCCAAGCTTCACCGTACTTGTACTTGGACCATCTGTCACCATACCACAAGGGCTTAAGTCGTTTTGCCTGCTTAATAGCAGCACAAATGTCACAGTCATGGATGACTTGTGTGATAGCATCCATGGAAATGTCTATGGATCTGTCACGAGCCCATTGGTATGTTGCATCTCTGCCTTGATGTCCTGACGAATCGTGAGCCCACCGAGCTAAGAATATCTCACCTCGGTGTTTCCAGTCAAGATCAAGATTAGAGTCCATGTCTACTTGAGAAACTCTTGCAGCTAGATCTGCCTGATGGTTGTGTTGTTGCTCCTCAGTAGCTTTGCTCTTAGGAATGTGAGCATCGATGTGTCTCACTTTCACTGGAATTCTCTCGATTTGATCAGCAATGTCCTGCCATAGGTTGGCTGCCCAAATGGGTTTTCCTTTTCTCTGCCAACCACTCTTCTTCCAGTTCTTTAGCCAACCCCATAGAGCATTGGCTACCATCCATGAGTCGGTGTAGAGATAAAGCTTTGGCCATCTCTCACGTTCAGCTACGTCGAGAGCTAGCTGGACAGCTTTTACCTCTGTGAACTGACTGGATTCTCCTTCTCCATCTTTCACCTCTGCAACTCGGCGTGTTGGACTCCACACTGCAGACTTCCACCTTCGCTTGTTTCCAACAAGACGACAGGAACCGTCTGTGAACAAAGCGTATTTCTTTTCATCATCAGAAAGGTCATTGTAAGGAGGAGCTTCCTCAGCACGAGTCACTTTCTCCTCTGGAGGTTTGGCACAGTTGATGCCTTCAGGCCAACTTGAGATCACCTCCACTAGACCAGGTCTTTCAAGATTTCCCATTTGAGCTCTCTGTGTTATCAGAGCCATCCACTTAGACCAGGTTGAGTCTGTGGCATGATGTGGTGTGGAGCCCTTACCTTTGAACATCCAATTCAAAACTGGTAATCTGGGAGCTAGAAGAAGTTGTGATTCAGTTCCAATCACTTCAGAAGATGCTTTTACTCCTTCATAGGCAGCTAAAATTTCTTTCTCTGTTGGAGTATAATTAGCCTCTGAACCTCTGTAACCTCGACTCCAGAAACCAAGAGGTCGTCCACGTGTCTCACCTGGACCTTTTTGCCACAAGCACCAGGTTGGACCATTGTCGCTTGCAGCCGTGTACAAAATGTTCTTAATGTCTGGACCATCTCGGACAGGTCCCAGACCCATTGCTTGAATCACCTCTTGTTTTATCTGGTCAAAGGCTGCTTGTTGTTCAGGTCCCCAGTGATAATGGTTTCTCTTTCGAGTCACATCATACAGAGGTTTCACAATCTGACTATATCCAGGAATGTGCAGTCTCCAAAATCCCACTATCCCCAAGAAACGTAGGGTCTCTTGCTTGTTTGTGGGACTTGCCATGGTAGAGACTCTATTTACCACATCCACTGGAATGTGTCAGCGTCCATCCTGCCACTTCACTCCCAGAAACTGAATCTCTGTGGTAGGTCCTTTCACCTTGTCTCGTTTGATGGCAAAACCTGCATTGAGAAGAATGTCAATGATTTTGTTACCTTTCTTGAAGACTCCCTCAGCAGTTTTACCCCAGACGATGATATCATCGATGAACTGGATGTGTTCTGGAGCACCGCCTTTCTCCAGAGCATCGTGGATCACTGCATGACAGATACTTGAGCTGTGGATCCAGCCCATTGGCAGTCTGTTGAAAGTGTATTGGATTCCTCTCCCGGTGAAAGCAAACTGAGGCCTGCATTCCTCTGCTATGGGAATAGAGAAAAATGCATTAGCAATGTCTATGGTAGCATACCATTTGGCCTCTTTGGATTCCAGCTCATACTGTAGCTCCATCATGTCTGGTACTGCTGCACTCATAGGTGGTGTCACTTCATTTAGGGCTCGGTAGTCTACCGTCAGACGCCAGTCTCCATTCTGCTTCCGCACAGGCCACACTGGACTGTTGAAAGGTGAATGAGTTTTGCTGATGACTTTCTGACTTTCCAACTGACGAATCAGATTCTGAATGGGCAACAAAGAGTCACGGTTGGTTCTGTATTGTCTGTGATGCACAGTCTGAGAAGCAACCGGCAATTTAATGTCCTGTATCTTATGTTGTCCCACAACTGCAGATTCATCAGAAAGTTCAGGTCTGGCAGATAGCTTCAATTTTTGTCCATCAATTTCTATTGAAGCTACTCCAAAAGCCCATTTGTAACCTCTAGGGTCTTTGAAACGCCCTTCTCTCAGAAAATCAATTCCCAAAATACAAGGTGCGTCAGGTCCGGTCACAACTGTATGCTTCCTCCATTGTTTACCAGTTAAACTTATATTAACCTCTACCTTACTTAACTCTTGAGATCCACCAGTGACTCCCAGAATAGTTATAGACTCTGATCCCTGATAATTTGATGGTATTATGGTGCACTGAGCTCCTGTGTCAACCAAGGCCCTGTACTTCTGAAATTGTGAAGTGCCAGGCCACTGGATGTACACATCCCAATAGATTCTGTTATCTCTGTTATCCCTCTCCTCCCCCTGGCGGGAGGCAGGGCACCCCTAGTTATGGGGAACATGCGCACATGTGCATTGCACATAGTTTGCTGGGTTATAACTTTGCATGTTATAACTGGAGCCACTGTTGGAGCCATAAGAGTCGTTCTGGGGAACTGTGGAAGTAACAGCTACCCTTCTGGTATTGCTACCTCGGGTTCTGCCACTTTGCAATTCCCTCAGTCTCCTGAAAAGATTAGAAGTTGGTTGGCCATCCCAGCGGTTCATGTTCTCACCAAACTGATCACGCAGAGTTATCCAAATAGTTCTACGTGATTGCCTTGGTGGTCTGTTTTGGAACGACCTGTTTTGGAATGTCCTGTTTTGGAATGACCTCCTTGGAGGACATGTGTTCCTCACAGATGAAACTTGTACCCACCTGGAGGAAGAATTGAAATTATCCCTTTGTGCCAATTGGGATATGGAATTTCTAAATTCATCTTTTAACTCTCTCATGCAATTCTCAATTTTTCCAGACAGAGTTTCAATGGCTGAAACCAAAGAACCACGTGTCATGCTATCCTCCAATTGTCTCATTTGATCACTGAATTGGCCAACCGTAGGAGAAGCTCCACCATAACTTCTTGACACAATTCTGCTTGCCAGAATGTTTGCATAATTGGAAGGAGCAAGTTTGATGATCTTTTTAGCAAGACCAATACCCGCAGGAATGTCATCAGGATTCAGAGTTTCATGTTCACCATAGAGTAGCTCTCTAACAGCAAATTCTCTCAAGCGCTTAATTCCCTCATCTATGGTAGTCCAGGGTTTAGGATTCCATGGAAGATCATCTCGGGAAGGGTATCTCAGGGCAACCGCTATTAAAAGGTGTATCCACAGTTTAACCTTACCGAGAGCTTCGCCTAGATATCTATCTATTCCATTGTCCCTTGAGAGAGTTCCTAACTGAGCTGCTGACTTGTCTCCAACTGTTAGAGCTGAGGCACCTGTATCATAACACCTACTAAGCCAAGCTAGAACTGGCTCCTTATCTGCCCTGGTGAAATCTTTACGGACATTTCGCAATTCCTCGCGGGCGAAGAACAGTCTGAAATATCATCTTCATCTTCATCTCCCTGAATTCTTTGTCCATAAAATCCTGCTGTCATTCTCCTAAGGATCTCTTTAAGCTGAGAACCACCTTTGCCAGCTGCTTTCCTAACTTCATCTCTATCCTGCTTTGATCTCACTAGGTTAGCTAGATCTTTAAAACAAACTTTCTCTTCCTCCTGAGCAGGATATTTAGAGTAGAGGGCCCCTCACCAGGATCAGTCTCCAACTCTTCTTCTCCATCTTTGGCCTTTCCACCTCTAGTCTTTAAAACAGCCACCTTAACTGGAGCTGTGTTTGAATTTACAGCCACCTTAATAGAAGCTGACAAGTCCTGAGATAAATCAGCTGCTGAGGCAGTGATTTCCGGTCCCACTGAGGGAGTGGGTGGAAGTGACGTTGCTCCATTACTGGCCGATGGAGAAGAAGAAGGAGAAGGAGTAGGTGCCATGTTGATACCAGCCGATGCCCTTGGCTGCTTGCTAGAATCAGCAAAGTCATTTAGAGCTGCTTTACCAATTAACTTTTTAGCCTTCTTTTTAACTGACACGGGTTCTCCACAGTCCTCATCACTAGATGACTCTGGGACTGATCGAGAGCCACGGCGTTTTCTTTTTGATCTAGTTTTAATAACAAAACAAGCTCTGGACACCTTTCTCTCTTGCCGCAAAGAGACCAGCAGATACACATTAATTATCACTGAGAGCAGGATTATACACATGAAATAAATCACCTTTGGATCCCAGGCGTCACCTAAAGTTACTGTCTCCTCAGGCGGAATCTTAAAACACTTTATCTCAATTGGGAGAGTGGTGGAGGTAACATTCCTGTATCTCACTGGCCATAAGATATTAATACATTTTCCATACCATAATTTAACTCTATACATAACCCACATATAAATTGTCCGCACCAAATATTTACCCAGGTAATCCAAAATCAAACCCAAACAATACCTGTAAATCAGAGCCCCAAAAATTGAAAAGAATAATCGCTCCACAAACCACAATACCTTCATGTTTGCTAATTCAGCTGGAAAACACTAAATCAATCAAATAATAAATTAAACTAATTATCTGCCGCACGTTGGGTACGCCAATAAAAAAAATGTGGTGGGTTTGGAAGGGGTAAGGCCAAGAAGCCTCCTCCCTTCCCCCTTGTAAAGTAAAAGGGAAAAAAAAATTGAAGGGAAAGGAAAAAAAACTCGCAAGCTGAATTAGCAAAGCAGTGGAGCTATATTTACAAAGCAATGTAGGGTTTGCAGGGGAATATTTACAAATTTACAATATCTACAATATATACAAAGATATACAACAGAGTAACACAGAAATGAGAGTGACCCCCCTCTGGACAGAGGGGGTTCCCCACCTCCGCTCTCCCCTCTCTGCCCCCCTTTCCCCAGAGTGGGATAGGAAGAGAGAGAAAAGAGAGGAAAAAAAAATGTTAGAAGCAGTTTGTGTTAATTGGAAAGGAGTTAATATACAGGCCTGGTATCTTGTTTTCAAGGCCAAGGCCTTGGCAGAAAGCCCAGCACAGAGACAGAGCTGCAGAGCTGCTGCACCGTGGAAAGGCAGAAGCAAGACTGAAGATAGGGTGCCGGAGTGCCCAGGATAGTCCCAGCTCACTCCCAGTTCAGAGGGTGCTTCCTCCCACTTTACCAATGAAATAGTTTAGATTATTCTTTTCCGTTTACCAACTTCCGTCCACCATATTCCCTTTCTTAAGGGGGCAACGTCAACCGGCCACACAAGGCCAAGCCATCGCTGGCGGTATCAGGAAGATGTTGATGAAGGGGATCGAAAACGCCGAGCCGCAAGTTTCGCCGCTTTTTTTTTTTTTTAAATGGGTTTCTCCGCTGGGCGCGGGCGACTGTGGCGGTGTGTTAATAAACACGGTGTGCTGGCCAAGATGGCGGAGGTGGCGTCTCCTTTGTCTAATTCTTAATGCGTAGCGACCTCCATTTTGATTTTGCGCGCCTTATCAGTTCGATCAGGATTCGCTTCTGCCGCTATTGACGTGGCAGGAGCAGATTTTTCCACGCAAAAGGACAGTAATAGAGAGCCATGATTCGTGTAGAAGGAGTAGCGGGCAATTGAAATTGAGGAGGATGCTGACAGAGCGGCAGACGATGTGCAAGGAGAGACGGGGGGGGAAGGGGGAGGCGGAGGGCGGGGAGTGCCTTCCGAGTCTCTCTTTCTCGTCTCGGTTAGAACCAAACGCCGCAGCAGCTGAATCGGGAGTAGCCTGCTCTGCTTTTTTCGATTGCAATGTCCGTGACGATCCGTCACACGGTGCTATAGCGAAAAGCTGCTTTTTTAAGCATTTAGCACCTCATCCCACAGCTGGGCTGCAATTTTGTCCCATGCTTCGGAAGCAAAAGCTTAATTGCCGTGGGGATGACTCTGGGCACAGGCTAATAGCCCTTTTACGATCCCAGAATTGCCAGTAATACCTCTCACGGAGAGGATAGGTGGAAGGCATTTAGCACAGCCTCTTCTGTGGTGGCGTGCTTCCCCTTGCCTCTCCCCGGTCGCTCACCGGGCCACGGTGAGATTGACTTCCTTTGTGAGCGCGTGCGCGCACGCTGCTAATTTTCCAGCACCGGGGCAGTGCTGTCCGACCGGCTTTCCATATCGCTCGGACGTACCTCTGTGCTGAGTCGATCAGTATGGTACTCCGAGGATCCCTTGTCCATGAGTTCAGGTTTATTCGGGCGCCAGATGTAGACGACGGAGATAGGAATCAATACGGCTGACCAATATGATCGAGTATTGTTCCTTTATTGTTCCAGTGTTGCAGGCCAATGGTGCAGGCCTGAGGTGCAGGCCTATGGAGCAGGCCTGTAGTGCAAGTATAGCACGGTAAAGTGTAGAAGAAACAGGAGACAGGAAAGGCAGAAGAAGAAGTGCGTAGCAAGGCAACTGCTATGACTTATATAAACTCGGAGTGCCTCGTTGGCATAGCTCCATTGGTTCCCTCTGAGTGACCACACATTGCACTATTACAGATTATTGGTCCAACTACTAATGACACAACGAGGTTGTTGATGCAGGTGCATATCCTGTTGTCCCAAGATAACTGTCCATGTTTATAGCTACCAGTGTCTTGTTTTAGTTACATGCTGCAGGCACAGCACTGTTTTGCTACACTGCTAGCTAACTCTGCATTTATGGCCTACCACCATGTCAGGCTCTAGGCCTGCACTGCCAGATTGCCCACACTGCTCGTCGCTGGCATTGCCACACCGCTCCCCCCTTCCTCTCTCCCAACATAGAGGAAAAAAAGGGAAGGAGCAAATCCACCCAACAATAATTTGGAGTCAGCTTGGAAGTAGAGAGATAAAGAGTTTTCCTTAAACCAACATTACATATATATATATATATATATATATATATATATATATATATATATATATATATAAAACAATAACAGGTGAGGTTTACAAGGGCAAGGAAAAAGGATAGATGGGACTGGGATGAAGAGGAAGAATACAAAAGCAGTCTCTCTCGGAAGAGGCGCATAGGCAACAGGGAGAATGATCAGGCCTGACCATGTGGCAGAGGAGCAGGAAGGCAGCCACAGTAGCTCTCCTCCAGGAGAGGCAGGAGCCAAAAGGAGCCCTAAAGACTGCAATGTCTGTCTTTTTATAGCCTAGCAGGGCAGGGAGGAGGGAATGGAACAGACAGTTTCCCAGGGGGAAAAACGCCCTGTAGGGAGGGCAAAGCACCCGCAAGCCCTCCACCCTGTTTCTTTTCTTTTCAGAATGGGCGTTAACCCACTACACTGTTCTTATTGAGTCTCCCTCCACTGTGGTCGAGTACTGTTTTGCTCCTGGGTCATTCTCTTTCTGTTATATTCCTCCCTGTTTGTGTAAAATTGTTTAAATTATTGTAGTTGGCCAAATAGTGTACATTCCCATTGTAAATATACCTAAGCATACATCAAACCTTCTGATACTTTGGCAATTTTAATATTTATAAAGGTTATTAATATTTTTATTAATATTGCTGTATCCTTTATAATGAAGGACAAAATATATCCCTTTTCTAACAATACTTTGTAGATAAGATAGAGCAGTATGTGAAGATACCACCACCCAAGATATTAAATAATGAAATATATAAAATAGACATTTTGTTATAATGTCATTAATTATATAACATACTCAACCATGATTATAAGTACTGAAACTAGTCTTCTGCTTCCAAATTTTCATATTGTAATCAAAGAAATCTTTGGCAGATAGAGCATTCAGGCTTGAATAGATGCAAGCTCCTGCTTCTGTCATGGCTTTTGGAAGTTGGGATTTTATCTTGAATATATTTAGGCATACCACTCATATGGGGATTTTCCTTCAGAAATACCTATGAAATTCCCAGTGACTATATTGTGAATTTAGTCCACTAAATGTAAGTGTTCTATACTGCATTTCACCATCCCCCCAAAATTCAGCCATCTCCTCTGTTTTCCACCTGGCAAAACTCTCGAAGAAATAAAGATAATCATCTGAATTCATAAACCTCAGCCACGGTGAACTATATCTATTATAATTATTTCCCATAGAGTTTGTGCCAACTATAATTTTTTCCACCCTTTTTAAATTCAGAATTGAAAATCCTATGCAACACACACTTCTTTCTGAGAGTGTCTCTTAAAGAATGTACTTGTAGATAATCAGTGTATATGATACTCTTTCACTGATAACAAGCTGCTTCATAACTGATTAGCTTCTATATTCACCTGATTGAAACCACTGAAAGACTATGAAAAATGAAGTTTCAATAACTCACAACAAAATGTGAAAAAACCTGCTTGCATGCAAAACTTCAGAAAGAACAACAGTCTGATCATTCAGGCCTCTGATATGTGCACTAACAGCTTCAAATTAAGGCTAGAGCCTGGACTGTTAAGGGCATTCAAGCTGTATCGTATATGTAATAATGCCACACATCATCATAAGGAAACAGTTTGAAAATGACACAAATGATTGTTATGAACGGGCTGCCCAAGAAATGCCCCCCCACTTCCCTGAGTGGATGTAAAACTATATTACCTTCTTTTTGGTCATTCCTAACCCTGCTTCTTGTTTGAGGTGGTGAACGAGCAGGAAGGGGGGCTGTCAGTTGCAGGGGACCCCTGTTCGGGTTCTGGTAAGGTGGTGATGAATTATCCAAAGGTTCACCTTTCTCCTTTTCCTTGTCCTTATCCTCAGTTGTTAATGTAAATATGGGAACAGGGGTAGGGCATGAGGCCCTAATCCAAACAGCAGCATATTCAGCTTCTTCCTTACTAAAAAACTTTTTAGAATTCACATGATGGTTCAAAACTTGGCAAATCCAATCATCAAAAGATCCAAGTATGAGCCAAAACACATAAGGTCTTAATAGTTATTTCGGCCATACTTGCATACAGTAGAAAACCATTTTTTCCTTTGATTTTCCTTTTCTCAACTTGTCATTATCCCAATACTGTAACATGATCCCTAACACACTCTCTGGGGGAATGGGAGTGAGTTCTGATGACTTGCTTTTCTTTTGTCCCATTCTCATAATCACTAATCACTGACCGGGGAATGCAAAGGAGCCACAGGAGTGAGAAAGCCATCTCCAAGCATTGGCAGTTGAGAGTGCCGGCTCCTAGCCACTAGATGCTAAACCACCAGAATCTCCTGGTTACCACAATACAAATGCTACATTCTTTCACAGTGCTGGTTCAGCTCCCTGTGAATGACAGATCCCTCACTATGCCGATTCCTTGTGAAAGTCAAAACCACAGAAAAACTCACAAATGCCACAGCCCAGATCCCCCGCCTGCTTGCAGAAGTCCGAGACCATGGAAGCCCGAAATTCCTGAACCAGGTCCCTCAAACCGAGGTCCCCCCAGGAAACCGGGATGTCAGGATACCAAAAACTCCTGAACCATGTCCCTCACTGCTGGAACACCAGAAACCAGGTTGCAGCGCTGGCCACCCAATCCCTACGGACGACCAGTCTCCACAGCCCCTAGACTGTAGAAACAATGCTGCACCTCTGTGACCATTTGAGGCTACACCTTTAAGAAAGAGACACTGTGACTGAATGTTTTATAAAAAAAGGACAAGTCTAAACTAATTTCATTTGTGGATTGGTAGAGTACTGCCTTAAGTTTTGATTCCCGCAGAGACTTTTCTCAGTCTTGCATTTTTTCCTCCTTTCACAGCTTGCGGCTTCTAGGCTTTCTGCCAGACTGACCTTGGACTGATAACTGTGAGGCCTGCAAAAACTTACTAACATTTTGCTCTAATTATAACTGCTTTCAATTAACAACTGCTCCTTTTCTCTCTTTCTAACCCTCTCTGGGGGAAAAGGGGAGAGAAGGGGATACAGAGGAGGAGCCCTCCTCCTGGTGGGGGAGGGGAATCTCATTCCTGTGTTACTTTGCTGTATATTTCTGTGTATATATTGTAAATACTGTAAATTGTGTGTATATATATATATCCTGCAGTCCCACTTGTAAATACAGCACATTCCTTTGCTCATCTGGCTGTGGTTTTCTTTCATTTTTTTTCCCTTCACTTTGTGGGGGGGAGAAGGCTGAGGCCTTCCCCTCAACCCGTGACAACCTCACAGCCCAAATTCTCCAGGGCTGTGAAGAACTCCTGGCTACCACCTAGAATCCTGGAATCCCCACTCACAGAGTCTTTTGTCTTTATCTATACTCTGCTTGCATTTTATCTTCATTGCTTTTGGCCTTCACCCTATCCTTATAGCAACAAATGGTGACCCTTGACATGTGACAGAGGAAGTGACTTGACATTTGTGTTGCAGGTGCAGCAATGGTGATGGAGCCCAGTGTAGTTGAGAGCAGAGGGGATACTGCTTTTTGGTCCTGACCTGAACTTTGACACCTGCCCGGGTGAGGTAGGTGAGCCACTGGGAACATCATGGGTCAGGCGTTAACAAAGGATGAGGACTTAGTCCTTGGAACCTGGAAATAGTTATTGAAACATAGGGGTCTAAAAGTTAAAGATTTCAGATTAAGAAGATTACTCTTATGGGGCAAGCAGCAAGGATTTGAGCCTTCTTCTATTACAGCCTTCAGCGTTACTGCCTGGCACAAGCTAGGTAGTTGCTTGTGGGACGCTATCTCAAAAGCAGTCAAGGAACTGGTTGATATGGCTATTACCTGGCACCTGATTAGTGATGCACTAAAAGATGTTAAGCAGGAGTAGGAGGAAGAAGAGGAGGAAATTATGGGGGAATTGAAAGAGAAAGGGATTAACTTGGCTATGGGGGAGACGAATAAATCAGTAGAGGACACGCCAACATCCTCTGCACCCTCTAACCCAGCCCTGTCTGGCTGCTCAAGAGTAGATTCAACAGTGCAACACATAACAAACGTTGCTGAGAAGCAGCTCTCTCCTAATGATCAACATAAGTTCCCTATGAATTGGAAAAGTCTCAAAGATTTTGCAAAAATGCCACTGCCTTATCAATCTCCTAGAGAGCACCTGAAAGAACATGTAAAAAAGGAGGAATGTAATCAGCATAACAATCTACAGACTTCACATCAATTGCTTTTACAACAGCAATTACCCCATCTGCCATCTGAAAGCGACAATGAGAGTGAGGGAGAAACTGTAAATCATAGTGTGACTGTGTCCATGAGAAAGAATGCTGAGAACCGAGAGGGAGGTGGGCATTGGTCTGCACCTTAAAAAGTACCTCCCTGTAGTGCGACTCTTACTCTGCGTTTGGCAGCGAAGTTTTGGCAGCAAGTTCGCCAGAAAGTTGCTGATGTGGGTGACTGGGGTTTGGTAGAAATCTTGTATGCACCACATATGTCTGTTAAAACAGAGGAGGTTTTCTTCTATGGGTGTTTCAGATGATCCTATGGCTTTCCCTGTGGAAAAAGCAGCTCCAGGATCAGGGCAGCAAGATAATCACGTGGTCCTCATCCACACGAAGGGTCAGATGGATGAACCCAGAAATTACAGGCCAGTCAGCCTGACCTCAGTGCCAGGAAGATGATGGAGCAGATTATCCTGGCAGCAATAACTGCACACGGCAAGGATGGCCAAGGGCTTAGGTCCAGCCAACAAGGATTTAGGAAGGGCAGGTCCTGCCTCTCCAACCTGATCTCCTCCTATGATCAGGTGACCCGTCTGGTGGATGTGGGGAGGCCTGTGGATGTGGTCTACCTGGACTTCACAGTATCACAGTATCACAGTATCACAGTATCACTTAGGTTGGAAAGGACCTCGAGGATCATCGAGTCCAACCTATCAACACAGACCCCATGACTAGACCATGGCACCAAGTGCCACATCCAATCTCCTCTTGAACGCCTCCAGTCTAAACCTCCCCTGGTGCAGCCTGAGACTGTGTCCCCTTGTTCTGGTGCTGGTTGCCTGGGAGAAGAGGCCAACCTCTTCCTGGCTACAACCACTTTTCAGGTAGTTGTAGAGGGCAATGAGGTCACCCCTGAGCCTCCTCTTCTCCAGGCTAAACAATCCCAGCTCCCTCAACCTCTCCTCATAGGGCTTGTGTTCAAGGCCTCTCACCAGCCTTGTTGCCCTTCTCTGGACACGCTCAAGTGTTTTGATGTCCTTCTTAAACTGAGGGGCCCAGAACTGGACACAGTACTCATGGTGTGGCCTAACCAAAGCAGAGTACAGGGGCACAATGACCTCCCTGCTCCTGCTGGCCACACTATTCCTAATGCAGGCCAGGATGCTATTGGCCCTCCTGGCCACCTGGGCACACTGCTGGCTCATATTCAGGTGGCTGTCGATCAGCACCCCCAGGTCCCTCTCTGTTTGGCAGCTCTCCAGCCACTCCGACCCCAGCCTATAGCTCTGCATGGGATTGCTGTAGCCAAAGTGCAGCACTCGGCACTTGGACTTGTTGAATGCCATCCCATTGGACTCTGCCCATCTGTCCAGTCGGTCGAGGTCCCTCTGCAGAGCCTTTCTACCCTCTAACTGACTAACATCTGCCCCTAACTTGGTGTCATCTGCAAACTTGCTGATGACTGACTCGACCCCTTCATCCCGATCATCGATGAATATGTTGAAGAGGACAGGGCCCAGCACTGATCCCTGGGGGACACCACTGGTGACTGGCCTCCAGCTGGATGTGGCACCGTTCACTACCACTCTCTGGGCCCGGCCCTGCAGCCAGTTCCTAACCCAGCACAGAGTGTAATGGTCCAATCCACGGGCTGACAGCTTAGTAAGCAGTTTGCTGTGGGGGACGGTGTCAAAGGCCTTACTGAAGTCTAGGTAGACCACATCCACAGGCCTCCCCACGTCCACCAGGCGGGTCACCTGATCATAGAAAGAGATCAGGTTGGAGAGGCAGGATCTGCCCTTCCTAAATCCATGTTGGCTGGACCTGAGCCCTTGGCCATCCTTCAGGTAGGCTCGCTTAACAGCTGTGTCAGGAAGCAGTCCTCCATTTGCTTCAGGAATCTTCTGGACTGCCTCCTCCCTGCTGAATTAAGTTCCCAGCAGATATCTGGGAGGTTGAAGTCACCAACAAGGACAAGATCTGATGATCTTAAGACAGCGTCCAGTTGCTTGTAGAACAACTCCTCAGCCTCCTCATCATGGTTGGGTGGTCTGTAACAGATTCCAATCAGGATGTCAGACTTGTTAGGCTGTCCTCTGATTTTAACCCACAGGCTCTCAACTCCCTCATCTTCCACCTCAAGTTGTGTGGCAGAGAGTGACTCCCTAATATACAGAGCCACCCCTCCTCCTCTTCTCCCTCGCCTGTCTCTCCTAAAGAGCCTGTAACCCCCCAGTGTAGCACTCCAGTCGTGGGTGCTGTCCCACCAAGTTTCTGAGATGGTGACTACATCATCGTCGCCCTGATGGATTAGGACCTCCAACTCCTCTTACTTATTGCCCAGGCTGCGTGCATTGGTGTACATGCATCGCAGCTGGGTTCCTGACTTCTCAACTGACCCTACCTTGTGCCCTACTCTTTCCTCTGCAGAGGGACCGATTGCCTCACCCACCCCCTTCAGACCTAGTTTAAAGCCCTCCTAATGAGCCCTGCCAACTCCAGTGCCAGGACTCTCTTACCCCTTCTAGATAGATGCACCCCATCGGGACCCACCAGGTCAGGTGCAGTGAAAGTTGTCCCCTGGTCAAAGAACCCAAAGTTCTGCCTTTGGCACCATCCCCTGAGCCAATTGTTGATGGTGTGGGTTCTCCCGTTCCTCTCAGTGTACACCCCTGCCACTGAGGGAACTGAGCAGAACACCACTTGAGCTCCTGCCCCATCAATCAATTGTCCAAGGGCCCTGAATTCCTTCTTAATTGCCCTGGTGCCCTTACTGTCAATCTCATCGCTCCCAACCTGTATCACCAGCAGAGGGTAATAGTCAGTGGGCTGGATTAATTTAGGGAGTCTCTTTGCAATGTCCCTAACCTGTGCCCCTGGTCGGGAGCAGACCTCCCTGTGGGATGGGTCGGGACGACATATGGGTCCCTCAGTACCCCCCAGGAGAGAGTCCCCAACAACTATAACCCTTCTCCTTTTCTTTGTGGAGCTGGTCGTTATAGCTGGTGAGGACCGCTTGGCCTTAGGCTCCCCTCTGGATGCCTTCTCCTCTGCCTCAGCCCTCTCATCTTTACTGCCCTCAGCCTGCAGGGCCTCATACTTATTATGCAAGGGCAGCGGAGGAGGAGGAGAGGTTTGGAGTGGATTTCTCTTGCCACCCCTGGCAGGGACCTGTTTCCATCCCTCTCTGTTTCCAGGGACCCTTCCCTCAGCAGGGGAGATTTGCAGAGCCTTCTCCCACAAATATAACTCCCTTTCACTTTCCCTTATTGTCCTTACCCTAGGTACCTCCTCCTTCAACTTGGCCACTTCATCCTTCTGCTCTGCCACCAGACTGAGGAGAAAATTGACCTGCTCACACCTGACACAGCTGTACTCTCCCACCCCCTCTATTCCAAGTGCCAGGCTGAATGAAGCACTCTCTGCAGCTGGCAGCCTGGACTCCAGCATGTTGGTAAAACAGCTCTGTCTGGGCAGATGCTGCTTTTTTACCTTCCGTCTGAGTGACGACCATGGTGCAACGTTTGAGGATTTTGTGATTGGGTTTTGTTGTTGGAGGAAGAATTGAAATTATCCCTTTGTGCCAATTGGGATATGGAATTTCTAAATTAATCTTTTAACTCTCTTATGCAATTCTGTATATCACCAGACATAGTTTTAATGGCCGAAACCAAAGAAACACGTGTCATGCTATCCTCCAATTGTCTCATTTGATCACTGAATTGGCCAACCATAGGAGAAGGTCCACCATAATTTCTTGACACAATTCTGCTTGCCAGAATGTTTGCATAATTAGAAGGAGCAAGCTTGATGATCTTTTTAGCAAGACCAATACCCACAGGAATGTCATCAGGATTCAGAGTTTCATGTTCACCATAGAGTAGCTCTCTAACAGCAAATTCTCTCAAACGCTTAATTCCCTCATCTATGGTAGTCCAGGGTTTAGGATTCCATGGAAGATCATCTCAGGAAGGGTATCTCAGGGCAACAGCTATTAAAAGGCGTATCCACAGATTAACCTTACCGAGAGCCCTGCCTAGATGTCTTATCTATTCCATTATCCCTCGAGAGAGTTCCTAACTGAGCTGCTGACTTGTCTCCAACCATTAGAGCTGGAGCACCTGTATCATAACACCTACTAAGCCAAGCTAGAACTGGCTCCTTATCTGCCCTGGTGATATCTTTACGGACATTTCGCAATTCCTCACGTTGTGAGGAACACTCTAAAATATCATCTTCCTCCTCTTCTACCTAAACTTTTTGTCCGAATAATCCTGCTGTCATTTTCTCAAGGATCTCTTTAAGCTGAGAACCACCTTTGCCAGCTCCTTTCCTAACTTCATCTCCATCCTGCTTTGATCTCACTAGGTTAGCTAGATCTTTAAAACAAACCTTCTCTTCCTCCTCAGCAGGATTCCTTGGAGTGGAGGGCCCCTCACCAGGATCAGTCTCCAACTCTTCTTCTCCATCTTTGGCCTTTCCACCTCTAGTCTTTAAAACAGCCACCTTAACTGGAGCTGTGTTTGAATTTACAGCCACCTTAATAGAAGCTGACAGGTCCTGAGATAAATCAGCTGCTGGGGCAGTGACTTCCCGTCCCACCAAGGGAATGGGCGGAAATGACGTTGCTCCGTTAATGGCTGATAGAGAAGAAGGAGGAGGAGAAGGAGTAGGCGCCATGTTGATACCAGCCGCCGCCCTTGGCAGCTTGCCAGAATCAGCAGTAAAGTCATTTAGAGCTGCTTTACCAATTAACTTTTTAGCCCTCTTTTTAACTGACAGAGATTCTCCACAGTCCTCGTCACTAGATGACTCTGGGACTGATCCAGAGCCACGGCGTTTTCTTTTTGATCTAGTTTTAATAACAAAACAAGCTCTGGACACCTTTCTCTCTCACCGCTAAGAAATCAGGAGATACACGATAATTATCACCAGCAGCAGAATTACAGATACCAAATAAATCACCTTTGGATCCCAGGCATCACCTAAAGTTACTGTCTCCTCAGGCGGAATCTTAAAACCCTTTATCTCAATTGAGAGAGTGGTGGAGGTAACATTTCTGTATCTCGCCGGCCATAATAAATCAATACATTTTCCATACCATAGTCTAACCCTACACATAACCCACATATAAATTGTCCGCACCAAATATTTACCCAGGTAATCCAAAATCAAACCCAAGCAATATCTGTAAACCAGAGCCCCAAAAATTGAAAAGAATAATCGCTCCACAAACCACAACACCTTCATGTTTGCTAATTCATCTAGAAAACACTAAATCAATCAAATAATAAATTAAACTAATTATCTGCCGCACGTTGGGTAAGCCAAGAAAAAAAAAATGTCGAGGGTTGGAAGGGTAAGGCCCAAAAGCCTCCTCCCTCCCCCCTGTAAAGTAAAGGGAAAGAAAATTGAAGGGAAAGAAAAAAACTCACAGCTGAATTAGCAAAGCAAGGGGTGCTGTATATTTACAAAGCAATGTAGGATATGCAGGGAAATATATACAGATTTACAATATTTACAATATATACAAAGATATACAACAAAGTAACACAGAAATGAGAGTTTCCCCTCTGCTGAGGGGGTTCCCCACCTCCGCTCTCCCCCTCTCTCCCCCTTTTCCCCAGAGCAGGTTAGAAAGAGAGAGAAAGAGAAAAAAAGAAGTTAGAAGCAGTTTTGTGTTAATTGGAAAGCAGTTAATACAGGCCTGGTAGCTTATCAGTTTCAAGGCCAAAGCCTTGGCCGAAAGCCCAGCACAGAGAGCTGCTGCCCTGCGGAGGAGTGGAAGCAAGACTGATAGAGAAGTGCTGGAATGCCCAGGATACCCTCCTGCACTCCCAGTTCAGAAGGTGCTTCCTCCCACTCTACCAATGAAATTAGTTTAGATCCTTCTTTCCGTTTACCAACTTCTGTCCACCATATTCCCTTTCTTAAGGGGACAGCCTCAGCCAGTGACAGTTGGCAATTAGTGAAAGACAATGTAAATGCTGACTGCCAAAAAATCATTGAAGCATTGCCAGGTGAACCACCTGTAGCTGATATGGTAGCGGCCTGTTCAAAAGTTGGCAGCACTGATTTTAAGACTACTGCACTTGCAGCTGCCTTGAAATCAGGAGGCCCAGTAAGGTGTTTCATCTGTGGGAAAGAGGGACATGTGAAAACTAATTGTAAGCAAGTGAAAGCACATCTGGGAGTTAACTTGAAAAATTCTCCTTGTGCTCATTGTGGTAAGCCTGGTCATTATGCCAAACATTGCAAATCTAAATTTCATGCAAGTGGTCAGCTTTTGCTGGGAAATGGGAAGATGAACACAAAAGGGTGTGTGATGACACAAATATCTCCCAATGTCAGCAATCCGTTTCCAGCCAGGGCATAGCCAGGTCAGCAGGTCCAACCTCGTGCGACAGATTATCAGCCAGCACAAGGAGATCAGCAGGGATGGATGTATGCACAGCCTATGTAATAACTATTTCAGACACAAAGACACACAGGCTGCCTTTGGATGCTTGGGGGGCAATTGGTAATGGGCTCAGTGCTTTATTAATAGGACAATCTAGTGGTAGCCTTCAAGGAATAAACATACATGTAGGGGTAATTGATGCTGATTATGTTGGGCAAATATGTGCTTTAATATCCACTGCAACACCACCTATAACAATTCCTAAAGGGACTTGAATTGCTCTACTTGTATCTTTTGTGAGTCATGTTTCCAGAACAGAGCAGACTATCCATGGTGACAAAGGATTTGGATCGACAGGACCACCTTCAGTGTTATGGTCCCAGCAATTACTGAGAAGAGACCACAAATGACCTATGTGCTCTCCATGGACCGTGCTGCTCCTGCACAGATACGAGTCACAGGACTACTTGACACAGGATCAGATGTTACCATCATTGTGCAGCGTAACTGACCTATTGTCTGGCCACTGGTATCGAACAACATGAGTGTGGTAGGACTTGGTGGAGTTGCTAACAGTTTTCTGAGTGCTAAACCTGTTGTAATCACCAACCCTGAGGGACAAAAAGCTACTGTTAGACCATATGTGACCATAGCACCCCTTAATCTATGGGGAAGAGATTGTTTGGGGCAGTGGGGAGGAATGATTAATTGGGTGTGACCTTATCTAGGGTTGACATCCCCTAAATTGCATCCACTCTTAGAACTACTAAGAGGGGACTCAGACATTTCTGCACCACAAGTTCGAACTCCAGAAGCAAAGCAGATAATTGAAGAAGTGGAAAAAGCCATTCACAAAAAGAATGTATGGAGAATTGATTTGGCTGTATCAGTTCAGGTGTTTATTTAATAGATGATCTGATAAATTTTGCAATGCTAGCACAGTGGAATTCTGATTGGCAAGATCCTCCTCATGGTTTATAACGGGCATTTTTTTGCCTTTTAAAACCAAGAAAAGTGCTCCTGGCCTGTTTGAGCTTTTGGCTCAGATCATCATGAAAACAAAAGCTGTCAAGGGATCCAGGAAAAATTGTAATACCAGTGCAAAGTGAATATTTTTAATGGTGCCTTGCTAACAGTTCAGCATTACAAGCAGCAACAGCAAAATATGCAGGTCAAATTGGCTATCATATGCCTTCCTACCCATTAATAAAAATCGGTGGACAAATTCCATTTTCACAAAACCATTTCGTCACTTCGTCGGGCAGCTTCCTCGAGACAGCACCCAGACCAGCAACCGCCGGGGACCAGCCACTGCTCTCCTTTTCGGGCAGCGGGAATCGCCATCGCTGCCGTTTTGCCACGGGGAAGGAGCAGCCACCCTTTCACGTGGTCAGACTCGTGATCTCAGCAGCAGGAGCAGCTGAATTTAAAGGCTCTGCTGCGGCTCGGGGGGTTCACTTCATCAAGCAGCCCGTATTCTCTTGTACTCTCACGCGCCGCCCTTTTTTTTTTTTTTTTTTTTTTTTTTAAATTGGCAGTAGGTGCTGTGGCCAGGGACAGCCATGGTTGTAACTCGCAGCAAAATCTCCCTAAAAAAATCAGTGTCAACCCAGACTGAGGTAGAACAGAAGCAGGTAGCTGTCCAGGTATCTGGCTGTAGAGAATGCTGGAGCCTGGCACTTGAGACGCAGGGTAGTGGGGGCAACTCTTGTATAAGGTGTGAGCAGGTTGACTATCTGCTTAATATGGTGGCCAGACTGAGGGATAAATTTGCTAGCCTTAGAAATGTAAGGAAATGTAGGAAAGAGATGAACCAGAGGAGGAAGGAGATGGACCAAAGGAGGAAAGAGGTGAATCAGAAGAGGAAAGAGTTGAATCGGAGTAAGCAGGCTCTGCAGGCTCCCCCAGCAGAGGCTGGTTATTCAAAAAGCAGAGGGGAATGGACGCAGGTTCCTCTCAAAAGACGCAAAGTTAAACCTCCTTGCCTCCCCTCACCTTCCCCGCTGCTCTTAGAAAACAGATATGGAGCACTGGAAATTGAGGGTGAGGTGGTCCTGATGCCGGAGGACACACCATCTGGGGTTCTCCCTAAGGCTAAGCAGCCTAAGGTTAAACAGCCTAAGGCAAAGCAGCCTAAAGTCAAACAGTCTTCTGCTGGCATCAGGACCTGTTCCC
The DNA here is from genome assembly GCF_026170545.1 of Melanerpes formicivorus. Lineage (NCBI taxonomy): Eukaryota > Metazoa > Chordata > Aves > Piciformes > Picidae > Melanerpes > Melanerpes formicivorus. The sequence continues at coordinate 45,238,317 of NW_027142353.1, read as the reverse complement.
TCAATAAAAAGAGGAGGGTAATTGTTATTGGTGATTCCCTTCTGAGGGGAATGGAGGGCCCTATATGTTGGCCTGACCCATCTCATAGGGAACTCTGTTGTCTGCCAGGAGCCCAAGTTAATGATGTTACCAGTAGGCTGCCTAAACTGGTGCAGCCCTCTGACTACTACCCTTTACTAGTTATGCAGTTACGGAATGATGATGTTGCAACCAGAACTCCCAGGGCTATCAAAGATGACTTCAGGGCCCTGGGAGACCTGGTTGAGGGGTCAGGGGCACAAATAATTTTTTCATCAATACCCTTAACTGCAGGAGGGAATACAGTAAAGAACAGGTCAGCAGCTATAGTTAACAAGTGGCTTAGAGGCTGGTGCAGTCAAAAGAATTTTGGGTTTTTTGATATTGGGAAACTTTCTACTGCACCAGGCCAGCTGGCAACAGATAGAGTACATCTGTCCCAGAGAAGGGGAAAGATCACTGTATATGAGAACGGACTGTCCCCCAAAGATAAAAAGATCCTGGTTAGGGAATTGGCAGGTCTCATCGACAGGGCTTTAAACTAGTTTCAAAGGGGGAAGGGGCTGAAAATAGTACTCTCAGACAAGAGTCTGGGGGCGACAAGCTAGAGTCGGAGGTGAAACCAGCAGCCCAGCTGAAGTGCATGTACACTAATGCACAAAGCATGAGTAACAAACAGGAGGAGCTGGAAGCCTTGATGCAACAGGAAAATTATGATGTAGTTGCCATCACAGAGACGTGGTGGGACGACTCACATGACTGGAGCGCTGCAATTGACGCTTACAAGCTCTTCAGGAGAGACAGGCAAGGAAGAAGGGGTGGAGGGGTGGCCCTTTACATCAGGAAGGCACTAGATGCCATTGAGATGGAGATTAGGGACGATCGGGTTGAATGCTTGTGGATAAGAATTAGAGGGAAGACCAGCAGGGCAGACACCCTGGTTGGAGTCTGTTATAGACTACCCAACCAGGAGGAAGATGTTGACGAAGCATTCTATAGGCAGCTTAGGGCTGTCTCAAGATCTCCGGACCTTGTTCTCATGGGCGACTTCAACCTGCCTGACATCTGCTGGGAACTCAACACAGCAGAGAGGAGACAGTCTAGAAGGTTTTTAGAATGCATGGAGGACAGCTTTTTATCCCAGGTGCTGCGAGAGCCTACCAGGGGCAAGGCTATGCTTGACCTCCTCTTCACCAACAGGGAAGGACTGGTGGGCAATGTGGTGGTTGGAGGGTGTTTGGGGTCCAGTGACCATGAGATAATTGAATTCTCGGTTTTTGGTCAAGCCAAGAGGGGCGGCAGGAAGACCTCCACTCTGGACTTCCGGAGGGCAGACTTCGGGTTACTCAAGGAACTAATTCAGAGGGTTCCTTGGGATAAAGCCCTTAAAAACAAAGGGGTCCAGGAGAGCTGGACCTACTTCAAGGAAGAATTGTTGAAGGCACAGGGACAGGCTGTGCCAGTGTGCCAGAAGATGAGCCGCCGGGGCAGACGGCCAGCCTGGATGGTTCATGAACTTTTAATGGAACTGAGGGAAAAAAAGAGGGTGTATCACCTTTGGAAGAGAGGGGAGGCAACCCACAGAATGTTTAAGGATGTTGCTAGGTCTTGTAGGAAGAGAATTAGGGAGGCAAAAGCACACTTGGAGCTTAAACTGGCCTCTACTGTGAAGGACAACAAAAACTCCTTCTATAAATACATTAATAGTAAGAGGAAGGGGAAGGACAACCTCCACTCCTTGGTGGATACGGAGGGGAACATTATAACAAAGGATGAGGAAAAGGCAGAGATACTTAACACCTTCTTTGCCTCAATTTTTACTAGAAGGGCAGAACGTCTTCCTGACAGCTGGCCTGCAGAGCTGGCAGAAGGAGCCAGGGAGCTGCACAGTTTCCCTATGTTCCATGAGGAGGTGGTTGGAACTCTCCTTAGCAGCTTGGATCCCCACAAGTCCATGGGACCAGATGGGATTCATCCTAGGGTGCTGAGAGAGCTGGCAGAGGAGCTGGCCAAGCCACTCTCCATAATTTTCCAGCAGTCCTGGCTCACTGGAGAGGTCCCAGAGGACTGGAAGCTGGCCAACGTGGTGCCCATCCATAAGAAGGGCCGGTTGGATGAGCCAGGGAATTACAGGCCTGTCAGCCTGACCTCAGTGCCAGGCAAGATCATGGAACAGGTCATCCTGAGTGCAATCACACAACACTTACAGGATGGCCAAGGGATCAGGCCCAGCCAGCATGGATTTAGGAAGGGCAGGTCCTTCTATGATCAGGTGACCCGCCTGGTGGATGTGGGGAGGCCTGTTGATGTAGTCTACCTGGACCTGAGCAAGGTCTTTGACACCGTCCCCCATAGCAAACTGCTGGCCAAGCTGTCAGCCCATGGCTTGGACGGGAGCACACTGCGATGGGTTAGGAACTGGCTGGATGGCTGAGCCCAGAGAGTACTGGGGAATGGTGCCACATCCAGCTGGCAGCCAGTCACTAGTGGTGGGTCCCAAGGATCAGTGCTGGGCCCTGTGCTCTTTAACATCTTTATTGATTATCTGGATGAGGACATTGAGTCCATCATCAGTAAATTTGCGGACGACACCAAGCTGGGGGCAAGAGTTGATCTGCTGGAGGGTAGAGAGGCTCTGCAGAGAGACCTCGACAGGCTGGAGAGATGGGCAGAATCCAACGGCATGAGATTTAACACATCCAAGTGCTGGGTTCTGCACATTGGCCACAACAATCCCATGCAGTGCTACAGGCTGGGGTCAGAGTGGCTGGAGAGCAGCCAGACAGAGAGGGACCTGGGGGTGCTGGTTGATGGTAGGCTGAACATGAGCCTGCAGTGTGCCCAGGCAGCCAAGAGGGCCAATGGCATCCTGGCCTGCATCAAGAACAGTGTGGCCAGCAGGAGCAGGGAGGTCATTCTGCCCCTGTACACTGCACTGGTTAGGCCACACCTCGAGTACTGTGTCCACTTCTGGGCCCCTCATTTTAGGAAGGGTGTTGACTTGCTGGAATGAGTCCAGAGAAGAGCAACAAAGTTGGTGAGGGGTTTGGAACACAAGCCCTATGAGGAGAGGCTGAGGGAGCTGGGGCTGCTTAGCCTGGAGAAGAGGAGACTCAGGGGTGACCTTATCACTCTCTACAACTACCTGAAGGGAGGTTGTAGACAGGCGGATGATGGTCTCTTCTCCCTGGCAGCCAGTATCAGAACAAGAGGAGACAGTCTCAGGCTGCTCCAGGGGAGGTTCAGGTTGTATGTTAGGAAGAAGTTCTATACAGAAAGAGTGATTGCGCTATGGAATGGGCTGCCCAGGGAGGTGGTGGAGTCGCCGTCATTGAAGGTGTTCAGAAGGAGACTTGATGGGGTGCTTGGTGCCATGGGTTAGCTGTTTGGGTGGGTTGGATTGGTTGATGGGTTGGACACAATGATCCTGAAGGTCTCTTCCAACCTGGTTTGGTTTATTCTATTCTAATAAAGGTTTATTCTATTTCAGTCAATCTAACCCTGTGTTTGGTCCCACAGTTTTCACTGATAGCTCAGGAAAAACAGGAAAAGCAGCTATCATGTGGTATGATGGTGGTCAATGGCAAAACAGCATGAAATGCCAAGAAGGCTCTCTTCAGATTGTTGGGTTAAGGGCTGTGACTATGGTATTTCAGCAATTTCCTTGTCCTGTAAACATTGTTGCTGTTTCAGCCAATGTGGCTGGATTAGTGCAATGTTTAGATAAAGCTGTCCTTGGTCATGTTAATCATGAGAAGCTTTTTATAATTTTAAAACTGTTATGGACTGAAATTAAAAAACTTATGTGCTCCTTATTATGGTTTGTATATTAAGAGTCACACAAACTTGCCAGGTTTTTTGGTGAAGGGGAATGCAAAAGCAGATGCACTTGTGTCAGGTGTAGGAATGAGACCAATCCCAAATATCAAACAACAAGCAATAGCTTCTCATCATTTTTTTCATCAAGGTTATCATGCTCTAAAATGGCAATTTCAGTTGTCCAGTGCTGAAGCTCAAGGTATTGTTGCTGCATGTCCTGATTGTCAGGGCCAGCATATTCCTCACTATTCTGGTACTAACCCTAGAGGGTTGTGAGCCCTCCAGAACTGGCAAACTGATGTTACCCACATCGCTGAATTTGGTAGGTTAAAATTTGTTCATGTGTCCATTGATACATTCTCTTTGGTTATCATTGCTACTTCTCACACAGGAGAGACTGCCAAAGATGTTATTCATCACTGGCAGTGAGGTTTTTCTACTGCTGGAGTTCCTCTTCAGATAAAACTAGACAGTGGTCCAGTGTACATGTCTGGAAAGGTTAACTCATTTCTGCAGTCATGGGGTATAACTCACATTGCAGGTATCCCCCATCCTCCCACTGGACAAGGTATTGTTGAATATGCACATGGCACATTAAAACAACTGTTGGAAAAACAAAAAAGGGGAATGGCAGGGGATCCTCCAGAAGCTTGATTGAACAATGCTATGTATGCTCTAAATTTCTTGCACATTTCTGTTGATTCTTGGGAACCCCCAATACTGTGTCATTTTGACTCCTTAGCTACTACCAGCGGGATGCCTTCAGGAGCTAAAGTCAGGGTTCAGAATCTGCAAATAGGTCAGTGGTCTGATCCTTGTGACTTAATAACTTGGGGATGAGGGCATGTCTGTGTCTCAACAGATTCTGTACCATGCTGGGTTCCATCAAGATGGGTTAGACCAGCGTATTCATCAACCTCTGGACACTGACTGTTGCAGCAATTATGCAGATTCCAAAGCAATCACAGAAGAATGTGTAGATCACACTTGCTAACACCCTGAAACAAGATACGTTGCACCTCTCGGTATCAACACCAGCAAATCCTGCAAATCCTTTCAACACTTGCCTGGTGGGTGCCCAGTGAATGAATGGAAGGACATTGCCAAGAAGATTGAACCTCTGAACTTGAAGAGATCATTTTGTATACAATTTTTGTGGAATTTTGGTGAGGTGTTTGGAGGACTGATTTAGCATTGTGGGTTAGTAAAAACGGATTATTGTGTTATGTTTAATGTTACATCAGATGAAGCCACAAATGTTCAGGATGTTACCCTAGTGGGGAGGGAGTATTGAAACTGTAGTGCCTGCTGTAATCAAGCTACATTTATAAAAATGCCACTGCATTCTTATCTTCATTGTTTGCCTGCAGGTATTTTCCTTATTTGTGGGATAGAGCCTGGCCAGCCTTACCCTCATGGATGAGGAGAGGACCTTGCAGTCTTGGTTGACTGACTGTGTTAGCACCAAATGCATCTGATATTTACTTTAGAAAGAGGCAGAAGAACATTCATGCCTTTGAGAAGGATTGTAATGACAGCATTGATTTCTGGGGGAGGGAAAAAGTCATAATAATAGCCTCTGTACTCTCTCCAGGTGTGGCAGCATCTAAGGCACTAGGTACATTAAATAGAATGGGATGTTGGTTAGCAAAACAAGCTAGTGCTTCCTCTCTAGCCCTGAAAGAACTATTACTTCATGTAGCTTCTGTTCGACATGCTTCTTTGCAAAATAGGGCTTCAATAGACTTCTTGCTGTTAGTTCAGGGTCATGGTTGTTAAGAATTTGAAGGATTGTTTACAGGATGGGTATTCTCTGGTTGGTTTCTTTCAACTGTTAAAACCGAGTTATTCATTTTGGTAATTGTGATTGTAATGTTACTGACATTGCCCTGTCTGATTAATCTGTTGCAAAGGGCCCTGCAGCAGATGGTCAAAGCAACATTTGTAGCAGAAAAACAAAAAGGGGGAATTGTGTGGGACTGTGATGAATCTGTGGACCTTCTGAAGAGCTCTGGTGAGAAAACATCACTGTGTTCCCTTGAGAAGCTGGAAACTCCCTGGACTGAATGTTGGAGGATGAGAAAATGCAGGATAAGATAGGCCACCTGGACTAGCTTAAGAAGTAACTATAGCAATGCTATCACTAACCCATAAGAATCTTGAGAAAAGTTTGTTAACCAATCACACACAGCCATACTAACAACAGACATACAAATATGTGTTCCTTGCTGGAACAGAGTCTTTTGCCTTTCTCCATACTCTGTTTGCATTTTATCTTCATTGCTTTTGGCTGTCATGCTATCCTTACGGCAACACGAAAATCTTACCAATCATCTGCATAGTGATCCTGTTAGATACTTACTCTGGCCAGCATCTGATAACATCTAGACTGAAGGGAGAGTAACAAATTACTGCATTTCTCATAGATTATGAACTAATGTACTGATTTCCAGTAGCATCTGAGCTACATTAGTAGTAGAGAAGCCTGATTTAGGAAGTAAAGGGCACCGGTAGACAGGGAGAGCATTCATTGATCTGACAGCCACATCTTCAAGAGAGATGCTCTTTCCCCAGTAGAGAAATCCCTGAATTCCAGAGGCTGTTGGTGTTTCACTGCAGTCAACTTCACTGAACCAAGTGTAGAAATAATATCAGCATGAAATGTTTGTTTTGATTGATTATCTAAAAGAGGTGTACTTAAAAATATAATTCATTCCTTCCTAGTTCTCCTAGCTTGTGTATTATATTCAAAATACATTTGACAAGCATTTTAAAATATAGCTTTATTGAACAGATAGGTACCTCAGCTTCTAATTAATTTAGTCATTTCTCCCTGAAGCATCGTTCCTCACAGTACAGCCTTCTGAATGTGGCATTTCTGGGAATAGAACCAAGATATGACAGCAATCACTGTATGTGTTGTTAATGCCTGTGGCTAGATTTTGTAATTTTGCAATACCTTGAGGCGCCAGGTAATACAAATATCAGGCAATTCTTGTAGTGATTTACAAAGTGCATCTAAATGTACCATGGCAATTACTGCTTCAACATATGAAGACCAAGTTCTTCAGCCATCCTGGATTCTACAATGGACAGAAGCTGCCAACTGAGGCAGTTCTCAATAGATATTTGACATGGGGTACTTTTTACCATACTCTGTGGCATATCATTTCAGATATGTTGATCAATGTGAAAATAAACCACAAATAGTTCAGCACTTAAAATAAACTTCCAGTTCAAGTTGGTAACAGGCAAATATTTGGACATTAAAAAACTGTTCCTGAAGAGAAAATAATCCATTTGATCCATTAATAATGAGTACCTGCTCTTTGATCCTTTCTCTTCCTGTTACATCAGAGAAAACCATGAGATCCAACATCTTGCTTTGCAATGTTTCAGGTGTTGCCAAAACAGCAAGTAAAGGACTTATAAATAGAACCTTGAAAACAAAAATGTTAGGCAAGATTGAAAATAGATTCAGTATCAAAATTCCACAGCTCAAACCAAGTTTCCAGTGTCTTCCATCTCCCATGCTTTTAATCATATAGATTAAATGCTCATTAAAGCTAAAAATGCACCCTGTGCTAGTGTTAGGCTATGCCTTTAAAAATTTCTCACAGATCTTGAACAGAAAAGTAGTAAAATGTAAATAAACCACTGTTGGGCATAAAAAGGAAACAAAAATTATAATTCTAAACAATCACATTGGAAGAGATAAGGGACCAAAACTAGTTGTACCAAAACAATTTGGCTCTCTCCTCTTCTGTGGTAGGTTGAGAGGCCAATTCTCTCACCACAGGCAAAAGAAAAGACTCAGACAAATGGATTGCAAAAAAATGTTGGAAAGTTTAAATAAAAAAAAAAATTAAAGTTTTACAGAAAACCACAAGTACCATGACAGAAAGAGAGATCCCAAAGCATACCCAAAAGTGTCCCACCCACACCTGGGTGTACATCCAAAACCCCCAGGGCTCTTTCTTCCTCCCCCCTCCGCCTTGGGCCTAGCCAGGCCCAAGAGGTGGTTTACCCCATTACCCAGGAAGTTGTGAGGGAAGAAAGAGGCAGAGAGGACCCCCCGCTGATGTTTTATAGGGGAGCAGAGCATTATGGGATGAAATACCTGGCTTCCTGTGCCCACCTACTGGGCTGGACCCTTTTGGGACATGCCTGAACCACCACATCTTCTTGCTTCTTCACTCTAGGAGAGATAGTAACTTGCTTCTGCTTGACTTTGTCTACATTGTTTTGGCTAAGTCTAGCTTCTCTGCTCCTTTCTCTTGACCCTTCTTTTTTGTACAGGGGGGTAATGGGGAGTCAGAGAGGGATAAGCTAGTAGCTTCCCCTGGTCATTGACAAGGGGAGCTCTTGTGCTGTTTATTAATTGTAAATATCTGTAAATATTGTAAATACTGTAGCTTTTTGTAGATATTAATTGCATTTCTTTGTAGATAGTAGTTTTGTTTGTAAATACAGCTTTCATTTTCTTCCAACTGAGCTGGTCTGGCAAATTTAATGTTGGGGGGTTGGAAATCTCAACCCACCACACTCCCATATTTAAAAAAAAACAAAAACCAACGAAAAACAAACCACAAAACAAACCAACCAACCAAAAAAATCCCTAAACAAATCCATGCATTGAAAACCAAACCAAAACAAAAACAACTCAACCAAACAAGAAATTAAAATAAAAGGCAAAATATGCTAGATTTTTTCAACTCCCTACAAAAAATATTTTGTTTATTAGTAAAGGAAAACAATTCAGAATTCACCAAACTATATGATATTTTATAAGCTGTAGACAACTTGCAACTTGTGTAGTAAAAGTAATAACAAATTTTCATAACTTTTTCTTTAGGTTGTAAGTGAAGTCTTCAAACCTGCTTGCATGTTTTGATTTCTAATCAGACTGACTAGGCACACATGTCTGTCCTCTGGACTAAGAAAAACTAATTACTGATCTTACTAATGACCCATTGGTCATTAGTATATTGAGCCAATGCATCTGAAGTGCAGGTCTAAGATCTGCCCTAGAGAAGATGGGCAGATAAGGGCAACAGAGTTGTTATTCCAGTGAAGTTTGTGAAACAGATTATTTTGATTCAATTAAGGAATATCATCCCTTAACCAGAAATTTTATTATAAAATTATTCATATAGTAAAATTGTTTATGAAGTGTCAAAATGTCACAGTTGATACAAAAATAATGTTTGGGGTTTTCTTTGTGTTTGTTTGGGGGGGATGCAGGGAGTTTGTTGTTGATTTTTTTTTTTTTTCTAGTATGAAATAAAATCAAAATGTCACACTACTACATCTTTTTCCTTGATGAAAAGCCTGTCTGTGTACCTTTTTTGCTCATATGGTAACACTTCTCTCATGAGTCAGAGAAATAAAAAAATTATATTGTTTACATTTATACTGTCCCAGTGGCATATATACACAAAACTACTGTTACACTGAACAATTTTGTGTGTACTTCAATAGTCTTAAACTCCCTTAGGATATGGATATGTTTGGTACAATGAAGAATAGCAATGGACACAACTGCCTAAAATGGTTTTGGATTATGGAACTATAAGACTGCATCAGTATAACAATGGGACTTGGGAATTCTAGGGCACAGCTTTACATCATATCGACCTATTTTTCTTATATCTATATACCAGGATAATGTGTTAAAAAAGATTGGAACCAAAGCAAACAATACATTAAAAAAAAAAAAAAAAAAGAAAAAAGAAAAAAGTTAACTCTGTAACAACTTTATAACTATAAATTAAACTTAATGGGTTTGTGCTGAAGTAGATTAGGAGTGTTCACAGGGTCTATTTTGTTCAGTTAACTCAGTTCTCCATGTCACAGGCCTATAGCCAAGTAGTTGTAATAAAAAATCTGGTAACATCTTAAAAGACATCATATTTCTGAACACAGCAGCATAATCTCTTTCCATCAACAAAAACTGGCATCAGAAATGGTTTCTGTTGAATTACTATAGAGGTCAGTGTACTTCATGCGAGAAATATGTATGTTTGTGAGTTGTCTTTTCTTTACCAGAGAATGCTACCATGATCTGTTACACCTATTTCATTAAAGCTACAGTTTTAAAGTGCCCGGAGGGTGTAAGTTTAGTGTAACACAATTTCTTTCTGCAACACCAAAGTGCCTGTTTTCATGATCCAATTTTCTGTCACATCTGCCTTAGAACTAGTAGAAAAATGGCTGTCAAAACATGGACGTTCCTCAAAGCAAGCTGTTCACATGAAAAAATAAATAATTATCAAGAGAATAAGTAGTAATGAATAATATTCCAGAAGAATGAAAGTAAAATGGGAGTATAACTCAAAAGGAAATTATAAGGGGAAAAAAGGCATTGCACAGGAATTACTTGATCTGAACATGCTGAGTAACTGCATGAATCCCATGGGCTCCTTAGAAGCTGTGAATATAGCATTGAAAGTTTGCCAGTTAAGGACAAATAAATTATAATGCCTACTCTCATTCTTATATGTATTTTGAGTAATATTTACAAATATTTCAACATTGTATGCAACCTGTAAACAAAGAACTATGTTGTGGATGGATGAATTAACAATAAATGAATTATCAATGCTTACAGTGCATTATGCATAAGAACATAATTTAGCTAGATTTATTTATATTTAGGAAGTTACCATTTTACTTTTAACAAAGGGAGAAAGCAAGACTTATAAAGTATCTGTGATAGTGTAAACTGCTGAAGTGACATGGCTTCATTCCCCACTAACTGGCATTTCTTAGAAGTGAAACTTAGAGATTAATTTCTTGTAGTGTTCTGGGGTGTTTTAGATATCATTGTCTTAAAGTTAGATATACCAAGCCATAGAAGGCTCTAAGAATATGAGATCTTGAATAGCAGTTTGCTCTCATGTGATTGTAAATCTGTAATCAACAGCTTTCCAGTAGCTGTAAAATTTTCAACTTATAGTTAGATAGTATCAGTTTTGATTATATGTTCTTCAACTTTGTCATAGCAGAATTCTTTGTCTTCTTACTAGTGGCACTAAGTACTGATGTTGAGGAAAAGGCTTTTTTGGTTCTTACATTGTTTTGCTCTGTTCCATTTGGGTTTGTGGTGGTTTTATTGGGGGGTTGTTGGTTTTTTTTGGTGGTTTTTTTTTTTTTTTTTTTTTTTTTAAAGGAATTTTAAATGGTCCATAGAAATGAAGTAACTTCTTGTTAGTAAAGAGGATATAGTAACTGAATTAGACTTTGGCAACAGTAGATTCTAACAGCAAGATTTAACACTGAAAGGTTTTGATGTTGTCATTCTGCAGTGTCCTAATCCTAGTTTTGGAGAAGCGTAGAAGCTATTTCACAGTGTGAGCAACTTATTTTATGGACAGTGAATTGCTGCTAATCCTCCAGTTTGGATTAGATGTAGAAATAAGAAAACAATTAATTTCTAGAATGTGTGTGAGCACTGATGTAATCAAGAATGGTTCATTTGCAATTGAATGCAGGTTTAAAACATGATGCATTTGATTTGAGGATAAAAAATTAGGTTTGTGGAATTTTTCAGACTACATGGAGTACTGCACTGTTATAACTTTCCTTTTAGTGTAACACCAGCTCAGATTTACACATATATCCACAACCTCATCTGAACTGGAGAAAACTGCATGACAGTTAAGTAAGATCCAGAGACATTAGAAGCCATTAATGCATAAATTCAAATCCACCACACTTTTACAAAAGAAAATTCAGGCAACAAAATTATTCCATTTTTGTATTTATAAAGACAGAATAATTTGACAGAGACAAACCATTTATACAGAAGTCTCTGCTCAACAGGCAAAAATCAGAATCTGAACATGATCATAGTAGTATCATCATAGTATCAGTCAGGGTTGGAAGGGGCCACAAGGATCATCTAGTTCCAACCCCCCTGCTATGGGCAGGGACACCCCACACTAGATCAGGCTGGCCAGAGCCTCATCCAGCCTGGTCTTAAACAACATCAGGGAGGGGGCCTCAACCAATGATGCTATTTCTATGGTACTTACTGCCAAATAGTGACACTGAAAAATGAAGTTTTAAATGTTGATGTGTATACATACATGAATAAACTGTATTTAATTTATTAGACATATGAATTAAAGAACTATAAGGTAATACAGTAAAATGCTTCAAAACCAACAGATTGGTAGCTATGTAGGAAAGGAGGTAAGAGAAAGTCACTGTGCTAATATTTCAGAAGACAGCCTGACAGGTACATCCTGAAGATAGCATCACAATCTTAATTTTCCAAAACTGAACATAAGAATAGGATAGAATAAACCATGTTGGAAGAGACCTTCAAGATCATCGTGTCCAACACATAAACCAATCCAACCCACCTAAACAACTAAACCATGGCACCAAACACCACGTACGTCTCCTCCTAAACACCTCCAATGATAGTGACTCCAGCACCTCCCTGGGCAGCCCATTCCAATGGGCAATCACTCTCTCTGTATAGAACATAATAATAATAATAATAATAATAATAATAATAATAATAATAATAATAATAATAATAATAATAATAATAATAATAACAACAAGAACAACAACAACAACAGGTTGGAAGAGACCTTCAAGATCATCATGTCCAACCCACCTAAACAACTAAACCATGGCACCAAGCACCCTATCAAGTCTCCTGAACACCTCCAATGATGGTGACTCCACCACCTCCTCTGGCAGCCCAGTCCAATGGGCAATCACTCTCTCTGTATAGAACTTCTTCCTAACTTCCAACCTGAACCTCCCCTGGCGCAGCCTGAGACTGTCTCCTCTTGTTCTGATACTGGCTGCCTGGGAGAAGAGACTATCATCCGCCTGTCTACAACCCCCCTTCAGGTAGTTGTAGACAGCAATAAGGTCACCCCTGAGTCTCCTCCTCTCCAGGCTAAGCAACCCCAGCTCCCTCAGTCTCTCCTCATAGGGCTTGTGTTCCAAACCCCTCACCAACTTTGTTGCCCTTCTCTGGACTTGTTCAAGCAAGTCAACATCCTTCCTAAACTGAGGGGCCCAGAACTGGACATAGTACTCGAGGTGTGGCCTAACCAGTGCAGTATACAGGGGCAGAATGACTTCCCTGCTCCTGCTGGCCACACTGTTCTTGATGCAGGCCAGGATGCCATTGGCCCTCTTGGCTGCCTGGGCACACTGCAGGCTCATGTCCAGCCTACCATCAACCAGTATCCCCAGGGCCCTCTCTACCTGACCACTCTCCAGCCACTCTGACCCCAGCCTGTAGCACTGCATGGGGTTGTTGTGGCCAATATGTAGAACCTGACACTTGGATGTGTTAAATCTCATGCCGTTAGATTCTGCCCATCTGTCCAGCCTGTCGAGGTCCCTCTGCAGAACCTCTCTACCCTCCAGCAGATCAACTCCTGCCCCCAGCTTGGTGTCATCAGCAAATTTACTGATAATGGACTCAATGCTCTCATCCAGATCATCAATAAAGATGTTAAAGAACATGGGGCCCAGCACTGACCCTAGGAGCTCACCACTAGTGACTGGCTGCCAGCTGGATGTGGCACCATTCCCCACCACTCTCTGGGCTCGGCCATCCAGCCAGTTCCTAACCCAATGCAGGAGATCAGGTTGGTCAGGCAGGACCTGCCCTTCCTAAATCCATGCTGGCTAGGCCTGATCCCTTGGCCATCCTGTAAGTGCTGTGTGATTGCACTCAAGATGACCTGTTCCATGATCTTGCCTGGCACTGAGGTCCTGCTGATAGGCCTATAATTCCCTGCCTCATCCAACCGGCTCTTCTTGTGGATGGGCACAACGTTGGCCAGCTTCCAGTCCTCTGGGACCTCTCCAGTGAGCCAGGACTTCTGGAAAATGATAGATAGTGGCTTGGCCAGCTCCTCTGCCAGCTCTCTCAGCACCCTAGGATGGATCCCATCTGGTCCCATGGACTATAGTCCTGTCCTGTGCAAAACCTTTAACAGTTACTCAGATTGTCTACATCGAGGAATATGTTATGGGTTGTGTTTAAGTCTACTGCAATTCATACTATGCTGTTGTAGTGCCAGCTTCAAAATGTAAGTGCTGGCTGAAGTAACGTATTACGGGACTTGAAGTTCAGATACTAACATGAGAATCTTCCTGTTCCAGTTGCTGCTTTGAGGTTTAAGGTTTGGACTTTTGGGTTCTTTCTGTGGGGAATGAAGATGGGGGGAGGGATGTAGGGGTTTAGTTCACTGACTTATGCTTGCTGCTTCTTTCAGAACAATATGGTGGATTATATCAAATGGAGCAGCAATTCTGTCACTGCACTGGTTTCATATTGTATGAGAAGTTTTATGGATGTGTTTGGCAAGCTCTGGGAATTCATACTGGATGAATGCAGGAAGAGTACAGAAAACAACTCAGGCAATCTGTGGAATAAATGTTCAAAACTGGTATACATGACTGCATGAAAGACAACCTAACAAAAACCAAAACTAAAAAACCTGCACCCAACCAACTAAAACAAAAAAACCCAAACAAACAAAAAAACAAACAACACAACAGCAACAACAACAAACCCAAAACAAAACATACAAACCAACCCAAACAACAAGAAACCCCAAACCCAAAAATACATCCCTATTTTGCTGGAGGTGGCTATTCTGTTCTCCCCACAATTGTGTATTCTGTATTCTCACTGTTATCCTCACACTTCGAACTCTAGCCTTTAAGAGATTTGGATTTCCTCTGTTCTTAGACAGTGTCTGTATAGTATCATGACTTTGCATTTAGGTGTGGTCTAAGCAAATAGATTTTTGAGGAGTTGAAGTGTTCCTTATCTGCTCTCAGGGAAGCTATGCAGTGATCTCTCATCAGCTTCCTGCCACTACCCTGGATGTACTTTGGCTGGCCACCTCTACCAGACAGGATGTGAAAGTTCTTTATGAGTTATAGTTCTTAACCACCTTGTGCTGAGAATACTTCACTGCCCTTGTGGTACATCTGGCAGCCTTGTCTGGGCCACACATGGCTGCCCAGGCTGTTAGACAGAGGAAATGCTGCCTGTTAGACATGTGGCTTTGAGAGGCAGACAGTTAAGGTGACTGTCTGTACTTTCACTAGAGCTTGGATCCTCTAGTGAGCAATGCTAAATCAGTCAGGATGTCAGCACAGACCACACAGGAAAACTAATTTCCCTCCCTCATTCCTCTAGCTGGAGCTGGTTCTTTCAGTGTCTAAAAATGAGCAACTGAATGATTTTTTTTTTTATATGGTTGTTCATATTTTACTTGTCCTGCTGAGGCATTGTGAGGTCCTAAGCAATGTAAAACACAGTATCCTCTACTAAGAAGGTGCATTCAGAGAAGATTAGAGGTCTGGCTTGAAAATAGCTAAGCAAATAATTTGCTATTTGTTCTGGGGAGTTAGCTAGCTATCCTAATTACTATTCAAGTCAATGTCTGCAGCTGGCTAGAATTAAAGACATTGCTTGCTACTCTGCAATCATTCCTCTCTTACCCATATGAGCTTTTGACTTATGATTTAAGACATAGAAACAACAGTGACTAGCCAATGGCATGTATCACAATACAAACCCAAAACACTGCAGTCTGACTCTAGATTATGTTATTCTATAGAGACTCCAATCAATATTTAATAAACCAGTTTCAGAAAGTGTGGTAATTATAATCATCAGCTACACACAGACACTGTATCAGGACTTTTAAAACTTCTTATTTTTCTATCCAGAAAAATTGCCAGAGGGCAAAATGGTCTTTTCAGTTTCATGAGTAAAATGAGTATAAAATAATCAGGAAATGTCTTCAAAAACACTTTAAAAATCATCTGGCAATTTTGACTCATACTTTAAACAAATACCTGCCTTTCTTTCACAATCTCCTCCCTGGCTTTATCCTTCATTTGTGTCCTAATTTAAGACAGCCTACTCTGTCGCGGGTTAAAGGGAAGGCCTCAGCCTTCTCCCCCCCACAAAGTGAAGGAAAAAAAATTACCACAGCTAGCCACAGCTGGATGAGCAAAAGAACACTGTATTTACAAGCTGTTTAGGAAATGCAGGGAGATATATACACAATTTACAGTATTTACAATATATACACAGAAATATACAGCAAAGTAACACAGGAATGAGATTCCCCTCCCCTGGAGGAGGGTTCCCTCCCCCTGTACCCCCTTTTCTCCCCTTTTTCCCCAGAGAGGGTTAGAAAGAGAGGAAAGGATCAGTTGTTAATTAAAAGCAGTTATAAACTAGAGCAAAATGTTAGTAGGTTTTGCAGGCCTCACGCTTATCAGTCCAAGGTCAGTCTGGCAGAAAGCCTAGAAGCCGCAAGCTGTGAAAGGAGGAGGGAAAAGTGCAAGACTGCCCGAAGTCTCTGCTGGACTCAGAGATTAAAGTTGCTTTCTACCAGTCCACCAATGAAATTAGTTTAGACCTGTCCTTTGTTTATAAAACATTCGGCCATGGTGTCCCTTTCTTAAAGGCATAGCCTCAAATGGTCACATACTCTCACAAACACAAAGTTCAGGAAGAAAAGTAGCACAAAAATTCCTGAGTTGAGATAATGAGTTTAATGGAAATTATGTAATGTAAAATTGCCTCAGCTGTTTCACAGAAAACCATATCAAAAGCAACAGCAGAAGCCAGCCACAAACCAACCCACTCCTCTCCAACCCAAGCCTGTAAAGAGCTCAACAGAAAAAACCAACACCCCAAAGCAGAAACTGGAAGCGGCAACCAGAAACAGGAAGCCTCTCATTTTACAATTTGAACTTTAAGCCCCATGATACTTTGCTCCAGGCAGCACTTTCATGTTAAAGCTGGCATGACATTAGCAAGGTATTAAGTACTCACTAACAGATTAAATTGGCTAAACCCATGACCATTTGTTAAATCCTTAGTATTCCCACATCTTTTGTGACTGAACATACCGCTGCGTTTCTTAAATCTTCTTTATTATTCCAAAACATCTTTCAGATAAGCAGCAAAATGCACTCTGGGTTAAAATTCATCTGTTGGCTGCCTGATAGTTTTTTAGCTTTTCCAATAGCACTGAGATATAAAGATTAAGATCTGTATTAGCCAATAGGCTGTATCATGAGTTATTCTGTAATTAACAAGAAACAAAAAAATGTCTGAAGAATGAAAAAAAAAAGTCAAAAGCATTATTTGCCACTAAGATGATTAATTAAAACTGTAAACACTGACACCATACAGTGTTATCATTTTCAGACATTTTGATATTTTGCAAGCTTCTATGAAAATATAAAGTGATAAAAATAATCATGTGCTTATGAAAGACTGGGATCTTGTTATGTTGTATATTCTAGATTTTGGTTAACTATAACAATCCAGTTCACAACAAATTTCTATAAAAAATGTTTAAATATAAAAGAAACTAATGAAAACTTAGATTTCTTGATTATATTTATTTATTTATATTACATTAGCATATCAGGATCCTGGTTATAGTCTTGAGCTGTGATGTAAGAAGTTCTATATGAACAAATCAATGCAACAGTAAAAGTCCCAGAGACCATTCCACTTTTGTACATTCATTGACTACTGCCTCTCTAAGAAACCTCTCAAAAAAATCAAGAATAAAAAATCTGTAGAGATTTTACTTTATCAGGGCAATTTAATCTACAGCACACATCTGCATTTTTTCCTGCTGCTAATCATATTTTTTAACCTCTAAAATCTTTGACATCTCATTACACTGAGAAGGAACAGTCTGTGCAGAAAAAATCCCCAAACTGGAATTGGGTTATGGTCTGTCTTTGAAAATTACAAGGCCTGAAATATTCATTTTCACAGAAACACTCCAGGCATGTGGAATCAGGCATCAACTCACATTATTCACATTACTGGTAATTTAAAGTACTGCATATAAAACACGCATAAATCAAAATGAAATATTTCGTTATTTTATCATCATGGGCAAATTTAGAAAGTATGGGTTAGAGGATGGGTGGTGGGGCAAATTGAAAACTGCTGAAAACTCATCCAATGGCACAAAGTCTAGTTGGAGATTCTTAGTAAGAGGTGCTCCCTAGAGGTCAGTACTTCTATATGATATACCTTTCAAGATTGTTTCATGTTTGACTGATGATCAACAAATTATAGTGACCTGTTTGGCATGATCAAGCCTGTAGGGAAGCAGAAGCATATAACTATTATGCCAAGCAAACCTGAAAAACTGAACTTGTTACTGAAAATTACTGAGCAAGTATACTCAAAGCATCATACCCCTGTATATTTGTGAAATGGTCAATCCATTAAAATACAAAACCAGCATTAGATGCCTCCCTTACTGTTTTAGCGACTGCTTTACATGCTGGTTATACAGAGAGAAAGCAGATTTTCCAGAAACCTCTGAAATAACACAGTAGATGTGATTTTGTGTATTCTATAAAAAAATGCCCCAATGATTTGAATAATTGTCATAAATTCCACAAGACCATTAAACCATTAAATTGTTAACCATTAAAACCAGTTTAATCTCTATATTGTGTCCAGATTGTAAAGCTAATTTTGAAGAGAAAAAAAAATGAGGGTACCAGATAATAGATTATCTTAATGCTACTTTCTCAATAATGTGAGGGGGGATGGGAGGGAGAGAAGGCAAAAAGAGACACAGAATAGAAGGAAAAAATGTCACAGTAGTGAAATAACTCAAAATTAAGACATTTTCAAATGCAAAAGCTTGACAATGTGATCATATCTTTGTGAGTCTTTGAGATCTCTGGTCCATCAGTTAGGAAGACATCAATTATCAACCTACAGGCTTAACTGTCCCCTTTTAGTTTTACTTGTCATCTTGGATTTACTGTACCAAAGAAGAAATGGCCTGAAGAGTTGATCTCAGCTCATTGTTCACAGTTTAGCCTACAATACAGTCCACCCAGAAACTAATAGGAATATGTGGGTCAAAACTCACTCCTTTAGCATATAGAACATACATGTCAAAGGGTAGATTTCAACATCAGTGAATTTAAACTGCTTTAAAAGAAAACAGGCTACACACCAAGTTATTGTTTTAAGGCATAGTTGTTTAGAATAACATAAAATAAACCAGGTTGGAAGAGACCTTCAAGATCATTGTGTCCAACCTATAATCCAACACCACCCAACCAACTAAACCACGCAACCAAGAAGCCTATCAAGTCTCCTCCTGAACAGCTACAATGATGGTTACTCCACCACCTCCTCGGGCAGACCATTCCAAAGGGCAATCACTCTCTCTGTGTAAAATTTCCTCCTAACCTCCAGCCTAAACCTCCCCTGGTGCAGTATGCGACTGTATCCTCTTGTTATGATACTGGTTGCCTGGGAGAAGAGACCAAACTCTTCCTGTCTACAGCCCCCCTTCAGTTAGCTGTAGAGAACAATAAAGTCACCCCTGAGTCTCCTCTTCTCCAGGCTTAAGCAACCCCAGGTCCCTCAATCTCTCCTCATAGGGCTTGCGTTCCAAGCCCCTCACCAACTTTGTTGCCCTTCTCTGGACTTGTCCAAGCAAGTCAACATCCTTCCTAAACTGAGGGGCCCAGAACTAGACACAGTACTCAACATGTGGCCGAACCAGTGCAGTGTACAGGGGCAGAATGACCTCCCTGTTACAGTATCACAGTATCACAGTATCGCCAAGGTTGGAAGAGACCTCAAGGATCATTGAGTCCAACCTGTCACCACAGAGCTCATGACTAGACCATGGCACCAAGTGCCACGTCCAACCGCCTCTTGAACACCTCCAGGGATGGTGACTCCACCACCACCCTGGGCAGCCCAGTCCAATGACGAACAACTCTCTCGGTGAAGAACTTTCTCCTCACCTCGAGCCTAAACCTCTCCTGGCACAGCTTGAGACTGTGTCCCCTTGTTCTGGTGCTGGTTGCCTGGGAGAAGAGACCAACCCCTTCCTGGCTACAGCCACCCTTCAGGTAGTTGTAGAGGGCAATGAGGTCACCCCTGAGCCGCATCTTCTCCAGGCAAGACAATCCCAACTCCCTCAGCCTCTCCTCACAGGGCTTGTGTTCAAGGCCTCTCACCAGCCTTGTTGCCCTTCTCTGGACACGTTCAAGTATCTCAATGTCCTCCTTAAACTGAGGGACTCAGAACTGGACACAGTACTCAAGGTGCAGCGTAACCAATGCAGAGTACAGGAACACAATATCTTCCCTGCTCCTGCTGGCCACACTATTCCTAACACAGCCCAGGATGCCATTAGCCTTTCAGGCCACCTGGGCACACTGCTGGCTCATGTTTAGGTAGCTGTCAATCAACACCCCCAGGTCCCTCTCTGTTTCACAGCTCTCCAGCCACTCCGACCCCAGCCTATAGCTCTGCATGGTGTTGCTGTGGTCAAAGTGCAGCACCCAGCACTTGGACTTGTTAAATGCCATCCCATTGGATTCTGCCCATCTGTCCAGTCAGTCGAGGTCCCTCTGCAGAGCCCTTCTGTCCTCTAACTGATTGACATGTGCTCCTAATTTGGTGTCATCTGCAAATTTGCTGATGACTGACTCAATCCCCTTATCCAGATCATCAATGAAGATGTTAAAGAGGATGGGGCCAAGAACTGATCCCTGGGAGATGCCATCGGTGATTAGCCACCAGCTGGATGTGGCACCATTCACCACCACTCTCTGGGCTCAGCCCTCCAGCCAGTTCCTAACCCAGCACAGAGTGTTGCGGTCCAAGCTACAAGCTGACAGCTCAGCCAGCAGTTTGCTGTGTGGGACGGTGTCAAAGGCCTTGCTGAAGTCCAGGTAGACCACATCCACCGGCCTCCCCACATCCACCAGATGGGTCACCTGATCATAGAAGGAGATCAGGTTGGAGAGGCAGGACCTGCCCTTCCTAAATCCATGCTGGCTGGACCTGAGCCCTTGGCCATCCTTCACGTGCACAGTCATTGCCGCATGAATTATCTGCTCCATCATTTTCCCTGGCACTGAGGTCAGGCTGACTGGCCTGTAGTTTCCAGATTCCTCCATCTGACCCTTCTTATGGATGAGGACCACATTGGCCAGTTTCCAGTCATCTGGGACCTCACTGGTGAGCCAGGACTGGAGGAAAATAATGGAGAGTGGCTTGGCCAGCTCATCAGCCAGCTCTCTCAGCACCCTAGGATGGATCCCATCCGGTCCCATGGAATAGTGAGTGTCTAAGTGGCTCAGCAGGTCCGGAACTAATTCCTCATGGATTTCTGGGGCATTACACTGCTCCCTGACCCCATCGCCCAGCTCAGGAGGCCTCTGATCCTGAACACCTGCCTTGCTGTTAAAAATTGAGGAAAAGGTGTTCAGGACCTCAGCCTTTTCCTCACCTTCAGTCATTGTGTTCCCCTCCAGGTCCAATAAGGAATGCAGGTTCTTCCTGCCCTTCTTTTTAGTGTTAATGTATGTGTAAAAATGCTTTTTATTATCTTTCACAGAGGTGGCCAGCTTCAGTTCCAACTGGGCCTTTGCCTCTCTAATTTTTTTCCTACATAATCTAACAGCTTCCTTAAACATACCTCAAGAAGCCTTCCCCTCCTTCCAAAGGTGATACAGCCTCTTTTTCCCCCTTAAATCCTCCAGGAGCTGCTTGCTCATCCAGGCTGGTCGCCTTCCCCACCAGCTCCTCTTTTGGCACATGGGAACTACCAGTTCCTGTGCCTTCAAGAGCTCCTCTTTGAAGTAGGCCCAACCAGCCTGGACCCCTCAGTTCTTGAGGGCTGCTACCCAGGGAAGTTTACAAATAAGTTTCTTAAACAGGCTGAAGTTTGCCCTCCAGATGTCCAAGGTGAAGGTTTTGTTGGTGCTCCTCCCTATCTCCCTGCATATTCAAAACTTCACTATCTCGTGGTCACTGTACCCTAGGCAGCCTCCCACGGTCACATCTCCCACCAGCCCTTCTCTATTGAAGAACAGCAGGTCAAGCAGAGGCTGACCCCTGGTAGGCTCACTTAACAGCTGCATCAGGAAGCAGTCCACCATTTGCTCCAGGAATCTTCTGGACTGTCTCCTCTCTGCTGAATTATTTTCCCAGCAGATATCTGGCAGGTTGAAGTCATCCACAAGGACAAGATCTGATGACCTTGAGACAGCCTCCAATTGCTTGTAGAATAATTCGTCAGCCTCCTCATCCTGGTTGGGTGGTGTGAGAGACTAATAAGTTTGTCTCTCTTGGTGTTCTCAAGAAAGATAAAATCAATTGCTGTTTGCCCAGACAATATGTATTGGGTAGAGCCACTAAGGACTCTTGGAAGGTGCAAAGATAACATTGCTCACTAGGCCACAGCTGGCCTACAACAATGACCCAGCCATTGTTGCCTTCAGGGCAAGACAAGCTCCACCCATCAAGTACCCTGGGCAGGGTGACCACCTGTTTCCTGATGTGTAAGGAATGTGGGGGGATTGTCTGAATGGAGACGGGGGACACGTAGATTTCCCCCCTCTCCATCCAAAATCTTGCCCAAACACACAGCAATACACAGAAAGATTCCCAGGGAAACGACCTAAGGATTATTTCCTGCCCCTGGAATTCCTGAGGGAAAATATTTGAATACATACCTAAGGACTAAAAACTGTATAAAAGACTGGAGCAACTACTGGTTTAGAGAGAGAAACAGAGGAGAAAAACGGGGAGAAAAACTGAGATGAAGGAAAACACAGGAGACGGACCATGCCGCTGAGAAGGGAAAGCCGGGACAATGCTGCTCTGGAGAGAAGAAGCTGCCCAGATGACCACAGCTCTTCTCCAGCCAAAGCCTCAGCACTCTTTCTCTACAGACCCAGGCTGCCCAGAGGAGCCTCAGCACCGTTCCTGTATCAACCCAACATCTCCCCAGAGGATCACAGCTCTTCTCCAGCAAAAGCCTCAGCACCGTTTCTCTACAGACCCAACATCTCCTGCAGCACCTTTCCTCCACAGACTTTAACTGTCTTGGGGGGTATGAGGGGTGTGGTAATATAAGGCCTTTCCTCTTCTCTCTCTCCCTCTCTCTTTTATCCCTCTCCCCTTCTTATGTCCACTTTATTTATGTAATAAATAGTCTAGCTGTTGATACTTTGGTCTCATTTGTGCCTCTAATTTCACAACACGGGAATATTTAAAAGAACTGTGTCTCCGGACTGAGACATTAAATGTCTCCGGACCTTGACAAGTGGCCTATGACAGACTCCAAGCAGGATGTCAGATTTGTTAGGCTTCCCTCTGATTTTAACCTACAGGCTCTCAATCCCTTCTTTCTCCACCTCAAGTTCTGTGGCAGAGAGTGACTTCCTAATATACAAAGCCACTCCTCCTCCTCTTCTCCCTCGCCTGTCTCTCCTAAAGAGCCTGTAACCCCCCAGTGCAGCACAGTGCAATCAGCACCAGAACAAGGGGACACAGTCTCAAGCTGTGCCAGGGGAGGTTTAGACTCGAGGTGAGGAGGAAGTTCTTCACCGAGTGAGTCATTTGTCATTGGAACAGGTTGACCAGGGAGGTGGTTGAGTCATCGACCCTGGAGGTGTTCAAGAGGAGATTGGACATGGCACTTGGTGCCATGGTCTAGTCATGGGGTCCATGTTGATAGGTTGGACTCGATGATCCTCGAGGTCCTTTCCAACCTAAGTGATACTGTGATACTGTGATACTGTGAGACTGATCCTGGTGAGGGGCCCTCTACTAGAAGAAATCCTGCTGAGGAGGAAGAGAAGATTTGTTTTAAAGATCTAGCTAACCTAGTGAGAGCAAAGCAGGATGGAGATGAAGTTAGGAAAGGAGCTGGCAAAGGTGGTTCTCAGCTTAAAGAGATCCTTGAGAAAATGGCAGGAGGGTTATTAGGGCAAGAAGCTGAGGGAGAGGAACAAGAAGATGACAGTACTGAGTGTTCATCTCCGAGGGAAGAGATAAGAAATGTCTGTAAAGACTATACCAGGGCAGATAAGGAGCCAGTTCTAGCTTGGCTTAGTAGGTATTATGATACAGGTGCTCCAGCTCTAACAGTTGGAGACAAGTCAGCAGCTCAGTTAGGAACTCTCTCGAGGGATAATGGAATAGATAGACATCTAGGCAGGGCTCTCCGTAAGGTTAATCTGTGGATACGCCTTTTAATGGCGGTTGCCCTGAGATACCCATCCCAAAATGATCTTCCATGGAATCCTAAACCCTGGACTACCATAGATGAGGGAATTAAGCGTTTGAGAGAATTTGCTGTTAGAGAGCTACTCTATGGTGAACATGAAACTCTGAATCCTGATGACATTCCTGTGGGTATTGGTCTTGCTAAAAAGATCATCAAGCTTGCTCCTTCTAATTATGCAAACATTCTGGCAAGCAGAATTGTGTCAAGAAATTATGGTGGACCTTCTCCTACGGTTGGCCAATTCAGTGATCAAATGAGACAATTGGAGGATAGCATGACACGTGTTCGTTTGGTTTCGGCCATTGAGACTCTGTCTGGAAAAATTGAGAGTTGTATGAGGGATCTGAAAGATTCCATATACCAACTGGCACAGAAGGATAATTCTGATTCTTCCTCCAGGTGGATACAAGTTTCATCTGTGAAGAATACACGTCCTCCAAGGAGGCCATTCCAAAACAGATCAAATTAAAACAGAACACCAAGGCAATCACATAGAACTATTTGGATAACTCTGCATTATCAGTTTGGTGAGAACATGAACTGGTGGGATGGCCAACCAGCTTCCAGTCTTTTCAGGAGACTGAGGGAATTGCAAAGTGGCAGAACCCGAGGTAGCAATACCAGAAGGGAGGTGTTACTTCCACAGATCCCCAGTAAAACTCTAGTAGCTCCAACAGTGGCTCCAGTTATAACATGCAAAGTTGTAACACTGCACACTGTGTTCAATGCACATGTGGGCATGTTCCCTATACCTA
This sequence comes from Melanerpes formicivorus, assembly GCF_026170545.1. NCBI lineage: Eukaryota > Metazoa > Chordata > Aves > Piciformes > Picidae > Melanerpes > Melanerpes formicivorus. The sequence goes on along the minus strand of NW_027142353.1, from coordinate 45,213,614 downwards.
GGGGTGCCCTGCCTCCCACCAGGGGGAGGAGAGGGATAACAGAGATAATAGAATCTATTGGGATGTGTACATCCAGTGGCCTGGCACTTCACAATTTCAGAAGTACAGGGCCTTGGTTGACACAGGAGCTCAGTGCACCATAATGCCATCAAATTATCAAGGATCAGAGTCTATAACTATTCTGGGAGTCACTGGTGGATCTCAAGAGTTAAGTAAGGTGGAGGTTAATATAAGTTTAACTGGTAAACAATGGAGGAAGCATACAGTTGTGACCGGACCTGATGCACCTTGTATTTTGGGAATTGATTTTCTGAGAGAAGGGCATTTCAAAGACCCTAGAGGTTACAAATGGGCTTTTGGAGTAGCTTCTATAGAAATTGATGGACAAAAATTGAAACTGTCTACTAGACCTGAGCTTTCTGATGAATCTGCAGTTGTGGGACAACATAAGATACAGGACATTAAATTGCCAGTTGCTTCTCAGACTGTGCATCACAGACAATACAGAACCAACCGTGACTCTTTGTTGCCCATTCAGAATCTGATTGGTCAGTTGGAGAGCCAGAAAGTCATCAGCAAAACTCATTCATCTTTCAACAGTCCAGTGTGGCCTGTGCGGAAGCAGAATGGAGACTGGTGTCTGACGGTTGACTACCGAGCCCTAAATGAAGTAACGCCACCAATGAGTGCAGCAGTGCCAGATATGATGGAACTCCAGTATGAGCTGGAATCCAAAGAGGCCAAATGGTATGCTACCATAGACATTGCTAATGCATTTTTCTCTATTCCCATAGCAGAGGAATGCAGGCCTCAGTTTGCTTTCACCTGGAGAGGAATCCAGTACACTTTCAACAGACTGCCAATGGGCTGGATCCACAGCTCAAGCATCTGTCATGCAGTAATCCATGATGCTCTGGAGAAAGGTGGTGCTCCAGAACACATCCAGTTCATCGATGATATCATCGTCTGGGGTAAAACTGCTGAGGAAGTCTTCAAGAAAGGTAACAAAATCATTAACATTCTTCTGAATGCAGGTTTTGCCATCAAACGAGACAAGGTGAAAGGACCCACCACAGAGATTCAGTTTCTGGGAGTGCGGTGGCAGGATGGATGCCGACACATTCCAGTGGATGTGGTAAATAGACTCTCTACCATGGCAAATCCCACAAGCAAGCAAGAGACCTTATGTTTCTTGGGGATAGTGGGATTTTGGAGACGGCACATTCCTGCATACAGTCAGATTATGAAACCTCTGTATGATGTGACTTGAAAGAGAAACAGATTCCACTGGGGACCTGAACAGCAAGCAGCCTTTGACCAGATAAAGCAAGAGGTAGTTCAAGCAGTGGGTGTGGGACCTGTCCGAGATGGTCCAGACATTAAGAACAATTTGTACATGGCTGCAAGTGACAATGGTCCAACCTGGTGCTTGTGGCAAAAACTCCAGGTGAGACACGTGGACGACCTCTTGGTTTCTGGAGTCGAGGTTACAGAGGTTCAGAGGGTAACTATACTCCAACTGAGAAAGAAATGTTAGCTGCCTATGAAGGAGTAAAAGCAGCTTCTGAAGTGATTGGAACTGAATCACAACTTCTTTTAGCTCCCAGATTACCAGTTTTGAATTAGATATTCAAAGGCAAAGGCTCCATGCCACATCATGCCACAGACTCAACATGGTCTAAGTGGATGGCTCTGGTAACACAGAGAGCTTGAATGGGAAATCTTGAAAGACCTGGTCTAGTGGAGGTGATCTCAAGTTGGCCTGAAGGTACCAACTGTGCTAAACCTCCAGAGGAGAAAGTAACTCATGCTGAGGAAGCTGCTCCTTACAGTGACCTTTCTGATGATGAAAAGAAATATTCTTTGTTCACAGACAGTTCCTGTTGTCTTGTTGGAAACAAGCGAAGGTGGAAGTCTGCAGTGTGGAGTCCAACATGCTGAGTTGCAGAGGCAAAGGATGGAGAAGGAGAATCCAGTCAATTTGCAGAGGTAAAAACTGTCCAGCTAGCTCTCGATGTAGCTGAATGTGAGAGGTGGCCCAAGCTTTATCTCTACACTGATACATGGATGGTAGCCAATGCTTTGTGGGGTTGGCTAAAGGAGTGAAAAAAAAATGGTTGGCAGAGGAAAGGAAAACCCATTTGGGCCCCTCAGTTTAGGAGGGATGTTGACTTGCTGGAACGAGTCCAGAGAAGAGCAACAAAGTTGGTGAGGGGTTTGGAAAACAAGCCCTATGAGGAAAGACTGAGGGAGCTGGGATTGCTCAGCCTGGAGAAGAGGAGACTCATGGGTGACCTTATTACTCTCTACAACTACCTGAAGGGAGGTTGTAGACAGGCGGATGATAGTCTCTTCTCCCAGGCAGCCAGTACCAGAACAAAAGGAGACAGTCTCAGGCTGTGCCAGGGGAGGTTCAGGTTGGATATTAGGAAGAAGTTCTATACAGAAAGAGTGATTGCCCATTAGAATGGGCTGCCTGGGGAAGTGGTGGAGTCGCTGTCATTGGAGATGTTCAGGAGGAGACTTGATGGGGTACTTGGTGCCATGGGTTAGCTGTTTGGGTGGGTTGGATTGGTTGATGGGTTGGACGTGATGATCTTGAAGGTCTCTTCCAACCTGGTTTGGTTTATTCTATTCTGTTTATTCTATTCTCTCAAAGCCTTGGGGAGTGGATCTTTGAAAAACTGGGAAAAGCATTTAACACAAGCAACCTAGCTGGGAAATAGTAGAGGTTCAGTGAATCGAGCTGGACCTGCACATTCAGATTTGCTACAGAAAGTAGAAGGTGATAGAGTTCCTGTGGTTAGAGAAAAGAATCTGTTAGGTAAAACTGTTTGGGTATTTTCACCCTCAGGAGAGGCTAAACCTCTCCAATGGGTGGTTTCAGCTGAAGGTCTGTGTCACACTGATTGGGTAATGCAAGAGAATGGTGAAATTCAGTGTATTCCACAAAGAAATTTAACTTTAGCTGGAAGAGGTTAATTTCAAACTGTTGTACAGCTACATTGCGTCCAAAGGAAGAATCAATGAGGAATCTACGGTGCACGAACCCTGAGAACCCTGAAAGCCCTGAGTCAACTAAGAGACTGTGAGAATCCCTATTTCCCTTTTCTTTGCTTCCTTGGTGAAGAAACAAACTGTTTTCCATTTTTTCTCATTTTCTGATTTTCTTGGACTTTTGAATCATCTACATCTGAGCATAGCCGGAATGGACTATGAACTTTACTTACGAACTGTAAATATCGTTTTGGATTGGATGGACAGTATGAACAGCCAATGAAATTGTTTAGAAGGGGTGGACTGTGACCATTTGAGGCTGTCCCCTTAGGAAAGGGAATATTGTGGTTGGATGTTTGTAAACAAAAGACGGATCTAATCTAATTTCATTGGTAGATTGGGGGGAAGCACCTTTTGAACTGGGAGTGCAGCAGAGAATCCTGGGCATTCCTGCACTTTTCCTCAGTCTTGCTTTTCTCCCTTTTTGGCTCACAGCTTTCTGGGCTCTCGGCCAGGCTTGACCTTGAAGCAAGATAAAAGCGTGAGGCCTCTTCTAACATCCTAACACGTAACTGCTTTTTAATTAACAGTTTCTCTTTTCCTCTCTTTCTATCCCTCTCTGGGGAAAGGAGGAGAGAAGGGGGAGCAGAGGTGGGGACCCCCCCCTCCCCCCAGCAGAGGAGGGAACCCTCATTTCTGTGTGATTTTATTGTATATTTCTGTATATATTGTAAATACTGTAAATTCTGTACATAGACCTGCACTTTTCCCTAAACTGCTTTGTAAACATACAGCACCCACTCCTTTGCTAATCCGGCAGTGAGTTTTTTTTCCCTTTCACCTTTCTTTCCCTCTACTCACAGTGCGGGGGAAGGGCCTGGCCTTTCCCTCAACCCTATGACAAGGACATAAGGTCAAGTGAGGAACACCTGACAGGTTTGGAGATGCAAATATTTGTGGGGGTGCTAATTTATGGTAGCAGTAACAATGTCACTTGTGTGCTAAGCATGACAGTTCTCAACTGGGGTGACTAAGAGCTGTCTTGTGAGGAAGGGGGTGTAAATGTTGCAGTTAATTAAGAAAAGGTCTTTGTTCAGGCACTTAAGCCTGAAAAGTAGCATATATGCATACAGTGTTGTTAGAGTTGTAATGATGCTGGAATTTGTTTCTGGAATAAGACAGCAGATAAAGTAGCGTTAAACTTTATCTCCCCAGAAACCACATGAAATGATATTCTGATAAAGCTGATAAATTGGAGAGTCTAAAAGAGCACCAAAATTTAATTTTGTATGAAATGCAAATTGACATGGAAAAATAAAATTTTACTTAAGTTGTATGAAGAAAAGCATTCTTTTGGTTCTGGGGTTGGAGGCCCTTTTTTGGTTCTCAGAATCTGGATCTTTGATATCTTGTATTTTGTTTATTGGAAAATGATTATTGTCTGAGTGTATTAATTTGATGTTGAAGTTTAAGTTATAACTATATGGAATTGGACAACACTCAGAATCTAAGCCCAGCCCCTCTGATATCAGAGGGTAAGCTGGAAGACAAGGCAGCTTATTTTCTGCCAAATTGGCTAATGATTGGATTTGGGGGCAGGTAAATTTCAAGGAGAAATCTTAAAAAAGTGCTCCTTAGGTTTTATTTTGAAACACTGGAAAAAAACAGGGTAAAGTGTTTGTGAAAGTTTGAGAGGCAGAATTCATGTGGGAATGTTGGTTGTATGCTGGTGGTGTGTTTGGTAGAGAATAGGAGAAAATAAAAGAGGATGTTGATAGTAATGTTGCAGGAAAGTAGACGTTCTATTAGGGTATGGTTAAAAAAGGATCGATGTGTGATCTATAAAAAGAAGGGACACTGGAAAAGAGAATGTCCAGAAAGGGAAAAGAAAAATAGGATACAGGCATAACTAGAAGAGTACGATTAGGGAGGACTGGAGGAGACTATAAATACCCTAGCAGACCCTCTGGTTATAATTAAGCTTAGGGGAAAAAGAAAGTAAACTGGAATCCCCAGTTGACACGGGAGTGACGTTTTCAGTCTTAAATAAAGCACTGTTACCTTTGGATGAGAGCTATGTTTCTGTGGTAGAGGCTACAGGTCAAACTGAGAAGGTGTATTTTTTAAACCTCTTAAATATAAATATGGTACAACCTGGGGCTTACTAAGCTTCTTTTGGCTTTTGTTCAGATGGAACATGCAAAGACTCATTGGGGAACAGAAGCCCTGTATCAAAAATTAGTTCAGGAATGCATAGCACAAAAGATATACACCACAGTAGAACAAGCAACCTGACAATGTGAGGTGTGTCTTAAGGCTAACCCCGAGGTAAGAAGAGGAGTTAGGTTGGGACAGATTAGCAAAGGAAATTATCCAGGACAACAATGGCAAATCAATTTTACTGAGCTCCCAAGAAAGGGGAGATACAGGTACCTCTTGGTACTCATTGACACTTTCTCTGGTTGGTCAGAAGCATTTCCCTGTCATACAAACAAAGCACGGGAGGTTACTAAAACAATGTTACAAGAGAAAATACCTCATTTTGGAGTACCTGCTGCTACTTCCTCAGACAGAGGACCTCTTTTTGTGGTGAAGGTGGTACAAGTAAGTAAAATCTTAGGGATTGATTGGTAACTCCATACCCCCTATAATCCACATTCAAATGGGCAAGTGGAGAAAATGAACCTATTAATCAAAAATCAGATAGTAAAAATTGGACAGGAAGCAAACCTTCCTTCACCACAAGCATTACCAATTGCCCTCTTGCAAATCTGAACTAAGCAAAAGACATTTTGGTTCAGGAGCTGATCGGACCCAGTGCTCGGGACCGCTACGCTTGAACTGTGAGTTTCTGCTCATTATTTTTGCCTTCCTTTTGGGGTTTCGCAGGTCAGGAGGACTCCTGGTAGAGGGGAGCCGGCAGGATTGTGCTATTGCGAGTGTTGCAGTTTGAGCTGGGTGCCCCCCTGAAATGTTTACTTCCTGTGTCCAGAAATCCAGCCCAGAGGGGTGGACACAGGAAATTTTGTAGTATTTCCTACCACAATCCTTTGCACCCCTATAAGATCCAGTGCAGAGTCTAGCACTGTCTCTTTTCTTCCTCCTCTGTCAGCCGGTAACTGGGGGAGATGTCTCCTGGCTTTGGGCCTGACTAGGCCCAAGGCCATGGGGGGATGGGCAGTCTCAGATTTGGCCAGCTGAGACTAGCCTAGCAGTGGGAGGGGGAAGAAGGAGCCCTGGGGGTCTTGGATGTACCCTCAGGTGGGGATGGGATCTCTCTGGGTCTGTTTTGGGATCTTTCTTTGTCACTATGCTTTTGGCTTTCTGTAAAAGTTCACTGCTTTCCATTTAAACTTTCCATCACTTTTGCAATCCGTTTGTCTGAGTGTTTATTGTTGCCAGGGGTGGGGAAGGGGGCTGCCTCAACCCAGCACATTCTTGATAGCAGAGGATGGTTATGGTGGGCAGGGGGTCTGCCCCCAACCCCTTTACAGCAAGCCTGCGCGGGAACGGGAGCCTGACATCAGCCACGGGAGGTTTAAATCTCGCCCGGGCTGTGCGCGCAGCGTGATTTTGGTTCCGGAGATAGCTTTTCTGCTGGTTGGGTAAAAATCAAAACAAAAAAAACCAAAACAAAACAAAACAACCCACAACACTGTTGTAGTCACTCAGACAAAGGGTAGAAAAACAACATCTTCATCAGCATGCTGGAGTCCAGGCTCCCAGCTGCAGAGAGTGTTTCAGCCTGGCACTTGGAATAGAGGGGCAAGGAGAGAACACCTGTGTCAGGTGTGACCAGGTGAACTTCCTCCTTGGTGTGGTGGCAGAGCTGAAGGATGAAGTGGCCAACCTGAAAGAGGAAGTGTCTAGGTTTAGGTCAATAAGGGAAAGCAAAAGTGAGTTAGATTTGTGGGAGTAGTCTCTGAAGATCTCCCCTGCTGAGGAAAGGGTCCTCAGAAACAGGGAGGGATGGATACAGGTCCCTGCCAGGGGTGTCAGGAGAAATCCATCCCATCCCTCTCCTCCTTGTCCGCTGCCCTTGCATAATAAGTATGAGGCCCTGCAGGACGAGGGCAGTGGGGATGAAAGGGCCAAGGAGCAGCCATCTGGAGTGGAGCCTGAAGCCAAGCGGTCCCCACCAACTATAACGACCAGCTCCACAAAGAAAAGGAGAAGGGTAATAATTTTTGGGGACTCTCTCCTGGGGGGTACTGAGGGACCCATAGGTCGTCTCGACCCATCCCACAGGGAGGTCTGCTCTCTATCCGGGGCACGGGTTAGGGACATCGCAAGGAGACTCCCTGAATTAATCCAGCCCTCTGACTATTACCCTCTGCTGGTAATACAAGCAGGGAGTGACAAAAATTACAAGAAAGGCACCAGGGCAATTAAAAAAGAGTTCAAGGCCCTTGGACAATTGATTGATGGGGCAGGAGCTGAAGTGGTGTTCTGCTCAGTTCCCTCAGTGGCAGGGGTGTACACTGAGAGGAACGGGAGGGCCCACACCATCAATGACTTGCTCAGGGGATGGTGCCAGCAGCAGAATTTTAAGTTCTTTGATCATGGGGAAACTTTTACTGCACCTGACCTGATGGGTCCTGATGGGGTGCATTTATCTAGAAAGGGTAAGAGTCCTATCACTAGCATTGGAAGGGCTCATTAGGAGGGCTTTAAACTACATTGCAAAGGGGTAGGTGAGGAAATTGGTCTCTCTGCAGAGGAAAGAGTAGAGTACAAATTAGGGGCAATTGAGAAGTTGGGAGCCCAGCTGCCCAGCTGAAGTGCATGTATATCAATGCACACAGCATGGGCAATAAGCAAGATGAGCTGGAAGTCCTGGTCCACCAGGGTGACTATGATACCGTCACCATCTCAGAAACATGGTGGGATAACATGCATGATTGGATTGCTGCACTGGGGGGGTTACAGGCTCTTTAGGAGAGACAGGCGAGGGAGAAGAGGGGGAGGGGTAGCTCAACCAATCCAACCCACCCAAACAACTAACGCGTGGCAACAAGTACCCCATCAAGCCTCCTCCTGAACACCTCCAACAACAGATACTCCAACAGCTCCACGGACAGCCCATTCCAATGGGCAATCACTCTTTCCGTATAGAACTTCTTCCTAACATCCAACCTGAACCTCCCCTGGTGCAGCCTGAGACTGTGCCCTCTTGTTCTGGTACTGGCTGCCTGGGAGAAGAGACCATCATCTGCCTGTCTACAACCTCCCTTCAGGTAGTTGTAGAGAGTAATAAGGTCACCCCTGAGTCTCTTCTTCTCCAGGCTGAGCAATTCCAGCTCCCTCAGTCTTTCCTCATAGGGCTTGTTTTCCAAACACCTCACCAACTTTTTTGCTCTTCCCTGGACTTGTTCCAGCAAGTCAATATCCTTCCTAAACTGAGGGGCCCAGAACTGGACACAGGACTCGAGGTGTGGCCTAACCAGTGCTGTGTACAGGGGCAGAATGACTTCCCTGCTCCTGCTGGCCTCACTGTTCTTGATGCAGGCCAGGATGCCATTGGCCCTCTTGGCTGCCTGGGCACACTGCAGGCTCATGTTCAGCCTACCATCGACCAGTACCCCCAGGTCCCTCTCTGCCTGGCTGCTCTCCAGCCACTCTGACCCCAGCCTGTAGCTCTGCATGGGGTTGTTGTGGCCAATGTGCAGAACCCGGCACTTGGATGTCTTCAGTCTTATGCCGTTGGATTCTGCCCATCTGTCCAGCCTGTCGAAGTCACTCTGAAGAGACTCTCTACCCTCCAGCAGATCAACTCCTGCCCCCAGCTTGGTGTCATCAGCAAATTTACTGATGATGGACTCAATGCCCTCATCCAGATCATCAATAAAGATGTTAAAGAGCATGGGGCCCAACAGTGATCCTTCGGGCACACCACTAGTGACTGGCCGCCAGCTGGATGAGGCACCATTCACCACCACTCTCTGGGCTCGGCCATCCAGCCAGTTCCTAACCCATCTCAGAATGCTGCTGTCCAAGCCATGGGCTGACAGCTTGGCCAGGAGTTTGCTATGGGGGATAGTGTCAAAGGCCTTGCTGAAGTCCAGGTAGACTACATCCACAAGCCTTCCCACATCCACCAGGCGGGTCACCTGATCATAGAAGGAGATCAGGTTGGTCAAGCAGGACCTGCCCTTCCTAAATCCGTGCTGGCTGAGCCTAATCCCTTGCCCATCCTCTAAGTGCTGTGTGATTGTACTCAGGATGACTTGTTCCATGATCTTGCCTGGCACTGAGGTCAGGCTGACAGGCCTATAATTCCCTGGCTCTTCCAACCGGCTCTTCTTGTGGATGGGCACAACGTTGGCCAGCTTCCAGTCCTCTGGGACCTCTCCAGTGAGCCAGGACTGCTGGAAAATGATAGATAGTGGTTTGGCCAGCTCTTCTGCCAGCTCTCTAAGCACCCCGGGATGGATCCCATCCAGTCCCCTGGACTTGTGGGGATCCAAGCTGCTGAGGAGAGTTCCAACGACCTCCTCATGGAACATAAGGAAACTGTGCAGCCCCTGGGCTCCTTCTGCCAGCTCTGAAGGCCAGCTGTGAGGAAGATGTACTGTCCTTCTAGTAAAAATTGAGGCAAAGAAGGTGTTAAGTATCTCTGCCTTTTCCTCATCCCTTGATACAACATTTCCCTCCATGTCAACCAAGGAGTGGAGGTTGTCCTTGCCCTTCCTCTTGCTATTAATATATATAGAAGGACTTTTTGTTGTCCTTCACAGCAGAGGCCAGTTTAAGCTCCAAATGTGCTTTTGCCTCCCTAATTTTCTTCCTGCATGATTTGGCAACATCCTTAAACATTCCGTGGGTTGCCTCACCTTTCTTCCAAAGATGATACACCCTCTTTTTTTCCCTTAGTTCTATTAAAAGTTCATTAACCATCCAGGCTGGCCCTTTGCCCCTGCAGCTCATCTTCTGGCACATTGGCACAGCCTGTCCCTGTGCCTTCAACAATTCTTCCTTGAAGTAGGTCCAGCTCTCCTGGACCCCTTTGTTTTTAAGGGCTTTATCCCAAGAAACCCTCTGAATTAGTTCCTTGAGTAACCTGAAGTCTGCCCTCCGGAAGTCCAGAGTGGAGGTCTTCTTGCTACCCCTCTTTGCTTGACCGAAATCCAAAAATTCAATTATCTCCTGGTCACTGGACCCCAGACACCCTCCGACCACCACATCACCCACCAGCCCTTCCCTGTTGGTGAAGAGGAGGTCAAGCATAGCCTTGCCCCTGCTAGGCTCTCGCAGCGCCTGGGATAAGAAGCTGTCCTCCATGCATTCTAAAAACCTTCCAGACTGTCTCCTCTCTGCTGTGTTGAGATCCCAGCAGATGTCAGGCAGGTTGAAGTCGCCCATGAGAACAAGGTCCGGAGATCTTGAGACAGCCTTAAGCTGCCTATAGAATGCTTCATCAACATCTTCCTCCTGATTGGGTGGTCTATAACAGACTCCAACCAGGGTGTCTGCCCTGCCAGTCTTCCCTCTAATTCTTACCCACAAGCATTCAACCCGATCATCCCTAATCTCTGTCTCAATGGCATCTAGTGCCTCCCTGATGTACAGGGCCACCCCTCCACCCCTTCTTCCTTGCCTGTCTCTCCTGAAGAGCCTGTAGCCATCAATTGCAGAGCTCCAGTCATGTGAGTCTTCCCACCACGTCTCTGTGATGGCAACTACATCATAACTTTCGTGCTGCAACAAGGCTTCAAGCTCCTCTTGTTTGTTACCCATGCTTCGTGCATTAGTGTACATGCACTTCAGCTTCTCCTGCTCAATCTCCAGCCTCTCTTGCAGGGCCGTAACCCCTTCCACAAATGTCTGTTTTTTTTTTTCATTGCTCTGTTTGATCTATGATATGTCCCTTTTTCTGTGCTGCCATCAGCACTGCCCCCAAAACAGCAGAGATTACTGTCTTCAATATTTATACCAGGAAGGGGCAGAAAAAATTAGGCTGAACTTGGGCAACCATGTTCCATTTCCATTCCAACCATGATCCATTTCTATTTCCAAGAAACTCAGACTCATCCAATTGAATTCCCTCATTTTTTGAAGTCCCCACAGTAGAGCTGAAAATAAAACCTCATGCTGTGGGGTTGCAAAGGAAAGCTGCTGATCCCCATTTCACAGAGTCACAAGCCAAAGCTGCTAAACTCCCTCTGTGGAACCTGCAAGCCCCTGTCTATGTGGCCACAAATAAGATTAAAAAGGTGTAGGGCACTCTTTTCCCTCTACTCCAGTATCAGTTTGCCTTGAGAAAAACCATGGAGGCCTACTATCAACAGCCACTTTGCTCTAGCAAGGGAATCTTGCTGACTAGGACAAAGAAAATGTCATAACTCAGTATCCCAAGCCAACCATGGACAGCAGGGAAAGGTTGTGACAAGATTCAAAATTTCCTTTAGAGTAAACTAAAGTGAACTGAATCCCAATAGTTGATGAGTTAAGTTTATTAGAGCCAATGAAAACTCTTGGTAATGGACCATGGCAGAGGGAAAATGTGAAGAAAAAGGAGACAAAGAGAGAGAGAGAAAGAGAGTTAAGAAGTCAGAGAAAAAGAAAGATATCAGTCTGGAGATTTCAGTCTGGAGAAGAGAAGGCTCCCAGGTGACCTAATTGTGGCCTTCCAGTATCTGAAGGGGGCCTACAGGAAGGCTGGGGAAGGACTTCTCAGGATCTCAGGTAGTGATAAGACTAGGGGGAATGGAATGAAGCTGGAGGTGGGGAGATTCAGGCTAGATGTGAGAAGATTCAGGCTAGATGTGAGAAGCAGGTTCTTCACCATGAGAGTGGTGAAGCCCTGGAATGGGTTGTCCAGGGAGGTGGTTGAGGCCCCATCCCTGGAGGTGTTTAAGACCAGTCTGGACAAGGCTTTGTCCAGCCTGATCTAGTGTGGGGTGTCCCTGCCCATGGTAGAGTGGTTGGAACTAGATGATCCTTGTGGTCCCTTCCAACCCTGAATGATACTATGATACTATAATATCACCACTCCTTGGATCCAGAGTCCAAGTCCTTCAGTGACAGGTCTACATCCCAACATGCTCTTCCAAGGGAGATGCAACACACTGACCCCCAGAAGTTGTAGTCCTTTTATATTCCTTTGCCTGGGGCGAGTGGTGGGGAGACTGTAGGTATGTGAGGTGTGCACTCCAGTGCAATGTCTCTATTGGCCTTTCAGTGGTGCTGTTGCTACTCAGAAATTATCTCTTTTCATTGCTAAATCATATGCTGAGCTCCTCCAGAGCTGTTAAGACTATCTATCACCCTGTCTATTCAATATTAAGTATGTCACACCTTGTTTGAGACAATAGAGTTATTAGGGGCTGATTGTCCTGCCCTACCACACATATTGTTTTGAGACAGTGGAGGATTGGACTGTCACTGGATTTTATTGATCTGTATAAATACCTAATGTTGGGAATAAAGGAAAAGTATGTGACTATTTGAATGCCATCCATCTATCTCATGTCAATGTTCCTAATGTCAGAGCAGAATCCTGGAATGGAAGTTACATGGTGATGTTATTCAAAAAGGGTGAACTCCTAGATGAACAAACCCCACCAGATTTCTTAAGGTTGAGCATTGCAGGTGATTAGAGATTTTTAACTCATTTTATTGCCTTCTTGTGTCTTTGTGATTTAAATATTTTTACATACTTAGCAAAGCCTTCTCAGCATGAAATAGATTTAATTATTTAGTTCAAGTGTTTTACACCGCAACATAATAGTGCTTTTAATTGCAAAACAAGTATTTTGCATTACCTTGTTTGTATAATTTTTTTTTAAAATGGACATCTAATTTTATTGTAGTTTTCCTTCTAATAGTGGTATACAGTTGCTTCAAATACCACGTCTTCCTCTCTCTGCTTCTGCAAGTTTTGGTTTGGTTTGGTTTTTAAAAAGGGAGCCTAGAAGAGTAATTGGTTTTGGGCTATCAAATACCCACATTTTTTTCAAGAAAAATTCCAAATTAGCTGCTAAATTGGGGCAATTATATGATTTGTTACTTACTAATTTGAGTAACTAAAGATATGGCAATCTTTACACTGTGAGTGAAAGTATTAAATATCCAACCTATTTCTGCTACTTCATTTAATAATAATGTATTTTCACAATCATAATAATTCATTCTTTAAGATGTCATTCTACTAATTAAGAAAAAATATAATTTTCAATGTCAGAACAGCAAATATGACAAATTAATCAAAGAATACAAGTAAATTTTTCATTGTTGCAAAATGGAAATAATTCAGTAATATTTAATGCATGTACACACAGATAATTTTTGGTTCATTTCTTAGAAGAGAAATAAAAAGACACCACTAAAGCTTTCCTTGAGGTTTCAAAGAATATTTCTCTCCATTCTTCTAATTTTTCAAGGTTGGTGTTACTTCTTATTTATTTTCTTAGACTCAAAGGATAGCTGTAGGTTTAGGAGGTAGGAGTCTATTAGATCACAGAACATTATGTTCAGATATATTAGAGTCTAAGTTTTGCTTACTTAGTTTTGCACAAATGGCCATGCATCATTAAAACAGAAGAGATATAATTCATAAAAATACATATGTTCTTTAACTCTGAAAATAAAATGGATACACATATACACCCTATGTATGTATATAAACATTTTGTCTATTGTATGTTGCAAATTTTGGACCTGTTTCTGCAACTATTTATGAATGAATAATATTTATATGAGCAAATTCAGAGTAATTTTTCTTGTGTAAACTATACCATTTATGTACTTCCTGAGACTGAGTACTCTTTCAGCAGAAAGCTTTTTCACTTGGCAAGGTGTCAAATTATTTTGTTTAAAGTATGAAGTGCATCATTCTTGATTGTTTAGTTAGTTCTTTCCAATTGCTATAAAGCAAAATTCTCTCTGTGAGTTTTTATAAACAACAGTAACTGTAACTCTCTGCAATATGGATAAGAAAACTTAATTTTTGCAACTCAACATTCCATTTAAAACACAAATTCTGTATTCCATCGCCACACTTCAAAGAAAGTGACTTCTGTTACTTTTGGTGCCCTGCATGCAGACTCATGTTTAACCTGAACTACACAGAAGAATTTTCATACTGTTGAGGGATTGCAGGATCATAGGATGTTAGGGGTTGGAAGGGACCTCCAAAGATTATGAAATCCAACTCCCCTGCCAGAGCAGGACTATGGAATCTAGCATAGGTCACACAGGAACACATCCAGATGGGTCTTTGTGACAGGTTAAGCTGTGCCTTTAAAAAAAGGACAGCTACAGAATTCTCTAGCTGAATGTTTAGGTGTAAAAAGAAAACAAAGATTAATCCCAAATGAATTTAATTGGTCAGACATGGGATGTACTATAGCAAATACCTCTAACATTCTTGCTCTCACTCACTTCAGTTCAGTTTCAGCTTCAGTCCGTTCTGACTTTTGTTTCTTGGCCAGCCTGCATGCAACTGACCTTGGAATGAAACTGATGAGATGAGAAAACTAACTATCCTATGCTTTGAGCTAACAAATTTTCCCTTGATATCCTTTTCTCTCTCTTTCTCCTTTTTCACCTGATTAACTACTAGGGAAAAGGGGAGGAGAGGGAGGGGGATTTTGGGGGGAGCCCGAGGGAGGATTCTCCTCAGAAGGATCTATGTTTGTGTTCTTTCCTGTAAATTCTTGTATAATATTGTAAATACTGTATATTTTGTTCATATTCATCACATTTCACTATTGCTTGTAAAATACAGCTTTCCATTCACTTCTCCAGCTGAGTTTAGCTGTGCTTTATGTTGGTGCATGTGGGTTAAGGCACCACACCACTACAGTCTTGAAAGTCTCCAGAGAAGGAGACTCCACAACCTCCCTGGGCAGCCTGTTCCAGTGCTCTGTGACCCTCACAGTGAAGAAGTTCCTCCTCATGCTGAGGTGGAACCTCTTGTGCTGTATCTTATATCCATTGCCCCTTGTTCTATCACAGCATGCAATGGAGGAGAGCCTGTTCCCTCCCTCTTGACACTCAGCCATCAGATATTATAAATGATTATTAAATCTCCTCTCAGCCTTCTCTTTTCCAGACTAAACAGCCCCAGGTCTCTCAGCGTCTCCTCATAGGACACATGCTCCAGTCCCTTAATCATCCTGGTATCTCTCCATTGGACTGTCTCCAGTAGATCCTTGTCCCATTTGAACTGGGGAGCCCAAAACTGTCCAGTCATTATGCAATTTTTTATTTAATAATTTTCTTCAAACCTTCTTTGAAATAAGTAAACAGGTACCTTTGGCCAAGTCTGTGGAGTCGTGGAAATATGTATTCAATATATTATATTATTTCAGATATTATTTCAGACTTTTCTTATTGGTGTCCAGTGACAAGATGAGAAGTAATAGGCACAGACTGATATGCTGGAAATTCCAGTTACTCATAAGGAAAAGGCTCTTTTACTGTGAGGGTGGTGAAACAGGAATAGGTTATCCAAGAGGCTGTGGAGTCTCTCTCTGTGGGAATATTCAAAACAAAACTGAACGAGGTCCTGAGTAACCTGCTGTAGCTGACCCTATTCCAGCAGGAGTTTGGACTTGACCACCCTGATGGTTCCTTCCAGCCTCACTAATTCTGTGAAACTAAAGTTCTGTGATAAAATATTTCCATTTTGGAAAGCCCTGTGCAATGTAGCTCTTCTAAGGCAATGGACATATATTATATTATATTATTATTTCTACTGTTTGAGATGTCTAAAATTAAACTCAGTTTGAGATAATTCTCATGTTACTGATTGAAAGAAGTGATAACTGTGGGAACATGTATAGCAGGCTTCAGTTTAGGATGGGGTGGATTGTTCTTTAGGAGGGACTCAATCCAATTTTTAGTTGTAGTTACAGCATGTGATGCCACTGAAATAGTTCAGAATATGTTCTGTCATTTTCTATGAGAGGAGCGAAGCTGCCAAAGAAACGTTTCTTTATGATCTGCTCAAAACACTAGGCACAGTAATATTCAGGAAGGGAGCATAAAAATAGTGATCAGGGTATTTTCATAGGCTTATATAACCTTCAGGAGTCATAAAAGGGTGCCTAGGGAGGAATGCAAAAATGGATGTTACGATTTTGCTTCCAATCTCAGTTTTGCAGTTGAAAGAGGTGAAAAGAAAATTCATAGTACACATTGTTTCTTCACTTGAAAAACAGGATGTTATCACTTATTATCTGTTTATGCTGAAATTGTAAGTATTATGGTGTTTATGATGAAAAACATTTAAGAATATGACTAGAATATTACTTGCATTTTATCCCAGGAATGCTTTGATTTTGGCAATTAAAGCAATTTCTATGCATATTGACCGTGGTTTTAAAGCTATATCAGTTTCTGTGTTTATAGCTACCAGCATCCTGCTTTAGTTACATGCTGCAGGCACAGCACTGTTTTGCTACACTGCTAGCTGGCTCTGCACTTATGCTGAGCATGGCCTACCACCATGTCAGGCTCTAGACCTGCACTGCCAGATTGCTCACACTGCTCGTCACTGGCATTGCCACAAATCCCCCTTTTTGTTTTTGTGGACAACCTGGTCATGGGAGTTTTTCTCATCCCATACAGGATATTACTTGCATACACAAAAGCAAGCAAGGTAAAGTTAAGCTGTATAGCAAAAGCAAGAGTTCTGTAGCGCAGCATGTCTAACAGACTGATGTCACCCACACAAGGCACAGCACTTAAGTTGAACTAGTTACAATGCTCTAACAGAGCTGGCATAATACATGGTCAAAGATAACAGACATTGTAAAGAAGAACTTAGATCTTAATAGTTCCGATCTTTACATTTCACTCCTCGTATTGACAGAGAAGGCTTGATTATGCCTGAACACATTGAACACGGAGATTAAGACACCAGTGCAAACCTTAGCACTGTCTTTCACAATCTGATTTAGGGGTATGTTGGATCTTTATTTTCTCTAGGATGGTCAAAAATTATGATTTGTTTAATGGTAGCAAGAATTTTTTAATCTGCAAAGGTAGATCTGGCCAGGCTCTAGCTTCACAGATAGAAAACTTGCAGGCAAACAGCAAGAGCAGAAAGAGATTCATTGCTTTGCCCAATATAAAATTACACATAGTAATGTGTTTTTGCTCATCCTAGTAATACTAATCTCTTGATGTTCACACAACAGTTAAGCAATCATGACACTCAGTTATAAGTTAGAGGCTTTCTGTTGACATCTAGGATTATCGTGACAGTCGTTGAGGTCAGTGCTAGGCAGGTTTGCTGATTGTCATTTTCATGACAGTTGTGCCATGTTCGTGTGTCTTGTGGTGACAGGGTTGCAGCACTTTACAGAGTTGAGGTTTCTAGGTGTTGACACAAGCTAACTATCTCTTGTTGCAATCATTATAAAACATTTTTCTGCTATGGGGTATTCTCTCTGTTCCCTTTTTTTTTTTTTTTTTTTTTTTTTTTTTTTTTTTTTTTATTTGTTTGTTGATGTTTTCAACCTAAACTTAAAATGCATGTTGTATCACAGTATCACAGTATTGCCAAGGTTGGAAGAGACCTCAAGGACGGACCATCGAGTCCAACCTGTCACCACAGACCCATGACTAGACCACGGCACCAAGTGCCACGTCCAATCTCCTCTTGAACACCTTGAGGGATGGTGACTCCACCACCTCCCCGGCAGATATTCAAATGACAAATGATTCTCTCGGTAAAGAACTTTCTCCTCAGCTCAAGCCTAAACTTCCCCTAGTGCAGCTTGAGACTGTGTCCCCTTGTTCTGGTGCTGGTTGCCTGGGAGCAGAGACCAACCTCTTCCTGGCTACAACCACTTTTCAGGTAGTTGCAGAGGGCAATGAGGTCACCCCTGAGCCTCCTCTTCTCCAGGCTAAACAATCCCAACTCCCTCAGCCTCTCCTCATAGGGCTTGTGCTCAAGGCCTCTCACCAGCCTTGTTGCCCTTCTCTGGACATATTCAAGTGTCTCAATGTCCTACTTAAACTGAGGGGCCCAGAACTGGACACAGTACTCAAGGTGCAGCCTAGTCAATGCAGAGTACAGGGGCAAAATGACTTCCCTGCTCCTGCTGGCCACACCATTCCTAATGCAGGCCAGGATGCCATTGGCCTTCTTGGCCACCTGGGCACACTGCTGGCTCATATTCAGGTGGCTGTCGATCAGCACCCCCAGGTCCCTCTCCGTTTGGCAGCTCTCCAGCCACTCTGATCCCAGCCTGTCAGTCTGCATGGGATTGCCGTGGCCAAAGTGCAGGACCTGGCACTTGGACTTGTTGAATGCCATCCCAATAGACTCTGCCCATCTGTCCAGTCAGTTGAGGTCCCTGTGCAGAACCCTTCTGTCCTCCAACAGACCAACATCTGCTCCCAATTTGGTGTCATCTGCAAATTTGCTGATGACTGACTCAATCCCCTCATCCAGATCATCAATGAAGATGTTAAAGAGGATGGGGCCCAGAACTGATCCCTGGGGGATGCCACTTGTGACTGGCTGCCAGCTGGATGTAGCACCATTCACCACCACTCTCTGGGCTCAGCCCTCCAGCCAGTTCCTAACCCAGCACAGAGTGTTGCGGTCCAAGCCGCAAGCTGAAAGCTTGGCCAGGAGTTTGCTGTGGGGGACGGTGTCAAAGGCCTTGCTGATGTCCAGGTAGACCACATCCACAGGCCTCCCCACGTCCACCAGACGGGTCACCTGATCATAGAAGGAGATCAGGTTGGTCAAGCAGGACCTGCCCCTCATAAATCCATGTTGGCTGGACCCAAGCCCTTGGCCATTCTTAAGGTGTGCAATTATTGCCACCAGGAAAATCTGCTCCATCACTTTCCCTGGCACTGAGGTCAGGCTGACTGGCCTGTAGTTCCCAGGTTCCTCCATCTGACCCTTCTTATGGATGGGGACCACATTAGGCAGTTTCCAGTCATCTGGGACCTCACCGGTGAGCCAGGACTGGAGGAAAATAATGGAGAGTGGCTTGGCCAGCTCACAGGCCAGCTCTCTCAGCACCCTAGGATGGATCCCATCCGGTCCCATGGACTTGTGAGTGTCCAGGTGGCTCAGCAGGACCGGAACTAATTCCTCATGGATTTCTGGGGCATTACACTGCTCCCTGACCCCGTCACCCAGCTCAGGAGGCCACTCATCCTGAACTCCTCCTGCCTTGCTGTTAAAAATTGAGGCAAAGAATTTGTTCAGGACCTCAGCCTTTTCCTCACCTTCAGTCACAGTGTTCCCCTGCAGGTCCAATAGGGAGTGCAGGTTCTTCCTGCCCTTCTTTTTAGTGTTAATGTATGTGTAAAAATGCTTTTTATTATCTTTCACAGAGGTGGCCAGCGTCAGTTCCAAGTGGGCCTTTGCCTCTCTAAATTTTTTCTACATAATCTAACAACTTCCTTGAACATACCTCGAGAAGCCTTCCCCTCCTTCCAAAGGTGATACAGCCTCTTTTTTTCCCCTTAAATCCTCCAGGAGCTGCTTGCTCATCCAGGCTGGTCGCCTTCCCCACCGGCTCCTCTTTTGGCACATGGGAACTGCCAGTTCCTGTGCCTTCAAGAGCTCATCTTTGAAGTAGACCCAACCAGCCTGGACCCCTCAGTTCCTGAGGGTTGCTACCCAGGGAAGTTTACAAATAAGTTTCTTAAACAAGCTGAAGTTTGCCCTCCAAAGTCCAAGGTGAAGGTTCTGTTGGTGCTCCTCCCTATCTCCCTGTATACTGAAAACTTCACTATCTCGTGGTCACTGCACCCTAGGCAGCCTCCCACAGTCACATCTCCCACCAGCCCTTCTCTATTGAAGAACAGCAGGTCAAGCAGAGGCTGACCCCTGGTAGGCTCACTTAACAGCTGCATCAGGAAGCAGTCCACCATTTGCTCCAGGAATCTTCTGGACTGTCTCCTCTCTGCTGAATTAAGTTTCCAGGAGGTATCTGGCAGGTTGAAGTCATCCACAAGGACAAGATCTGATGACCTTGAGACAGCCTCCAATTGCTTGTAGAATAATTCGTCAGCCTCCTCATCCTGGTTGGGTGGTCTATAGCAGACTCCAACCAGGATGTCAGATTTGTTAGGTTGCCCTCTGATTTTAACCCACAGGCTCTCAATCCCTTCTTTCTCCACCTCAAGTTCTGTGGCAGAGAGTTTCTCCCTTATATACAAAGCCACCCCTCCCCCTCTTGTCCCTCGCCTGTCTCTCCTAAAGAGCCTGTAACCCCAAGTGCAGCACTCCAATCATGCGTGTTATCCCACCATGTTTCTGAGATGGCGACTACATCATAGTAACTGTGGTAGACCAGGACTTCCAAGTCCTTTTGTTTATTGCCCATGCTGCATGCATTGGTGAATATGCACTTCAGCTGGGCTCCCAACTTCTCAATTGCCCCTAATTTGCGCCCTATACTTACATCCATTTTGGATGTATCAGTAGCTGTTTGTTGTGCTGGATGAGATTTTGATATAATGAACAGAGTGCAGAGGGAAAATTATTTGCAGAATTTTTTCTGACTCAGTGAAATTAAGGCAGGAAAATAAGCAGACAGAACACATTTCTTTCCATTCTCTTGGTGCTAATTTGGATCTTAGAACATTGTCTTCTGGCACTCATTAAGAAAAATGATTAAGCATTGCACTGCAGGAATAAATGTTCTTGCATACCTGAGTTGTGCTTACAAGCAAAAAACCCCAGAAGGAAATATGCATTTTGAGCTATGAAAACTCCTACTAACACAATAAAGCTTGTCATTGTTTTGCCTCTTCACAGTGTTACTATTCATCCTCTTCCATTAGAGTATAGTGAAACTCCGATCAGAGCATTTTTCATTAGGACTATTTGTCAAACTTTGCTTTTAATGCCAATTATGGTAAACATCAGAATATGTCAGAAACTTTCACACAACTAGATATAACAAGATTTTTCTTCCCATTTTGAACAACATTTAGAGACTAGGATCTAAGACATAAAGAGAAATTCCAGACCTTGTGAACGAAATGTATGATATTTTGATTTCAAAGAGCAAGAGATAATACTATTCACCTTCTTTTAGTATATACAGTAAATCAGGTGAAGTGTCTTTGCATCTAGTGTCACCCTTTTTGCAAAGATTAGAATAGAATAGAATTAATCAGGTTGGAAAAGACCTTTGAGATCACCATGTCCAACCTATCATCCAACACTATCTAATCAAATAAACCATGGCACAAAGCACCCCATTCAGTCTCTTCCTAAACACCTCCAGTGATGGTGACTTCACCACCTCCCTGGACAGCATATTCTAATGGCAAATCACTCTTTCTATGAAGAACTTTTTCCTAATATCCATCCTAAACCTCCCCTGGCACAGCTTGAGACTGTGTCCTCTTGTTCTGGTGCTGGTTGCCTAGAAGAAGATACTAACCCCCACCTGGCTACAATCTCCCTTCAGGTACTTGTAGACAGCAATAAGGTCTCCCCTGAGCCTTCTCTTCTCCAGGCTAAGCAACCCCAGCTCCCTCAGCCTCTCCTCATAGGGCTTGTGCTCCAAACCCCTCACCAGTTTTGTTTCCCTTCTCTGGACACTTTCCAGCAACTCAACATCTTTCGTAAACTGAGCGGCCCAGAACTGGACACAGAACTCAAGGTGTGGCCTAACCAGTGCTGAGTACAGAGGCACAATGACTTCCCTGCTCCTGCTGGCCACACTATTCCTGGTTGTGATGGGTTAGCACCCATCCTGGAAACAGGGGGGGTAGGGCTTGTAAGAGCATTGCCCTCCCTGCAGGGGGTTTTCCCCCTTGGAAACTAAATTATTCTGTTCCAGTCCCCCTCCCTTCCCAGCAAGGCTATAAAAAGGAGGATACTGCAGCCATTAGCTCTATTGACCCCCTGCCTTTTGCCTGGACAAGTACTGCTGCTTGTTCCTCTGCTTCTCTGCCATGTGGTGCTCCCTGCTGTACCCATGCCTTTGCAAAGAACTGGTTTTGTATTTCATATTTCTTTTTTTTCCCATCCTTGTTCCTTACCTTTGTGAACCCTACCTGTTAATGTTACATATATATATATATATATATATATACACACACACTGTTTAAAGAAAATTCTTTACCTCTCTACTTCCAAGCCAAATCCCAAATGTTTCTTGGTAGATTTGCCCCTTTCCTTTCTTTTCCTCTGTGGCCGGTTGACGTTGCCCCCTTAAGAAAGGGAATATGGTGGACGGAAGTGGGTAAACGGAAGGAATAATCTAAACTATTTCATTGGTAAAGTGGGAGGAAGCACCTTCTGAGCTGGGACTATACTGGGTTTTTCCAGCTCTTTATCTTCAGTCTTGCTTCCGCCTTTCCATGGTGCAGCAGCTCTGCAGCTAACTCTGTGCTGGGCTTTCTGCCAAGGCCTCGGCCTTGAAAACAAGATACCAGGCCTGTATATTAACTCTTTTCCAATTAACACAAAACTGCTTTTAACTTCTTTCTTTCGCTCTCTCTCTCTTCTAACCTAATCTGGGGAAAGGGGGGAAAGAGGGGAAAGAGGAGGTGGGGAACCCCCTCTCTGCCGAGGGGTTTACTCTCATTTCTGTGTTACTCTGTTGTATATCTTTGTATATATTGTAGATATTGTAAATTTGTAAATATCTCCCTGCAAACCCTACATCGCTTTGTAAATATAGCTCCACTGCTTTGCTAATTCAGCTTGCGAGTTTTTTTTTCCCTTTCCCTTCAATTTTTTTTCCCTTTTACTTTACAAAGGGGGAAGGGAGGAGGCTTCTTGGCCTTACCCCTTCCATCCCACGACATTTTTTTTATTGGCGCCCAACGTGGGGCAGATAATTAGTTTAATTTATTACTTGATTGATTTAGTGTTTTCTAGCTGAATTAGCAAACATGAAGGTATTGTGGTTTGTGGAGCGATTATTCTTTTCAATTTTTGGGGCTCTGGTTTACAGATATTGTTTGGGTTTGATTTTGGATTACCTGGGTAAATATTTGGTGCGGACAATTTATATGTGGGTTATGTATAGAGTTAAATTATGGTATGGAAAATGTATTAATTTCTTATGGCCAGTGAGATACAGGAATGTTACCTCCACCACTCTCCCAATTGAGATAAAGGGTTTTAAGATTCCGCCTGAGGAGACAGTAACTTTAGGTGATGCCTGGGATCCAAAGGTGATTTATTTGGTGTGTATAATTCTGCTGCTGGTGATAACTAATGTGTATTCTCTGTATTCCTGGCGTCGGGAGAAAAAGGTGTCCAGAGCTTGTTTTGTTATTAAAACTAGATCAAAAAGAAAACGCCGTGGCTCTCGATCAGTCCCAGAGTCATCTAGTGATGAGGACTGTGGAGAACCCATGTCAGTCAAAAAGAAGGCTAAAAAGTTAATTGGTAAAGCAGCTCTAAATGACTTTGCTGACTCTGGCAAGCAGCCAAGGGCGGCAGCTGGTATCAACATGGCACCTACTCCTTCTCCCACTCCTTCTCCTTCTTCTTCTTCTCCGTCGGCCATTAACGGAGCAACGTCACTTCCACCCACTCCCTCGGTGGGACCGGAAGTCACTGCCCCAGCAGCTGATTTATCTCAGGACCTGTCAGCTTCCATTAAGGTGGCTGTAAATTCAAACACAGCTCCAGTTAAGGTGGCTCCTTTAAAGACTAGAGCTGGAAAGGGCAAAGATGGAGAAGAAGAGGAGGAGACTGATCCTGGTGAGGGGCCCTCTACTCTAAAAGATCCTGCTCAGGAGGAAGAGAAGGTTTGTTTTAAAGATCTAGCTAACCTAGTGAGATCAAAGCAGGATAGAGATGAAGCTAGGAAGGCAGCTGGCAAAGGTGGTTCTCAGCTTAAAGAGATCCTTAGGAGAATGACAGCAGGATTTTACGGACAAAGAATTCAGGGAGACGAGGAGGAAGATGATATTTCAGACTGTTCTTCTCCAAGGGAGGAATTGCGAATTGTCCGTAAAGATTTCACCAGGGCAGATAAGGAGCCAGTTCTAGCTTGGCTTAGTAGGTGTTATGATACAGGTGCTTCAGCTCTAACAGTTGGAGACAAGTCAGCAGCTCAGTTAGGAACTCTCTCAAGGGACAATGGAATAGATAGACATCTAGGCGAAGCTCTCGGTAAGGTTAATCTGTGGATACGCCTTTTAATAGCGGTTGCCCTGAGATACCCTTCCCGAGATGATCTTCCCTGGAATCCTAAACCCTGGACTACCATAGATGAGGGAATTAAGCGCTTGAGAGAATTTGCTGTTAGAGAGCTACTCTATGGTGAACATGAAACTCTGAATCCTGATGACATTCCTGCGGGTATTGGTCTTGCTAAAAAGATCATCAAACTTGCTCCTTCTAATTATGCAAACATTCTGGCAAGCAGAATTGTGTCAAGAAGTTATGGTGGAGCTTCTCCTACGGTTGGCCAATTCAGTGATCAAATGAGACAATTGGAGGATAGCATGACACGTGGTTCTTTGGTTTCAGCCATTAAAACGATGTCTGGTGATATTCAGAATTGCATAAGAGAGTTAAAGGATGAATTCAGAAATTCCATATCCCAATTGGCACAAAGGGATAATTTCAATTCTTCCTCCAGGTGGGTACAAGTTTCATCTGTGAGGAATACACGTCCTCCAAGGAGGTCATTCCAAAACAGGACATTCCAAAACAGGTCATTCCAAAACAGACCACCAAGGCAATCACGTAGAACTATTTGGATAACTCTGCGTGATCAGTTTGGTGAGAACATGAACTGCTGGGATGGCCAACCAACTTCTAATCTTTTCAGGAGACTGAGGGAATTGCAAAGTGGCAGAACCCAAGGTAGCAATACCAGAAGGGTAGCTGTTACTTCCACAGTTCCCCAGAACGACTCTTATGGCTCCAACAGTGGCTCCAGTTATAACATGCAAAGTTATAACCCTGCAAACTATGTGCAATGCACATGTGCGCATGTTCCCCATAACTAGGGGTGCCCTGCCTCCCGCCAGGGGGAGGAGAGGGATAACAGAGATAATAGAATCTATTGGGATGTGTACATCCAGTGGCCTGGCACTTCACAATTTCAGAAGTACAGGGCCTTGGTTGACACAGGAGCTCAGTGCACCATAATACCATCAAATTATCAGGGATCAGAGTCCATAACTATTCTGGGAGTCACTGGTGGATCTCAAGAGTTAAGTAAGGTAGAGGTTAACATAAGTTTAACTGGTAAACAATGGAGGAAGCATACAGTTGTGACCGGACCTGATGCACCTTGTATTTTGGGAATTGATTTTCTGAGAGAAGGGCGTTTCAAAGACCCTAGAGGTTACAAATGGGCTTTCGGAGTAGCTTCTATAGAAATTGATGGACAAAAATTGAAGCTATCTGCCAGACCTGAACTTTCTGATGAATCTGCAGTTGTGGGACAACATAAGATACAGGACATTAAATTGCCGGTTGCTTCTCAGACTGTACATCACAGACAATACAGAACCAATCGTGACTCTTTGTTGCCCATTCAGAATCTGATTCGTCACTTGGAGAGTCAGAAAGTCGTCAGCAAAACTCATTCACCTTTCAACAGTCCAGTGTGGCCTGTGCGGAAGCAGAATGGAGACTGGCGTCTGACAGTAGACTACCGAGCCCTAAATGAAGTGACACCACCTATGAGTGCAGCAGTACCAGACATGATGGAGCTACAGTATGAGCTGGAATCCAAAGAGGCCAAATGGTATGCTACCATAGACATTGCTAATGCATTTTTCTCTATTCCTATAGCAGAGGAAAGCAGGCCTCAGTTTGCTTTCACCTGGAGAGGAATCCAGTACACTTTCAACAGATTGCCAATGGGCTGGATCCACAGGTCAAGCATCTGTCATGCAGTGATTCACGATGCTCTGGAAAAAGGCGGTGCTCCAGAACACATCCAGTTCATCGATGATATCATCGTCTGGGGCAAAACTGCTGAGGAAGTCTTCGAGAAAGGTAACAAAATCATTGACATTCTTCTGAATGCAGGTTTTGCCATCAAGCGAGACAAGGTAAAAGGACCTACCACAGAGATTCAGTTTCTGGGAGTGCGGTGGCAGGATGGACGCCGACACATTCCAGTGGATGTGGTAAATAGAGTCTCTACCATGGCAAGTCCCACAAACAAGCAAGAGACCCTACGCTTCTTGGGGATAGTGGGATTTTGGAGACTGCACATTCCTGGATACAGTCAGATTGTGAAACCTCTGTATGATGTGACTCGAAAGAGTCATTTCCACTGGGGACCTGAACAACAAGCAGCCTTTGACCAGATAAAGCAAGACGTGATTCAAGCAATGGGTCTGGGACCTGTCCGAGATGGTCCAGACATTAAGAACATTTTGTACACGGCTGCAAGTGACAATGGTCCAACCTGGTGCTTGTGGCAAAAAGCTCCAGGTGAGACACGTGGACGACCTCTTGGTTTCTGGAGTCGAGGTTACAGAGGGTCAGAGGCTAACTATACTCCAACAGAGAAAGAAATTTTAGCTGCCTATGAAGGAGTGAAAGCATCTTCTGAAGTGATTGGAACTGAATCACAACTTCTTCTAGCTCCCAGATTACCAGTTTTGAATTGGATGTTCAAAGGCAAAGGTTCCACACCACATCATGCCACAGACTCAACATGGTCTAAGTGGATGGCTCTGATAACACAGAGAGCTCGAATGGGAAATCTTGAAAGACCTGGTCTAGTGGAGGTGATCTCAAGTTGGCCTGAAGGTATCAACTGTGCCAAACCTCCAGAGGAGAAAGTAACTCGTGCTGAGGAAGCTCCTCCTTACAATGACCTTTCTGATGATGAAAAGAAATATGCTTTGTTCACAGACGGTTCCTGTCGTCTTGTTGGAAACAAGCGAAGATGGAAGTCTGCAGTGTGGAGTCCAACACACCGAGTTGCAGAAGCGAAAGATGGAGAGGAGAATCCAGTCAGTTCGCAGAGGTAAAAGCTGTCCAGCTAGCTCTCGACGTGGCTGAACGTGAGAGATGGCCAAAGCTTTATCTCTACACTGACTCATGGATGGTAGCCAATGCTCTATGGGGTTGGCTAAAGAACTGGAAAAAGAGTGGTTGGCAGAGAAAAGGAAAAGCCATTTGGGCAGCCAACCTATGGCAGGACATTGCTGACCGAATCGAGAGAATTCCAGTGAAAGTGAGACACATCGATGCTCACATTCCTAAGAGCAAAGCTACTGAGGAACAGCAACACAACCATCAGGCAGATCTAGCTGCAAGAGTTTCTCAAGTAGACATGGACTCTAATCTTGATCTCGACTGGAAACACCGAGGTGAGATATTCTTAGCTCAGTGGGCTCATGATTCATCAGGACATCAAGGCAGAGACGCAACATACCAATGGGCTCGTGACAGATCCATAGACATTTCCATGGATGCTATCACACAAGTCATCCATGACTGTGACATTTGTGCTGCTATTAAGCAGGCAAAACGACTTAAGCCCTTGTGGTATGGTGACAGATGGTCCAAGTACAAGTATGGTGAAGCTTGGCAGATTGACTACATCACTCTACCACGTTCTCGTTCTGGTAAGCAATACGTGCTTACTATGGTAGAGGCAAACACTGGATGGTTGGAAACTTATCCACTTCCACATGCAACTGCACACAACACCATTCTCGGTCTGGAGAGACAAATCCTGTGGAGACACGGAACTCCAGAGAGGATTGAGTCAGACAACGGAACTCGTTTCAAGAACAACCTTGTAAAGAACTGGGCAAAAGAGCACGGTATTGAGTGGATATTCCATATTCCCTACTATGCACCACCTTCAGGGAAGATTGAACGCTACAACGGTTTGTTGAAGACCACTCTCAAAGCCATGGGAGGTGGATCTTTGAAAAACTGGGAAAAGCATTTAGCACAAGCAACCTGGCTGGTAAATAGTAGAGGTTCAGTGAACCGAGCTGGACCTGCACATTCAGATCTGCTACGGAAAGTAGAAGGTGATAGAGTTCCTGTTGTTAGAGAAAAGAATCTGTTAGGTAAAACTGTTTGGGTATTTTCACCCTCAGGAGAGGCTAAGCCTATCCGAGGGGTGGTCTCAGCTGAAGGTCCGGGTCACACTTATTGGGTAATGCAAGAGAATGGTGAAATTCAGTGTATTCCACAAAGAAATTTAACTTTAGCTGAAAGAGGTTAACTTTGAACTGTTGTACAGCTACATCGCGTCCAAAGGAAGAATCAACGAGGAATCTACGGTGCACGAACCCTGAGATCCCTGAGAGCTCTGAGTCAACTAAGAGACCCTGAGAATCCCTGTTTCCCTTTTCTTCGCTTCGTCGGCGAGGAAATGAACTGTTTTCCATTTTTCTCATTTTCTGATTTTCTTGGACTTTTGAATCATCTACATCTGAGCATAGCCGGAATGGACTATGAACTTTACTCACGAACTGTAAATATCGTTTTGGATTGGATGGACAGTATGAACAGCCAATGAAATTGTTTAGAAGGGGTGGACTGTGGCCGGTTGACGTTGCCCCCTTAAGAAAGGGAATATGGTGGACGGAAGTGGGTAAACGGAAGGAATAATCTAAACTATTTCATTGGTAAAGTGGGAGGAAGCACCTTCTGAGCTGGGACTATACTGGGTTTTTCCAGCTCTTTATCTTCAGTCTTGCTTCCGCCTTTCCATGGTGCAGCAGCTCTGCAGCTAACTCTGTGCTGGGCTTTCTGCCAAGGCCTCGGCCTTGAAAACAAGATACCAGGCCTGTATATTAACTCTTTTCCAATTAACACAAAACTGCTTTTAACTTCTTTCTTTCGCTCTCTCTCTCTTCTAACCTAATCTGGGGAAAGGGGGGAAAGAGGGGAAAGAGGAGGTGGGGAACCCCCTCTCTGCCGAGGGGTTTACTCTCATTTCTGTGTTACTCTGTTGTATATCTTTGTATATATTGTAGATATTGTAAATTTGTAAATATCTCCCTGCAAACCCTACATCGCTTTGTAAATATAGCTCCACTGCTTTGCTAATTCAGCTTGCGAGTTTTTTTTTCCCTTTCCCTTCAATTTTTTTTCCCTTTTACTTTACAAAGGGGGAAGGGAGGAGGCTTCTTGGCCTTACCCCTTCCATCCCACGACATCCTCTCTATTGGGAAAAAGGAGGGGAGAGCAGGGGAGGGATTCTTAGCCTGGCCACCATCTGAGCACTTAAGTCCCAGTTAAGGCTTAACCACCACAATGATATAGGCCAGGATGCCATTGGCCTTCTTGGCTGCCTGGGCACACTGCTGGCTCGTGTTCAGCCTACTGTCAACCAGTACCCCCAGGTCCTTTTCTGCCTGCCCACTCCCCAGCCACCCTGTAGCCTGCAGCACTGCATGGGATTGTTGTGGCCAATGTGTAGAACCCAGCACTTAGATGTATTAAATCTCATGCCATTGGATTCTGCCCATCTGTTCAGCCTGTCAAAGTTCCTCTGGAGAGCTCTTCTACCCTCTAACAGATCAACACCTGCTCCAGCTTGGTGTCGTCAGCAAACTTACTGATGATGGACATAATGCCCTCATCCAGATCCATAAATAAAGATATTGAACAGGATGGGTCCAGCACTGATCCTGGAGGACACCACTAGAGACTGGCTGCTAGCTGGATGTGGCACCATTCACCATGGGCTGACAGCCTGGCCAAGAGGGTCATAGTATCATAGTATCATAGTATCAGTCAAGGTTGGAAGGGACCACAAGGATCATCTAGTTCCAACCCCCCTGCCATGGGCAGGGACACCCCACACTAGATCAGGCTGGCCAGAGCCTCATCCAGCCTGCTCTTAAACACCTCCAGGGACGGGGCCTCGACCACCTCCCTGGACAACCCATTCCAGGGTTTCACCACTCTCATGGTAAAGAACCTCCTCCTCACATCCAGCCTGAATCTCCCCACCTCCAGCTTCATTCCATTCCCCCTAGTCCTATCACTACCTGAGATCCTGAGAAGTCCTTCCCCAGCCTTCCTGTAGGCCCCCTTCAGATACTGGAAGGCCACAATTAGGTCACCTGGGAGCCTTCTCTTCTCCAGACTGAACAGCCCCAACTCCTTCAGTCTGTCCTCATAGGAGAGGTGCTCCAGCCCTCTGATCATCCTTGTGGTCCTTCTCTGGACACACTCCGGCACATCCATATCCCTCTTGTAATAGGGGCTCCAGAACTGGACACAGTACTCCAGGTGGGGTCTCACCAGGGCTGAGTAGAGGGGGAGGATCACCTCCCTCGACCTGCTAGCCACACTTCTCCTGATACAGCCCAGGATCTGATTGGCTTTGCAGGCTGCAAGTGCACACTGAGAGCTCATGTTGAGCTTCTTGTCCACCAGGACCCCCAAGTCTCTCTCCTCAGGGCTACTTTCCAGCCAGTCACTGCCCAGCCTGGATTTGTGTCTGGGATTGCCTCGACCCAGATGCAGGACCCTGCACTTGCTCTTATTGAACTTCATGAGGTTGGCTTGTGCCCACCTCTCCAGCCTGTCAAGGTCCCTCTGGATGGCCTCCCTTCCCTCCAGCGTGTCTGCTGCACCACACAGCTTGGTGTCATCAGCAAACTTGCTGAGGGTGCACTCAATGCCACTGTCCATGGCACCCACAAAGATGTTGAACAAGACAGGTCCCAGAACTGATCCCTGAGGGACTCTGCTTGTCACTGGCCTCCACTGGGACATGGACCCATTGACAGCCACTCTTTGGGTGCGGCCATCAAGCCAGTTCCTTATCCATCTAGTGGTCCACCCATCAAACCCATGTGTCACCAGTTTGGAGACCAGGATGTGGTGCGGGACAGTGTCAAAGGCTTTGCTCGGGTCCAGGTAAATGACATCAGTTGCTCGCCCCTCATCTATTAATTTTGTCACCTGCTCATAGAAGGCAACCAGGTTGGTCAGGCAGGATTTGCCCTTGGCAAAGCCATGCAGACTGTTCCCAATCACCTCTTCACTATTCTTCTGAGCCAGTAGTGACTCCAGGAGGATTTGCTCCATGATCTTTCTGGGCACAGAGGTGAGACTGGCTGGCCTGTAGTTCCCTGGTTCCTCCTTCTTGCCCTTTTTGAAAATGGGGGCAATGTTTCCCCTTTTCCAGTCTGTGGGGAGTTCCCCAGACTGCCATGACTTTTGAAATATAATAGAGAGGGGTTTAGCAACCTCATCTGCCAGTTCTCTCAGTACCCGTGGGTGTATCCCATCGGGTCCCATGGACTTGAACACTTTCAGGTTCTTCAGGTGATCACGAACCTGATCTTCACTTACAATAGGCAGTTCTTCCTCCCCGTCCCTGGCATTGTCTTCCAGAACATCAGGAGTGTGGCTAGAGGCCCTTGCAGTGAACACTGAGGTAAAGAAGTTATTAAGTACCTCAGCCTTTTCCTCATCACTTGTGACCATGTCACCATTTTTCTTTCTGAGGGGGCCCACACCTTCCCTAGTCGTCTTCTTCCCATTGTTATACCTGTAAAAGTTCTTAGTGTTCCCTTTAATCTCCCTGGCTAGATTCAATTCAAACTGTGCTTTGGCTTTCCTAAGCAGGACTCTTGCTGCTCGGGCAGCTTCCTTATATAACCCCTGTTCTAGCTGTCCTTCTCTCCACTTGCTGTAGAGTTTCCTTTTAAGTAATAGTATGTCCAGTAGCTCCTTGCTCATCCAGGCAGGCCTCCTAGCATTCTTACCTGCTTTTCTCTTTGTTGGTATACAGAGCTCCTGGACACAGAGGAGGTGGTCCTTGAATACTGACCAGATGTCCTGGGTCCCTCTTCCCTCCAGGGCTTTGTCCCACGACACTTTGGCTAGCAGATCCCTGAAGCGATCAGAATCTGCACGCCTAAAGTCTAGGGTCGTAAGCTTGGAATACTTCCTCCTGATTGCCCTGAGGATATTAAATTCAACTGCTTCATGGTCACTGCAGCCAAGGCCGTCTCTGAGACTCACATTGCTTACCAGCCCTTCCCTGTTGGTGAGAACAAGGTCCAGCATAGCCCCATTTCTTGTTGGTTCCTCTACCATTTGGAGGAGGAAGTTGTCTTCTATGCAGTCCAGGAACATCCTGTATTGCTGGTGCCTTGCTGTGTTGTCCCTCCAGCAGATGTCCGGGTGGTTGAAATCACCCATGAGGACCAGGGCTTGTGACCTGGAAGCTGCTTCTATTTGCCTGTGAAGGGCCTCATCTGCTTGGATCTGCTGGTCAGGTGGCCTGTAGGAGACCCCCATAGTAATATCTCCTTCCTCTGTCCTGCCTTTAATTTTAACCCATACACTCTCAACTAGCTCATCATCCCTCCCCAGTTGGAGCTCCAGTGATTCCAACTGGTTATTGACATAGAGGGCAACACCTCCTCCTCTCCTTCCCTGCTTATCCTTCCTAAAGAGTTTATACCCATCTATCCCTACATTGCAGTCATGGGATTCATCCCACCAAGTTTCAGTAACAGCCACTATGTCATGGCATCCCAGCAGCACAGTGGCCCTTAACTCATCCTGTTTGTTGCCCAAGCTGCGCGCATTCGTATAGAAGCACTTCAGCTATAGGGGATGGTGTCAAAGGCCTTGCTAAAGTCCAGGTACACTACATCCACAGCCTTCCCCACTGTCCTGAAGGGACAAAAAGCCTCAAAAATGCTCTGAACCAGACAATGGGGCAGGAGCCAGCAGGTCTGGCTTTTCAGGAAAATGGCCACGTTGCTCAGGCTTGTCTGAACACGTCCTGGAGCCCAAGTGGGACAGGTGTGTGTGCCTTTGGCCACATTTGGAGAAAACTCTTTCTATAGGTTACAGTGTCAGGGTTTTATCTCTCAATCTTTGTTGTCAGTGGCCATTATTGTCTCAGGAAATTTATAAGTACCAGCCCAAAGAGCCAGAACCTTGCCTTGCAATTGTCCACGGTCTGGGAGAAAGCACAAGCCTCACTTGGAAGCCGAGCTGTGTTTCAGTTTAACCAGACAAGACTGCAAAGACCTCTTGCTGTATTAGTGTTGTAAAGCCCAGGAACGCGTCTTGCCAGGCCGAGAGGTGAACCCCCAGAGGAGCTGAGTCCCCGGGACAGTTTCATTTTATTGGAAGAAGGAACAAGTGCCACTGCGAAGGACTGCAGCAGAAGAACCTCTTTTCTACAGAGCTTTCAGCTACAAAGCCTTTGGGAATAAATCCTGTATCTCAGCAACGAGCTGTAGACACCAACAGAAAGTGAAACTGTGCTCTTGTGGCTTCCACGTGGTCAGCACCATTTTGGTTTTGTTTAAATTCCCACGTGTGCCACGGGATATCAGGATCAGTGAGTAATTACAAAATCTGATTTTTATGAACATCTATTAAAGGTCTGTTGCCCTAGGGAGTTCTGGAGTTCCCCCTCACCTTGTGGGCAATCTCCAGCTTCGTTGTCGATGTTCCCTTTTTTTCCCTTACAGTTTAAACTGTTGTTTGTTGTTTCTGGATTTTTGTACATATTGTTCAAATTGTTACTTGTTCCTGCTGGTGAGATATCTGTTCCACAAGTGAATATTTTTAACCAGTAAGTAGGTTTTATTAATTTTTTTGCAGGATTTTTATGATCAATAAAGTTATTTTTTTATTAATCATTCTGCCTATTGAACATTAATAGCCTTTCAATGATTATAACACCCACATCCACCAGGCAGGTCATAGAAGGAGATCAGGTCGATTAGGCAGGATCTGCCCTTCCTAAATCCATAATGGCTGGGCCTGATCCCTTGGCCATCATGTAAGTGCTGTGTGATTGCACTCAAGATGGCCTGTTCCATAACCTTGCCTGGCACTGAGGTCAGGCTGACAGGTCTGTAATTCCCTGGTTTCTCCTTCTGGCTCTTCTTGCGGCTGGACATCAGTCTATACCAACCTCCTAGCCTTCAGATTCAGTGAAATATTTACTTCCTCTCACTGATAGATATTAGTAACCTGGAAATTATCAAACTGGAATATATTCTTGTCAACAAGCCACTCCCACAGTAGTTTTTCCTAAAATTCTGTAAACCTCTCTGTCCTAACGATTCTAGGTCTCATTCTTCTTAGTTGAGAGAATAAAATGGAGTCCAGAAAAGAAGTCCTTTCATGTTTTACTACCATACACACACACACACACAGACAAAACATATATATTAGCCTTCTCCAGAACACACTTACGACACCTAATTAAATTCAGGCATCCTCTTTTACCTTTTAAATACAGAAAATATCACTCCTTTCTGCATAGATTCTCATTTAGAATCTCTATCAGGAATGATCTGTGCTTATTATGATTGAAAGTTCTGAGAGTGAATTTGTAAGCACCAGGACATACAGAAGAATTAAATCTTTATTTACCTACTTACACCTCTACTTTTAGCATTTAAATAATGTTGAATTCTCTATTTCAAAGACCTAAGAAGTTTTCAGATGGGATAGCATTGATTCATTACGGAGTAGCAACATGTATTAGCACTTAGACTTTCATTTTTCATTTTAACAAATTTTCTTGATTATTTTTAAAGGAAACAACTTATCTACTTTGTTTATTGTTACACTTTTATCTGTCTCTGTTTATGTATATTATAAGAAACCCTTAGTATCGCATTTACTAAATTTAGGCTTTAGAATAGGTTGCCCAGGGAGATGGTCGGGTCACCGTCCCTGGAGGTATTCAAAACAATGTGCAGACATGGCAATTTGGGACACAGCTTAATGGCCACAGCGGTGGTAGGTTGAAAATTGAATTCTATTATTCTATGATTCTATTAAACACATAACTTAGTGGGTGCTGTTTCTGAAATACTCCATTACACTGGTGTTCTCAGTCTGGTCAATACATGATTCAGAGTACATTATATTGTTGGTATTTATATGTTAGCTCAAAATATATAAAATATCTACTTCACAGCATAGTTATACTTTGCAAATACCTTGGTAGAATTCATCTAACCTAATCTCTGAATCTTTCTGTTACAACTAGATATCCTATCATCACCCTAGGAGCCCTCAACATTAAAAAGAAACTTGGTTTTGGTAGGTTGTGATATTTTTTATTGAGTGTAAAGGGACATTTAACTGAAACACATTTGGTGTAAACATCTGAAATGATTAAATAAATATTGTCTATCATTTAGACACATTTTATTTGGTCTTTCAGGTTGTATAGTTTATTCAGATAGTGCAAATACAATATTGAATTCTTTCAACTATACTTAATGCTCTCATGAATGTATTAGAAGTGTAAAGTGTAATAATCCACATAGTGGACCATGAATCCTAATGTAATGTAGGCTTGGGAAAAAAATCAGATTCTAAGGTCAACTTGTCTGAGCAGGGATCTTCTTCTAAAACTTATGACCAAAAGATGCTGTTCACCACTGCAGGGAGGAAATTAGTGCAGCCAAAGCTCAATTAGAGTTTAAGCTGTTTAGCAGTGTGAAGAACAACAAAAGGGGTTTTAAAACACATGTTTACATAAAAAGGATCAAAGATAACATTGATCCATTGTTTGATGAGGTTTGTCACCTTGCAAGTAGGGATGTAGATATACTAGAGACATGCCTTCTTTGCCTCTGTCTTCAATGCTGATAACGGATGCTGAGACTCATGGAGCCCTGCGTTAGAAAAATATGACTGAAGGGATGATAAACTTTCAGCCATCCCTAAACTTGTGTGAGACATGTTACTTCAGCTAGATGTGCCT
This sequence comes from Melanerpes formicivorus, assembly GCF_026170545.1. NCBI lineage: Eukaryota > Metazoa > Chordata > Aves > Piciformes > Picidae > Melanerpes > Melanerpes formicivorus. The sequence goes on along the minus strand of NW_027142353.1, from coordinate 45,177,996 downwards.
AAATCTTTGTACTGGATCTGGCTGATGTTATTACAGAACCTGTCTCCATTACTTTGTAACAGTCTTGCTAGTTTAGAGTGGTCTCAGCTGACTCGAAGATGGAATATGTTGTCCTAATTTTCAATAAGGGCAAGAAGGAAGATATTGATCATTACAGGCTTGTCAGTGTCACTTCAGTGCCTGCTATAATTATGGAAGAAAACATTGTGAGAATTACTGAAAAACACTTGAGAGAAAATACAGTCATTGGTAATAGACAGCACAGGGTCATGAAGCAAAAGTCCTACATAAGTAAATTCCATTTTATGACAAGGTTTATGACATCCACCTAGTTGACCAAGAGAAGACAGCAGATGTGGTATTTTTGTATGTTAACAAAGCTTTGATACTATCTCTTAACAATATTCTTCTGGACAAAATGACCAGCATGCAGCTAGGCAAGTCCATAATATGTTGGGGGAGCAACTGACCAACAGGTCCAGCTTAAATAGTATATAGGGCTTCATGAGGCTGGTGGTCAAACACCAATTGGGTTCTCCAGGGCTCACTTTTAAGGCCAGTGTTTCTTAATATTTTTTGGTTCTTTATATAAATTATCTGGACACAGTAATTGAATGTGCATTAAATTTGCAGATGATACTAAGTTAGGGGGAGCTGTGAATTGTCTCAAGGGCAGAAAGGACTAAAAGAGAGATCCGAATAGACTCTGCCTAGCTCTCTAGATGCTCAATCATCAACTGTATAAAATACAAGTGCTGAATTTTCCACCTGGTTATACACACAAATTAGGGGATGAAAGGCTAGAGTGTTTGGGTTGATGGCAAATTGAATGCAAGTCACCATTGTGCCCTGACAGCCAAAAGGTCCAACCATGACCTGGAATGTATCAAGCACAGTGCAGCAAACTGGTTGGTATGCAATGCAGCAACTGCATTGATATGGCACCACCTTAAGCACTGGGTGCAGTTCTGGGCAACTCAATATAAGAAGGACATCAAACTATTTGATTGTTTCCAGAAGAGAGTGACTAAGATGGTGAAATGTCTCAAGGGTAAGACTTACAAGGAGCAGATGTGGTCATTTGGTTTGTTCAGCTTTGAGAAGTTAGAGGAGCCACCTTTTCAGTCTACAGCTTCCTCAAGGGGCAAGCAGAGGCAGGGGTGCCCATCTGTACCTGTTGTCGCTGCAACGTGCTCCCCAGGAAAGTGGTAATGATGCCATTCCTGCCAGAGTTCAAGGAGCATCTGGACAACATTCTTGGTCTTATGGTTTAGTTTTAGATAGTTTTGTGAGAGCAAGGAGTTTAACTTACATTACATTAACTTACGTTAACTTGCATCCTTGTGGGTCCTTTCCAACTTGAGATATTTTAGGATTCTGTGATTTGCAAATGAGTTGATTTCAAAAAGGAGATACTAAAAGGATTTCCTGGGGAACGAATATGAGGAAACATAGCTAAATAGAGTTGGATAATGTAGACTGTAGACAAAATACATGTAATATATACGAACATTAAAAACCCAAACCAAACAATCAAACCCCAAATATTAAAAAAAAATAAATAATGGAGACAAAAAGTGAGAAAAGATGAGGAATTCTTTCAAAACCATAGAAACTGGGATGAAAAGTAAAACAAAGCTCATCAAAAAGGGAGATGGAATGAGAAAAATGTCAAATGGAACCAAAAATTAAATGGAAATAGAATAGAAAACTATAAAAACATCAGCCAAAACAACACAACAACAATCTTCCATAGATGTTCATATTCTGTTAATGAAGAGAATAAAGTAAAAAGGAAGAACTTAAATTAAATAAATATGGTATATGTGGTTAATAAATGACTACATTCTACACTGTAATAAGCTTACCTTTATGGTCCCAGAACAATCTATGCAGTGACCTGTGATATTCACTTTATTTACTTAAGGGAGTGAATAATGACCTGCCAAATTTTACAGATGACAAACATTCCAAGAAAGAAAGAAAAAATAAAAGGTGTTTGCAAAATGTTGGAAAATGAGCTCACCGTATTCAGCGATGAAAAATGACAGAGATAATTTAGTGTTCATAAATTCTGTGTAAACCACACATGAAAATATCACCTTAACTGAAGACAGAATCATAGTCTTTGAATTAATGATTGACATTTGCATACTCATCTTACAGAAACTTTAAATAGGCAAATGTCACATCAGAAATTAAGAGTGAAAGAGTATAGACTAAAACTAAAGAAACAAATAAACACTCATCTAAATGTGTGGTATACTCCCATGCTGAATAATGTGTTAATCAATCATTTCTGGCAAATGTAGCAGATATAAATAAAATACTGAGAATGACAAAAAGGATGGTCAGAAGCATGGAATTATTTCTATATGAAGTGACAGTGGAAGACTGTATTTATTAATGTGAAAAGAATTAGCCCACAAAAGATAATATGGAAGTCTGTAAATGGTTTGAAGAAACTAAATAAAAAATGTTTGCTCACTTTTTCTCATAGTATAGAAAAAGAGAAAAAATATGAAAATTGATCGGATAATGGCCTTCATCAAATTATTAAGGAGAACTAAAGCACTTAATCATAACATTATTCTTATTGTCATAAGATAAAATCATCTTATATGCATTGTACCATAAAACAAAACAAAGCCCCAAAAATTCCCAAGTAATTATATTGGTTAATACTTACATTCACAATATCTTAGCCTTCACATTTTTGTGAGCTGAACAGTGCATATGTCATTTAAAGACTTATAGAAAATAAGAAAGTAACGTATTGTTAAAACCAATCTTCTATTAGATTTTTCACTTCATTTATACAAACATCATATTTAATGTGCTTAATTTAGCAGAATATGTCAGCTGAATTTCTGTAGCTGAAGGTCAAACAATCAGGTAACACCAGCTTCAATAGTAAACATCTCTCAGAAAATAAGATTTGACTGGTATAGTCAATAAACAAGCTGTCATCAATAAAAGCAAAATACACTCTAATCAGAGAGACATGTATTTATGATTATGTTTCTAAAAACTGCGGTCACAGTCCTCTGTACAAGGCATTAAAACTACCAGATGGCTAGGGGCAGCATAAGAATGAGTGGGCTTTTTACTTCTGTTCACAATATCAAAATTTTATCATTATAACAAGCAAATAGATGCCTAATTTTAAAAATTCACTTGGTAGGAGACAAAGGGAGGCATGCAACACAGTTTGTAAAATGCTGCTTTAACTATCTGCAATTAGAGTAGATTATTTTGCTAGGATGTAAAACATTTAGTTCCCCTTGAGTACAAAGAGAAACATTTAGATATTATACTATAAAAGTCACTGAATGTGCATAACCCTTTTTTTGGCTTTTTTAAAATTTTTCTTGTTTTTAATTTTCCTAGATACTTATAAGTCTCTCCTGAAAAAAACAATATTTACTTGCAAGGCATTATGCCATGTGCTTTTTTCTTGTGGCTTTCAATCTCTTTTATTAATGAAAGCAAAATTAAAATTCCATACCACAACTAAGCATTAAATAAAACAAGGCAGCAAGAAAGAAAGAAAGCAAATGCAAGATTCAAATAACCATCTCTTTCAAAGAATCACAGAATCATAGAGTTGTTTCAGTTGGAAAAAACCTCTAAGATCATTGAGTCTAAGCACTGACCTAACATCACGATAGTGATTAAACCAGTCCCAAAGCCCCATTTCTACACTTTTATTGAATACTTCTGGGGATAGTGACTCCACCATCTCCCTGGGCAACCTATTTCAATGCCTGATCACCCCTTCAGTAAAGAATATTTTCCTAATATACAAACTAAACCACCTGTAGCAAAACTTGAGGCCATCTCCTCTCATTCTATCACTTTATACCAGGGAGAAGAGACCAGCGGCTACCTCACTGTGACCTCCTTTTATGTAGTTGAAGAGAGCAATAAGGTCTCCTCTCAGCTTCCTCTTCTACAGACTAAGGAATGCTAGTTCCCTCATCTGCTCCTCATAAGACCTGTTTTCCAGGTCCTTCACCAGTTTCATTGCTTTCTCTGGACATGTTCCATCACCTCAATGTTCTTTCTGTAGTGAGAGACACAAAACTGAACCCTACATTAGACGTGCAGCCTCACCAGAACCAAGCACAATAATTTCCCTACTGCTGTTCACACTATTCCTGATACAAGCCCAGATGCTGTTGGACTTCTTGTCCATCTGAGCATGCTGATAACTCATGCTCAGACAGATTTTGACCAACATCCCCACATCCTTTTCTTCTGGGCAGCTTTCCATCCATGTTTCCCCAAGTGTGTAGCATTACATGAGGTTGTTGTGACTCAAGTGCAGGACCTGTCACTTGGCCTTGCTAAACTTCATACAATTGATGTCGGCCCATTGATCCAGCCTGTCGAGAAACCTCTGCAGAGCCTTCCTACCTTTGAGCACATCAACAGTCCTACCCAATATGATGTCATCTGTGAATCTGTGAAGGTTGCACTACATCCCCACATCAGCGATAAAGATATTAAACAACACTGGCTCTAATACTGGGCTCTGGCAGACACCACTTGTAACCAGTGGCCAGCTGAATTTAACCCCATTCAGTATCACTATTTGAGCCTGCCCATTTGTGATGAGAGGTTATTAATTTATGAAATATGAAATTTGAAATATGAATATTAAAATTATTAATAAACAAATTAATCACTATTTTATATACAGATTCTGGTGCATGATTGTGAGATATATCCCATAAGTGGTTTTGTATATACAATTTGAACCCAATTCGAATATTTACAGAATTAATTTCAATTAAAGAATGGAGCCACAATTCCGCCACTTGTCCACCAGATGGCGACTCAAAAAGATGTGTCTTTATATACAGAGAAGGTTACAATGTGTCAGAGGCTTAAGCCAGATATGTCATGCAGCTAGGTGCAGGTGCTTTGAATTGAATGTTATTTAGCGCTGCAAAGCACAAGAAATATACACTGTGTCTTTTGTTTTACAATTTTGGTTGCTAGGCCATGTACAGCTGGCTGATACCTGCCCAGTTTGTGCTGGGGCTGGATCCAGGGCAGGCTCTGTTCCCGGGGGGGCACTCCTGCATCTGAGGCTGCAGCTGCTGTCGGGCCCATGGGGGAGCTTCCCTCCAGATAGAGGTGGTGGGGACAGCCTTCTCCTCCCTTGCCTGAGCAGAAAGAGATCTAGTTAGAAAAGCTAAAGCTCTGTTAGAATTAAATCTAGCCAGGGAGAATAAGTGGAACAGTAACAATTTCTATTGGTATATTAATGATAAAAAGAAGACTAGGGAAAATGTGGGCCCCCTCAGAAAGGAAATAGGTGAGCTGGTGACAAGTGACATGGAGAAGGCTGAGGTTCTCAATGACTTCTGTAACTCAGTCTTCACTGGCAAGGGCTCCAGCCACACTCCCAGAATAATGGAAGATAATGGAAGGGACTGAAAGAAGGAATTGCCCATTGTGAGTGAAGATCAGGTTTGCGACCATCTGATGAACCAGAAAGTGTTCAAGTCCATGGTACCTGATGAGATACACCTACAGGTGCTGAAGGAACTGGCAGATGAGGTTGCTAAACCACTGTCTATTATATTCCAAAAGTCATGGCAGTCCAGGGAGGTCCCCATTGACTGCAAAAGAGGAAATATAACTTCCATTGTCAAAAAGGGAAAGAGAGATGACAACCAACCAACCAAAAAAAAACAAACCAACAAACCCACATGCTTCACAGTTTACATCACCTAGAGGAAGAACATCAAAACCAATTTACACAAGCAGTTTGAATAAACTTGGGGGATGAGTGAATAGCAATGTGAATAGTTTGGGTTTGGTTTATAATATAAATTGTCTATGTTTGTAGTAGACTGTTTTCAGCTAATTCCTTGCAGCTGTTACTAAATTATAGTCTCTGCTTTCCAAGGCCACTTATGGAAGGGAAAACTAGCACTATTCAACCACTAATCTGCCTATGTAACTATCTGAATGATAAGAGGAAAAACATTTGCTATTTCTATTTATACAATATAGAATCTTTGCCAGCTACTCATGTTTGAATGATTGCCATATATTTACTGATAGAAATAAAGCATAATGTTTTTATTTCTTTTAAAATAATATGGCAAGAAAGAAAAATGTGAGTTTTTATTTACTGAAGTGTCATTAGACAAAATTTATTTAATAGTAGCCAATGAAGGCTAAACATGGTAGCTTTAGTAGTATCCGAAGATGTGAAAGTGTGATTTTAGTTATTGGATTCAGTGCAGCCACTAACATAACAGGTTCACAAAATTAACCTGAGAGTCTTCAGATCATTTCAAACTCGTTATCCGTATCTTTTGCAATATCTAATTGTGTGCAGTGTAGAGGATTTTTACAAGAGTCTCCAGAATAACAGGAACTATTAATCAAATCCTCTAAAGAACAAATATTTAGTTATATGACCCAATAATACAAAATACAGAAATATGATTGCATTCTTATTCTACCTGGACCTGATGATTTTACATTGACAAGACATTTGCCCAATGTTATCTGTCAATGTTGTGGTTTGAGCCTTAACTAAAATTCAAGAGCTCAGGTTGTGGCAAGACTGAGAACTCCTCCCCTGATCCCCCTTCCAATTTCCTGATAGGGAAAAAAAAACAAGGAAATAATAAGGAAGGGAAAAAAAAGGGAAGAAAAAGGGAAAAAGGGGGGGGCAAGGAAAAAGGGGAGGAGGTAAATCTACCAAGAACTAATTTGGAGTTGGTTCGGAAATAGAAAAGTAAATTCTTTTTCCTTTAAAAAAAAAAATATATATATATATATATATATGTGTGTGTGTGTATATATATGTATATAAACAATAGCAGGAGGGGTTCATAAGGGTAAGGAACAAGGATGAATAGGAAAATATACAAACCCAAGTCCACCTGGATCAGGTTTCCTTAGTCCCCAGGGAGAACAGGGCTCTTGCAACTTTCCCATATTCCGTACCATGCACCAGCTGTGGGGAAGATTGAATGCCACAAGGGCTTTCTAAAGAACACCCTAAAAGCCATGGGAGGTGGAACCTTTAAGAACTGGGAAAAACACCTAGCTCAAGCCACCTGGTTAGTGAATAGCAGAGGATCTGTAAACTGAGCTGGTCCTGCCCAGTCCAACTGGGTGCAAACAGTGGATGGAGATGGAGTTCCTGTGATTTGTGAGAAAAACCTGCTGGGGAAATCTGTGTGGGTTTCCCCTGCTGCTGGTGGGGGTAAACCAACCCAAGGGGTGGTCTCTGATGAGGGGCCTGGTCATACATACTGGGTCATGTTAGAAACTGGGGACATTCAGTGCATCCCACAGCAAAACATAACTCTGGCTGAGAGGGGTAGTGCAGAGTAATGTGATACAGTCACTGTATGATAATTATCAGTTGTTGTAAAATGTTTCCCTCCTAGTTTAATACCAACCTCACATCCAGGATTCAACATGAACCCACTGCACACAAGCACCAGTCCAGAGGACTTCTGCATCATCTCACCTGCACCTGTTCCTGTTTCCCTACAGCAACAGACTGTCCCTGATTTTCCCCTTCAAAGACAAAGATGGTTTCCTGGTTCCTGATTCTTCTCCACATCCCTGCCCAGTACAAGCACCACCTGCATCAATCAGCACAGGACAGAGAGAAACTGCACTGACAGAGAGACATCCAGGATAAAGAAGGACTTGCATCAAGAACTCTAATACCACATTTCACAACTGGATAAAGGGACTGTTATAGGAAAATAGAAGCGGAACAGAGGGGTGGACTGTGTTGGGTTATACCCATCATGGGGGAAGGCTGCGAGAGCCCTGCTTCCCCAAAGGACAAAAGAAACCTGATCCAGGTGAACAGAGAGGGACTTGGTTTCCTCCTCCCAGGAGGAGGGGTCCCCGGGTCGAAGGTGATCTATTCCACTTCCCCTTCCTGGCCAGCAAACCTATAAAAAGGAAGACACTGCCATTTTACCTTTTTGCTCCTGCCTCACCTGTTCAAAAGGACCGACAGCGTGCTAGCCTCCTGGTTCTTCCACGTGGTCAGGCCTGATCTCACTGCCATATCCATGCTTCTCAAAAGGACTGAAATCCACATACATCAAGGGAGATATAAGGCTATCCAAATTTGGTGTTGTATATTTTCCTATTCATCCTTATTCCTGACCCTTGTAAATCCTCCCTGTTACTGCTATATATATATATATTTGTTAAAAAATTTACTTGTCTTCCAAACTGAATCCATATTAATTTTTGGTAGATCTACCTCCTTCTCTTTTCCCCTACCCCCTTTTTTTTTTATTTTCTTTCTCTCCTTTTTCCTTATCAGGGACAAAGAGGGTGTCAGGGGATAAATTCTCAGATTTTGCTACCATCTGAGCTCTTAAACTCCAGTTAAGGCTCAAACCAATACAAATAACAATGCTACTTGTTTTTATTAGCAAATAGGAGACATAGAACCAGAACTCTGAAGGGACTTGCATAGGATTTGAATACTTATTTCTAGATGATTTTAGTCACAGGAAAGTATGAATACATGCTTTTTAAGAAGACTTTAATGTGTCTAATTTCATCTCAAAGAAATTAGTTTTCCAGTACCTAGTGTTTTTCAACATTTTCCTCATCTTTCCTCCTTTTTATTTTGTAAATCCCAAATGAATGTGGAAATGCTTCTACTTTGTACAGGCAGAAGTGAAGGGAAAAAAAGTCAATGAAAAGTTAAAAAAATGTAGCAAATGTTTGTTCTGCATCCCTTTTTTTTTTTTTTTTTTTTTTTTTTTTCCACAGAAAATGAAGACAGGAAGTCAGAACTATTCAGCATTACTGTATTATGAAATACAGTGGTTTTGGACTCCTCAAAGTAGTGCAGTGTGCTAACTACAAGTTTAAATTGTGTTTTAGAGTATGTTAGGCCTGTTTTATTGATGGGTTTGAGGATTAAAATTACTTTTGGCTTTACAATACCATTTGTAAGAGAATTACTTCATTTATATATTATCTTCATAGCATTCTACTGACTGAAATTTTTGTTAAAGAATAATAGTACGAAGACTAGATTTAATAAGTAGAGCAAATTGCATTGTAGCTTGTGAACAGGATTAAAAGGTTCACAGGAAGTAATAATCAGGAGGCCCATAATATGATGGTTATCTATGACTGCTATTTAATATGAGGCTCAGGTAAAGTCCTGAAGATGGCACCTTAATTTGAGTCATGTATATGCGATAAATTATGTTCATTATCAATTAAAATTAATAAAACTGCATTCTGTAAATCTGCAGACCATCACTTCCTCTTGTTGCAGCTCTTAGTTCAAATAAATAACTGGAGAGAAAATATGGAAGAGGAACAATACAGAAGACATATCTTCCTGCTTTGATGCTAGAAAGGATTATTTGGATAATATGACTAAGCAGAATTCCGTGATTTTTGTTCACAATAATAAAGTAGGCATTTCAGAGAGAAGTTAAAATTTCCAACTGGATTTGCAAGTTACATCTATTTCTTTATACTCGATTGCATTTTTACATCTAAAGACTATAATTACCCTGTTAATTTACTAATTTATACAGCACTTTCTGAGATTTTCATCCTTATATAGAAAATTCACTTCTAAAGTATGTATTACATTATTTTAATAACAGCAATGACTGTTATAACTAAACAATTAGTTAATACTCTCTTTCATGTATATATCCATTACATTTTTGATGATGGGATGTGCTACCTTAAAATTGCATGTCATCTGTTGTGATGGTTTAACTCACCCACATTAAAAAAAAAAAAAAAAAAAAAAAAAAAGCTTGGCTGAAGCCAGTTGGAGAAGCAAATGGAAAGCTGTATTTTACAAGCAATAATGGAATTCAATGTATGTGTACAAAATTATTCAGTATTTACAATATTATACAAGTATTTACAGAAAGCAAACAGCAGAGAAATCCTCCTTGGTCAGGAGGATTCCACTTTGCCATGCCCCTCAACTCCTCCCTCCCTTTTCCCTCTAGTTAATTAGAAGAAAAGAGAAAGGGAGAGATGTTAGAGAAAATTCAGTTTGTTCAAAAAGCATTGTTAGAAAGCTAGTAATGCTTATGTCAAGGTCCTTAGATGATAAGAATTCTCTTTCCAGCCTTGCAGACATGCATGCCAGCAGAGAGAGAACGGAATGAGAGAAAAATGTAAGATTGTAAAACTGCATCCCACTCATCTGACCAATGAAATTCATTTAGAATTATCTCTGTTGTTTTCCTTTTTACACCCAACTATTTCAGCTAAAGAATTTGCAGGTATGTTTCTTAAAGGCACAGTCTGAAACATCACATCTGTGTACTATCTGAAATATGTTCATTCAGACTAAAATATGCATAATGAACAATGCATGGGTGACAATATTAAAAAATACATATAAGACAATATTATCATTCCAACTACAGGTCCATATTTGTACTGAGCATGAAGTATTTATTAAAAGTACATATTTTTGTCTCAAAGTTTACAGCAGCTAATGAGACATGCATGTTCATCTTGATCAGAAGCATTATGTTGGTCTCTTTTGATTTAGGAAAATCAGTTAAGTATTCCTAAGACAAGTTGACTTTGCAGAGACTTAAAATATTTTTAAAGCATATGAGTTTATCAAATTAATATTGTGAAGCACAGAAAATGGTTTCCAGTTATAGCTGCTGCCCTATAGTTTACACTTCCAAATGGCTTGACAAGACATGTGTCCTTCCTGACAGACAACAACTTCTAACACAGCTGTGAGAGGAGGTTCATACAATTATACCTTCCGAATTCATATCAAAGAACTTGGACTTTTATTTATTAGAAAAGCTAAACTGTAAATAGATGCCAATACTTTGTGTCTCATGTCTTGAGATGCCAGTGCCTTGATATTACCCTTATGCAGTCAGAAAAACTGCCTTAGTTGATGGACTGGAATACAGAAAAAGAAAGACTCCTAGTCTAAAAACTGCAAGCCAGTGATGTGGTTCCATCAGGTAAGGGGTATTTAATCTAATCATTACTATCCTTCACATGTTCAAATTACAATTGTCTTTCTGACTAGTCAAAATTCTGATTTACTGAAAATTGAAATGATTTATATTCTCTATGCATTGTTCTGAAATGATGACTCAGGCTGAACAGAAATATTCAATCAAGACTAATTACATCTGCCCACATTTGCTCCTTCATCTTCTAACACTATTATGTACTGTTGAGCTAAAACAAACACCTGATCATTTAACTGAAGAGCTACATTAGAATGCATATGATATATATGATATTAAATTAGGTCTGTACAAACAATTTAAATTCTCAGAAGTCATACATCTAGAATGGCTGTCTTCTAAATGTAACAAAGGAGTGGATAAAATTATCTTCTTATGCATTCAATTAATATTTATAGATATTGCAAATGTTTTAAATATTCTGATTCTTTTACAGACTAGTAAATATTAACTATCAACAGATGGCTCATTTTAAAAGTTATATATTAATGAGCAACATTTCTAATGAAATTAGTTTTTCCTTCAGAAAGTAACATTAAATCTAATTCTCCAAGCATTCAGAATTAATCCATTATTTTCTCTGTTTATTCAGATTTTAAAATAATGGCCTTTAAAATTATATTTAATGATTATCTTTTGCATAGTGAAGGAAAAGTGAGATACCTGCTGAACGATATTTTAGAGTGTTTTCTTTTTTCAAGCATTGGTGACATAAAAATAATGTACTAGTGAGGGAAAAAAATAAGATGCAGTTAGACTGGATTTGATGTTACACTGATATATTTCAAATTAAATTCCACGTAGGTATATTGGAAATAGCACACAAAGAGCTCAGAACCTGCAAATGAGCAATACCAAGGTTTGGTGTAGGTTGTTTGTTTGTTTGTTTTCCTTATTTTTATTTTTTTTAATGAGTAAGTCATAAGAGAATTTACACATTTTAAGCTCTAAGATGTTAGTAAAGAAGAGTTTGGCATATCAGTTAGGAAAACAAGCAGTGGATCATTTTCAAACTACTAATGCATTATCAATTTTTATGTCTTAAATGCACTCATTTCAAGAAGATAATGCAATTACACTTCATATTACATATCATGACAATTCCTGTAAAACATACTGTAACTCATCATAGCTCATGGAATAGGTTATACACATATAATACATAGCCACTTCTTACACTACTCATCTCTGCTTAGCTAATCTACACTCTGTTTCTATGTTCTGTGCTGGGCAGGATAAACACCAAATATCCCTACACATACACTGTACCTTGCTCGTTTCACAGGAAGAATTTGGTTCTGTTGCAATGTTTGTGAAGACGAAGGATGGATTATTACTGTTATGAATCATCTAGACATAATCTGTCTCTAATTTCAAGGTACATGACACTAGTATCTGTTGCACTCAAGTTGATGCATTAAATGAAGATGCTGAAAATTACAAAGTCACAATAAATATGCATAAAATATTGATATCTTATTCTAACATGTTTCAGTGAGACAAATTATTTAAAGTAAAAATAAACATGAATTTAAAAGATACTCTAAAAACTGAAATGATGAGTAAGCTGACAGATAATGAAATTATGTCAGTATGCTAATGTGGTCCAGCACAGCTGGTAGACTCATATCACAGGACATCTTTCCTTATAAACTATATCTCTGCATATATTTGTTCTAAAATTAAACATGCTTCAGATTCTCTTTGTAAGGAATGTTATATTTATTTTTTCTTTTTCTATTTAATATATCGGCATGCTATACCCTTAGTGAACAAAATCAAAATGCTTTTACATTTTTTATATTGTAGATATGTTCCTACGTAATGGTTAATCTCTTGCAAAACACTGGATGAAAATTCAGTTCTATATTCTCTAGCAGTTTTCAATGCTAGTTTCCTCAGAATTCTTTCCTATGAATTCCTGTTCAAATTATTACTGATTTTCTTGACCACACAAATCTTTGAAGGACTCTTAGTTTTTGAAAGTGGAGACATACATTCCTTTGCTTTCCTTTGAAAGGGTTGTGCAATTCCTTCAGTGAGTAATGAAAATTATTTTTCAATGAAAAGAAACAAAACAAAACAAGAAACCCAAACAAACCCCCCCAAACCCTCAACCAACAACAATAAAAATCAACCAAAAACAAACAAACAACAAAAAAAAATTAAAGAAAACCACCATATTTATTTTTTGACACTGTTTTGTGGAGAAATGTTTTATAACAACTTATTTTAATATACCAGGTTTTTAAACACCCCCAATTTTGTCCCCTTTTTTACCTGGCAGTTTTATTTAAACTGTTATCTTATATTTCATCCTTTCTTAGTTTAGGTGGTGCTTTCTGTAAAATCTGTTCTTCATTTTTCTGATTACAGTAACATCTAAAAAGTAGAAAAAAAAATATAGAAGAACTTCTGTCATTGACAAACAAGATTTTCACTATGCATCTTCAATGCAAATGACCTGACAATGTGATTCAGCTTAGTTTTCTCTTTTATTAAAAAAATTCTTACCATAACATCTTGGTTTTGTCAACAGATATACAGGAATGAGTAGATTTACAAGATCTTAGGCAGTTCATTTGCTGTTTGTTTTAGATGGTTTGGACTGCAGCCTCTCAACAATCATGTATGACCTTTCTGCAAAGCTACTGTTTTTACCAGAGTTGATTTAACTGCAGAGATGAACTTTAACTTCTGAAGAGTTATAATCCACTCATTTGATGCATATGCAGTTGTCTTTCTTGTACTCTAGTGGAAAGGTATACTGTTGAATTTCAAAACTGGCTGGTCAGGTTTATGACCTAAAAGAATGTAAAATGTTTTATATTACAATACTGTCTTACTTTTTATTCTTAAGAAGGCCTTCAGTGACATTATTATGGATGTTGTCCAGTTCTTTTATACATACACACACACACCAGAAAATTTAAAAATTGAACAGAGATGCCTCAATGTGTGATAAGGTCACATTTCCAATATCTTCCTTTTTGGTAAGTAACCCCAAATATCTTCAAATTCAGTAAACAAGATGTTGTTCAGAAAGGTGAGGGGAAGAAGTGCGATGAGGTTCTCTGTGATTCTCAGTAAGAAAACAACCAAAACCCAAACTGTATAATAAAATAGCTGTTCAAATAAGATAGAACAAAAGGAAGACTATAGATAGTAAAATTTACATCTCTTCAGATGCTGGACACTCTGCTTTCATGCAGAATCAGACAGACCTCAGGTGTATTTTTGTAAAATACTGCATAGGTTCTGCCCATGGAGAGGTCCTCCTGACAGTGGCAAATACAAGATTAAGTATTTCAACTGAGTATATACATTTTAAAATACTAAATCATTAAAATACATAGCACATCAATAAATAGATGTGGGAGACTAAAGCTTGTCTCTCCTGATGTGACTCCACAAAGATAAAATCACCTTTGCTGCTTGCCCAGACAATAGCTGATGTGCATTGGGCAGAGACACTGGAATGGCTCTTGGGAAGGTGCAAAGATAACATTGCTCACTGGATCACAGCTGGCCTCACAACAATGGACCGAGGCCACAAGATAATCAACCATCAGGTACCCTGGAAACGGAGGATGGTGAGACAGTGGATTCAGCACTTGGCCCCTGATTTCCTGAGGGACAATACTTGGACACATACCTAAGGACTAAAAGCTGTATGAAAGACTTGAGCAACTACTAGCTCAAGAGGAGACCCAGAAAAACACAGAAGGAAAACACAGATGAAGAAAAACACAGGAGAAGGACAATGCTGATGAGAAGAATGCTGCTGAGAAGGAAAGCCTGGGGCAATGCTGCTCTGAAGAAATAGCCAGGAGAGGAAAAATGACAGAGACATCACCATGGAGCCTGGAAGGACAACCCTCTCTCCATGTCCTAAGTTCCACCTGCTGAAGAGACTGCCCAGAGGACCACATCTCTTCTACAGCCAAAGCCTCAGCACCCTTTCTCTACAGACCCAATATCTCCTGCAGCACCTTTCCTCCACAGACTCAAACTGTCTTTGGGGGGGTTAGGGGTGTGGTAAAATAATTCCTTTCATTTTCTCTCTCTCTCTCTTCTCTCTCTCCCTCTCTATTTTCTCTCTCTCCCCCCTTCTGACCCATCCACTTTATTTATGTAATAAATAGTCTAGCTGTTGATATTTTGGCCTTGTTTATGCCTCTAATTTCACAACATGGGAATATTCAAAAGAACTGAGTCTCTTTCCCTCTCCGGACTGAGACAATGGAGCATGAAAGCAAGAAGAATATGTGTAGCATATTTGTCAATGAGAATATGATGCCAACTCTAGTCAGTAAGCCTAGTCAATATCTGCAGAGAACTTTTAATCATACATAGTAAGCACATTTTAATTGAATAGACTGGCCTGAAGTACAAAACCAAAAATTGCTGAGTATTAGAAGTTTGATCCAATAGGCTGATCTAAGAGTCTGATCAACAAATAATTAAATTATTTTAATAGAAAGGAGTACCACTTTAAATAATTGTGTGATTGTGACTCACATCTACTGGTTCTCCTCCAAATGTTACTACCAAATTTAATTTAAAATGAAGTGTAAGTAACTTTGGGAAAAGGGGAAGAAACACTTTCTTGTCTCTGTATGGCATTTGAAGTCATACATTTAGGAATGATCTAGTCATCTTAGCACTGGTATCTTTTGCTATTGAAGGTATGCAGACATCTGCGTGGGGCTGACAGATACAACAGAGTACCTATAGACAACCTCTGCCACTCTGAAGGGAGCAGTTACTAGACTGTCAAGATACCCTGTAAATCTGGAGTGACATTATGCGCCTATCTTTATACTGGACCTTCATTTTGGAATCTAATTTCTACTTGTTAAAGAGTATTTTTCTGTTTGCCTCAATATGATTAATGTAGCAACTCCTTCCTTAAGAGAAGTATTCTCTGAGACACTGCTTGATACGTAACAAATTGACAGCATAATGTGGGCTTTATTTATGTGTTTTGATTACCAGACTGTGATGAAGAGGTTATTAATTTATGAATATTAAATATTCATATAAATGTATTAATTACTAGAACTATCAATAACCAATGAATCACTATTTTACATACAGATTCTTGTGCACTATTGTGAAATACATCCCATAAGTGGTTTAGTATTTACAATTTGGACCCAATTAGAATATTTACAGAATTAATTTCTATTACAGGAACAAAGGGTGCACTTCTGCCGCTTTTCCACCAGGCAGCGACTCAACAGTATGCTGCTGGCCACTTAACTATATACAGAGAGTATTACAATGTGTCAGAGGCTTGAACTGGAAATTATGCTGCTAGGCACGGGTGCTTTCAACTGAGTGTTAACGAGTGGAAAGCGCATGGAAGGTAAACTGTGTCTTCTTTGTAGCAAGGTTAGTTGCTAAGCTGCAACAGAGCAGTTGGCAGGCAGCCTTGTCCCTCCTATGGCAGCAGAACGGGGGCAGAACGTAGGCTAGTCAGTGGGTAGGCTCCCTTAGCAGGACTTAGGCGGTTCCCTCCGGATGGCAAGGAGTGGTCCTTAGGTGGGGTCAGCCCTGTGGCAACAGGCTTCAGGGCCAGTGTGGATGGCTCTGGGGAAGAGGAACAGCTGCGTGGAGCAGTGGCTTCCCCTTTGCTGGACTCAAACTAGCAGGCAGGACCCTCTTGGAGTGGTCCTGGCATTGAAGCACAGGCATGATGCTTCAGGTTATGGGTGCTTCAGGAAAACCAGGTGCTCTGGTTTTTCCTGGGGTTCACAGCAGCAAAGTGATGGCTCCTCTTCCCTCCTGCAATGGTAGGGTCATGCAGGCATGTGGCTAGGCACTGGTCCTGCTTTCCATGCTGACACACCAGGTTGTGCAGCTTGTTAGTCTGCTACTTTAAAGCTATAGCAGACATTTGGACTGATGGACTCAGCTAGTCCCTTCCCTGTCAACTGGGCAGTCTTACCCTTGGGAGTCCAGCCCACTTGAAGACACAGCAGGCTCTCCTTCCAACTGGTGGGTCTGGCAGTACAATGCTGTAGCTTCTCAGGCTTTCAGCAAGGGTCCCTCCCCTGGAGACTCTCAAGGCTAAAGCACGATGGGCCTTCCCAGGTGCTGGATTCTCCTCTTCGTGCAGAGGCCACTAGTTTGCGTACATATGGGAACAAGAAGAAATACTAGAGCTAGAGCTCCCAAACAGAGAGGGACCCGTGGGTGCTGACTGACAGCCGCCTAAACATGAGCCAGCAGTGTGCTCAGGTGGCCAAGAAGGCCAATGGCATCCAGGGATGCATCAAGGTGTGAGCAGGTGAATTTCCTCCTCAGCATGGTGGCAGAGCTGAAGGATGAAGTGGCCGAGCTGAAGGAGGAGGTACCTAGGCTAAGGACAATAAGGGAAAGTGAAAGGGAGTTAGACTTGTGGGAGAAGGCTCTGCAGATCTCCCCTGCTGAGGGAAGGGCTCCTGGAGGCAGAGAGGGATGGATACAGGTCCCTGCCAGGGGTGGCAAGAGGAATCCACCCTGAACCTCTCCTCCTCCTCCGCTGCCCTTGCATAATATGTATGAGGCCCTGCAGGCTGAGGGCAGTGGGGATGAGAGGGCTGAGGCTGAGGAGCAGCCATCCAGAGGGGAGCCTAAGGCCAAGCGGACCCCACCAGCTATAACAACCAGCTCCACAAAGAAAAGGAGAAGGGTTATAGTTGTTGGGGACTCTCTCCTGGGGGGTACTGAGGGACCCATATGTCGTCCCGACCCATCCCACAGGGATGTCTGCTCCCTACCAGGGGCAGGGGTTAGGGACATTGCAAAGAGACTCCCTAAATTAATCCAGCCCACTGACTATTACCCTCTGCTGGTGATACAGGCTGGGAGCGATGAGATTGACAGGAAGGGCACCAAGGCGATTAAGAAGGAGTTCAGGGCCCTTGGACAATTGATTGATGGGGCAGGAGCTCAAGTGGTGTTCTGCTCCGTTCCCTCAGTGGCAGGGGTGTACACTGAGAGGAATGGGAGAACCCACACCATCAACAATTGGCTCAGGGGATGGTGCCAGAGGCAGAACTTTGGGTTCTATGACCAGGGGACAACTTTCACTGCACCTGACCTGCTGGGTCCTGATGGGGTGCATCTATCTAGAAGGGGTAAGAGAGTCCTGGCACTGGAGTTGGCAGGGCTCATTAGGAGGGCCTTAAACTAGGTCTGAAGGGGGTGGGTGAGGCAATCGGTCCCTCTGCAGAGGAAAGAGTAGGGCACAAGGTAGGGTCAGTTGAGAAGTCAGGAACCCAGCTGCGATGCATGTACACCAATGCACGCAGCCTGGGCAACAAGCAAGAGGAGTTGGAGGTCCTAATCCATCAGGGCGACTATGATGTAGTCGCCATCTCAGAAACTTGGTGGGACAGCACCCATGATTGGAATGCTACAGTGGGGGGTTACAGGATCTTTAGGAGAGACGGGCGAGGGAGAAGAGGAGGAGGGGTGGCTCTGTATATTAGGGAGTCACTCTCTGCCACACAACTTGAGGTGGAAGATGAGGGAGTTGAGAGCCTGTGGGTCAAAATCAGAGGGCAACCTAACAAATCTGACATCCTGATTGGAATCTGTTACAGACCACCCAACCAGGATGAGGAGGCTGAGGAGTTGTTCTACAAGCAATTGGAGGCTGTCTCAAGATCATCAGCTCTTGTCCTTGTTGGTGACTTCAACCTCCCAGATATCTGCTGGGAACTTAATTCAGCAGGGAGGAGGCAGTCCAGAAGATTCCTGGAGCAAATGGAGGACTGCTTCCTGGCACAGCTGTTAAGCGAGCCTACCAGGGGACAGGCTCTGCTTGACCTGCTGTTCTGCAATAGGGAAGGGCTGGTGGGAGACGTGATCGTGGGAGGCTGCCTAGGGTGCAGTGACCACGAGGTAGTGAAGTTTTCAATATGCAGGGAGATAGGGAGGAGCACCAACAGAACCTTCACCTTGGACTTCCGAAGGGCGAACTTCAGCCTATTTAAGAAACTTGTCTGCAAAGTCCCCTGGGTACCAGCCCTCATGAACCAAGGGGTTCAGGAGGGTTGGACCTACTTCAAACAGGAGCTCTTGAAGGCACAGGAATTGGCGGTTCCCACGTGCCAGAAGGCAAGCCGGCGGGGAAGACAACCGGCATGGATGAGCAAGCAGCTCCTGGAGGATTTAAGGGGGAAGAAGAGGCTGTATCACCTTTGGAAGGAGGGGAAGGTTTCTCCAGGTATGTGCAAGGAAGCTGTTAGATTATGTAGGAATAAAATTAGGGAGGCAAAGGCCCAGCTGGAACTGAAGCTGGCCACCTCAGTCAAAGACAATAAAAAGCATTTTTATAAATATATTAACAATAAGAAGAAGGGCAGGAAGAACCTGCACTCCCTATTGGACCTGGAAGGGAACACGGTGACTGAAGATGAGGAGAAAGCTGAGGTCCTGAACACCTTCTTTGCCTCAATTTTTAACAGCAAGGCAGGAGTTCAGGACGATTGGCCTCCGGAGCTGGGCGATGGGGTTGGGGAGCAGTGTAATGCCCCAGAAATCCATGAGGAATTAGTTCCGGACCTGCTGAGCCACTTGGATATTCACAAGTCCATGGGACCGGATGGGATCCATCCTAGGGTGCTAAGAGAGCTGGCAGATGTGCTAGCTAGGCCACTCTCCATCATTTTCCTCCAGTCCTGGCTCACAGGTGAGGTCCCAGATGACTGGAAACTGGCCAACATGGTCTCCATCCACAAGAAGGGTCAGATGGAGGAACCTGGAAACTACAGGCCGGTCAGCCTGACCTCAGTGCCAGGGAAAGTGATGGAGCAGATTATCCTGGCGGCAATAACTGCGCACCTGAAGGATGGCCAAGGGCTCAGGTCCAGCCAACATGGATTTAGGAAGGGCAGATCCTGCCTCTCCAACCTGATCTCCTTCTATGATCAGGTGACCCGTCTGGTGGACATGGGGAGGCCTGTGGATGTGGTCTACCTGGACTTCAGCAAGGCCTTTGACACCGTCCCCCACAGCAAACTGCTGACTAAGCTGTCAGCCCGTGGATTGGCCCATTACACTCTGTGCTGGGTTAGGAACTGGCTGGAGGGCCGGGCCCGGAGAGTGGTAGTGAATGGTTCCACATCCAGCTGAAGGCCAGTCACCAGTGGTGTCCCCCAGGGATCAGTGCTGGGCCCTGTCCTCTTCAACATATTCATCGATGATCTGGATGAGGGGGCAGAGTCAGTCATCAACAAGTTTGCAGATGACACAAAGTTAGGGGCAGATGTTAGTCAGAGGGTAGAAAGGCTCTGCAGAGGGACCTCGACCGACTGGATAGATGGGCAGAGTCCAATGGGTTGTCATTCAGCAAGTCCAAGTGCCGAGTGCTGCACTTTGGCTACGGCAATCCCATGCAGAGCTACAGGCTGGGGTCAGAGTGGCTGGAGAGCTCCCAGACAGATAGGGACCTGGGGGTGCTGATCGACAGCCACCTGAATATGAGCCAGCAGTGTGCCCAGGTGGCCAGGAGGGCCAATAGCATCCTGGCCTGCATTAGGAATAGTGTGGCCAGCAGGAGCAGGGAGGTCATTGTGCCCCTGTACTCTGCTTTGGTTAGGCCGCACCTTGAGTACTGTGTCCAGTTCTGGGCCCCTCAGTTTAAGAAGGACATCAAAACACTTGAGCGTGTCCAGAGAAGGGCAACAAGGCTGGTGAGAGGCCTTGAACACAAGCCCTATGAGGAGAGGCTGAGGGAGCTGGGATTGTTTAGCCTGGAGAAGAGGAGGCTCAGGGGTGACCTCATTGCCCTCTGCAACTACCTGAAGGGTGGTTGTAGCCAGGAAGGGGTTGGCCTCTTCTCCCAGGCAACCAGCACCAGAACAAGGGGACACAGTCTCAAGCTGCGCCAGGAGAGGTTTAGACTCGAGGTGAGGAGGAAGTTCTTCACCAAGAGAGTAATTTGTCATTGGAACGGGTTGCCCAGGGAGGTGGTTGAATCATCGACCCTGGAGGCGTTCAAGAGGAGATTGGACGTGGCACTTGGTGCCATGGTCTAGTCATGGGGTCTGTGTTGATAGGTTGGACTCGATGATCCTTGAGGTCCTTTCCAACCTAAGTGATACTGTGATACTGTGATACTGTGAAGAATAGTGTGGCCAGCAGGAGAAGGGAAATCATTGTGCCCCTGTACTCTTCACTAGTTAAGCCACACCTTGAGTACTGTGTCCAGTTCTGGGCCCCTCAGTTTAGGAAGGATATCGAGACGCTTGAACGTGTCCAGAGAAAGGCAACAAGGCTGGTGAGAGGCCTTGAACACAAGCCCTGTGAGGAGAGGCTGAGGGAGCTGGGATTGTTTAGCCTGGAGATAAGGAGGCTCAGGGGAGACATCATTGCTATCTACAACTATCTGAAAGGTGGTTGTAGCCAGGAAGGGGTTGGTCTCTTCTCCCAGGCAACCAGCACCATCCCTGGAGGTCTTCAAGAGGGTACTGGAAGTGGCACTTAGTGCCATGGTTTAGTCATGAAGTCTTGGGTGACAGGTTGGACTCGCTGATCTTTGAGGTATCTTCCAGTCTTGGTGATACTGTGATACTGTGATACTAGCAATGAGCCTAATAGCAAAGGCAGAAAGCTCGATAGCGAGGGCAAAGGGAGTGAGGGCAACTTGTTTACAAGTTGGGGTAATACTTACAAGTTTCTCAAGGCTGGATTTGGCCAATGGACACTCTCATAAACAGCCAGCTTTAGCCTATAGAAAGCATGAAGCAAGAATTATGCCCATACTTGGTATTAGCATGAACATCCATGAGACGGGTGCTTGCAGTTTTTTGTGCCACTTGGCTAACTCCTTGGCCTTTGTTTCCCTCAGGAAAGAAGGGGGACATATGCTGGGACAAGTTTCAATATCTGGGACATATTTCTGGTCATATGGTGCCTTCACCACACAGACTTCATTTACTCTGCACATAGAAGTACTGTCATGAAAACTGTCCTATAAAATTTGAATGCTTGATTTGAGAGCATTCATAGATTCATAGAATGGGTTGGGTTGAAGGGGACCTTCAAGATTATCTAGTTCCAACTCCCCTGCCATGGCCAGGGAAACCTCCTACAAGACCAGGTTGCTCAAGGTCTCATCCAATCTGGCCTTTAACACCTCCAGCAAGGGGGCATCCACAGTCTCCCTGGGCAACCAGTTCCAGTGTCTCACTACCCTCACTGTAAAGAATTTCTTCCTAATCTTCAGTCTAAATCTCTCCTCCCCAAGATTCAATCCATTCTCCCTTGCCTTATCACTACAAGTTCTTATCAAAAGTCCCTTGACAGCTTTCTTGTAGCCCCCTTCAGATACAGGAAGGTTACAGTAAGTTTCCCCCAGTGCCTTCTCTACTCCAGGCTGAGCAGTGTTAAGGCAAGCATACCTATTCCAAAAATACTGTTGACTTTGTTTCTGTGAAAAATTTTTGATTCATGTAATAGGTGAAAGGCATTGTCTGATGCCCATTGATTTGCAGAAAAGATTGTACTGTCTTTCCCTTCAGGATGCCTCAAGTCATCTATTCATTTTGCATAATAAGCAATCTTGTAGCAAGCTAAGGGCAAAATAGCAATATATGCTGCTGGAATTCCAGTTGCATTATGCATAAAGTATTGCTATGGAAAAAGGGAAATATACGTTATGCTTAAAGCCAAATATCTGGTTCTTCATACCATGCAAATCTTGACTATCTAGTACAAGAATCTCTCTAAGTCCAGATTCCAGTACTGCAAAAGAAAGAAAAGTTAGATTAAGAAATAATATTACAGAAAACTAAACACAGTCATAAACATTGTGCTAATAATAATACTGCAGTTAAAACTATTACATGTTATGCACACTTCTTTCAATACCTCTTTGTGCTCTGAGACTCAAGGAAGCAAGGACCGAGAGGGGTAGGGCTGGGTATAAATAATGATTGCAGCAGGTGCTCCAGTTTCTTCATTTTCACTGCAAAAAGAGCAATTGTGATACATTCCTTTTCCCACATAATTTTAATTCCTCCCTTTCTCTTTTTTTTCAGATTAACTGAGGTCTGTTTACTAACAAAGTTTCACATCATGCTCTCTTTTGCTTGACCTACAACTTCACTGTATGTATGATTTTACTATGTATGGTGAATTTTTTTCTAGACACTTCTTCATTGCTTTTGTTGCTTTCAGACTTGCTTTGTCCAGTTTCTAGATATGTATTTCTTTAACTCACCACCTACAGTGTCAGACTGTATCTATTATCATCCCCTGCTCTTATTTTACTGTTCTGCATGCTGTTTCCCCTCTTTTCAGTCTCCTGTCAAGCTAAGCCTGTATCATTATAGTAGTATTGAATGTCTCATTTGCACAGGACAGTTATATGTTGTTACTATCTGAACATAAAACTATGATGGGTCCATAGAAATATAAGGAAAAATAAAGCAAATGGTAGCCTTGTCTACCCAGTCATTAAAAAAAAATGTTGGAAATCAGATCAAAACTCTAGGAACATCAAGGAAAGTTCCGGCAAACAACACCTGAAAAGCCTTATTCCTGAGGCCCTGAAAATTTTGTGACTAGCCTTTTACAGCAATGGCACTTGACAAGTGCCCCAGCTGTTATCCTTCAAACTTGATTCTGCTGATCACTGCAACCTGCTCCGCATAAGAAATTTTTATTGGCCATTTTATGTGATTGAATTTGGAACTCTCCTATACTTTAGGATCTTACTGAATACTTTCATCTGTGGACCGTAAACAATAAATTTTTCCTTTGTTTCTGTTGAAAAGTTGTGGGTTGTTTTTTTCCTAGGACTACCTAAGTGTTACATATTTGTGCATGTGTATATTCTTCTTAAAAAATCACTTGATTTTGTGTAGAGACTTTACATTGGAACATTTGCAAGCTACATGGTGAGGATCACTTCAGAGGATTTTCTGCCACAGATGAATGTGATTATGTAAAACAGTCGTAATGCACTCAAAACCCCTTTTCTCCACCTCCCCCTCACAGAGTCAGGATGGGCAAAAGAGTAAAGCACAGGAAAGTGGCACAGTAGAAAGGTGCCTTCCCATCTGGGGCATGTCCACACACATATGGACCCTTCCCCGTGCCACTTGTCAGAATCCCTTGTTTTGGCATGCCCGTGGTTGCTGTAGGCTGGGTTTTCTGCTTCTTTTGGTAACATTATGCCAGTAATTTTCTCTGAGATATTAAAAAGAGAGGGAGCCAAAAAGCACACATCTCTTCTCTAGCTGCAAAGCTTCCTTCCTCACAGCTGTAAAGTGTTTCTTTGCAGTAAAGTTCTGTCTTGCTGTAAAGCCATCACAGGGTTGCTGGCTCCATTTATTGCTCTTTGCATTTTGTGCTTAGACTATTTGCATTTCTGAAAGGCTTTCCGAAAACAGTAGACTGCAAGAGGAATTCTCACATCTGCCAATAATGCTTCATGAATAACATTGGAATATTTCCTAGAGTCCAAAGGAAAGCCTGTCACTTATTAGTGGGGATATTCACTGTTTTGTGGTTTTGTCTTTTCCTCAGCTGTTGCAACATTTCTATATTTTGAAGACATTCACAACCAAGCAATGACACTGTACATAATTTTCATAATGTCTATATTAGTTACCTGGGGGGCAGGGTTTAAATTAAAAAAATAATTTATACTTTTATTACCTCTCCATCTCACCCCCAACTTATTTCATAACAAATTTTGTGACAAAACAAAATGAGAAATAGACCTTGACCTTCTACTTTATGGAATTAGGCTTAAACTACTTTTAATGTTCTTTATGAACAAGCTTACAGTATATTTATTTTGGCCTTCCCACATGGGTAGTTGTTATTCTACATCACTAAACTCTCGTTTTGAACAAAGTAAGCATCAGATGTCCTTGAGAAAGAACAATTGTCTTAAACTTTGGAACTCTGTGACAAGTTAGAAGTGTAACAGTGAAACTAAACTGTGAGGAAAAAGGACTCAGTGTGTCTACTTTGAGATGTTTGAAAGGTAACACAAATTGGTGGGTCTGAGTAACTTCTTTTCACAATGATGTGGTAGAATGTTTCTTATTACTACATAATTGAATATTTTTTATCAAAGGAATGAAACTGACTGGGCTTTACAGAAAATTGGTATGCCTTCTCTTAAAAAATATTTTATGTTGTCTATGCAGTTCATTAATACACTGAAACAGATATGTATAAACAGATACATATGAGTGTGTGTGCATATCACGGAATCACTGAATCACGAAGGTTGGAAGAGACCTCAAAGATCATCAAATCCAACCCATCACCACAGAACTCATGACTAAACCATGGCACCAAGTGCCACATCCAATCCCCTCTTGAACACTTCCAGGGATGATGACTCCACCAGCTCCCTGAGCAGCCCATTCCAATGGCGAATGACTTAGTGAAGAACTTTCTCCTCACCATGAGCCTAAATTTCCTCTGCACAGCTTGAGACTGTGTCCCCTTGTTCTGGTGCTAGTTGCTTGAGAGAAGAGACCAACCTCCTGGCTCTAATCACCCTTCAGGTAGTTGTAGACAGCAATAAGGTCTCCCCTGAGCCTCCTCTTCTCCAGGCTAAACAACCCCAGCTCCCTCAGCTTCTCCTCGTAGGTCTTGTGCTCAAGGCCTCTCACCAGGCTTGTTGCCCTTCTCTGGACATGTTCAGGAGTCTCAATGTCCTTCTTAAACTGAGGGGCCCAGAACTGGACACAGTACTCAAGGTGTATACATATATATGTGTGTGTATATAGATATATGTATATGAATATATAAAAGTTGAAAGCAAGATGCCCATGAAATGACATTTTACATGTCTTCAACATTACTGAAATACTAACTTTTAAATCAGTGATTCATTTTGCTCACAAAAAGTAGATTATTCACAGGAATCACAGCAGTATTTTATGGGACACAAAGGCAATCTGGGCTGAGTGTTATGAAGCTTAAGTATGCCAACCTGCTCCTCAGGAGGCTGCCCTAAACTAGCCTTTAATGGGGTTGAATTCTGTAGCACTCAGAACTTTAGGAAACAGTTTTACCTCCTTATTACAATACAGTTAACCATGGAATTAGAACTGCAGTTTATACTGCAAAGGTTAGTAAACCTTCTCTTGCATAATAATGCAGTCAAATTTTGCAATATTCTTCCTACAAGGAAAATTCATTAAAACATTCATCGTCTACAGAAAAATATTCATACAAAATATTCCCAAACCTCTTCATTGGATGCAACATAACATAATCTAATTATATTTTATGTCCTTCTCTTTTGTGGTAGCAGGACTAGAATTGGTTTGAATCTATTCATGTGATGACTGAGGTGTTAGAAGATCAAGGTAGCAGCTCTGTGTAGAGTGCAAAGTGCAGTAAAATCCTTGAAGGGTTAAATCTTGGAGAGCCGAGCTCCAAGCACTGCTGGACTGATAAGAAGGAGACAGTGTTGGCCTTGATGGTTTGTGAACTATGGGAACTCATTGCAGCAGTGCTGTTGGTGGAGGGCAGATATTTGATTGTGAATGGTTGTTATGACCTGAGAGGATCAGACTTCAGACATACAGCAGATTGATGTAACAGAGTCCCTGGTTCCTGTTGTAAACTGCTTCTGCATTGTATTAGTTTTATAAAGAAGAATTCTGCATAATAAAGTGGACACCTGGCCTGCATCAGGTTGTGTCCTGTCTCTTAATCACGGCACATCCCCATCAAAATAATTCAGAAGTAAAACCACAAACCTGCAAACACACAAAGTGTGAAAGATACCATGTGTCATGGTGACAGACTCCATTTGTTCATTCTCATACTAGGTTTTTATTCACAGCTAAACAATTTATTCTACTCAAACAGAATGAAGAGGAGGTAATTAATCCTGGAAAAGACCACAGGGAAAAACTGATTCTGCTTTCTTCAATCTTGTACTAAAACCTGTCATGTTAGGGTCAAACGGCCCCAGCACAAACCCAGACAGACACTGAGGTCTCTAGACATGGTCCCCCTCTTCCCCCACTTCCTGCAGAAAGCCAAGGCAAAAAAGGAAAAGGAACAAAGGGGACAGACAGGACCATGCGTGTCTGGTAAACAACCCTCTATCTATGGTAAAGATGTGTTCTGGCCACAGCCTGGCAGAACCCCTTCCCATTGGGTAACTATGTGCTGGTTTCATGCCCTATTGGTCCAATCAGACTTGGACAAGACTTAAATATAGGCAGATTTCTAGTTGCCTGTGCCTTGCTTAGCCTTGCTCAGCTTTGCTGAAGCCTTGCATGCTTGAATCTGTGTGACAGTTTTAGGCTGTGCCTTTAAGAAAAGGACAGCTACAGAATTCTCTAGCTGAAATGTTTAGGCATAAAAAGGAAAACAAAAATAATTCTAAACAAATTTCATTGGCAGATCAGTAGAATGTGACTTTAAGAACTAATAGTCTGTGTTCAGTTTTTTCTTTCTGTTTTTGGCCGGAGTGCATGCCGCTGACCTTGGACTGATGAGATAAGAACTTAACTTCTCTAACAAAGCTTTGCACTAATGAAATTTCCTTTAACATCCATTTCTCTCTTTAATCCTTTTTCACCCAGTTAACTACTGGGGAAAAGGGAGGAAGGGGGAAAAGGGGTTTTGGGGGAACTCAGAGGGGATTCTCCTCGGGAGGGTTTTTCTGCATTACATTATTTCCTCTATATTTTTGTATGTATTACTTGCATTTCATCATTACTCGTAAAATACAGCTTTTTCATTCGCTTCTCCAACTGAGTTTAGCTGTGCTTTATGTGGTGGGAGGATTAAACCTTCACAGTAGCACAAACCTGCTTGGACCTTGTGGCAGTTTTAGGCTATGCCTTTAAAAGTTAGCTGCAGATTTTGAGCAGAAAAGTAGAAGAATATAAACAATTCACAATTGGGTGTAAAAAGGAAAACAAAAGATTATTGTAAATGAATTTCATTGGACAGGGTATCTGGTATAGAAGCAAGTGTTCTATAAACATCTCACACATTTTACCTTCATTTCCTCTTCTCCTCAGGCTGCTTGGCTGCTCTGCTCAGTTGAGGAGGACAACACTTTTGATCTTGCAGATAAGGACGCTAACATTCCTTCTTTGAACTCACGTTTTCTCCTAACACCTTCTCTTTTCTTCTAATTCTAGGGGAAAAGCAGGTGGCTTGGCAGAGAGTGGGGCAGCTTTCCCTGGTTGCTTTGACTGGAGGTGTGTGTGTTCCATGCTCTTTTCTGATTGTAAATACTTGAATAATATTGTAAATACTGTATATTTTGTACATATTCATTTCATTCCATTGTAGAGTGTAGTTTTGCTTTGTAAATACAGCTTCCATTTGCTTTTCAATTGAGCTGGTCATGCTTAGTTAATGTAGTGGGAAATTCTAACCTACCACAGGCCTTGTCTGGCTTGAAACTTCCTCAAGTTGCATAGCCTCAAGTTGCCCAGTCCAGTGCCCGGGATAAAGCCATGAATATACATATCACAAGCTATGAGAGAAGCCACAAACTTAGGAGTTGGAGCCAAGCCTGCTTCCCCTTGAGACCAAGATTTTCCTGTGCATCAATTCACTCAGGAGAAAGCAAGCACCCATTGCTATAGGATCATTGCTAGCCTACCACCTGCTGAAGCCAGACCAGCCATCAATGACCGCATGGCATTACTACTGGCAACCTGCTGTGCCTGGTGCATGAGAGTACCCCAAAGCCTCTAATACATCGAGACTCTTGAATGTGTCCAGGGAAGGGCAACAAGGCTGGTGAGCGAATAGAATAGAATAGAATAGAATAGAATAGAATAGAATAGAATAGAATAGAATAGAATAGAATAGAATAGACCAGGTTGGAAGAGACCTTCAAGGTCATTGTGTCCAACCTATCATCCAACACCACCTAATGAACTAAACCATGCAACCAAGCACCCTATCACGTCTCCTTCTGAACACCTCCAGTGATGGTGACTCCATCACCTCCTCAGGAAGCCCATTCCAATGGGCAATCACTCTCTCTGTGTAGAACTTCCTCCTAACCTCCAGCCTAAACCTCCCCTGGCACAGCTTGAGACTGTATCCTCTTGTTCTGGTGCTGGTTGCATGGGAGAAGAGACCAACCTCTGCCTGTCTACAACCTCCCTTCAGGTGGTTGTAGAGAGCAATAAGGTCACCCCTGCTCCCTCAGTCTCTCCTCATGGGGCTTGTGTTCCAAACCCCTCACCAACTTTGTGGCCCTTCTCTGGGCATGCTCCAGCAAGTCGACATCCTTCCTAAACTGAGGGGCCCAGAACTAGATACAGTACTCGAGGTGCGGCCTAACCAGTGCTGTGTACAGGGGCAGAATCACCTCCCTGTTCCTGCTGGCCATACTGTTCCTGATGCAGGCCAGGATGCCATTGGCCCTCCTGGCCGCCTGGGCACACTGCAGGGTCATGTTCAGCCTACCATTGACCAGTACCCCTAAGTCCCTGTGGTGAAGAGGTTATTAAATTTATTAATATGAAATATGAATTATGAAAATATTACTTTTTATTAATTATCAAACTATTAATAACTGATGAATCACCATTTTATATACATGTTCTAATGCACGTTCGTGAAATAGATTCCACAAGTGGCTTAGTGTTATGATCAGGACTTAATTGAACTAGTTACAGACTCTTTCTATATTTATATAACGAAGGGTGCGGTTCTGCCGCTTGGCCACTAGATGGAGACACGGGCGGCTTCTGGCTATACACAGCAATATCACAATCTTTCTATGCGTCAGTGCTTATTCTGCTAGACACGGATGCTTTGAACTGAGTGCTAATGGACGGAAAGCACGTGAACGATATTCAATTCCCTCCAGACAACAGGGATCGGTCCTGGTCGGGGTCGGTCCATGGGGTCGGCCTTCAAAGTCAGCTCGCACAGCAGGGCGGGATGACGGTGCCCAGTAGGTGGGCTCAGACGACATGGCTACAGGCAAAGCTATGGGGGTCGGCCCAACCACGGCGATTCTCGGGGCTGATGCAAACAGCCCTGGGGAGAGAATGCGGCTGCATTAGGGGGCGGATTCTCATTTACTGAGCTTAAAGGAGCAGCGGGACTCTCATAGTGGTCCAGGGTTTGGTGCAGTATAGGCACGAACAATGCTTTAGTCTACCCTGAGATTCACAGGGCTCAGAGCGGCATACGGCGGCTCCTCTCCTGCTACAGCAGGGCTAGGCATACGTGGACTTGGTATCGATCAAGTCCCTTCTCCCCGGCAACTGGGCAGATCTTACCCTTGGGGGTTGGTCCAATCCTACGGTGTCACAGTGGGCTCTCCCAGTTGCTACGACTGGCTGTAGCAACGCTGGATTCCTCAGAAACAGCGAAGGTCCTCCCTCTGGGCTTCTTCACGATGCAGAGGCCTTCAGTATGCGTGCATGTGTAACAGACGCTAACAACAATAAACTCAATGGCAAAGGCTGCAGCTCAAGAGTTACTCTCTCAAGCAAGCATAGAGACAAAGTGAATGAGGGGGCAACTTATTTACCAACTGCGGTGATAATTATAGATTCCTCAAGGCTAGGCTTGACCAATGGGCACTCTCATAAACAACTGGCTTCAGCCTATAGAAAGTGTGAAGCTAGAATCATACCCATACTTGGTGTCAGAACGAGCACTGCATGCGCTGGGTGCGTGCTAGCCTGGCTAATGCCTTGGCTTTCGTCTTCCTCCTGGAGGAGGGGGAACTTGTCCACATGCTGGGACAAGATTCAGTATCTGGGCATAATGTGCCTTCACCACAGTCCCTCTCTGCCTGGCTGCTCTCCAGCTGCTCTGACTCCAGCCTGTAGCTCTGCATAGGGTTGTTGAGGCCAATGTGCAGAACCTGGCACATGGATGTGTTAAATCTCATGCGTTGGATTCTGCCCATCTCTCCAGCCTGTCGAGGACCCTCTGCAAAGCCTCTCTATGCTCCAGCAGATCAACACCTGCCCCCAGCTTGATGTCATCCTCAAATTTACTGATGATTGACTCAATGCCCTCATCCAGATCATCGATAAAGATGTTAAAGAGCATGGAGCCCAGCACTGATCCTTGGGCCACACCACTACTGACGGGCCCCCAGTTGGATGTGGCATCATTCACCACCACTCTCTGGGCTCGGCCATCCAGCCAGTTCCTAACCCATCACAGTGTGTTCTCATCCAAGCCATGGGCTGACAGCTTGGCCAGTAGTTTGCTGTGGTGGACAGTGTCAAAGGCCTTGCTGAGGTCCAGGTAGACTATATCCACAGGCCTCCCCACATCCACCAGGTGGGTCAGTTGATCATAGAAGGAGATCAGGTTGGTCAGGCAGTACCTGCCCTTCCTAAATCCATGCTGGCTGGGCCTGATCCCTTGGCCATTGTGTAAGTACTGTGTGATTGCACTCAAGATGACCTGTTCCATAATCCTGCCTGGCACTGAGGGTCGGCTGACAGGCCTATAATTCCCTAGCTCAGCCAACCAGCCCTTCTTGTGGATGGGCACCACGTTGGCCCTCTTCCAGTCTTCTGGGACCTCTCCAGTGAGGCTGGCCAGTTCATCTACCAGCTCTCTCAGCACCCTTGGATGGATCCCATCTGGTCCTATGGACTTGTGGGTATCCAAGTGGCTGAGGAGATCACTAACTAACCCCTCCTGGAACAGAGGCAAACTATGCTGCTCCCTGGCTCCTTCTGCCAGCTCTGTAGGCCAGTTGTCTGGAAGACATTCTGTCCTGCTAGTAAAAATTGTGGCAAAAGAGGTGTTAAGTACCTCTGCCTTTTCCTCATCTTTTGTTACAACGTTCCCCTCCATTTCCACCAAGGAATGGAGGTTGTCCTTGCCCCTCCTCTTGCTATTAATATATTTATCGAAGGATTTTTGTTGCCCTTCATAGCAGTTGCCAGTCTAAGCTCTAAATGTGCTTTTGCCTCCCTAATTTTCTTCCTACAAGACCTAGCAACATCCTTAAACATTCTATGGGTTGCCTCATCTTTTTTCCAGACCAGACCAGGCATCGATGACCACATGGCATTCCTGCTGGCAACCTGCAGTGCCTGGTGCATGAGAGTACCCCAAAGCATCTAACACACAGCAGCAACACTCCCCACTTGTGTACAAGCAGCTGTGAGTAATTAATTCACTGCCTCTTCGGCATAACAGTTCTTTTTGAGACTTCCCCCCACTGTGGTCAGGTGTCATTTTACTCCCGGGGTATTCTCTTTCTGTTATATTCCTCCCAGTTTGCATAAAATAAATTGTTATAGCTGCCCAAATTCTGTACATTCCCATTTTAAGTACATTCTAACCATATATTGAACTTTTTTATATGCTTGGCAATTTTCATTTTAATAAAGGTTACGAATATTTTTATTAATATTGCCATAGAATTTATAAATAAAGGAAATATTATATTCCTTTTCGACAAACAAGAGCAAGGAACAAGATCAGGACTAGACTCATCAGAGCATTCTAAACTATCAGAATTTCACTGCAGAAGAGAAATAAAAGGAGTCAGACCTTAGATAACATCTCCACTTGTCAGAAGCAAGGAAAGAAAAATTTGATGGTAGCAATAAGTGGAAATAGCTACAGTCAGGGATATCTGTCATTTTATTGGGTCATTATATTGGGATAGGTCTTAGAGAACCCAAATTATTTTTAATTTTCCAAAATCCTCCATAATAGTGAAAAATGTGAAGAGGAGCAAAACGTGTAATGAAAAATTTGAAATAAAGCTTTGCTAGCAATGTGATACCTATTGTTTTCTCTGTTGCAAACAGTAAATGGCTTTAATCAACTCAAGCTATATTGTTTAGTGATGTGATTTTATGTTTATGAGCTATATTTTGCCCTAACCTTTAGAAAATGTTTGTCTTAAATTAACACTTGGAGTCTTGCAGATAACAGTAAACTTTTACATAATATGATAGAATAAATTCTTCTTTGACCTATTGATTATTAGTCACCCGAGAAAAGCAAAAATGCAAAGGACTGTGACCTGAAATTATTGATCTCTTTTCAGCCTAAAAAAGTAAATAGAAATTTTTATAATCTTTGATGGAAAATAATTTGTTGCGTATCACAGAGAATATGACTTCAGACTAAAGCATTGGTCAAGAAACAGGTATTACAGAAATAATAAGAGAGTAACTTTTATCCACTGGTTTCTAGATGTATTACTAGAGGTAGTGAAAATTTTGTCAATTGGAAATTCATTATCAGGAAAGAAAGTCTGTAAAAAAACACATCACCAAGCTTCCCAATGCTTTTCAGCTGAATGCATTTTCCATTATTATAATGCATTAATAGTAAGGACAGTGCTACTTTTATATTTTTTCCCTAATTTGGTTGGCAGGTTTTTTGTTTGTTTTGAGAAATACATTGCAATTCTAATATCTTTCAGTGATGGATTTTAATTTCCTTTTTATTTCCTAACAGTGGAGGCACAATTTTTCAGTTTTAAAAAAAATAACCTTACTGATTACTTTTCACTGAAAATAAGGCAAATTTTATAATGTCACAATTGATTTCCTCTAACAATGCTCTGTAGATATAAGGTTTTCAGGATTACAAGCACATTAGAATACTGGGTTTAGGAATTCTGTTAATTTAACTGTAATATTTCATTTGTACTGAGCTAAATGTGTTCTGGTTTATGTTACTAGGGTTGTATAAAGATATCTGAAACTTTCTGGTTCATGAAATAGCTAGTCATATGTTATTTTTACATTTTTAACAAAAATCTGCTCATCCTGAAAGAAAAGAGATCTTCAGCTAGTTTCCTTTAACTTGAGAAGAGGAAAACAATACCAAAGGAAAAAATAGAAAGACACTTTCCATTATCATTACTATTATGCAATCTCTCTGTAAACTGCTGTTTAAATGTAGCTCACTTGATATTCATGGCCTTGCAAACATCTCCATTTCTTGGAATGTTAGGTGCAAGCCACAACACATAGAAAGCCCTGTTTCCTGAGACCACACCACTGCCTGCTGAAGCTGTGCAGGGGGAAGTTTAGGCTTGATCTTAGAAAGAAGATCTTCACAGAAAGAGTGATTGCCCATTGGAATGGGTTGCCTGGGGAGGTGATGAGGTCAACATCCTTGGAGGTGTTTAAGAAAAGACTGGATGAGGTACCTAGTGCCATGGTCTAGTTAGGGTTGGTTGATTGGTTGGACTTGCTGATCTTGGAGATCTCTCCAACCTGGTTGATTCTGTGATTCTGTGAAGTAGAGAATAGCATCTCTTTGTTTTCGCTTCCACACATGGTCTATTGCTTATGCCTATCATTATTATTGTTCATTATATTTTCCCCTCTCTCCTGGCCATCTAAGAAAGGGAGTGCTAGAGTGGCTTTGGTGGCCATTTGGTCCCCAGCCAGGGCCAAACCACCACAAATATTTATTAATAGCATTTGTTCTTTAATATGTATCTAAGAAACTACAATTCTGCCCTGATGATAGTGCTTGATAGTATTTATTTCTTTAGCAAATTCATAATGAAACCTGAGATCTTTTCACTCCTTAAGCTTCAACTGTACAAAACCAGAATTTTGGGAGCTTTAAGAAAGCAAAGCGAAGTAAAACTTTTCTAATTATCCTGGATTTCTTTTGCATAACACATGCACACATCTGATCAGGTTGACAGCAAAACTAAACAAAACTCTGCAAATCTTTTCCAATTTCTTCATTTCTAATGTGGAACTGTACTTTGGAGAATGCAGCGAGATAGTGATAGGTCACTTTGTGACAGTTAAACCATCACACACTAAATAATTTTGCTTCTTAGTACTCTACTGTTCTACATCTCATCTTAATTTCATTCAGAGTGGGTCACTAGTGTCCAAGAGCCTAAAACATTTGCATTCATACTGTACTAAGTTTATATAAGAAAGCTTTGGTAGATGTGGAGCTACAGGGGTGCCTTCTTTGAGAAGATACCAAGAGTTTTCCCCATGTTGGTAACAGGCAGTTCTGATCAACTCCAAACCAGAATTGCTGCTGGTCAAAGCTGGGTCCACCAGCTATGGTGGTGGTGACACCTCTGTGACAGCATGCTTAAAAAAGGGTAAAAATTGCTGAGCAGCATCTGTGAGAGAGACAAGAGAGAAAATGTGAGAGAAATAGCCCTGCAGAAACCCATGTCACTGAAGAGGAGTGGGAGGAGGTGCTCCAAATGATAGAAAAAAGATTCCCTTGCAGCCCAAGGAGAACATCATGGTGAATCAGACTGCCTTCCTGAAGTCCATGGAGGATCACATGAGAAGAGTCATCCAAACTGCAGCCTGGGATGAGTTGACAGAGGAGCAAGTTTTCAGTTAAGAAATGTGACCCACAGAAGGTCCAGAGTGGAGCAGTGTGTTCCTGAAGGATTGTACCCTGTGGGAAAGACTTTCTGGAGCAGTTCCTACAGAAAGCCAATCATATCCTGGATTGCATCAAGAGAAGTGAGGCCAGCAAGTTCAGAGGGGAGATTCAGGCTAGATGTGAGAAGGAGGTTCTTCACCATGAGAGTGGTGAGACCCTGAAATGGGTTGTCCAGGGAGGTGGTTGAGGCCCCATCCCTGGAGGCGTTTAAGAGCAGGCTGGATGAGGCTCTGGCCAGGCTGATCTAGTGTGGGGTGTCCCTGCCCATGGCAGGGGGATTGGAACTAGATGATCCTTGTGCTCCCTTCCAACCCTGAATGATACTATGATACTATGATACTATGATAATTCTCCCCCTCTACACTGCTGTAGCAGTTTGGGCTGGGTGCACTCTGCTGTGTTGATATGAGGGATATTTCCTGTGTCCAAAAGTCCAGCCCAGTGGGTGGACATAGGAAACCAAGTATTTCCTACCATAATTCCCTGTGCCACTATAAGATCCAGCGTGGGGTCTGGCATTTCCTCTTTCTTCCGTCTCTGCCACCCGGTAACTTGGGGGAGACGTTTCCTGGCCTTGGGCCTGGCTAGGTCCAAGGCCAGGGGGGACAGGCAGTCTCAGATCTGGCCAGCTGAGACTAGCCTAGCAGTGGAGTAGGAGGAGGGGTGGTAAGAAGGAGCCCTGGGTGTCTTGGGTGTACCCTCATGTGGGGATAGGATGTCTCTGGTTGTGCTTTTGGGATTTCTTTTGTCACTGAGCTTCTGGCTCTCTGTAAACATTCATCACTTTCCATTTAAACTTTCCATCAGTTTTGCAATCCATTTGTCTGAGTCATTATTTTTGCCTGTGGTGGGGAGGCTGTCTGCCTCAGTCCATCACAACTGCTCTCATGAGACCCCACCTGCAGTACTGTGTCCAGTTCTGGAACTCCTATTGCAAGAATGATACAGACATGCTGGAACGTGTCCAGAGAAGGGCCATGAGGATGATCAGAGGGCTGGAGCACCTCTTCTATGAGGACAGGCTGAGAGAGTAGAGACTATTCAGTATGGAAAAGAGAAGGCTCCAAGGACACCCTATTGTAGCCTTCCAGTATCTGAAGGGGGCCTACAAGAATGCTGGTGAGGGACTTTTTATGGTGCCACATAATGACAGGACTAGGGGGAATGGATCCAAGCTAAAGGAGGGTAGATTTAGATGAAACATTAGGAAGATGGTCTTCATCATAGAGGTGGACCCTGGAACAGGTTGCCCAGGGAGGTGGTAGAAGCCCCATCCCTGGAAGTTTTTAAGGCCAGGATGGATGCAGCTCTGGGTAACCTGATCTAGGAGAAAGTGTCCTTTTCTGTGGCAGGGGGATTGAAACTAGATGATCCTTAAGATCCCTTCCAACCCAAACAATTCTGTGATTCTCTGTAGGTGTGGGCTTCCTTCAGAAAAGTGTGTGGACCAATATCTCACACAGGACCAGCCAATACTTTGTGATGGTTTAACCCACCAACACCAACAAAAGCTCAGCTGAACCCAGTAGGAGAAGTGAATGAAGCTGTATTTCATAAGCAATAATAGAATGTAATGAATATATACAAAATATACAGTATTTACAATATTATACAGGTATTTACAAAAGGCAAACAGCAGAGAAATCCTCCTTTGGCAGGAGGATTCTACCTTGCCTCCTCCCAACCTCTCCCTTCCTTTTCCCTCTAGTTAATTAGAAGAAAAGAGAAAAGGAAATATTTTAGGGGGATTTCAGTTAGTTCAAAAAGAGTTGTTATAAAAGCTAGTAATGCTTACCTCCAGTTTGCTGATAAAGAGTCCTTCAGTAAAACAGACATGCGTGCCAGCAAAAAAGACACGGAGTGAGACTGAGAGAGAAAAGAATGTGAGAGATATTGCTATGGTATATCTCACATCTGACCAATGAAATTCATTTGGAATAATCTTTGTTTTCCTTTTTACACCCAAGTGTAGATTTGCTCAGAATTTTTTTTAAAGGCACAGACTAAACTGTCTCACTGTTCTACCCTCTTCCTTTCACAGGACTTTTTCTTCCCCTATTGACCTTCTGTCTTTACCAAACCTTGTTCTTTCTCAGCTAAAACATAACCCTCTTCTTTCTTACTTCTTTTCCTAATGGTCCCATTTTTGCTAAGACTATAACCAAATTTGGAACCTCTTATACTATTGCCCAGATCATATCAGCCATATATTATACCACTGGTATAGTTACTTAGGCAAGGCTGTCTCTGCAAGAGACAGAATGTTCTCCTGAAAATCCTTAATCCTCTTCTCCAAATATTTGTGGAGTCTGTCTGCCTTTCATATAATACCCTGGGCAGCAGCCTTTAAGAACCAAGGGGTCCAGGATGGTTGGACCTACTTCAAACAGAAGCTCTTGAAGGCACAAGAACTGACAGTTCCCACGTGCCGAAAGATGAGCCAATGGGGAAGGCAACCGGCCTGGATGAGCAAGCAGCTCTTGAGCAAATAAGGATAAAAAAAGAGGGTGTATTGCCTTTGGAAAGGGGGGAGTCAATTCATGATACATTTAGGCATGTTGTTAGGTAATGTAAGAAAAATTAGACAGAAAAAGCCAAGTTAGAACTTCAGCTGGCCACTTCTGTGAAAGATAATACAAAGTATTTTTATAAATATATTAATGCTAAAAAGAGGGGCAAGAAGAACCTCCACATCTTATTGGACCTGAAGGGTAACATTGTAACTAAAGATGAGGAAAAGGCTGAGGTTCTAAATACTTTCTTTGCTTCCATCTTTGTCAAAGGGTTGGAAGGGTAAGGCCAAGAAGCCTCCTCCCTCCCCCCTGTAAAGTAAAGGGAAAGAAAATTGAAGGGAAGGGGGAAAAAAACTCACAGCTGAATTAGCAAAGCAATGGGTGCTGTATATTTACAAAGCAATGTAGGATATGCAGGGGAATATATACAAATTTACAATATTTACAATATATAC
Organism: Melanerpes formicivorus; assembly: GCF_026170545.1. NCBI lineage: Eukaryota > Metazoa > Chordata > Aves > Piciformes > Picidae > Melanerpes > Melanerpes formicivorus. The sequence goes on along the minus strand of NW_027142353.1, from coordinate 45,139,665 downwards.
AAAGATATACAACAGAGTAGCACAGAAATGAGAGTTCCCCCCTCTGCTGAGGGGGTTCCCCACCTCCGCTTCCCTCTCTCTCCCCTTTTCCCCAGAGCAGGTTAGAAAAGAGAGAAAAGAGAAAAAAGTTAGAAGCAGTTATGTGTTAATTGGAAAGCAGTTAATACAGGCCTTGCAGCTTATCAGTTTCAAGGCCTAAGCCTTGGCCGAAAGCCCAGCACAGAGAGCTGCTGCCCTGTGGAGGAGCAGAAGAAAGACTGATAGAAGAGTGCCGGAATGCCCAGGATACCCTCCTGCACTCCCAGTTCAGAAAGTGCTTCCTCCCACTCTACCAATGAAATTAGTTCAGATCCTTCTTTTCGTTTACCAACTTCCATCCACCATACTCCCTTTCTTAAAGGCACAGCATCAACCGGTCACAATCTTCAAGAATAAGGCAGGAGGACTTCAGGATAACTGGTCTCCTGATGGGCTTGATGGGGTCAGGGAGCAGTGTAGTACCCCTGAAATACACAAGGAATTAATGTGAAGGTTATGGAACAGGTCATCTTGACTGCAAACACACAGCACTTACAGGATGACCAAGGCATCTGGCCCAGCCATCATGGATTTAGGAAGGACAAATCCTGCCTCTCCAACCTGATCTCCTTCTATGATCAGGTGACCTGCCTGGTGGATGTGGGGAAGGCTGTGGATGTAGTCTACCTGGACTTCAGCAAGGCCTTTGATACCATCCCCCACAGCAAACTCCTGGCCAAGCTGTCAGCTTGTGACTTGGACAGGAGCACTCTGTGCTGGGTTAGGAACTGACTGGAGGGCCGTGCCCAGAGAGTGGTGGTGAATGGTGCCACATCCACCTGGAGGCCAGTCCCCCAGGGACTGTTTGGTGTCCCACAGGGATCAGTGCTGGGCCCCATACTGTTTAACATCTTCATTGGTGATCTGGATGAGGGGATTGAGTCAGTCAACAGTAAATTTGCAGATGACACCAAGTTGGGAGCAGATGTTGATCAGTTAGAGGGTAGAAGGGCTTTCCAGAGGGACCTTGACTGGCTGGACAGATGGGCAGAGTCCAACCAGATGACATTTAAAAAGTCCAAGTGCCGGGTGCTGCACTTTGGCCACAACAATCCCATGCAGTGCCACATGTTGGAGAGCTGCCAAACAGAAAGTTATCTGGGGGTACTGATTGACAGCCACCTAAACATGAGCCAGCAGTGTGTCCAGGTGGCCAAGAAGGCCAATGGCATCCGGGGCTGCATCAAGAATAGTGTGGCCAGCAGGACGAGGGAAGTCATTGTGTCCCTGTACTCCTCACTATTTAGGCCACAGTTTGAGTCCTGTGTCCAGTTCTGGGCCCCTCAGTTTAAGAAGGACATTGAGACACTTGAATGTGTCCAGAGAAAGGCAACAAGGCTGGTGAGAGGCCTTGAGCACAAGCCCTATGAGGAGAGGCTGAGGGAGCTGGGATTGTTTAGCCTGGAGAAGAGGAGGCTCAGGGTAGACCTTATTGCTCTCTACAACTACCTGAAGGGTGGTGGTAGCCAGGTGGGGAGTTGCTCTCTTCTCCCAGGCAACCAGCACCAGAACAAGAGGACACAGTCTCAAGCTTCACCATGGGAAGTTTAGGCTCGAGATGAGGAGAAAGTTCTTCACTGAGAGAGTCATTAGCCATTGGAATGGGAGGTGGTTCAATCACCATACCTGGAGGGGTTCAAGAGGGGATTGGATGTGGCACTTGGTGCCATGATTTAGTAGTCATGAGATCTTGGGGGACAGGTTGGATATGATGATCTTTGAGGTCTTTTCCAAAGTTATTGATTCTGTGATTCAGTTCTATGATTCTATGATTCAGTTCTATGATTCTATGATTCAGTTCTATGATTCTATCTGTGAAATCCATCCATTCCTCACAATACCATCTACACTTTTGTTATCTACTCACTCTACCATTTATCATTCCCAGAAATTTTACATGTCCAGACCAGGTACTCAGGTAGCCAAATCTCAGGGCAGGGCCTAATGTCCATCTGTAGACATTCACAGGGTAAGAAATTAGTTACTGGTAGCAGATAGATCTGGGTAGATATGCTACCAGTGTGTCCCTATCTCCTATATTCTGACCTAGAGATGGAGCGCAACAAAATTTAAATAGGTAGATGCCAATTTATTTAGTAGTTCATTTTCCAGATACGAGTTTTTGTGGTAGCTTATTCTTCTTTTCCATCTACCGTCTCTTTCAACTTCTGACGATTTTACCATTGCAATATCATCTCCTTTTGTTATCAATATGCCTTCCAAAGCAAGATGCAAAGTAACTCACAGTAGCACAAAGAATAAGAAACAGGCTATAGTAACAAGCCACAAGTTAGGTGGACTGGCAAATAGAAAGGTCTTAATAAGAGACTAGATATAAAAGAAGAAAGAAAGACTGAGAGACAGTTTTGCCTGATACTTAAGGATTCCTATAGTCATAAAGCACGCTACTGCTCTCAGTTGCTCCAGTCACCTCATGGTCCTTAGGCTGCATTTATTACCAATATCAAAACATCCACAGAAGTGCCACAGACTCCTTTCTATGTCTTTCTGCTTCCAGAGCACCTCTACCCATTCTTCTAAGACTATCAGAGCCCTGTCACTTGTCATTATTTCTCTCACTGTGTCCTCTTCTACTGTAATATGAGCCCATCCTGGTATATTCACTATTCCACTCAACTGTCCTAGAGGATATTTCCTAGTACTGAAAGCTGATGCCTTTAATGGTGGCAACTTTACCAAGTTATGATAAGAGAGCTTTCTTGTTGGACCTTTGTGCTATATAAGGATACAGAGGGAACTTGACAGGCTGGAGAGGTGGGCACAAGCCAACCTCATGAGGTTCAACAAGAACAAGTGCAGGGTCTTTCATCTGGCTTGAGGCAATCCCAGGCACAAATACAGGCTGGGCAGTAAATGGCTGGAAAGCAGCCCTGAGGAGAGAGACTTGGGGGTGCTGGTGGACGAGAAGCTCAACATGAGCTCTCAATGTGCACTTGCAGCCCGCAAAGCCAATCAGATCCTGGGCTGTATCAGGAGAAGTGTGGCTAGCAGGTCGAGGGAGTTGATTCTCCCCCTCTACTCAGCCCTGGTGAGACCCCACCTGGAGTACTGTGTCCAGTTCTGGAGCCCCTATTACAAGAGGGATGTGGAGGTGCTGGAACGTGTCCAGAGAAGGGCCACAAGGATGATCAGAGGGCTGGAGCACCTCTCCTATGAGGACAGACTGAAGGAGTTGGGGCTGTTCAGTCTGGAGAAGAGAAGGCTCCGAGGTGACCTTGTGGCCTTCCAGTATCTGAAGGGGGCCTACAAGAAGGCTGGGGAGGGACTTCTCAGGATCTCAGGTAGTGATAGGACTAGGGGGAATGGAATGAAGCTGGAGGTGGGGAGATTCAGGCTAGATGTGAGGAGGAAGTTCCTCACCATGAGAGTGGTGAAGCCCTGGAATGGGTTGTCTGGGGAGGTGGTTGAGGCCCCGTCCCTGGAGGTGTTTAAGCCCAGTCTGGACGAGGCTCTGTCCAGCCTGATCTAGCGTGGGGTGTTCCTGCCTATGGCAGAGGGGTTGGAACTAGATGATCCTTGTGGTCTCTTCCAACCCTGAATGATACTATGATACCTTCTCTCAAGCTTCTCCAATCTATTTCAAAGAGAGTATGAAAAAAACTTTAAACTATACAGATGTAAATAAAAAAATATTTTATCAGTCAACCTCATCTGCAATTAATTGCCTTTCCAGCATTCCTATAGCTTTCTGCTTGACTGAAACCTTCTGGCAGAGGATTACTAGTGGAAAAATTACCAGTTGAATTTTCACATTTCCCATCTTCTTCCAGACTGTTTTTCCCTGGATGATACTAAATATCTACATTTAGAAAGACTGATTCTAGTCCTATTTTTGTATGTTTTAATATTTCATAACAAGTAGATTTTGAAGTGATAGAAATAGCTATTCTTTGAAGAGATGATAGCATTTCAGTAGGATGAAGCTTCTCATCATTGCTACAGGAATTGCTACTGTCTTAAACTAGGTTAAAATATTAAACATTATTAATTTAAATGTGGGGGATTTGACATTCTAAAAAAATGCAATTATGATTTCAAAAATTTTGGAAAAGCAGCTGATGGCTTTAAAGAACTGCAATCTCTATCTAAATAAATTGATTTCTAAATTATCACTGGCATCTTAATATTTCAGAAATATGACAGAACATTAAATATTCATTGGCAATGTGGTGGTGAGAGGTTCAGTTCTCCCCCCCACAAAGAAAACCACGGCTAACTTAGTCAGAGAAGCAAAAAAATGGATTAGCTATATTTACAAGCAGGATGAGATGCAGTGAATATATATATACAATATACAGTATTTACAATAGATACAAAAATATACAGCAAATAACGTAACACAGAAAATCTTTCCCTCCTTCAGAGAGGAGGGGTCCCCACAATCCCCCTTCTACCCCTTCCTCCCTTTTTTCCCAAAAAGGGTTAGAGAGAGAAAAATTAATTATTAAGAAGGAAATTCTATTAGCTCAAAGCGTATGCAAGAATTAGTTTCTTATCTGGTTAGCTCAGTTACTTCAAGGTCAACTCCATCCAGCACAGAGGAAAGACAACAGCTGCTCAGAGACTGAAAAAGACAAACTCAACTGACTGAGATTCAAACTGAACTAAAGCTAAAATTTAAAGTTGCATTCTGCCAATCTACCAATGAAATTAATTTAGAATATCTTTGTTTTCATTCTTACACCAAAACATTCAGCCAGAGTGTTCCAGTAACTGTCCCTTTCTTAAAGGCACAGCCTAAAACAGTCACAGGCAACTTGCTTTCAAAGATTAAGAAGAAAACACTTTGATATGTACAATATCTAGAGTTTTTAATACCATATTATCATATATGGAAATGTCACCAGTTCTACAATCTTCAAGCAAACCTTTCCACTTAAAGAATAAAAACTCACAGGCAAATATTTTCTTCTTTCTGTGAGTGTTCACAGAAAAGAACAAAGACCAAAATTTTCATTTTCAAATTACATTGAAAACATTATTGAAAGCCTTTATCCATAAATTATTTAATTAGCACATCTAATTGTATTCTATTACAGTTTTTATACTTAAAATTATTATATCAATTTTATGATTCACTGGCAGTAGAATGTTTCAAACATTAGGGAGACTGAGTGAAAACTAAATAAATATTCTGCTTTATAAAAATAATGACACAGCAAAATTACTATATTGTATTTTAGCTTTTTTGCTCTCAATTAAGTAAAACCTATTGGATCTTTTTACAGAGCTGACATTGCTGTTCTTAGAACCACAGAAAGACCTTGATTGAAGGGATCTTTGAATGTCACCTTATTCAACCTCCTGATCAAACCAGGGTTAATTTCAAAGCTCAGCTAAAGATGCTGCAGGCTTCATGTGTCTAAATTCTAAAATTCCCCAGGGCCAGTGGATCCATGACATAACTGGTAAATCTGGTCTCAAAAGAATTTATATCAATAGTTTTCCTATCAGCATATTCAAAATTATCAAGCTAAGAATTAATATTTGTTCCTGTTAGTGAATATTATGAAACTGTGGGAACTTATAAGGGCTGACAGACCACTTAAATATTAGATTAAGGAGCTTTAAAGCATAATACTCATCTGATATCTGCAATGTCAGTGAAAAGAAGCAGACATTTCTAGCATTCGGATGGTCTCATCTTAAAGTGCATATCTCACATCAGCCAGGTACTTCTCAAGGGCCCTGACATAGCCTATATATTATCTTTGATTATAACAAAAAGGATGAAAATTACTTAGAGATTTGGATACCTTCTAGTGTCTGAAGTTACACTGTACAAATATTAATCTTGGGATATCAGTATTTATCATGGTTCTGTGCACTAAGTGTACAGTTCTGAGCCCTTCAGTTTAGGAAAGATGTTGTGAATGTGCCCTCAGAAATGAGCGGCAAAGATATCAGTGAATATATATGTTAGTGGTTTATTTATATATACAAACTCTGCAATGGGGTATTTACAGTCACTTCCCATTCAGTTGGGTGAACTATACAGAATGTTTATGCATGGGCACTTCAAGCAAATCAAATGATTCATACAATTTAGAATCGAAACTGATTGAGAGTGGTGGGGGAGGGGTTTCTCTCTGACCGGCAACCCTCCACCCAGAACAATTTGAGCACTACCCTAACTGAAATTCTGTAAAGAAAGGCTTGGTTTACTCATGAGCTGAGAAATCTTTACTCAATAATATGTTTATAGTCCAGACAACATGGCACAGATATACCGTAACAAGGAAATAGGAAATGGTGTCGACTACATGGCTATGCCGTGTGGTTGCTGCTTCTCCCAGAATACAAAGGTTCCCCACTCGGGGGGAGGCTGTGGCAGTTCAGGAATGGTGGTTCACATGGGCTACCAGGTTTTCTCCTGTGGTGATGGATCACGCAGAGGCTGATCCCATGGGGTACTGTCCATGGCACTGCTCGCAGCTGGGTGACGGTGGCAAAGTACTGCAAGGCCTTCTGGAGAGCTGGTTTGAGTCCCAGGCAAGGTGGGCCACAGCAGCACTGATGTACATACAGGCATAGGCATGAACATGAGAGTGGGGGCACTTGTTTACCACACAACCCCTATTTACCATTTGCCCCAATGAATACCGGTCCAATGAGCATCTGTCGCTAACACAAAGATTAACCAATGAACTGATATTTACCAAATATGGCATAAGCATATGCTGTAAACAGGGAAACAAACATATAGCCCGGCCCTTGTTTACCACAGGAGTGGGACCATGCCCAGGCAGGTTGTTTATCTGGACTCAGTGGCTCCAGGATCCCACCCCTACTGCCTCCAGAAGGGAGAGAGAATGAAGAGGGGTTTGACACACACACAGAAGCATGTTCTGCAAATATTTGGGGCACAATCCTGGCCATAAGCACCATTCACTACAATGTTGAGTTGCTGGAATGTGTCCAAAGAAGGGCAACAAAGCTGGGGAGGGATTTGGAGCATAAGCCCTATGAGGAGAGGCTGAGGGAGCTGGGGTTGCTTAGCCTGGAGAAGAGGAGACTCAGGGAAGACCTTATTGCTGTCTACAACTACCTGAAGGGAGGTTGTATCCAGGTGGGGGTTGGTCTCGTCTCCCAGGCAACCAGCACCAGAACAAGAGGATGCAGTCTCAAGCTGTGCCAGGGGAGGTTTAGGCTGGATGTTAGGAAGAAGTTCTTCATAGAAAGAGTGATTGGCCATTGGAATGGGCTGCCCAGGGAGCTGGTGGAGTCACCATCACTGGAGGTGTTTAAGAAGAGACTGGATGGGGTGCTTTGTGCCATGGTTTATTTGATTAGATAGTGTTGGATGATAGGTTGGACATGGTGATCTCAAAGGTCTTTTCCAAACTGGTTAACTCTAATTCTAATTCTAATTCTAATTCTAATTCTAATTCTAATTCTAATTCTAATTCTAATTCTAATTTTAATTCTAATTCTAATTCTAAACTAATCATTAAAACAGCCAGCCAACTGAGGCTCATTTTGAAATTAAACCATTCTCAGCACTTCAATATTGGCTTCCAGTATGATAAAAAGATCTTTTTAGGCTTTGTCATAATTCACAGGTGTTTGAAAGTCCTCTAACCATTTTCTATTTTAATCCTTTAATGTGTTTGAATTAGATTACATCCAGTATGTGTAGAGATCACTGAGTGCAATACAAGAAAAAGGATCAGTTAAAGGAAAAGGAGATTATCACAGTCTGTGAAATTATATACAGCATTACTTAAAAAGTGTGATTTTTTTTTATTAAAGAGGAGTTTATTCATATCTTAGTGAAACTGTAAAAGATCTATATGAGATTCATGCTTTTAAAACTCTTTAAAATTAATGATTTAGTGATAGTGAGTCACTAAAGAAAAAAAAATGCAATAAAATGTCAGAGATTGATAAAAGTGGTAGAGAGGTCACATACAAATATATCTCTCATCAACAAAGGCATCTTCGGCAAAGGCTGTTGGGGCTATTGATCTTGACCTTTGCTCTGAAAGTTGTTTTCATGTTCTGTATTAAATGGTCACACGGGAATCTATGAATATGTAATCACCGTTTTGGTTCACTAAATGTAGATAGGTGTGAAAACTAAAAGACATGCTCTCAGATGTCCAACCTATACCAGAAGCAGAAGACTGGAGGAAGAAATATTTTCCACTAGTCAGTGAAGACTGGGTTAGGAATCATTTACACATAGTGAATATTCACAAGTCCATGAGCCCTGATGAGATGCACCCAAGAGTGCTGAGAGACCTAGTTGATGTTGTTGCTCTACCACCATCCACCATTTTTGCAAAATCCTGGCAGACAGATGTGGTTTCTGAGGACTGGAGGAAAGCCAATGTCACTTCAGTCTTCAAAAATAGCAAGAAAGATGTTTCAGAAAACTACAGAGCAGTAAGCCTCACTTCCATCCCTGAAAAAATGATGGAGCAGCTCATTCTGGAGGGGATTTCCAGGCACTTGGAAGAGAGGAAGATCATCAGGAGTAGTCAGCATGGATTTACCAAGGGGTAATTAATTTTTCTCTTTTCAGCAGGGATGATTCTGGTGACAGTTCAGATGGTTTACTTAACCAACAAGCCAGCTGCCTACTGTTCACCCTGAGCTGAACGTTGGTGCCTGAAAAATCAAGCACTTTTCAATTTTTTACATAGCTCTTACTGGTTCAGAGCCTAGGCTGCCTTTTTGGCAAGGTTATATATAACTTAGATTGTCCTTTTATCATAGAGTGCTCTGTTACAGGGGAAAGGGAGGGAGACTGTCATACAGAATGGAAACTAGACAATTTGTGACTATGATCTTCAGTGAATTCCTTATGGGAAAATAAAATTATTATGTTCTCTATAACCATTTCATCCTAATCCTTATTCATGCACTACCTGAAAAATCTTTTTTTTTTCTTTTTTCTTCAAATTTAATAGCTCTAACTTTCCTATTTTATCAAAATAAGAAGATACATAGTGATGTGTTATATTTCTGTGAGAAATTGATTATCATTGCCAAGAAGGAGACTTATAGACATATACATACAATTAGGAGCAAGATGCAATGAAAGACAAAAGCTAAATGAAAAGAAAGGATTAATCCTTTTTGGATATTGCTTTAAGATGCTTTATCTAAGAGGCCTGCTTTTTCTCTGCTCTTTCTGGAATGTCATTCTCTGTTTACTAGCAAAGCTCTTGAATCTTTGCAGAGAACAGATGTGTGGTGGTTTGGCTCTGGCCTGGAGGCCAGATACCCACCAAGCCGCTCTATCACTCCCCCTCTTAAGTGAACAGGGGAAGAAGGGAAAGAAAATATAACAGAAGCCGGGGATAAGATAGGAGCAATTTAATAACACTAATAAGCAAACAGCAAATAGACCGCGCGGAAGCAAAGAAAGCAGAGAGAGAGATGTTAGTCTCTTCTTCCCATCAGCAGGACGGTGGTCGGTCTCGGGAAGCAGGGCTCTCTAAGCTTGGTGGTTCCTTGGGAGGATGAACGCCATGGACGAATCCCCAACACTTCCTTCTTTCACGTCCTTCTTATACCTGAGCTGACGTCATATGGTATGGACTACCTCTTTGGCCAGTCTGAGTCAGCTGGCTCAGTTGTGTCCCCTCCCAAGATCCTGCCCACCCCTCAATGTACTCCTGGGGCAGGGAAATGTTGAAAGGACACAGCTCGGATACCAAATTCAGCCGTAGCCAAAACACTGCTGTGTTATCAACTGCTGCTGCAAAAAACCACAGCACTAAAACCATGCTGTGAGGAGAATTAACTCCACCTCAGTTCAACCCAATACAAGATGCTTTAGCAGGAGTCATCTTAAGTAAACAGTGAGAACATCTTTACTTGAAGTCTCTTGAATTCATCAGTTGAAATGACAATTCTGTTGAAAAATCAATACATGGAAATTGTGGTGGGTTTGAGAGAAGGGCTCAGCCTTCTCCCCCCACAAAGAGGAAGAAAGAAATCACAGCTAGCCAGCCGGAGGAGCAAAAGGGAAAATGCTATATTTACAAGCAATTTTGGGGAATGCAGGATATATATACACAATTTACAGTATTTACAATATATACACAGAAATATACAACAAAGTAAAAAAAAAAAACAATAATACAGGAACGGAATTCCCTCCTCTGGAGGAGGGTTCCCCCCCTGTACCCCCTTCTCTCCCCTTTTTTCCCCAAAGAGGGTTAGAAAGATAGAAAAAGAGCAGTTATTAATTAAAGCAAAGTACACTAGTAGGCCTTAGTTGCTTATCTCTCCAAAGTCAGTCTGGCAGGGTGCCCAGAAGCAGATGAGCTGGAAAGGGAAACAGAAAGGAGCAAACTGAGGAAAGTCCCAGCTGCACCTAAACTTAAAACTGCATTTTTACCAATCCACCAATGAAATTAGTTTAGAATATCTGATTGTTTTCATTAATATTCCAAAACATTCAGCCATAGTGTCCCAGCACTGTCTCTTTCTTAAAGGTACAGCCTCAAACGGTCACAGTCCACCCCTTCTAAACAATTTCATTGGCTGTTCATACTATCCATCCAATCCAAAACAATATTTACAGTTCGTAAGTAAAGTTCATAGTCCATTCCGGCTATGCTCAGATGTAGATGATTCAAAAGTCCAAGAAAATCAGAAAATGAGAAAAAATGGAAAACAGTTTATCTCTTCGCCGACGAAGCGAAGAAAAGGGAAACAGGGATTCTCAGGGTCTCTTAGTTGACTCAGGGCTCTCAGGGTTCTCAGGATTCATGCACCGTAGATTTTATCATAGATTCTTCCTTTGGACGTGATGTAGCTGCACAACAGTCTGAAATTAAACTCTTTCAGCTAAAGTTAAATTTCTTTGTGGAATACACTGAATTTCACCATTCTCTTGCATTACCCAATAAGTGTGACCCGGACCTTCAGCTGAAACCACCGCTCGGACAGGTTTAGCCTCTCCTGTAGGTGAAAATACCCAAAGAGTTTTACCTAACAGATTCTTTCCTCTAACCACAGGAACTCTATCACCATACACTTTCTGTAGCATATCTGAATGTGCAAGTCCAGCTCGGTTCACTGAATCTCTACTATTTACCAGCTAGGTTGCTTGTGCTAAATGTTTTTCCCAGTTTTTCAAAGATCCACCCCCCATGGCTTTAAGAGTGGTCTTCAACAAACCATTGTAGCGTTCAAACTTCCCTGCAGCTGGCCCCTCTAGTTAATTAGATGAAAAAGGAGAAAGAGAGAAAAGGATTTTAAGGGAAATTTATTAGCTCAAAGCAGTTAAGTTAGTTTTCTTATTTTATCAGTTGCAATCCAGGGTCATCTGCATGCTCTCTGGCCAAGAAACAAAAGACAGACTGAAGGTGGAGTGAATGAGAGAAAGAATGTTAGAGATACTTGCTATGGTACACATAGCCACGGGCTGACAACTTGGCCAGCGGTTTGCTGTGGAGGATGGTATCAAAGGCTTTGCTGAAGTCCTGGTAGACTACATCCACAGCCTTCCCCACATCCACCAGGCAGGTCACCTGATCATAGAAGGAGATCAGGTTGGTCAGGCAGGACCTGCCCTTCCTAAATCCATGTTGGCTGGACCTGATCCCTTGGCCATCCTTCAGATGCACAGTGATTGCCCCCAAGATGATCTGCTCCATCATTTTCCCTGGCACTGAGTTCAGGCTGACAGGCCTGTAGTTTCCAGGCTCCTCCATCCAACCCTTCTTGTGGATGGGGATCACACTGGCCAGCTTCCAGTCATCTGGGACCTCTCCACTGAGTCAGGACTGGTGGAAAATGATGGAGAGCGGCTTGGCCAGCTCATCTGCCAGCTCTCTCAGCACCTTAGGATGGATTCCATCCGGTCCCATGGACTGTGAGTATCCAAGTGGCTCAACAAGTCTCACATTAATTCCTTGTGGATTTCAGGGGTACTACACTGCTCTCTGACCCCATCGCCCAGTTCAAGAGGCCAGTTATCCTGAAGTCCTCTTGCCTTAATCTTGAAGGTAGAGACAAAGAAGGTATTTAGAACCTTAGCCTTTTCCTCATCTTTAGTTACAATGTTACCCTCCAGGTCCAATAAGTAGTGGAGATTCTTCTTGCTCCTCTTTTTTGCATTAATGTATTTATAAAAATACTTTTTATTATCTTTCACAGAAGTGGCCAGCTTAAGTTCAACTGGGCTTTTGCCTCTCTAATTCTTCTACTACATATTCTAACAATATTCTTAAGCGTATCTCAAGTCGCCTACCCCCTTTCCAATGGTGATAGACCCTCTTTTTTTCCCTTAATTTGTTCAAGAGCTGTTTGCTCATACAGGCCAGTCGCCTTCCCCACTGGATCATCTTTCAGCACATGGGAACTGCCATTTCCTGTGCCTTCAAATCTCCTGGTTGAACCATCCTGGACCCCTTTGTTCTTAAGAGCTGCTGTCCCCCAAGGATCAGTGCTGGACCCCATGCTCTTACACCAGCGCTGCAGGCTGGGGTCAGAGTGGCTGGAGAGCGCTCAGGAAGAGAGGGACCTGGGGGTACTGGTTGACAGTAGGCTGAACATGAGCCAGCAGTGTGCCCAGGCGGCCAAGAAGGCCAATGGCATCCTGGCCTGCATCAGGAAGAGTGTGGCCAGCAGGAGCAGGGAGGTCATTCTCCCCCTGTACATCTCACTGGTTAGGCCACACCTTGAGTACCGTGTCCAGTTCTGGGCCCTTCAGTTTAGAAAGATGTTGAGTTGCTGGAACGTGTCCAGGGAAGGGCAACAATGCCGGGGAGGGGTTTGAAGCACAAACTCTATGAGGAGAGACTGAGGGAGCTGGGGTTGCTTAGCCTGGAGAAGAGGAGACTCAGGGGTGACCTTATTGCTTTCTACAAGTACCTGAAGGGAGATTGTAGCCAGGTGGGGTTGGTCTCTTCTCCCAGGCAACCAGTGATAGAACAAGAGGACGCAGTCTCAAGCTTTTCCAGGGGAGGTTTAGATTGGATGTTAGGAAGAAATTCTTCATAGACAGAGTGACTGCCCATTGAAATGTTGTTGCAGTTTGGGCTGGGTGCCCTCTGCTGTGTTTACTTCCTGTGTCCAGAAGTCCATCCGAGAGGGGTGGACACAGGAAATGTGGTATTTCATACCATAATTCTCTGCACCACTATAAAACCCAGTGCAGGGTCTGTCACTTCCTCTTTCTTTCCTCGCCATCACCCAGTAACTGGGGGAGATGCCTCCCAGCCTTGGGCCTGGTTAGGCCCAAGGTTACAGAGGGATGGGCAATCTCAGATCTGGCCAGCTGAGACTAGCCTAGCAGTGAGGGGGGGAGGGGGGGAAGGGGGGAAGAAGGATCCCTGGGGGTCTTGGGTGTACCCTCAGGTGGGGATGGGATATTCCTGGGTTTGCTTTGGCATCTCTTTTGTCACTGTGCTTCTGGCTCTCTGTACACACTCACTGCTTTCCATTTAAACTTTCCATCCCTTTTGCAATCTGTTTGAGTTGTTATTTCTGCCCATGGTGGGGAGGGGGGTCTGCCTCAACCCATTACAAATGTGCTGCCCAGGGAGGTGGTGGAGTCGCCATCACTGGAGGTGTTTAGGCAGAGACTTGATGGGGCACTTGGTGCTATGGATTATTTGATTAGATGGTGTTGGATGATGCATTGGATGTGATGATCTCAAGGGTCTCTTCCAACCCAGTTTATTCTATTCTATTCTATTCTATTCTATTCTATTCTATTCTATTCTATTCTATTCTATTCTATTCTATTCCCGATTCCAGAGCTTTCCAAAATACCAGCAAGTCCACCAATAGTAATGGTCCTCCTCTACAGTGCCACATTGAAAAACCAGGAAAAAATTTCTAACTTGGCTATAATGCTGCAATGTTTTCTCACCATTAGGCTGTTAGGCCACTGTCACTTGCCAGAGAAGAGAGGCCCAAATGAGCACTTGTTTGCCCTCCACAACAACTTGGGAGGTAAATACTGTTAAGGCCCTTAAGTTTCTCTTACCCTACATGGTTGATTCAAAAGAAATCAAGGATATTCACTTTTCTGTCATTTCTTCCTTTCGGAAGGAGAGCCTTCACCACTCGTCACACCACACTGCACCAAGATGCAGAGGTGGTCCATTGGCAGTGGTTTAGAATGTTAGTTTATTCACTGCTAGGTGTCTTGATTTGTGCTGTTACCCTTATTTTTGTTACTGCCACTTTCCGTTATCTCATTAATTGTTGTAAATAAATTGCTTCCACAGTTCCTGGTAACTGTTAGTTGCTGCTAATTGTTTACACACATTACAATAAAGTTTATCTTTTGCTACAAAGTTTGGTTAACAACTCTATAGGAAGCAGAAACAAAAGGCAACAGACCTATATGATTCTAATCTAATATTCTTTGCATACATAAAAGCAAGCAAGGTAAATTTAACAATATAGCAAAAGCAATCAATAAAATCAACAATCCAATTTTGATAAGAGGTTGTTTCCACCCTGGTAACAATACAACCCATCAAAGTCTTCACATCTGTGTCTATGGACAAGTAACAAGAAATCTACAACAGCCCTATTCTGTAATGTATCATGTCTAACAGACTCATATAACCCATAAAAGATATAATACTCAGAGCTGTACCAATTAGCTCATTCCAACACAACTGGCATAATATATGGTTAAAGACAGCAAGACTTCTAGCTACACTAAAATAACATTCCTTTCCACTTATCTTACAAGGTCAAGACACAAAAAGGACAGTTGCCTCTTTCAGACAGAAAGGGTTCTCTTAAAGGAGAACATAGATCTTGCTAGTTCATTTTCTTACTAATAAAGAAGACTTGATTAACCATATGAGTCTGTAGCAGTTTGGGCCAGGTACCCCCTGCTGTGGCCACATAAAGACACGTCTCCAGTGTCCCAAGGTTCCAGCCCAGTGGGGAAGCTGCGTATTTCATCCCATAATGTCCTGCTCCCTATAAATTTACCTGTAAAGTCATGCACTTTCTCTTTCTTCCCTCACCAATATCTGGTAATGGGGGAGCCATCTCACAGCCTCATCAGAGTTTCCCACAGCAGAGGAACTACAGATTTCAGTAGTGGATACATTGCTGGGAATGCCCTACTGCAAAACTACCTAATTACCTCTCCTTTTTTTTTTTTTTTTTTTTTTTTTAATGGCTGTGTTCAGCCAAGTTCTGAACTGGATTTTGGCTTGTGGCTACTATATGGGTAATATTAAAGAAGCAGTTAACTGAAGGATCACCTAAATCTCTCACTATCCTGTGTCTTCTCTAGTAAAGAGGTCAAAATGATATTCTGCAAATGAAGTATGAGATACACACTGTAAATATTGATCTCAAATCATGTGAATATTTCCTGTGTCCTGGTACAAATGCTAAAAAATAAGCTTCATTGCCTGCCTTCATAAAGTGGTTATATAGTACAAACATTTGATAATGAACTGACATCACAGAAATCAATTTAGAATTAGTTTACCGTCAAGTTGATAAATTTCATTTTATCATTATACCTTGAAGGTGATTTAACAGATTATTCATGGTGTGTAATTTATACCATATTAGAGAGAGGTAAGACAATAAGTGTTACAAATCAATTGTTATTGTCACATTAACTTACAAATTCTGCTATGTTGAAGGTGTGAATATAGTTCTGAAAAGAGCCGCTAGACATAGTTTATGTATAATCATAAATCTAGTGTGTAGACTCTGAAATCCCTTGGGTTACATATAACTCCAATGTATTGTATATTTTTGTGGTTTATATAGACAGACTTTTCTGAGACTGGAAATGCACACCTTACTGTTTGGTACATTATATAAAATTTCATTTGAACTGTAGATTGTTTAGAACTACAAACATCAGACATTGTTCAGCACTTCTGTCTTCTACTT
Source organism: Melanerpes formicivorus (assembly GCF_026170545.1). Lineage (NCBI taxonomy): Eukaryota > Metazoa > Chordata > Aves > Piciformes > Picidae > Melanerpes > Melanerpes formicivorus. The sequence continues at coordinate 45,123,714 of NW_027142353.1, read as the reverse complement.
AAATGTAAACATACAGACATATGCTCTGTGTTGTAATTTAAGAAGGTAAAGTCATATAACATGACAAAATATATACTCTCTGTGTCCATGATGTGTATGATAGAATAGGCAGATATATATAAAAGGGAATCAGTAGCTGATCTTCAAAGTGAATAGAATAGAATAGAATAGAATAGAATAGAATAGAATAGAATAGAATAGACCAGTTTGGAAGAGACTTTCAAGATCATCATGTCCAGCCTATCATCCAACACCACCTAATGAACTAAACCATGCAACCAAGCACTCTATCAAGTCTCCTCCTGAACACCTCCAGTGATGGTGACTCCACCACCTCCTCGGGCAGCCCATTCCAATGGGCAATAACTCTCTCTGTGTAGAACTTCCTCCTGATCTCCAGCCTGAACCTCCTCTGGCACAGCTTGAGACTGTGTCTTCTTGTTCTGTAACTGGCTGCCTGGGAAAAGAGACAAACCTCTGCCTGTCTACAACCTCCCTTCAGGTAGTTGCAGAGAGGAATAAGGTCACCCCTGAGTCTCCTCCTCTCCAGGCTAAGCAACCCCAGCTCCCTCAGTCTCTCCTCATATGGCTTGTGTTCCAAGCCCCTCACCAACTTTGTTGCCCTTCTCTGGACACGTTCCAGTAAGTCGACATCCTTCCTAAACTGAGGGGCCCAGAACTGGACACAGTACTCGAGGTGCAGCCTACCCAGTGCATTGTGCAGGGGCACAATGACCTCCCTGTTCCTGCTGGCCATACTGTTCCTGATGCAGGCCAGGATGCCATTGGCCCTTCTGGCCACCTGGGCACACTGCAGGCTCATGTTCAGCTTACCATCGACCAGTACCACTAGGTCCCTCTCTGCCTGGCCGCTCTCCAGCCACTCTGAGCCCAGCCTGTAGCACTGTGTCAAGAGTTGAGGGGAAGGCCTCAAGCATTCTTCCCCCCCCGTAAGTGAAGGGAAGAAAATTGAAAGGAAAAAAAAAACAAAACCCACGGCTGGATTAGCAAGGGAATGTGCTATATTTACAAGCAGGGCTGCAGAATATATATATATGTGCACTATTTACAGTATTTACAATATATACAGAAATATACAACAAAGTAACACAAGAATGAGATTCCCTTCCCCCGCCCGGAGGAAGGGTTTCCCCCTGTACACCCTTCTCTCCCCTTTTTCCCCAAAGAGGGTTAGAAAGAGAGAAAAGGGAATACTTGTTAATTAAAAGCAGAATATGGTTAGAGCAAACGTGTTTGTAGAGGTCTTATCTTTTTTCAAGGTCAGTCTGGCCAAAAGCCCAGAAGCTGTGAGCTGCAAAAGGAGAAAGTGCAAGACTGACTGAGACCAGAATTCTAAGTTGCTTTCTACCAATCAACCAATGAAATTAGTTTAGACCTGTCTTGTTTATAAAACATTCAGCCATGGTGTCCCTTTGTTAAAGGCACAGCCTCAAAGGGTCACAGTCCACCCCTTCTAAAAAATTTCATTGGCTGTTCATACTATCCATCCAATCCAAGATGATATTTACGGTTCGTGAGTGAAGTTCATAGTCCATTCCGGCTATGCTCAGATGTAGATGATTCAAAAGTCCAAGAAAATCAGAAAGTGAGGAAAATGGAAAACAGTTTAATTCTTTGTCGACAAAGAGAAGAAAAGGGAAACAGGGATTCTCAGGGTCTCTTAGTTGACTCAGGGCTCTCAGGGTTCTCGGGGTTCATGCACCATAGATTCCTCACTGATTCTTCCTTTGGACGCGATGTAGCTGTACAACAGTTTGAAATTAACCTCTTTCAGCTAAAGTTAAATTTCTTTGTGGAATACACTGAATTTCACCATTCTCTTGCATTACCCAATAAGTGTGACCCGGACCTTCAGCTGAAACCACCCCTCGGACAGGTTTAGCCTCTCCTGTAGGTGAAAATACCCAAAGAGTTTTACCTAACAGATTCTTTTCTCTAACAAAAGGAGCTCTATCACCTTCTACTTTCTGAAGCAGATCTGAATGTGCAGATCCAGCTTGATTCACTGAACCTCTACTATTTACCAGCCAGGCAGTTTGTGCTAGATGTTTTTCCCAGTTTTTCAAAGATCCACCTCCCATGGCTTTAAGAGTGGTCTTCAACAAACCGTTGTAGCATTCAATCTTCCCTGAAGCTGGTGCATAGTAAGGAACATGGAATATCCACTCAATACCGTGCTCTTTTGCCCAGTTGTTTACAAGGTTGTTCTTGAAATGAGTTCCGTTGTCTGACTCAATCCGCTCTGGAGTTCTGTGTCTCCACAGGATTTGTCTCTCCAGACCAAGAATGGTGTTATGTGCAGTTGCATGTGGATCTGGATAAGTTTCCAACCATCCAGTGTTTGCCTCTACCATAGTAAGCACGTATTGCTTAGCAGAACGAGGATGTGGTAGAGTAATGCAGTCAATCTGCCAAGCTTCACCATACTTGTACTTGGACCACCTGTCACCATACCACAAGGGCTTATGTCGTTTTGCCTGCTTAATAGCAGCACAAATGTCACAGTAATGGATGACTTGTGTGATGGCATCCATGGAAATGTCTATGGATCTGTCACGAGCCCATTGGTAGGTTGCATCTCTGCCTTGATGTCCTGATGAATCATGAGCCCACCGAGCTAAGAATATCTCATTTCGGTGTTTCCAGTTGAGATCAAGGTTAGAGTCCATGTCTACTTGAGAAACTCTTGCAGCTAGATCTGCCTGATGGTTGTGTTGCTGTTCCTTCAGTAGCTTTGCTCTTAGGAATGTGAGCATCAATGTGTCTCACTTTCACTGGAATTCTGTCAACTCGATCAGCACTGTCCTGCCACAGGTCGGCTGCCCAAATAGGTTTTCCTTTCCTCTGCCAACCACTCTTCTTCCAGTTCTTTAGCCAACCCCATAGAGCATTGGCTACCATCCATGAGTCGGTGTAGAGATAAAGCTTTGGCCATCTCTCATGCTCAGCTACGAAAAGAGCTATCTGGACAGTTTTTACCTCTGCAAACTGACTGGATTCTCATTCTCCATCTTTCGCCTCTGCAACTCAGCATTTTGGACTCCACACTGCTAACTTCCACCTTCGCTTGTTTCCAACAAGATGACAGGAACCGTCTGTGAACAAAGCATATTTTTTTTCATCATCAGAAAGGTCATTGTAAGGAGGAGCTTCCTCAGCACGAGTTACTTTCTCCTCTGGAGGTTTAGCACAGTTGATACCTTTAGGCCAACTTGAGATCACCTCCACTAGACCAGGCCTTTCAAGATTTCCCATTCGAGCTCTCTGTGTTATCAGAGCCATCCACTTAGACCATGTCGAGTCTGTGGCATGATGTGGTGTGGAGCCTTTGCCTTTGAACATCCAATTCAAAATGGCAATCTGGGAGCTAAGAGAAGTTGTGATTCAGTTCCAATCACTTCAGAAGATGATTTTACTCCTTCATAGGCAGCTAACATTTCTTTCTCTGTTGGAGTATAGTTAGCCTCTGAACCTCTGTAACCTCGACTCCAGAAACCAAGAGGTCGTCCACGTGTTTCACCTGGAGCTTTTTGCCACAAGCACCAGGTTGGACCATTGTCACTTGCAGCCGTCTACAAAATGTTCTTAATGTCTGGACCATCTCAGACAGGTCCCAGACCCATTGTTTGAACTACCTCTTGCTTTATCTGGTCAAAGGCTGCTTGTTGCTCAGGTCCCCAGTGGAAACTGTTTCTCTTTCGAGTCACATCATACAGAGGTTTCATAATCTGACTGTATGCAGGAATGTGCATTCCCCAAAATCCCACTATCCCCAAGAAATCTAAGGTCTCTTGCTTGTTTGTGGGATTTGCCATGGTAGAGAGTCTATTTACCACATCCACTGGAATGTGTCGGCGTCCATCCTGCCACTGCATTCCCAGAAACTGAATCTCTGTGGTAGGTCCTTTCACCTTGTCTCGCTTGATGGCAAAACCTGCATTGAGAAGAATGTCAATGATTTTGTTACCTTTCTCGAAGACTTCCTCAGCAGTTTTACCCCAGATGATGATATCATCGATGAACTGGATGTGTTCTGGAGCACCACCTTTCTCCAGAGCATCATGGATCACTGCATGACAGATGCTTGAGCTGTGGATCCAGCCCATTGGCAATCTGTTGAAAGTGTACTGGATTCCTCTCCAGGTGAAAGCCAACTGAGGCCTGAATTCCTCTGCTATGGGAATAGAGAAAAACGCATTAGCAATGTCTATGGTAGCATACCATTTGGCCTCTTTGCATTCCAGCTCATACTGGAGTTCCATCATGTCTGGTACTGCTGCACTCATAGGTGGCGTTACTTCATTCAGCGCTCGGTAGTCGACTGTCAGATGCCAGTCTCCATTCTGCTTCCGCACAGGCCACACTGGACTGTTGAAAGGTGAATGAGTTTTGCTGACGACTTTCTGGCTCTCCAACTGACGAATCAGATTCTGAATGGGCAACAAAGAGTCACGGTTGGTTCTGTATTGTCTGTGGTGCACAGTCTGAGAAGCAACCGGCAATTTAATGTCCTGTATCTTATGTTGTCCCACAACTGCAGATTCATCAGAAAGTTCAGGTCTGGCAGATAGCTTCAATTTTTGTCCATCAATTTCTATAGAAGCTACTCCGAAAGCCCATTTGTAACCTCTAGGGTCTTTGAAACGCCCTTCTCTCAGAAAATCAATTCCCAAAATACAAGGTGCGTCAGGTCCGGTCACAACTGTATGCTTCCTCCATTGTTTACCAGTTAAACTTATGTTAACCTCTACCTTACTTAACTCTTGAGATCCACCAGTGACTCCCAGAATAGTTATGGACTCTGATCCCTGATAATTTGATGGTATTATGGTGCACTGAGCTCCTGTGTCAACCAAGGCCCTGTACTTCCGAAATTGTGAAGTGCCAGGCCACTGGATGTACACATCCCAATAGATTCTATTATCTCATTTATCCCTTTCCTACCCCTGACCGGAGGCAGGGCACCCTTAGTTATGTGGAACACGCCCACATGTGCATTGAGCACAGTGTGCTGTGTTATAGCTTTGCATGTTATAACTGGAGCCACTGTTGGAGCTACTAGAGTTTTCTGGGGAGCTGTGGGAGTAACAGCTACCCTTCTGGTATTGCTACCTCGGGTTCTGCCACTTTGCAGTTCTCTCAGTCTCCTAAAAAGATTAGAAGTTGGTTGGCCATCCCACCAGTTCATGTTCTCACCAAACTGATAACGCAGTCCTACGTGACTGCCTTGGTGGTCTGTTTTGATTTGATCTATTTTGGAATGACCTCCTTGGAGGACGTGTATTCTTCACAGATGAAACTTGTATCCACCTGGAGGAAGAATTAGAATTATCTCTCTGTGCCAGTTGGTATATGGAATCTTTCAGATCCTTCATGCAACTCTCAATTTTTCCAGACAGAGTTTCAATGGCTGAAACCAAAGAAACACGTGTCATGCTGTCCTCCAATTGTCTCATTTGATCACTGAATTGGCCAACCATCGGAGGAGCTCCACCATAATTTCTTGCCACAATTTTGCTTGCCAGAATGTTTGCATAATTAGAAGGAGCAAGTTTGATGAGCTTTTTAGCAAGACCAGTACCCACAGGAATGTCATCAGGATTCAGAGTTTCATGTTCACCATAGAGTAGCTCTCTAACAGCAAATTCTCTCAAGCGCTTAATTCCCTCATCTATGGTAGTCCAGGGTTTAGGATTCCATGGATGATCATCTCGGGATGGGTATCTCAGGGCAACCGCCATTAAAAGGCGTATCCACAGGTTAACCTTACGGAGAGCCCTGCCTAGATGTCTATCTATTCCATTATCCCTCGAGAGAGTTCCTAACTGAGCTGCTGACTTGTCTCCAACTGTTAGAGCTGGAGCACCTGTATCATAACACCTACTAAGCCAAGCTAGAACTGGCTCGTTATCTGCCCTGGTATAATCTTTGCGGACATTTCGTAATTCTTCCCTTGGAGAGGAACAGTCAGTTATGTCATCTTCCTGCTCCTCTCCCTCAACTTGTTGTCCTAATAATCCTGTTGCCATTTTTTCAAGGATCTCTTTAAGCTGAGAACCACCTTTGCCAGCTCCTGTCCTAGCTGCGTCTCTATCCTGCTTTGCTCTCACTAGGTCAGCTATATCTTTAAAACAAATCTTCTCTTCCTCCTCAGCAGGATCTTTTCTTGTAGAGGGTCCCTCACCAGGATCAGTCTCCTGCTCTTCTCCTCCCTTAGCTCTTGGATCAGCTTTGTCTTTCCACTTCTAGTCTTTAAAACAGACACTTTAACTGGAGCTGTGTTTGAATTTACAGCCACCTTAACAGAAGCTGACAGGTCCTGAGATAAATCAGCTGCTGGGGCAGTGGCTTCTGGTCCCACCGTGCAAGAAGACGGAAATGACGTTGCCCCATTAATGGCCGAAGGAGAAGCAGGAGGAGGAGAAGGTGGAGGCGCCATGTTGACACTTGCCACCGCCCCTGGGAGCTTGCCAGAATCAGCGGCAAAGCCGTTCAGTGCAGCCTTTCCAATTAACTTCTTAGCTTTCTTTTTAACTGACACAGATTCTCCACACTCCTCATCACTAGACGTCTCTGGGACTGACCCAGAGCCACGCCGTTTTCTCTTTGATCTAGTTTTAATAACAAAACACAGTCTGGATCCCTCTCTCTCCCGATGCAAAGAAAACAGTAAATATGAAATCACCATCACCAGCAGCAGATTTACACACACCAAATAAATCACCTTAAGATCCCAGTGGAGGAGAGAGTAACTTTAAGTGATGGCTGGGATCCAAAGATGACAATCACACACTGCATGGGGTTGTTGTGGCCAATGTGCAGAATCCGGCACTTGGGTGTGTTAAATCCCATGTTGTTTGATTCTGCCCATCTGTCCAGCCTGTCGAGGTCCCTCTACCCTCCGGCAGATCAACACCTGCCCCCAGCTTGGTGTCATCCTCAAATTTACTGATGATGGACTCAATGCCCTCATCCAGATCACCAATACAGACGTTAAAGAGCATGGGGCCCAGCACTGATCCTTGTGGCACACCACTAGTGACTGGCCGCCAGCTGGATGTGGCACCATTCCCCACCACTCTCTGGGCTTGGCCATCCAGCCAGTTCCTAACCCAGTGCAGTGTTCTCCCATCCAAGCCATGGGCTGACAGCTTGGCCGTGAGTTTGCTGTGGTGGACAGTGTCAAAGGCCTTGCTGAAGTCCAGGTAGACTACATCCATAGGCTAGACTACATCCACAGGCCACCCCACATCCACCAGGCAGGTCACCTGATCATAGAAGGAGATCAGGTTGGTCAGGCAGGACCTGCCCTTCCTAAATCCATGCTGGCTGGGCCTGATCCCTTGGCCATCCTGTAAGTGTTGTGTGATTGCACTCAGGATGACCTGTTCCATGATCTTGCCTGGCACTTAGGTCAGACTGACAGGCCTATAGTTCCCATGCTCATCCAACCGGCCCTTCTTGTGGATGGGTACCACATTGGTCAGATTCTAGTGTTCTGGTACCTCTCCAATGAGCCAGGACTGCTGAAAAATGATGGAGAGCAGCCCAACCATCTCATCTGCCAGCTCTTTGAGTACCCTAGGATGGATCCCATCTGGTCCCATGGACTTGTGGGGATCCAAGCTGCTGAGGACATCTCTAACTACCTCCTCCTGGAACAGTGGCAAACTATGCAGCTCCCTGGCTCCTTCTGCCAGCTCTGCAGGCCAGCTGTCCGGAAGACATTCTGTCCTGATAGTAAAAATTGAGGCAAAGAAGGTGTTAAGTTCCTCTGCCTTTTCCTCATCCTTTGTTACAACGTTCCCCTCCATGTCCACCAAGGAGTGGAGGTTGTCCTTGGCCTTCCTCTTGCTATTAATATATTTATAGAAGGAGTTTTTGTTGTCCTTCACAGCAGAGGCCAGTCTAAGCTCCAAATGTGCTTTTGCCTCCCTAATTTTCTTCCTACATGATTTAGCAGCATCCTTAAACATTCTGTGGCTTGCCTCGCCTTTCTTGCAAAGATGGTACACCTTCTTTTTTCCCCTTAGTTCTTTTAGAAGTTCATTGCCCATCCAGGCTGGCAGTCTGCCATGGCGGCTCATCTTCCAGCACATTGGCACAGCCTGTTCCTGCACCTTCAAGAGTTCTTTCTTGAAGTAGGTCCAGCTCTCCTGGACCCCTCTGTTTTTAAGTGCTGCTTCCCAAGGAACGTTATGAGTTAGTTCCTTGAGTAACCTAAAGTATGCCCTCTGGAAGTGGCTTCCATATGTCTTCTTGAAACAATGCAAAATTTAATAAACGAACATTCACTTTAATTAAATACTGCACCACAAATTACACTTATTGCATTACTATGCTTTTCTAGAATTTTATTTATCTTTTTTTTCTGCTAGAAGAAAAACATATTATCACTAATATTAGAAAAAATAATCACAATACAACATAAGAACTTTTGAAATATTTCCCTTCATTAAAAATACCTGCACATCTGAAGGCACTACAGACAAGACAGTGGGGAGAAAAAAAACCCTCATTGTAATTCTTATTCAATTGGTAAGATTAGAGTGTGGTGAAGGCACATTATGCCCAGATACTGAATCTTGTCCCAGCATGTGGACAAGTTCCCCCTCCTCCAGGAGGAAGACAAAAGTCAAGGCATTAGCCAGGCCAGCACGCACCCAGCGCATGCAGTGCTCGTGCTGACACCAAGTATGGGCATAATTCTAGCTTCACGCATTCTATAGGCTGAAGCCAGTTGTTTATGAGAGTGCCCATTGGTCAAGCCCAGCCTCGAGGAATCTATAAGTATCACCCCAGTTGGTAAATAAGTTGCCCCCTCATTCACTTTGTCTCTGTGCTTGCTCAAGACAGCAACTCTTGAGCTGCAGCCTTTGTCATTGAGCTTATTGTTGTTAGCTTCTGTTACACATGCACGCATACTGAAAGCCTCTGCATCGTGAGAAGCACAGAGGGAGGACCTCAGCGACACCTGAGCCCAGCGTCGCTACAGCCAGTCGTACCGACTGGGAGAGCCCACCATGCCACCGTGGGATTGGACCGACACCCAAGGGTAAGATCTGCCCAGTTGCCGGGGAGAAGGGACTTGATCGATACCAAGTCCATGTATGCTTAGCCCTGCCATAGCGGGAGAGGAGCCACCATGTGTGCCACTCTGAGCCCTGTGAATCTCAGGGAAGACTTAAGGCATTGTTTGTGCCTATACTGCACCGAACCTGGGACCACTCCGAGAGTCCCGTGTTTCTTTAAGCTCAGTAAACGAGAATCTGCCACCTAACACAGCCACATTCTCTCCCCAAGGCTGTTTGCATCAGCCCCAAGAATCGCCGTGGTTGGGCCGACCCCATAGCTGTGCCTGCTGCGGCGTTGTCCGAGCCCACCTACCGGCCACCGTCATCCCGCCCTGCCGTGCGAGCCGACTTTGTGGGCCGACCCCACAGGCCGACCCCGACCAGGACCGATCCCTGTTGTCTGGAGGGAATCGAATATCTTCCATGTGTTTTCCATCCATTAGTACTCAGTTCAAAGTATCCGTGTCTAGCAGAGTAAGCGCTGACACATAGAGAGGTTATAATATTGCTGTGTATAGCCAGAAGCCGCCTGCGTCCCACCGAGTCTCCATCTAGTGGCCAAGTAGCGGAACTGCACCCTTCATTATGTAAATATAGAAAGGGTCTATAGATAGTTCAATTAAGTTTTAATCATAACGCTAAGCCACTTATGGAATGTATTTCATGAACGTGCACTAGAACATGTATATAAGTTGGTGATTTGTCGGTTATTAATAGTTTGATAATTAATTAAAATAATATTTTCATAATTCATATTTAATATTAATAAATTTAATAACCTCTTCACCACATAGAGATATTACAGCTATATCTGATTTACAATGGTGGTAAGAAAATTATTTTACATTTATTTGTTTATTTGTTTAATTATTTATTTATGTGTTTATTTACAACTTTTTATCTCTTTTGTTAACATTGTTAACATTTTAGTGGCTGCAACTTAGATTATTATTGAGTATGCAAAAGTACTTCTGTATTTCTAATGTAAGAAACAAGTCTGTTTGGACTTGAAAGTGGTTAATATATAACAAGGTTGTGTCAAGGACTAGGGCTGGGCCAGCCCTAGGCAAATGATAGGCACTCTCTATTTCACATAGGGAAATAAGAAGGGAATAAGAGAAAGGAGATTTATGGATTGAAACTGAAAACTGAAACAGCTTTAGTGAAAATATAATCAATAAACTGAAATATATACAAACCCAGTATTGGACCAAACCCACCTGATAGCAATTACATCACCATCACTATTGATTCTGCTGGACAGGAACTGGAGAATTTCTAGACTGGGTTCAATGATAGATGGAAACTGGATTCGGGAAATGGATTATGGAACTGGATTCAGAAGCACATAGATCAGGATGGAAGGCAAAATGGGCAGTGTTGTCTTTCGATGCCAGCCATTGGAGAAGAAAACTTGACTCTTGTGTTCAAAATGCCCGGTTTTATACTGATGTAACATATATTGAGTAGAATATGTTGTAGGTCAGTTTAGGGTCACCTGTCCTCTCTGCTACTCTCTGCAGGTGTGATTTCTTACTTTCTGCACTCCTGACATGGCATACAAGATTTATCAGGGCCACCTTGGTTTGCACAGAAGCAAGTATAAACAAGAAACATTCTGTATACCAACCCTTAGTAGTAACTACAAACAACATGTTATCACATCAAGAAGCAGACAGTGTCTGCAAAAAATATGTTACCATCAGAATGTGCAGTTTCTTAGAACAAGTGAAAGCACCAAACAGAATTAGTTCTGTTCCAGCTCAAACCAGGGCAGGTTGCATGATTTTTATCTATTTTAAATTTGTTTTGGATAGAAATATAATCATAAAACCTCCTTTAATTTCCTACTGTAAATGTATTTTATAGTGGTATAGAATCTTGTGGCCAATTTCTCCTCCCTTTATTGCCCAAGCATTTAGAAGAATATCGAGCAACTTTTTCCCTGTAAAACGGTCATAAATGAAATTGAATGCAGCAATGCTACAACAAACACTTTGCAGATCTACCTGAGGCCATTTAAGGGCTATTTGCTTTTTGGATGAAGGATCACCTATTAAATCTCTAAGAGGCTGCAAGCTGAATAAACACACTCTAGTAGGGTCAATGCTCCTTATTGCCATGCAATAGAAAGAACAGGAATGTTCTAGGTAGATTGGCAATGCTTTGTACATCTAAATCATACTGACAAGATTAGAAAAGACAGTAACAGAAATGGTAATTTTCAACAGCTTTTTCTTTCAGTAAGGATACTGTTAAAAAATAAAAAGGATGAATAAGTATTTTCTTGTAAATAAAAATGACAGCCTATAGTCTGCTCAAGAAAGGAAAAAAAGGCATGAGACACATCTGTAAGCATATGACTATTGAAGTATATTTCATACTGTCCTTCTAAGTAATTTCAGTGGGGTAAGATCTTAAAAAAAAAAAAAAAAAAATAGAAAAAAATAAATTTGTCACTAAAGTTTTCAAATCACGTCCCTGTGATATACAGAAGTGGGGGTAAAAAATCTAAAATGAAGGATAAAGAAATAGATTTGCAGATTGATGTCAAATGTATTTTTTGCAGTACTGACCAAGAAGGAATTACTGAGAAATCACAAGATTTTTACTGATCTGAAAAAGGTCTGGAAACTGTAACCTGCAGTGGGTTTACTTTAGTTATAAAGTAACTTCCTAAATTAAGTCCAGGTACTTGCATGTCTTTTAACTGATGTTTCATTGTTTTGCATGTCTGTTGATTAAGTAACTGTGATGAAGAAGTTATTAAATTTATGAATATGAAATATTAATTATGAAAATATTTTTATTAACACAATTATTAATAACCAATGAATCACTAACTTATATACATGTTCTAGTGCACGTTTGTGAAATACATTCCATAAGTGGCTTAGTGTTATGATTAGAACTTAATTGAACTATCTACAGAACTATTTCTATATTTATATAACAAATTGTGCAGTTCCGCTATTTGGCCACTAGATGGCGATGCGACGGGACGCGGGCGGCTTCTTGCTATATGCAGCGCTATCCCAATATTTCTATGCATCAGCGATTACTCTGCTAGACGCGGATACTTTGAAATGAGTGCTACTGGATGGAAAGCATGTGGAAGATACTCTGTAGCTGTTGTTTGTAGCAAGGTGGAGGTCCAGCAGACTACTGTTGCTGGACTGGTTCCTAGTTGATTTAGATGGCGGCATTGGGTAGCTGTCTTCTCTCTCCACAGCAGTGGAGAGGGAATGGAACTGATGCTTAGCTCATAAGCAGGTTCCCTTCAGGACTCAGCTGAGTCCCTCCAGACAATAAGGCTCGGTCCTGGTTGGGGTCTGCCCATGGCATCGGCCCTCGGAGTTGGCTCACATGGCAGGGTGGGGTGACGGTTGCCAATAGGCGGGCTCAGATGTTTACGATCAGACACGACAGCAGACAAGGCTGTGGGGTCGGCCCGGCTATGACGGTTCTCAGGGCTGATGTAAATGGCCTCAGGAGGAGAATGCGGCTATGTCAAGCAGCGGATTCTCGTTTACTGAGCTTAAAGGAATAGCGGGATGTTTGGAGTGGTCCCAGGTTTGGTGCAGTATAGGCATGAACAGTGCTTTAGTCTTCCCTGAGGTTGGCAGGGTTCAGAGCAGCACAGGTGGAGGCTCCTATCCCGCTATAGCAGAGCTAGGCATATGTGGACTCGGTCTTGATCAAGTCCTTTCTCCCCGGCAACTGGGCAGATCTTACCCTCAGGGGCTGGTTCAGTCGTCCGGTGGCACGGTGGGCTCTCCTGGTCGGTACAACTGGCTGTGACGACGTTGGGCTTCTCGGGCTCAGCGAAGGTCCTCCCTCTGGAGATGGTCCTCAAGACTGCTTCTCACAATGCAGAGGCTTTCAGTATGCATGCATATATGATAGAAGGTAACAACAATGAGCTCAATGTCAGAGACGATGGCTTGAGAGTTGTTCTCTCAAGCAAGTAGAGAGACAAAGTGTAAGAGGGAGCAACTTGTTTACCAAGTGGGGCGATACTTATAGATTCCTTGAGGCTGGGTTTCACCAATGGGCACTCTCATAAACAACTGACTTCAGCCTATAGAAAGCGTGAAGCTAGAATTATGCCCATACTTGGTATGTGCTGGGTGCATGCTGGCCTGGCTAATTCCTGGCTCTTGTCTTCCTCCTGAAGGAGGAGAAATTTGTCCACATGCTGGGACAAGATTCAATATCTGGGCATAATGTGCCTTCACCACAGTACCAAAACTACTCTCCTGTTTTCTTTATTTAACATACAGTTGACACACTATGAATATTACTTAAACACACTGTAAGCTTTTTCAGGTTTATGGCTTCAGAAGAAAATTCTGGAGTAGCATTATGGATAGAAATTATGAATTCTCATTTCCTGATTTATTGCCAGTGAAATTAGACTCATTCTTCTCCTACAGCAGACCTTTAACTCTCTTCGAGTGCACTATAATGTAGGGGGAATTTACTAGTGTATTTACAGTGTAGGTACTGACATACTACTGCTATTCTGGTCACTGCTATGAATAATATAAGATATGCAATAATTAAAATTTAGACTGAATTATAGATATTTTGCATACTCTTAATCTGATCTTCTGAGATTTTGAAAGTCAAATCTTTCTTTCGGCTGAGGGTGCCATGGAGGGAAAGTGTCTGACTAATACATTCTTTGTAGTATAATGCTTTCTTGAGGGCAAGTGCATGATTAATTAACCTTCAGAATTAGATCAATGCTGCCAGGTTATTATCCTTTTACACTTGTTTTTAATTTTTTATTTGTTGCTGCTTGTTTGCTTTATTTATCAACAGGCTATGCTCAGTTGGAAAATTAATGGTAAGTAGAAAATTTATCTTCCCTCACTTTACACCAAAAGGATTTCAAATTTGATAATTGTGATAGATTAAACTGGAATCATCAAATGTGACCTCGTTCACTGTTCTGTTTGAATGTATATAACATCAGTGCTCTCTGATAGGATAAGTTTAGAGTGCAAAGCAGAAATAAAATGGGCTTCACACATTGTGATACCAATTCTTAAACATAATCTTCTATTAGGTGATGCATGAAATAACATCATGGAAAGTATGTAATGAATTTCATTGGATATGTGTCCATTTGCTTTTAACAGATTAAGCCCAGAAGAATAAAGTTCATGAAATATTTTCTCCTGAATTCTGATCTCAAATATTTTAATCTTTTCATCATTGCCAGATTGTAGAATCGCAGATAAAAAGAATGCTTGTTTATGAGTTAATTTTTTTCTTTACCTATGACTTATGTATTTAATTTTCAAAGTTTTTGTTTACTCTTTCTTTATATTTAGATTTGGAAGTTCATGTGTAAAAATGTTACACAGGAAACCTCTCATGATTATATATGATTTTTATTATATTTTAATAATGTAGTGATTACTTATTTCCTCAAGTGATGTCAGGGCTGTCAATTTTGACTTCAGCTCTGTCATTGATAATGCTTTAGTCTGCAGTTCAGCTATGTGTTGCATGCATTAATATGAATGCTGAAGTTGAAAACTCCTTTGTTCTGTATGAGATAGCATTTGATACTATGACTCAATCTGATTGTAGGATTAATCATCTTAATGACCTTATACTGAGGAAAACTAAGAATTTGCTAGATATTGCAAAACTTCCTTGCACATAAATATTGCATCAATCAGTGCAAATCAAGCATGTTTTGTCTTCCTGTTTTTTACTGTTTCAAAACAGCAAAAAAACCCCAAACAATGCAAAGCTGATAGTTTTGTGGTATGTGTATGTCATCCGGGATATGGAGTAAGAACAGCTCTTTAGATACCTGCAAAATGCCTGTAAAAATAATCTAGTTCATCACATACTCATTGAAATGTTTCAAGATAAATTCTTTTACTTGCTTATCTTACAAGATCAACTCATATTTTATTTTTTTTTTTTTTTTTTTTATTTTTAAAGGAAGATAGAGATGTCTTAAGAGTATTCAAGCAAAAGGAACAATCCCCTTTTTAGGTCATATTTTTCTCCTCTCTTCCTTCCTTCCAGAATTTTAAAGCAGAAAAAACAGTGATGTAGAATTCAGATATTACATACACATGGCTCTAAGTCTCTTTGGAAATACATTTTCTTCTGGGGATTTACATTCACATTAAGACTCTTGAATTTGTCAAGTAACAAAGAATGAAGTGTTCCTATTTTTTTAATCTGGTATGTGCTGGTTTGTTTTCTAAAAGAAGCAAGAAATAAATTAGAGTGTGGATATGGAAAACTTCCTGTTTGCACATTATTCCATTGCACTTGATATCAAGGTAAAATTGTAATATATACTTTCAGATACAACAGAATTTGGAAATGTTTGCCACTTTAATTGTTAACCACAGCACACAAAAAAAGCCCTGTAAATATCAGGTTACAGGGGAAAAAAGGTGTTCTACAAGTGAGGGGCAAAAACTGTAGATCACTTCCTTTAAATAGCTCTTCCAAATTAACACTTGGACAGGACTTTGATGGGAGTTATTCCTGAGGAAATGTGTATTAAGAGAATAGATACCGTTGAGAATTAACAGAAAGCAGAATGACAGCTTTGCAGCTTCAGGCTTAGATTCACATGACAAAAGTTGAAGAGTTCAAGCAATGTATAACAAACTTTCCTAAACGGTTGTCAGAATTTTTAAATAGAAATATATTATAAATAGCAGAAGTAGTTCACAATAGTAGACAGAACTGTGAGTATATCCTGCTACTCAGTGTCTGTTTCTGAGATGTAGCAGGTTCTCAGGTGACATGGTAGTTTTCACGATCCACAGTTATATCCTTCCTTTTGTTATTTGCTCTCTAAGGATTTTTTCAGGGAAAAAAAAAGAGTGATAGTGATTTAAGGGTAAATTTGTTTACAGAGATATTTGTTCACTAGGGCCACAATGCAATAATTTTGTATGAATTTAGACATAAAGAAGCTACAAAACCCACATTTGCTAAAAGGTTAGCTCAAGTAAAGCATTAATATGAAGTACAAAGTAACAGTCTTCCTTTAGATTTGCCTTTGAGCTGTTCAGTCTTCATTTTGTTCTTCATTCACACTGTTCAGATATACCTATTTCCCCCCTCAAATAGCAAGGGAAATAATCCATGTTTTTGCAGTTAAATTTTGACTTCTACCAGCAGCATATTGTCAAATCTGCTTCATCTCTGCAGATTTCAGTATAGACAAACTGCAGAGATGTGAAGGATCCTTTTATCAATGTAACTTTTTTTTCCTTTTCCCCTCTTTGCTCCTTTTTCTATTCTAAGGAGAATACTGACAGCAAAAAGGAAAGTAGCAATGCACAGTAAAGGAATCACAAAAAGCTTAAAGCATTCCAAAACATGTTAATTTGCTCTGAGGGCTCTTACACCTGGGTCATACTCTGCTTGTTAATTTTTTTTGGCAATAAATTAAATTTGCAAACAGAAACAGAAGCCACCAAAACCAGCATTTCCAAAACTTGTCTGTTAGGTTCTACCTCCTAACATATTATTCACCTGCATAGTATTGCATGCATGTATAACCTTTTTCTAAAGCCTAGTCAGTGCTAATTTTTGAAGCCCAAACATTCCTCGTTAATTTTTATTCATACCTATTCCTCCAGCACCCAGTCAAGCCTCTTCATCTCCACTGGCTAATTCTGTACATTTAGGCAGATCTGTGTTTAATATATCTTCTCCTTCCTTTCCTCTTTCCAAATATGGTGCACTGATTATGACTGGGATAGAGTTATTTTTTTTCATAGTCGCGGGTATGGGGCTAAAGTTTAGATTTGTGATGAAAACAAGGTTGGTTATACAGCAATGTTTTCATTACTGTTGAGCAGTGCTTACATAGAATCAAGATCTTTTCTGCTTTTCACCCCAAGCCACTAGCAAGTAGGCAGGATTGCACAAAGAGTTGGGATGGGACACATCTAGAACAGCTGATCATGACTGATGAAACAGATATTCCATATATTATATATAACATGATATTATGTTCAGTATAGAATGTCTTTCCTTGTAACCATTACACTTGTTCAAGCCCTGCTTTCCTGGAGATGGCTGTATACCTGCCTGCTGATGAGAAGTGGTGAATTAATTTCTTGTTTTGCTTTCCTTGCAAATGTAGGGTTTGCTTTAATTAATAAACTGTCCTTAACACAATCCATGAGCTTTACCTTTATTTTCCATTTCTCCTCCACATCCCATTGCAGGGAGGAGTGAGCAAGTGGCTGTGTGGTTCTTAGTTTCTGTCTAGGATTAAACCATGAGATATGGTTTAATAAGATATATAAGAACATTTTTTTTAATATTCCTTCTTGAATAGTCAATTTTTGAAAGGAAAAAAAATGCACTTTTAAAAGAAATGACTGCTGGAAGAATACTAATGTTTTTTGCTTCATTTAAAGTTATTATTCTATGGTTAGTTGTACTGTGATCATGAGACCACAGCTAAGGGAAAAAAATCAAAATGAATGTGAAGAATAAACCAGAAACCATGCTTTGTATCTAAAATGAAGCTTCTCTAAGATGCCACAATGATCTCTAGTAGTCAAATAATTAGATCTGGTGGGAATGCTTTCCTAGAAGGAGAGATGGTCAGTCATGCTGTGGGATACCTCTGTTGATTTCAAGCTCAATAGCTCACTTTTTTCCTTAAATTGCCACTACAGATTTGCTATGAAGTACTCAGCCTTGGTGATAACAATATTACAGGCTCTTTCTCACGCTATTTATCATATACAGTTGCTCAATTGAAGTCTTCAGTTGTATGGACTTGGACAATTGAGTAAAAAATCAGTACTAAACATGCATCCTCCTTACTGAGTTAGGACATCCTGTCAATCAGTACAGTACTAGCACTGTTGTGTGGACTGAGCCCTTTTACATCCTTTGTGTGATGAGTTATGTCCATCCTGAAAGCAGGGGGGGAGGGCTTGTGAGAGCTTTTCCCTCCCTGCAGAGGGCTTTCTCCCTGGGAAACTGAGTTAGTCTCTTCCACTACCCCTCCCTGTCCAGCAAGCCTAGAAAAAGGAAGACACTGCAGCCATTTTCTCTCTTTTGTTTCTGCCTTACCTGGATGAAAGGGCTGCTGCTAGCTTCTTGCTTCTCTGACACGTGGTCAGGCTTGGTCTTCCTCCTCCTCCCTGATACGTTCACATCTCTTCAAAGGACTGGTTTTGTATACATATTTTCCCCATCCATCCTTGTTCCTTACCCTTGTGAATCCTTTTCTTAAACGAAAAATTTTACCTCTCTACTTCCAAACTGACTTCAAATTATTTCTCAGTATATTTGCTCCTTCCCTTTCTTTTTTCTCTCAATCGGGAGAGAGGAAGGGGGAGCGGGGGGACGGATTCTCATCCTTGCCCCCGATCTGAGCTCCTAAATCCCAGTTAAGGCTCAAACGGCAATAGGGTGGTAGCACTTTGGCTTCAATTTTTGCCCCCATAGACTCTGGTGCTTCTATTTCTTTGTTAATAGGAACCTCTATATTGCTGTTCCTTCCATTCTTCACAGTATCACAGTATAACAGAATAACAAAGGTTGGAAGAGACCTCAAGGATCGAGTCCAACCTGACAGCACAGAACTCATGACCAGACCATGGCACCAAGTGCCACGTCCAATCTCCTCTTGAACGCCTCCAGGGACGGTGACTCAACCACCTCCCTGGGCAGCCCGTTCCAATGACGAATGACTCGCTCGGTGAAGAGCTTCCTCCTCACCTTGAGTCTAAACCTCCCCTGGCACGGCTTGAGACTGTGTCCCCTTGTTCTGGTGCTGGTTGCCTGGGAGAAGAGACCAACCCCTTCCTGGCTACAACCACCTCAGGTAGTTGTAGAGGGCAATAAAGTCACCCCTGAGCCTCCTCTTCTCCAGGCTAAACAATCCCAGCTCCCTCAGCCTCTCCTCATAGGGCTTCTCCTCAAGGCCTCTCACCAGCCTTGCTGCCCTTCTCTGGACATGTTGAAGTGTCTCAATGTCCTTCTTAAACTGAGGGGCCCAGAACTGGACACAGTACTCAAGGTGCAGCCTATCCAAAGCAGAGTACAGGGGCACAATGACTTCCCTGCTCCTGCTGGCCACACTATTCCTAATGCAGGCCAGAATGCCATTGGCCCTCT
Organism: Melanerpes formicivorus; assembly: GCF_026170545.1. Classification (NCBI taxonomy): domain Eukaryota; kingdom Metazoa; phylum Chordata; class Aves; order Piciformes; family Picidae; genus Melanerpes; species Melanerpes formicivorus. Next base: position 45,104,476 of record NW_027142353.1, on the reverse strand, counting down.
TGGCCACCTGGGCACACTGCTGGCTCATATTCAGGTGGCTGTCGATCAGCACCCCCAGGTCACTCTCTGTTTGGGAGCTCTCCAGCCACTCTGACCCCAGCCTGTAGCTCTGCAAGGGGTTGCTGTGGCCAAAGTGCAACACTCGGCACTTGGACTTGTTGAATGACATCCCACTGGACTCTGCCCATCTATCCAGTCAGTTGAGGTCCCTCTGCAAAGCCTTTCTACCCTCTAACTGACTAACATCTGCTCCTAACTTGATGTCACCTGCAAACTTGCTGATGACTGACTCAACCCCCTCATCCAGATCATCAATGAAGATGTTAAAGAGGACAGGGCCCACCACTGATTGCTGGTGGACGCCACTGGTGACTGGCCACCAACTGGATGTGGCACCATTCACCAGCACTCTCTGGGCTCGACCCTCCAGCCAGTTCCTAACCCAGCACAAAGTGTAGTGGTCCAGGCCACGAGCTGACAGCTTAGACAGCAGTTTACTGTGGGGGACAGTGTCAAAGACCTTGCTGAAGTCCAGGTAGACCACATTCACAGGCCTCCCCACGTCCACCAGATGGGTCACCTGATCATAGAAGGCAACCAGGTTGGAGAGGCAGGACCTGCCCTTCCTAAATCCGTGTTAGCTGGACCCGAGCCCTTGGCCGTCCTTCAGGTGCGCAGTTATTGCCGCCAGGATAATTTGCTCCATCATTTTCCCTGGCACTGAGGCCAGGCTGACTGGCCTGTAGTTTCCAGGTTCCTCCATCTGACCTTTCTTATGGATGGGGACCACATTGGCCAGTTTCCAGTCACCTGGGACCTCAGCGGTGAGCCAGGACTGGAGGAAAATGATGGAGAGCGGCTTGGCCAGCTCATCTGCCAGCTTTCTCAGCACCCTAGGATGGATCCCATCCGGTCCCATGGACTTGTGAGTGTCCAAGTGGCTGAGCAGGTCCAGAACTAATTCCTCATGGATTTCCGGGGCACTACACTGCTCTCCGACCCCATCGCCCAGCTCAGGACGCCACTCGTCCTGAACCAAAGCATTGCTGTTAGGCAAAGAAGGTGTTCAGGGCTTCAGCCTTTTCCTCGTCTTCAGTCACAGTGTTCCCCTCCAGGTCCAATAAACAGTGCAGGTTCTTCCTGCCCTTCTTCTTATTGTTAATATGATATTATAGTATCATAGTATCATATCATAGTATCATTCAGGGTTGGGAGGGACCACAAGGATCATCTAGTTCCAACCCACCTGCCATGGGCAGGGACACCCCACACTAGATCAGGCTGGACAGAGCCTCATCCAGACTGGGCTTAAACACCTCCAGGGATGGGGCCTCGACCACCTCCCTGGACAACCCATTCCAGGGCTTCACCACTCTCATGGTGAGGAACTTCCTCCTCACATCTAGCCTGAATCTCCCCACCTCCAGCTTCATTCCATTCCCCCTAGTACTATCACTACCTGAGATCCTGAGAAGTCCTTCCCCAGCCTTCCTGTAGGCGCCCCTCAGATACTGGAAGGCCACAATTAGGTCACCTCGGAGCCTTCTCTTCTGCAGACTGAACAGCCCCAACTCCTTCAGTCTGTCCTCATAGGAGAGGTGCTCCAGCCCTCTGATCATCCTTGTGGCCCTTCTCTGGACACATTCCAGCACCTCCACAACCCTCTTGCAATAGGGGCTCCAGAACTGGACACAGTACTGCAGGTGGGGTCTCACCAGGGCTGAGTAGAGGGGGAGGATCACCTCCCTCGACCTGCTGGCCACACTTCTCCTGATGCAGCCCAGGATCTGATTGGCTTTTTGGGCTGCAAGTGCACACTGAGAGCTCATGTGGAGCTTTTTGTCCACCAACACCCCCAAGTCTCTCTTCCCAGGGCTGCTTTCCAGCCAGTTACTGCCCAGCCTGGATTTGTGCCTGGGATTGCCTCGACCCAGATGCAGGACCCTGCACTTGCTCTTATTGAACTTCATGAGGTTGGCCTGTGCCCACCTCTCCAGCCTGTCAAGGTCCCTCTGGATGGCCTCCCTTCCATCCAGCGTGTCTGCTGCACCACACAGCTTGGTGTCATCAGCAAACTTGCTGAGGATGCACTCAATGCCACTGTCCATGTCACTGACAAAGATGTTGAACAAGACACGTCCCAGGACTGATCCCTGAGGGACTCCGCTTGTCACTGGCCTCCACTGGGACATGGACCCATTGACAGCTACTCTTTGGGTGCGGCCATCAAGCCAGTTCCTTATCCATCTAGTGGTCTACTCATCAAACCCATGTGTCACCAGTTTGGAGACCAGGATGTGGTTTGGGGCAGTGTCGAAGGCTTTGCTCAGGTCCAGGTAAACGACATCAGTTGCTCGCCCCTCATCTATTAATTTTGTCACCTGCTCATAGAAGGCAACCAGGTTGGTCAGGCAGGATTTGCCCTTGGCAAAGCCATGCTGACTGTTCCCAATCACCTCTTCACTATTCTTCTGAGCCAGTAGTGACTCCAGGAGGATCTGCTCCATGATCTTTCCAGGCACCGAGGTGAGACTGACTGGCCTGTAGTTCCCTGGTTCCTCCTTCTTACCCTTTTTGAAGATGGGGGCAATGTTTCCCCTTTTCCAGTCTGTGGGGACTTCCCCAGACTGCCATGACTTTTGGAATATAATAGAGAGGGGTTTAGCAACCTCATCTGCCAGTTCTCTCAGTACCCATGGGTGTATCCCATCGGGTCCCATGGACTTGAACACTTTCAGGTTCTTCAGGTGATCACGAACCTGATCTTCACTTACAATGGGCAGTTCTTCCTCCCCGTCCCTGGCATTGTCTTCTATAACATTAGGAGTGTGGCTAGAGGCCCTTGCAGTGAAGACTGAGGTAAAGAAGTTATTAAGTACCTCAGCCTTTTCCACATCACTTGTGACAATGTCACCAGTTTCCTTTCTGAGGGGGCCCACACTTTCCCTAGTCTTCTTCTTCCCATTAATATACCTGTAGAAGTTCTTAGTGTTCCCTTTAATCCCCCTGGCTAGATTCAATTCAAACTCTGCTTTGGCTTTCCTAATCAGGACTCTTGCTGCTCGGGCAGCTTCCTTATATACCCACCATTCTAGCTGTCCTTCTCTCCACATCCTGTAGAGTTTCCTTTTAAGTAATAGTGTGTCCAGTAGCTCCTTGATCATCCAGGCAGGCCTCCTAGCATTCTTACCTGCTTTTCTCTTTGTTGGTATACAGAGCTCCTGGACACAGAGAAGGTGGTCCTTGAATACTGACCAGCTGTCCTGGGTCCCTCTTCCCTCCAGGGCTTTGTCCCACGACACTTTGGCTAGCAGATCCCTGAAGCGATTCAAAATCTGCACGCCTAAAGTCTAGGGTCGTAAGCATGGAATACTTCCTCCTGATTGCCCTGAGGATATTAAATTCAACTGCTTCATGGTCACTGCAGCCAAGGCCGTCTCTGAGCCTCACATTGCTTACCAGCCCTTCCCTGTTGGTGAGAACAAGGTCCAGCATAGCCCCATTTCTTGTTGGTTCCTCTACCATTTGGAGGAGGAAGTTGTCTTCTATGCAGTCCAGGAACACCCTGGATTGCTGGTGCCTTGCTGTGTTGTCCCTCCAGCAGATGTCCGGGTGGTTGAAATCACCCATGAGGACCAGGGCTTGTGACCTGGAAGCCGCTTCTATTTGCCTGTGGAGGGCCTCATCTGCTTGGATCTGCTGGTCAGGTGGCCTGTAGGAGACCTCCACAGTAATATCTCCTTCCCCTGTCCTGCCTTTAATTTTAACCCATACACTCTCAACCAGCTCATCATCCCTCCCCAGGTGGAGTTCCACTGATTCCAACTGGCTATTGACATAGAGGGCAACACCTCCTCCTCTCCTTCCCTGCCTATCCTTCCTAAAGAGTTTATACCCATCTATCCCTACATTCCAGTCATGGGATTCATCCCACCAAGTTTCAATAACAGCCACTATGTCATGGCATCCCAGCAGCACAGTGGCCCTTAACTCATCTTGTTTGTTGCCCAAGCTGCATGCATTCGCATAGAAGCAGTTCAGCTGGGCTGGCCCTGTCCTCTTCTTGTGCCAATTCCCCTCGTTTCCACAGAATGTCCTGGTGCATCATTCATGGCTTGCCTCAGGGCAGCAAGTTGAGAGCCCTTACCAGCTCTCCTTCTCTCTACTGCTGGTGAGCTGCCCCTCTGTTTGTCACTGGTCAGCAGGAGACTATTAACCCCTTCCCCCTTCAAATCTAGTTTAAAGCCCTATCATTGAGACCTGCTAATTCCTGCCCCAGGATTCTTATGTGTCCCATAAGTTGTTTTCAGCTCTGGTGCCTTGAAAACCAATCCATGATTGTGGAACCCAAAGCCCTGTCGATGGCACCAACCCCTGAGCCATGAATTGACCTGTCAGCCCTTCCTCAGTGTTTCCTCATCCATTGCTTTTTATTATCTTTGACAGAGGTGGCCAGCTTCATTTCCAGCTGGGCCTTTGCCTCCCTAATTTTATTCCTACATAATCTAACAACTTCCTTGAACTTACCTCAAGAAGCCTTCCCCTCCTTCCAAAGGTGATACAGCCTCTTTTTTCCCCTTCAATCCTCCAGGAGCTGCTTGCTCATCCAGGCCGGTCGCCTTCCCCGACGGCTCGCCTTTCGGCACGTGGGAACTGCCAGCTCCTGTGCCTTCAAGAGCACCTGTTTGAAGTAGGTCCAACCCTCCTGGACCCCTTGGTTCATGAGGGCTGGTACCCAGGGGACTTTACAAATAAGTTTCTTAAACAGGCTGAAGTTCGCCCTTCGGAAGTCCAAGGTGAAGGTTCTATTGGTAGATCTCCCTATCTCCCTGCATATTGAAAACTTCACTATCTCGTGGTTACTGCACCCTAGGCAGCCGCTCGCCATCACGTCTCCCACCAGCCCTTCCCTATGGGAGAACAGCAGGTCAAGCAGAGCCTGTCCCCTGGTAGGCTCGCTTAACAGCTGTGTCAGGAAGCAGTCCTCCATTCGCTCCAGGAATCCTCTGGATTGCCTCCTCTCTGCTGAATTAAGTTCCCAGCAGATATCTGGGAGGTTGAAGTCACCAACAAGGACAAGAGCTGATGATCTTGAGACGGCCTCCAGTTGCTTGTAGAATAATTCATCAGCCTCCTCATCCTGGTTGAGTGGTCTGTAACAGATTCAAACCAGGATGTCAGATTTGTTAGGCTGCCCTCTGATTTTAACCCACAGGCTCTCAACTCCCTCATCTTCCACTTCAAGTTGTTTGGCGGAGAGTGACTCCCTATTATACAGAGCCACCCCTCCTCCTCTTCTCCCTCGCCTGTCCCTCCTAAAGAGGGAGGGAGTGCCCCCAGTGTAGCACTCCAATCGTGGGTGTTGTCCCACCAAGTTTCTGAGATGGTGACATAGTCGCCCGGGGGGTTCAGGACCTCCAACTCCTCTTGCTTATTGCCCAGGCTGCGTGCATTGGTGTACATGCATCACAGCTGGGTTCCTGACTTCTCAACTGACCCTACCTTGTGCCCTACTCTTTCCTCTGCAGAGGGACCGATTGCCTCACCCACCCCCTTCAGACCTAGTTTAAAGCCCTCCTAATGAGCCCTGCCAACTCCAGTGCCAGGACTCTCTTACCCCTTCTAGATAAATGCACCCCATCAGGACCCAGCAGGTCAGGTGCAGTGAAAGTTGTCCCATGATCAAAGAACCCAAAGTTCTGCCTTTGGCACCATCCCCTGAGCCAACTGTTGATGGTGTGGGTTCTCCCATTCCTCTCAGTGTACACCCCTGCCACTGAGGGAACTGAGCAGAACACCACTTGAGCTCCTGCCCCATCAATCAATTGTCCAAGGGCCCTGAATTCCTTCTTAATCACCCTGGTGCCTTTCTTGTCAATCTCGTCACTCCCAGCCTTTATTACCAGCAGAGGGTAATAGTCAGTGGGCTGGATTAATTTAGGGAGTCTCCTTGCAATGCCCCTAACCCGTGCCCTGGGTAGGGAGCAGACCTCCCTGTGGGATGGGTTGGGATGACATATGGGTCCCTCAGTACCCCCCAGGAGAGAGTCCCCAACAACTATAACCCTTCTCCTTTTCTTTGTGGAGCTGGTTGTTATAGCTGGTGGGGTCCGCTTGGCCTTAGGCTCCCCTCTGGATGGCTGCTCCTCAGCCTCAGCCCTCTCATCCCCACTGCCCTCAGCCTGCAGGGCCTCATACATATTATGCAAGGGCAGCGGAGGAGGAGGAGAGGGTCAGGGTGGATTCCTCTTGCCACCCCTGGCAGGGACCTGTATCTATCCCTCATCATTTCCAGAGACCCTTCCCTCAGCAGGGGAGATCCGCAGAGCCTTCTCCCACAAAGCTATCTCCCTTTCACTTTCCCTTATTGTCCTTAGCCTAGGTACCTCCTCCTTCAGCTCTGCCACTTTGTCCTCTAGCTCTGCCACCAGGCTGAGGAGAAAATTCACCTGCTCACACCTGACACAGGTGTCCTCTCCCTCCCCCTCTCTTCCAAGTGCCAGACTGAAGCACTCTCTGCAGGTGGCAGCCTGGACTCCAGCATGCTGGCAAAACAGCTCTGTCTGGGCAGATGCTGCTTTTCTACCCTTCATTCAAGTGACAACCATGGTGGAACGTTTGAGGTTTGTATTTTTGTTTTTTTTTTTGTTGGTTTTTTTTTTTTTATTTTTTGCAACCAGCCAATAGGCTAGCTAGAGAACCAAAATGGCGCCACACGCACAGCCCGCGCGCTATTTAAAACTGCTGCAGCTGACGACAGGCTCCTGTTCCCGTGCAGGCTTGCGAGAGCATGATCCTGTGAGAGCATGATCTCCCCCCTACCAGGAGTCCTCCTGACCCATGAAACCCCGAAAGGAAGGCAAAAACACCCCATGAGAAACTCACAGTTCAAGCGGAGCGGTTCCGAACGAGCGGTCCCAATAGGCTAGCGAACCAAAATGGCTTGATGACCCTTGTATTGATGTTGCTACTGTATTACATATCACCCATCGTGGGTATTGTTTTCCCACTCTTCCCCTTTAAACTTCTGCCACTTTGAAAATAATATCTATAAATAATATTGTGTATATTTTTTAAATTAAAAAGAGAAAAACAGAGGGTATATTTATCACTTTAAGCTCTTTTTTTTATGCACTCCATTGGTCGGAATGTGGTGGAGTCCATCATTTTCACTTCATCTAATTAATAAAGCCACTAGGCTTCCCTGTTTGGTATCTGGATGATATTTAACACTGTATTCTATTAGGAGGCAAGATCTCCCCTGATAGCTGGATTAATTTTATGAAGCAAACAGGCCCTCATTTCTTGTATTAACAGTTCGATATCCTGTTTGGCTGAAAGGACTTACAGGCCCATATGTGAGGGATCACTGGGCAAATGCATTTGTCTACGGGAAACATGAATGCTTGTCTAATCAGAGGGAACTGACATTTTGAATAAGGACTATGTTAAGCCCATTTGCCTTTATATTTAGTTCTATATCATTTTGCATAACATTATTTGAAAGTTTAGTAGTTTAAGAGGTTCATATAAACATGCTAAATTAAAAGATTAATATTCAGCCGTTTTGGTCAGTGGTATCCTACTATCAGTAGGTACTACTAAGTGAACTCAAACTTGAGAGGCATTTTTCCTTCACATAATTTCATCTCAGTGTTTTAAAAGTCATGGCAAAAGACTTTAAATCTAAGATAGAACTATGAACCTTAATATATTTTTAATATGCATAAAGGACAATAAAAATTTACTATTTAAGTGGAAATGAACAAAAACCTGAGTGAAGAGATTCTGGACAGCTATCCATTCTTATTTGGACATTTTCAGACAGAGTCATGAAAAAGAAAAAAGGAAATAAAATCTCTCTGAAGATGCAGAGTAACCTGGCATCATCATTTGGAGGACATGGATACAAGCTTGGAAAAGGAATGGTAGTGAAAGACTCTGAAGATGTAGTGACAGTGATAGCTTTTGCTGAGCGTCTCCTCTATCTTTGTCTAGATATAGAAATCCATGTTCTCAGGTAACAGGCATGGCAAAAATGATGGAGGAAACATGACCTGGCATTTGCAGACCATTTTGTAAAAAATGCCCTGAAAAGTTTCCTACTCTAAAGAAATACATGTTCTGTATCTGCCACAGGGAATATGTGTCAAACATGAATTGCCATACCTCAGATCCCTCTCCAGGTGCAAGATTTTAGCTAGAATATGAAAACAGAGCAGACTGTTTCAAGGTGCCACTGAAGCTTCATATCCTTTCCACCTGATACCATATTGTAGTGGTTTGAGCCTTAACTGAGAGTTAAAAGCTCAAATGGGGAAAAGGCTGAGAATGTCTTCCCCACTTCCCCCCCACCTCCTCCCTCCAAACAGGGAGAGGAGGGAAAAAAGGTAAGGAGCAAATCCACTAATCAACAATCTGGAGTCAGCTTGGAAGTAGAGAGGCAAATAATTTTTTTTCCTTCAAATATATATATATATAGCAATAACAGGGAATAAGGTTCACAAGGGCAAGGAACAAGAATGGATGGGAGGGGAATAGAAAAAAAAAATAATACAAAACCAGTCTGTCTCTGAAGAGGCGCAGAGGCAGCAGGGAGAAGGATCAGGTCCAGCCACGTGGTTGAGGATCAGGAGAGCAGCTGCAGTAGCTCTCATCCAGCAGAGGCAGGAGCCAAAAAGGAGCCCCAACAGCTATGAGGTCCTGCTTTTTATACGCTTGCTGGGCAAGGAGGGGGGAGTGGAACAGACTCAGCTTTCCCAGGGGGGAGACGCCCTTCAGGGAGTGTAAAGTACCCGCAAGCCCTCCACCCTGCTTTCTTCTTTTGTTTTCAGAAAAAGGTGTTAACCCACCACAATCCACCCCTCTGTTCCACTTCCTCTCTCCTGCCACAGCCCCTTCATGTGATTTTGACACATGGTATTTGAATCCTTGGTGCAAGTCTCTTGCTATCCCGGCTTGCTCTCTCCCAGGGCAGTCTCTCTCTCTGCTGATGGTCACTGTAGGTGGTGCTTGAACTGGGCAGGCATGTGGAGAAGAATCAGGAATCAGTCTGTCTTTGAAAGGGAAAGGAAAAGGTCAGGAACAGTCTGTTGCTGTATGGACATAGGGAACAGTCCGTTGCTGTAGGGACATCAGGAACGGGTACAGGTGAGATGATGCTCTTTGGGTTGGTGTGCAGTGGGTACGTTGGGTCCTGGATGCTGGGCTGGTGTTAAACTAGGATGGAGAAACTTAGAACAACTTATAACTATTCACATAATTACATTGATGAGGGTTGCCTCCTCTGAGTTCATCCTCTCTCAGCCAGAGTCACGTTCTGCTGTGGGATACACTGAATGTCCCCAGTTTCTAACATAACCCAGTACGTGTGACCAGGACCCTCAGCCGAGACCACCCCTCGGGTTGGTTTGCCCCCACCAGCAGCAGGAAAAACCCACACTGACTTCCCCAGCAGGTTCTTCTCAGCAATCGCAGGAACTCCATCTCCATCCACTGTTTGCAGCAGGTCGGACTGGGCAGGACCAGCTCGGTTCACAGATCCTCTGCTGTTCACTAACCAAGTGGCTTGAGCTAGGTGCTTTTCCCAGTTCCTGAAGGTTCCACCCCCCATGGCTTTTAGGGTGGTCTTTAGCAAGCCATTGTAGCGCTCGACCTTCCCTGCAGCTGGTGCATGGTATGGGATGTGGTAAATCCACTCAATCCCATGTTCCTTTGCCCAGTCCCTTATGAGATGGTTCCTGAAGTGGGTTCCATTGTCTGATTCAATCCTCCCGGGGGTGCCGTGTCTCCACAGGATATGTCTCTCTAGGCCCAGGATGGTGTTGCGAGCAGTGGCATGAGGAACTGGATAGGTCTCCAGCCACCCTGTACTTGCCTCCACCATGGTCAGTACGTACTGCTTGCCACTGTGAGACCGAGGAAGGGTGATGTAGTCGATCTGCCAGGCCTCTCCATATTTATATTTCGACCATCTCCCCCCATACCACAGAGGCTTCATGCGCTTGGCCTGCTTGATGGCAGCACAGATGTCACACTCATGGATGACCTGTGAGATGGCCTCCATAGAGATGTCCACAGCTCTGTCCCGAGCCCACCGGTATGTGGCATCTCTCCCTTGGTGGCCAGAAGTGTCATGGGCCCAGCGAGCTAAGAACAGCTCACCCTTGTGTTCCCAGTCCAAGTCTATTTGGGAGATCTTAGCAGCCAGGTCTGCTTGGTGGTTGTGCTTGTGCTCCTCTGTGGCTCTGCTCTTGGGGATGTGTGCATCGATGTGCCGTACCTTGGTTGGCAGCCTGTCCAGGCGGGCAGCGATGTCTTGCCACAGGTCAGCGGCCCAAACAGGCTTCCCTTTTCTCTGCCACCCGTTCCTCCTCCATTCCTTCAGCCACCCCCACAAGGCATTGGCTACCATCCAGGAGTCAGTGTAGAGGTACAGCACTGGCCAGTTCTCTCGTTCCGCTATATCCAGGGCCAGCTGGACAGCTTTTACCTCTGCGTACTGACTGGATTCACCTTCTCCATCCCTTGCTTCTGCCACTTGCCTTGTTGGGCTCCAGACAGCTGCCTTCCATCTCCGCTTGCTTCCTACAAGCCGGCAGGACCCATCTGTAAATAGAGCATAGCCCTTCTCGTTGTCAGGGAGATCGTTATATGGGGGAGCCTCCTCAGCACGGGTCACTGTCTGCTCTGGTGGCATTCCAAAGTCAGCACCCTCTGGCCAGTTGGTGATCACTTCCACTATGCCAGGGTGTTCGAAGTTCCCCATCCGAGCTCGCTGAGTTATCAGGGCCATCCACTTACTCCAGGTAGCATCTGTGGCATGATGTGGGGTTGAGCCTCTCCCTTTGAACATCCAGGTCAGGACTGGAAGTCTCGGAGCTAGAAATAGAGGTGACTCAGTCCCAATTACCTCAGAGGCAGCCCGGACGCCCTCATAGGCAGCTAGGATTTCCTTCTCTGTCGCGGTGTAGTTGGCCTCAGAGCCTTTGTACCCCTTACTCCAGAAACCTAGGGGCCTGCCCCTGGTTTCACCAGGAGCCTTCTGCCACAAGCTCCATGTAGGACCATTCTCACCAGCCGCAGTGTACAGCACATTCTTGATCTCTGGCCCAGTTCGAACAGGTCCCAGAGCCATAGCATGGACCACCTCTCGTTTGATCTGGTCAAACGCCACCTGCTGCTCAGGTCCCCACACAAAATCATTTTTCTTCCTTGTTACATGGAAGAGAGGCTTCACAATTTGACTGTACCCGGGAATGTGCATTTTCCAGAAGCCCACAAGCCCCAAAAACGACTGTGTCTCTTTCTTGTTCGTGGGCTGCACCATAGTGGCTACCCTGTTCACCACCTCCTGAGGGATGTGGCGACGGCCATCCTGCCATTGAACACCCAGGAACTGGAGCTCCCTGGCAGGCCCTTTCACCTTGCTTCTCTTGATGGCAAAGCCAGCCTCCAGCAGGATGTCAATTATCCTCTTACCCTTCTGGTAAACTTCCTCTGCTGTCTCACCCCATACAATGATGTCATCAATGAACTGCAGATGCTCAGGAGCTCCACCTTTCTCCAAGGCAGTCTGGATCACCTCATGGCAGATGGTTGAGCTATGGACCCAGCCCTGAGGTAACCGATTCCATTGATACTGTACTCCCCTCCAGGTGAAAGCAAACTGTGGCCGGCATTCTTCTGCAATGGGAATGGAGAAAAAGGCATTAGCAATGTCAATTGTGGCATACCACTTGGCCGCCTTCGATTCCAGCTCGTACTGGAGCTCCAGCATGTCCGGCACGGCAGCGCTGATCGGAGGAGTCACTTCATTCAGGCCACGGTAGTCCACAGTCAGTCTCCATTCCCCATTTGCCTTCCGCACTGGCCATATCGGGCTGTTGAAGGGGGAGTGAGCCTTGCTGATCACGCTCTGGCTCTCCAGTCGTCGAATCAGTTGGTGTATGGGGTGCAGAGAGTCTCTGTTAGTCCTGTATTGCCTGCGATGTACTATGCGAGAGGCAATAGGTAACTTCAAATCCTGCACCTTATGGCTGCCCACTACGGAGGGGTCATCTGAAAGCTCGGGCATGGTGGACAGCTGTTCTTTGCCTGCAGTCTCCACAGCTGCCACCCCAAACGCCCACTTGTGCCCCCTAGGGTCCTTGAAGCATCCCTCCCGCAGAAAGTCAATGCCAAGAATGCAAGGTGCATCTGGACCAGTCACTATGTCGTGCTTTCCCCATTCATTCCCGGTCAGGCTTATCTCAGCTTGCAGTACAGTCAAGTCTTGTGAGCCTCCTGTGACTCCTTGAATGCTTATGGACTCAGCCCCTTTGTACCCCGATGGTATCAGGGTGCATTGGGCCCCTGTGTCCACCAGAGCTCGGTACTTCAGGGCTTCTGAAGTGCCAGGCCATTTCACGTACACATCCCAGTATACTCTGTTATCCCTGGCCTCCACCTGGCTGGAGGTAGGGCACCTCTAATGCTGGCGGCAATGTCCACACTTGTCACATGGTCCTGTGTTACTAGGGGAAGGGTCTCTTGAGCGAGAGGGACCACTCCAGGAAACTGGGGCAGCTCTTCTCCTAGATGAGTTATCCCCATGGTGCCCACCTTGCAGTTCCTGCACCCTGTTCCAGAGGGCAGAGGTGGGTTGGCCATGCCAGGTGTCCATGTCCTCTCCATGGTCACAGAGGAACCTCCACAGAGACCCCCTTGACATTCCCCGATTGGCTTGGGGTGATCTCCTAGGGGAAGGTCGCCTGTTCCTGATTGCTGAAACCTGGACCCATTCTGAAGGAGAAGGGGAAAAGGAGGCATCGCTCCCCTTTTTCAGTTCAGACATGGAGGTCTTGATCTCTTTGACAATGTCTTTAGCCATAGTTTCTATGGCTGAGATCAGGGGTTTCTGATTTACACTGTCCTCATATTCCCTTAAATCATTGGCAAACTCACAGACTGTTTTAGGACTTCCATCCTGTCCAGTCAAGAGTATCCCTCCTAATGTGTGAGCATATTTCTGAGGAGCACCCTGGGTGAGTTTCTTTACGAAGGGCCGTCTCATGGGCACCTCATCTGGGTCCGAAGGGAGCTGGCCATCCCCATAAATTATTTCCATCACGGCCATCTGCCTCAGATACCGAATGCCCTGTTCCATAGTTGTCCATCTAACTGGGGCCCAGGGCAGGTCATCTCTTGAGCGGTACCGGCTCTTGATGGCGTTCAGAATCCGGGCCCAGAGAGTGTGTATTCCATCAAGTTTGGCTAACTCCTTGTCCAGACCTGCATCACGAGTCAGGGAGCCTAAAAGCTTTGCCTCCCTCTTATCCAGGTCCACTGTGTCCACCCCCTCGTCCCAGCATCTCAGGGCCCAGCTTAGTATTGGCTCACCCTCTTTCCTGGCGTAGTCCAGACGAGTTTGCCTTAGTTCCTTTCTGGGCAGCGATGTAACAGTTATTTCCTGGTCTGAATCATCTTCATCCACCGCTGGGTTCTGTGAGCTGCTGGGGCCTGCTGAGGTTCCTTCCTCACCATCCGTGCTTGGCGATGATTTTTGATTTCTTTTCCTGCGTGTGGTGACCGGTGCTAGAGAGACTGCATTGGCAGGAGCATCAGGGGTCAACTGTGGGACTGCTGGTGGTGGGGCAAACCCTTGTGCCTGGGGCGCAGGCTGAGAGCTGGCACAGTCATTACAACCCGACCCCTCCCTCTTTGTGTCTACAGAGTGCTTACAATGCCCACAGCAGACACGCCCCCAGTCATTAAAAAGCACAAAGGAGTGTGTTATCACCCTCCAAACAGCTCTTAATGGGTTAGCTAGTCCTCCACCCAACACGGTCCCAGCAAATGCCACTATAAGGATTACATTTAGGCATATGGAGCATATTGCGACATAGAGCAATTTTCCATCACAGGAACTTTTATCTACACCATTGGTTTCATAACTTGCTTCAGGAAAGTTTCCTATGTTAGAAAAGTTACCACTGACAGTGAAATTCAATGAATTCAAGAGATACATGCCTAACTTAATTGGTAAAGCTTTTATGTACTTGATCAGCATCTCTATCATTAACCACACCACGTGGTAAGTTATTAATTTGTAGATGTGAGTCCAAAAGATCCAGCCAAAAGCCCATGAAAAGGCTTGGACCATCAGGTTCTTTAAAATTGCCATTTCTACTTCAAGCTCCTTTTTCAGAAAAAAGTATTGCTTTCCCAATACAAGATCAATTTCCAAGCCCCACGTTGGAGGCGCCAAAAATTGTAGTGGTTTGAGCCTTAACTGAGAGTTAAAAGCTCAAATGGGGAAAAGGCTGAGAATGTCTTCCCCACTTCCCCCCCACCTCCTCCCTCCAAACAGGGAGAGGAGGGAAAAAAGGTAAGGAGCAAATCCACTAATCAACAATCTGGAGTCAGCTTGGAAGTAGAGAGGCAAATAATTTTTTTTTCCTTCAAATATATATATATATATAGCAATAACAGGGAATAAGGTTCACAAGGGCAAGGAACAAGAATGGATGGGAGGGGAATAGAAAAAAAAATAATACAAAACCAGTCTGTCTCTGAAGAGGCGCAGAGGCAGCAGGGAGAAGGATCAGGTCCAGCCACGTGGTTGAGGATCAGGAGAGCAGCTGCAGTAGCTCTCATCCAGCAGAGGCAGGAGCCAAAAAGGAGCCCCAACAGCTATGAGGTCCTGCTTTTTATACGCTTGCTGGGCAAGGAGGGGGGAGTGGAACAGACTCAGCTTTCCCAGGGGGGAGACGCCCTTCAGGGAGTGTAAAGTACCCGCAAGCCCTCCACCCTGCTTTCTTCTTTTGTTTTCAGAAAAAGGTGTTAACCCACCACACATATGCATATTTCTTCTGGAATGTAGTGATCACATTTGTTTCTAGGTTAGTCCATGAAGGAAAGCTATTGGGGTATAAACTTAATCTTTTATTTTAAAATTTGCCAGTGCTACACACTTAGTCACATTTGTCAAATGTATGAATTAGGTTAATATTGTAATCCCTTGAAAGGCTTGTGCTTAAGTTGTCTGCCTTCATTATACCGGGCCAGATACTAGATCCAAATTAATTCTAAGTTAAGCCTCTGATTTTGTCCTATTGATGCAAGTACCTTTCCTGATTTGACAATATTTAAAGCAACGAGATTAAAAAGTAATTAAATATTTGAACTGTAATTATTTTCTGATAAATTGAAATGAATGTGATATGCCTATTTCCTGACTTTTACTGTCTTGCCATTCTCTCTATAACTTGACTCACAGAATCACAAAATCACTGAACAGTTGGGGTTAGAAGGGATGTCTGGAGAACACCTATTCCACCCCTCTGCTAATGCAGGTACACCTAGATCAGAAACATGTCCAGGTGGATTTTGAAAGTCTCCAGAAAAGGAAACTCCACAGTCTCTCTGCTGGGCAGCCTGTTCCAGTGCTCCATCACCCTCAAAGTAAAGAAGTTTCTCCTTGAATTCAACTGAAACCTCCTATGTACTCATTGCTCCTTGTCTTATTGCTGAAAAGAGCCCAGCCCCATCCTCATGACCTCCACTCTTTAGATATTGATCAGCATTGATAAGATCCCCTATCCATCTTCTCTAGTCCAGGATTAACAGCCCCAGATTTCTCAGCCTCTCTTCATAGAGAGATACTGCAATCCTCTAATGACCTTTTTATCCCTTTTCTGCATCCTCTTAAGCAGTTTGCTCTCTTTCTTGAACTGGGGAGCCCAGAACTGGACACAAGCCTCCAGATGGAACTTCACTAGGGCAGAGCAGAAGGGGAGGAGAGCCTCCCTCAATCTGCTTGCACACACACTTCTTAAGACATGCCAGAATGGCATTGGCCTTCTTGGCCATAAGGGCACATTGCTGGCTCGCGGTCATCCTGTTGTTCACCAATACACTCACGTCCTTCTCCACAAAGTGGTTTCCAGCAGATCAGCTCCTAACCTGCATTAGTGCATGGGGTTATTCCTCCCCAAGTGCAGGATTCTATACTTGCCCATATTGAACTTCATGACATTCATCACTATCCAACTCTTCAGCCTGTCTGGGTATTTCTGAATTGCAGCAGAGTCTTCTGCGGTGTTATCCACTCCTCCCAGTTCTGTGTTATCAGCAAACACACTGAGAGTACACTCTGTTCCTTCATACATGTCGTTGATGTATGTGTTGAGCAAGATTGGACCCAGTACTGACCCCTGGGGAACCCAAATGAGCCCTTGCACCATTGATCACAAGCCTCTATGACCTATTATTCAGCCAATTCTTGGATCACCTCAGGCTCCACTCATTAACTCATGCTTCCTAAGGTTACCTATGAGGAAGTTATCGGAGATTCCTACTTCCTTCATTTACTTGGCTCTCGTTCTGTGTGGTCTCTGTGCTGGAGCACTACTCTGTAAATTATATAGGCAGTATCTAATAGTTTTTTTGTGTGCTTTATAATAGTTCTTTATGTATTATGTACCCTGAATTTTGTCAGCATCTATGTCAGGCTATTCTCTGAAGTGCAGGGATAGGTTTTGAAGTTAACATCAAGCCATAAATCCAACAGAATTTCAACTGAAACTGAGATGAACTTCAAATAAAATCGTCAGAGATCTCTTGGAGTGAGTTACAAAACTTCATGAGTCTTAATAAACTATTCAAGGTGTGGGAAAATGAATTAGGAGAACACAGGGGAACTGGTTTATTTTGAGGGTTTCATAATTAACCTTTTTTTTTAATTATTATTGCATTGTCTGTCTGGTTTACTCTAATCAACATGTTACAAAAAGAGAGAAAGGAAAAAAATATCAAAATGAATACTTGCAATATATGAGGGGGAAAACGTTCTGCTTGTGAAGAACTGTACTGACATGAAATATTAAAACAAAGTACATCAAGATTTTATAAATTGTCTATTAAATACTAAACTATCCAAGATGTTTATCTCTTTTATTACTAGATGGTTTGTATATTTTCTTTTTATAATGATGCATAATCAGGTTGCACATATAACACATAACATATCCTTATTTTAAATGTTTTCCTGTTGACAGCAGGGCTGGCCAACACCTTATCTTCATCAATGATAAAACAAATCACAAATTCCAGATAGTCAAGTCATGGACTGAAGTGGTCCTGCTAAAAGATCAGTGAAATACACGTTCACTGGATATCATAAAAAAGACAAAAGGGGTGATAAGAATACAGTAAAACTTATTTAAAGAGATTCTGTGATAGTTAAAGATACCTTCAAGATTATCTAATCAAACACCCCTGGCATTGGGGTTCTTCAACACTTCCTTTAAGGGGTTGTGAGAGACTAAAAGCTTGTCTCTCCTACTGTGACTCAACAAATATAAAATCACTTGCTGCTTGCCCAGACAATAGCTGATGTGTGTTGGGCAGAGCCACTGGAACGACTCTTGGAAGGTACAAAGATAACATCGCTCACTGGACCACAGCTGGCCTCACAACAATGGACCGAGGCCACCTTTGGGAATATGCATAAGACAAGATAATCTCCACCCATCAAGTACCCTGGAAAGGGAGGATGGCAAGACAATGGATTCACCACCTGGCCCTTGATTTCCTGAGGGACAATACTTGGACACATACCTAAGGACTAAAAACTGTATAAAAAGACTTGAGCAACAACTGGCTCAGCAGAAGAAAAACGGAGAACCAAAAACACAGATGAAGAAAAACACAGGAGAAGGACCATGCCGCTGAGAAAGAAATCACGAGAGAAGGAAAAGCCCGGGACAATGCTGCTCTGAAGAAAAGAGGCCATGGTGCCTGGAAGAAGCAGACTGAACTCCGTGTCCTTGTGGTGAAGGCACATTATGCCCCGATACTGAATCTTGTCCCAGCATGTGGACAAGTTCCCCCTCCTCCAGGAGGAAGACAAAAGCCAAGGCATTAGCCAGGCCAGCATGCACCCAGCACATGCAGTGCTCGTGCTGACACCAAGTATGAGCATAATTCTAGCTTCACGCTTTCTATAAGCTGAAGCCAGTTGTTTATGAGAGTGCCCATTGGTCAAGCCCAGCCTCGAGGAATCTATAAGTATCACCCCAGTTGGTAAACAATTTGCCCCCCTCATTCACTTTGTCTCTGTGCTTGCTCGAGAGAGCAACTCTTGAGCTGCAGCCTTTGTCATTGAGCTTATTGCTGTTAGCTTCTGTTATACATGCACGCATACTGAAAGCCCCTACATCGTGAGAAGCACAGAGGGAGGACCTTAGCGACAGCCAGTCGTACCGACCGAGAGAGCCCACCGTGCCACTGGAGGACTGGACCGACCCCCGAGGGTAAGATCTGCCCAGTTGCCGGGGAGAAGGGACTTGATCGATACTGAGTCCATATATGCCTAGCCCCGCCGTAGTGGGAGAGGAGCCGCATCGTGTGCCACTCTGAGCCCTGTGAATCTCAGGGAAGACTAAGGCATTGTTTGTGCCTATACTGCACCAAACCTGGGACCACTCCGAGAGTCTCGCTGCTCCTTTAAGCTCAGTAAATGAGAATCCGCCGCCTAACACAGCCACATTCTCTCCCCGAGGCTGTTTGCATCAGCCCCGAGAATCGCCGTGGTTGGGCCGACCCCATAGCTGTGCCTACTGCCACGCCGTCTGAGCCCACCTACCGGCCACTGTTGTCCCGCCCTGCCGTGCGAGCCGACTTTGAGGGCCGACCCCACAGGCCAACCCCGAGCAGGACCAATCCCTGTTGTCTGGAGGGAATCAAATATATTCCACGTGTTTTCTATCCATTAGTACTCAGTTCAAAGTATCCGTGTCTAGCAGAGTAAGTGCTGACACATAGAAAGATTATAATATTGCTGTGTATAGCCAGAAGCCGCCCGCATCCTGCCGAGTCGCCATCTAGTGGCCAAGCGGCAGAACCGCACCCTTCATTATATAAATGTAGAAATAGTCTGTAACTATTTCATATTCATAAATTTAATAACCTCTTCACCACAGTCCTAAGATCTGCCTGCTGCAACTCATGGAGCTGAAGAGGCTGCCCAGAGGACCACATCTCTTCACCAGCCAAAGCCTCAGCACCGTTTCTCTACAGACCCAACATCTTCTGCAGCACCTTTCCTTCACAGACTCAAACTGTCTTGGGGGAGCTGGGGAGGAAGGGATGTGGTAATATGATTCCTCTTCTCTTGCTCTCTATTCTCTCTCTCTTCCCTTCTGATCCATCCACTTCATTTATGTAATAAATAGTCTAGCTCTTGATATTTTGGCCTCATTTGTGCCTCTAATTTCACATCATGGGAATATTCAAAAAGAACTGAGTCTCTCTTCCTCTCTGGACCAAGACATGGGCATTCTCTGGTCAACCTGTTTCAGTGTCTCACCCTTGCCTTATGTCTACCTTATGTTCCTTTTTCAGTTTGTAGCTGTTGCCACTCGTCTTGCTCTTTATTCAAAGAACACACCCTGGTTTAACAAAAGTGGTAGATGTAACTGAAAATATTGTTCTTTAAAGAAAGATCTTTACAAGATCTAATAAAAATAGAGTTTATCTTATTGTCAACGATAGAGAATAGTGTCAATACGAACAACCAATATGATCTAGTATTGCTCATTTATTAAGGGAACTTCTACAGCTTATATAGACTCGGAGAGCACCGTTGGCATAGCTTCATTGATTCCCCAACAAGTGACCACATGTTGTACTACTATAGATTATTGGTTAAACTACTAATAACACGCAAGGTTGTTGATGCAGGTATGCGTCCTGTTATTCCCAGATAACTCTCTGTTTCTATAGCTACAAGTGCCTTGCTTTAGTTACATGCTGCAAGCACAGCACTGTTTTGCTAAACTGCTAGCTACTTCTGCACTTACGCTGAGCATGACCTACCACCATGTCAAGCTTTAAGCTTATACTGCCAGATTGCTCACACCGCTTGTTGCTACCATTGCCACATCTTATTCCTCCATTTGCAAGTCAGCTGGAATAATTACACCTTATTTTATACAGTGTATGATATTTGATGCTAAAAAGGGATTTCAATTAATTCAGATAATTTCTGATGATCTAAACCAGACACTATTGAATAAAACATGAGTCATTAAATTAGTTTAAATAATTTTGGGAAAGGTAAACTATGTGGATCAGGCAGTGGTGCATATGGATTCTGACTGTGAGCTCATCACATGTTTAAGAGCTAGTGAACCACACCACAGGTAACCCGAGCAGGTACAAACCCATGTTGCACCGTGCCACACATCTAGAGTGATTGTGTTGTGCTGCAAGCATCTCTTGGCCACAGGATGAACTCAGCAATCTTTCCATAACAGAGCAGTCTACAGGGAGTTCCCACTTGGTGCCAGAAAACACACTTTCTTCACAGTCTTGCCTTTGTTTAACAATGCAGTAATAAGTTCCCATGTGAACATCCTTTAAGAACAGAGTCCTCTTCCAAGGAAATTAGACAGTAGCTCAAAAGACCAAAAAGGAGAGGTTCTCTTTGCAGGCAGGGACTGCTCTGCCCTATATGATGTGCCAAATAATCCAACCTGGATTTATCCAATAAAGCATGAACACAGGTGTCCAGAATCTGATAGGATGTAAGATTTGTTCTCTACCTGTGTTCCCTTTTTTATTCTGACTTGTTAAATCTGTTATCTTATTAAGCTTGTTTTGGGATCTTATTAAGAGCCAGGAAAAAAACTTCTCTGGCTCACTCTCACTTTACGCCTCCCCAGTGCAGAATGCACTTCCCAGTATTTTGAGCTCAATTTCAGAACAAATATTTTGTAATATAAATAAAAATTAAACAGACATTGGAAATATTAAACTAGATTATCACATAAACTAAATTTAATTAATGGCTGCACTCCCTTTTCTGACCTGGAAATGTTTCAAGGCAAATTTTCATTAATTCCACAAAGCAAATAAATGTAATAACAAGGAGTCTTAAATTACTATAACTCTTTTAGATCTCTAAATAAGTGACATTATTTTTTATTTCCCAGAAATGCATATACAATCCCTATGAAATTCTGACTGTAAAATTTCAGTTATTATCTAAGATGTAGCACCTCAACATAGCTTGATAAATGGTAGGTTTTAAGTATTTGTATGTGTTACTCAGCTGGAGTCATGAAGCTTTTTTGTGCTATATATATATACATCTGGAAGTTGTTTACTTCATGACAGAAATGAGCAGAAATTATTGTCTTGCTACTGATGTGACTTACAAATCAGATGTGTGGAACATAAGATTTGCATTGGAAAGGAGCTTTAATTAGGAAAACCAAGAATGCTTTCAGGCTCTTACTGTTCCTCACATACCCCAAGTGAGTTTCAACATAATATCAGGACACAACTATTGCCAGGTGACAGCTATTCATTACACTTTCAGTTATCACAGAACAAGACGCTAAGCATGTAGATAGTGACAGGAAAGAGAATAATCCATCTTCACATCCTGGAAACTAAGACTGCATGCAGTCTTTGCCACATGAGGATTAATAAGTCTTTGGACTCTTTTCTGTTCTTGTCATCATGATTTGACACGCTGTCATGCTATTAAGAGCAGCACAAAAGAGAGTGCATTTGCTTTGGGTCACATTTTTAGAACCTTAGAAGGTGAAGAAAAGGGACCTGCTCAACTGAAGAGTACAACAATATTTGGTTTATGACCAGGTAAATATATCTTTCCCTTTCCCTTTCCCTTTCCCTTTCCCTTTCCCTTTCCCTTTCCCTTTCATTTTCCTCTGAATTTTTAAATTTATTTTATTTCAGTACGGAAAAAAATCCAATAAACACAAAACTTCAAAACTTCTAAGTTACTATCAGGCTTAATTAATTACAGAGGCACATTAATTGCCTTTGTGCTTTAAGTTTCACAGTTAAGAATGTCTATATATTTGTTTATTCATTATATTTGTATGTTACTATGGATATCTAAGTAAGTATTCTTCTAGTTTCTGTTGTCCTCCTTGGTTACCTGGAAAATCTCACAGAAATGTGCTTTATGAAGAACAGTAACTAAAAAGAAAACAATTGAAACTCAAATAAACAGAATTCAAACAACAAAATTTTAAGAGAGTAACAAAATTATATTCCAATGATGATGAAGTTCATTATGAGTTGGAAATCATGTATAAGTGTAGATTAGATCACGATTTAGTGTTTAAAGCAGAAAAAAACCCAAAATAATTGGATATTATGTTCTGCTTTTATTTAATAACGAATAATTGCATGTGGCTTTTCAGAATTTTGTATACATAACACAGTTGTTTCAAAGTTTCTATTTTCCAAAATCAGTGAAGCAAGATGGATCATTTCCTACTTTTTTTTTCTTGTTTTGTTATTATTTTTTTTTTAACCTCAGTTCTACTTCAGTTGAAAGCTCAGGGCAGAAGTGCTTGCACTAAGTGGTTAGGCAACTGGTCTCGTTGCAAGTTAAGACTTGCATTTGTGTTTCCTAATGCTCTTTGCTTGTAATTCAAGTAATAAAACATTTCATTAAATGTAAGCGCCATGTAAAACACTTTAGACATTTAACTGTATTGCGACACACAAAGCCAGTAATCAGTCATTTCCCAAGAAGCCAAGAGGAAAGAATAATCTAAATTAATCCATTACACATGAGGACACTTGCAGGAAATCTTGACACGATTAAATTGATCTTAATGTAGTGCTAAATTGTTTGGTGCTTTCCTGATTTGGTTAAATAAGATCAGATCTGAATATCACTGTACTGTGCAAGGTACTACACATAAAATTCATAGTTTATTGATACCTGTCATGATCTAGTTATAGTGTACCAACCATGGTCAGCAGGGAGGGTTAGAATAAATAAAGGCAAACTGAAGTCAAATGGCTGAGGAATTGGATTTATTAGATTGGACCAGAGCAGAGAGAAAATGGGAAGGAAAAGGAGAGGGAAAAGGAGAGAGAGAGAAAGAGAGGATAGGAGGGAGAGAGATATTCAAAGAGCAAATGAAGGGATATCATCATTCCCTGGATTCAGATTTTTGAATTGTCACAGAAATAGTCCCACGTTCTTGGCATCAGGGAAACACTTTGAGAATGGGGTCCTTCACAGCATTGGTGGAAACAGGGTGGCACAATTCTGGTGGAATAATAAAAATGTAATTTGATTTAGTAATAATTTAACGTACAGTATGGATCTCAAGGTAACCTTTTTTTCACAGAAATAACATTTTCACTGACTGGTAATTCTGACTTTCTATCTCTTTCTGTAATAATAAAATCATGAGGTTTTGAATATCTTGTTACTTTACACTTTAAAAAATTAAATATTACTTAAGAAAGCCACGGAAATACATCTCATATTGTATTTTGTAATTTGGAACTGGTAAAACTAAGAAGTTGGAAGAGACCCCAAAGATACAGTCCAACCTTCAACTCAGTACCAAAGGGTTAACACTAATCATGTCACTAAGCACCAGGTCCACATGTTGCTTGAACACCAACAGGGTCAGTGACTCCAGTGTTTGCTAACCCTTTCAGTGAAGAAATCTTTCCTAATATCCAGCCTGATCCTCTCTTAGTGCAGATTGAACCCATTTCCTTTAGTCCTGTGGCTCAACACCAAGGAGAAGAGGCTGGCCACCTCCTTGTACCAGCCTCCCTTTCAATAGAGTGATGAGGTCTCCTCTCAGCCTCCTTTTCTCCATACTGAACAGCTCCAGCTCCCTCAGATACTCCTTGTGGGTCATGTGCTCATTGCCCTTCTCTGAACACATTTCTAGCACTTTAGTGTGCTTCTTGTAGTGAGGGGCCCAGAACTGAACACAGTACTTCAGGTATGGCCTTATCAGTGCTGAGTACAGGGGATGATCACCTCCCTGTTCCTTCTGGCACAGTTTCTAACACAAGCCAGGATGCCACAAGTGGCTTTCTTGGCTACCTGTGCACACTATTGACTCATATTTAATTGATTGTCAACCAAGAGCTCCAGGTTTCTGGGGCAGTACATTCAATGCCTTTCCCTGCTCCACAAAGCCAGGCTGAGAGAGAGCAGAGGAACTGGGATGGAGGGAGACCCTGAGTAGACTCATTGAGCCATTCCTCCAAGCCATGTGCCCTGCTAGGCATGGTTAGACACAAATTCTCTGTTGGGACAAGTTTGAACAAAGGACAGATGTTTATTTGTTCCTGGCACCCACTTCTACTGTTTGGCTTTGGAAATGCTCTCCTGGTGACGTGTAACAAAATTAGACTTGATTTTATTAAAATGAAACAGTTGCAGAGAGAGTGAGCTCTTTGTCTCAGGGTTTTTCCTCCTCACCACACATGGATAAGTCACTGTAGAAGTTCAGCAAAATTCTCCAATTAAAAAAAAAAAAAAAAGGCTGAATAGAGAAATTCCTATAAACAGCAGACAACGTTCTGAGTATCTGATAAATTCCTAAGTTCCTGAGAAGTTCCTTGCTTTCGTAAGTGGGACATTACTGGTGCTTTTGGATTTATCTTTCCCAAATACTATTCTCTAACTATCTCTAACCTGAAGATAACCCACAACCAAACTACCAAACCTTTATAATCTTTGCATCATGTTAGAAGGTAGGCAGAGCCAATTTATAAATAAATGTATATATGTATGAATTTCTTGCCTTATTTCCCCCTTACTCATAATAATCCTCAAGTCTTATTTAGCATTGAAATCAGTGGGTTAGTTCTCACATACTTATATATAGTACGAATAAATTACAGAATCCAATTTTGTGAATATTTGTATTTGTGAATTATTTATTTTACCATCTCTCATGTCCTTACATGACATATTAGCTTTCCCCAAATAGCTAGAAATAGTTTTACTGCAGTGTCTCTGTGCCCACATAACCTTGAACTTCATAAAAATGGACTATCAGCATCTTTGATTGGTTTTGACCAACAAACAATATCTTGAAATATGAGCCATGGAATGAAAATCTAATCAAACTAATCCCATTTGAGCAAAATTCTACTGACAGAAAATTCTGTTATCTTTCTGTGAATGCTAACACAGAGTAAATATTTCTTTTTCATTCTCTGTATCATCCTATTTTTGAAACCTCAATGAATCTCCTTGGTAAAATGATCTTTGCAAGTGTTATTGCTGAATGTTTATTTAATGGCTCATAAAGTAAGGTATGCAGTGATATGCAACTATGGCACATATCACACTGTAAAGTTTTTCTGATAATATTCAACAATAACTCAAAATGGTTTAATATTTTACTAGCCTCTATTTCTGATGTCAAACAGTTTCTTCATGATGAAGAATGTGGTGGGTTAACGCCCATCATGAAAAATAAACAAAACAGGGTGGAGGGCTTGAGGGTGCTTTGCCTTTTCTGCAGGGTGTTTTCCCCCTGGGAAGCTGAGTCTGTTCCACTCCCCCCTCCCTGCCTAGCTAGGGTATAAAAGGCAGTACATTGCAGTCATTAGGCCTCCTAAAGGAAGAGCAAGAAAAAGGTGGGTCCAATACTGAATTATATGGGAGAGGATGCAGCAGTGACAGAGCTGCTGAATGCCTTTTTGGCCTCAGTCTTTACTACTGAGACTGGCCAGCAGGAGAGTCCAATAGAGAGTCACGAGGATGATTAGGGGACTTGAGCATTTCCCCTATGAAGAAAGATTGAGAGACCTCGGGCTGTTTAGTTGTGAGAAGAGAAGACTGAGAGGGCATCTGATCAATGTCTATAAATATGAGGGGTGGGTGTCAAGTGGAGGTGGCCAATCTTTTATGGTGGTGTGCACCAATAAGAGAAGGAACAATGGATACAAACTTGATCATAGAAGATTTCACTTCAACATGAGGAGAAACTTTACAGTGAGAGTGATGAGGCACTGCAACAGGCTGCCTGGGGAGTTTGTGAAATCTCCTTCTCTGGAGACTTTCAAAACCTTCCTGGAGAATTCCTGTGCAGACTACCCTAGGTGACCCTGCTTTTGGCAGGGGGGTTGAAGGTCCCTTCCAACCTCTGATGTTCTGTGATTCTGTGAGTCTCTGTGAATGTCATGGAGAATATCACAAGCTGGAGGAAGATCAATTGGGACATGAAAAGATGGTGGAACATCACCCAGAACATCACAAGCTGAAGGAATGCTAGATAGAGTGACACCAGAACATCATCTTCAGCAACCTGGGAACATCCACCCCACTGCCAATGAAAGACCCCAGGTTGGTAACTATCTCTGAATTTCTCCTGCTCTCTCTTTTTCTGTTTCCTCTCCCTTTCTCTCTCCCTTTTCTTTTCCTTCTTTCTCTGTTTTGTTTGTAAATTATAATCTCATTTGATATATTACCTCATTTGTGTCTTAATTTCACTCATAAGAATGTTTGAAGGAACCACATCTCCTTCCCAACTTCCATATCCAGACACCCTTCCTTGGTGATTAGTCTATTGCGCTGGTGTTGAGGTCTTTTTTTCTCATGTTCAGTTGGAATTTCATGTGATTGAGTTTGTCTATTGCCTTTCATTCTGTCACTGGGTATAACTGAAAAGAGACTGGCTTCCTGAGAACCATACTTCAGATGTTTGTAGACATTGATAAGGTCTCATCTCAGCCTTTTGCTCTCCAGACTAAACAGGCCAAGGTCTCTCAGGCTTTCCTCCTGAGACAAGTATTCCAGTCCTTTAATCATCCTTGTTGTCCTATGTTGGACACTAGTATATCCCTGTTCCTCTTGAACTGTGAAGTCCAGAACTTTCTGGAATGGCAACAGCTCTTAGGGGTCATGACAGCATCTCTCCAGGGTGATAGCAGCTGTCAAGGATGATGACAGCTAGGAGACATTCCCAGCAGCAGGAGTCCTCCACAGTTCTAGCAGGTTCCAAGACAGTTTCCCCCCTAGCCAATTCCCCAGTAGCTGACTCCCCTCTCCACCATACTGTGATGCCTTGTGTAGCTTCATACTGCTGCTAAAAATAGCCACCTTCCCCATTTCGACAGTGGAAATGATGTTGCAGAGTATCCAGGGTCCTAAAATCCCTCAGTTGACCCAGGGGGCTAAAGCCAATCCCTCCATGTCTCAATCAATTCTTCCAACAATGTGGACCCACATCTATGATATTTTTTAGTCCCTTAGGGGGCTGGTCCTAGCAGTAAAGACTGAAGCAAGTAAAGCATTCAGTAACTGTGACTTCTCTGACTTCTCTGTATGCACAGTTACCAGAGTTCCCTCTTCATTCAGCAGTGGACCTCTACTTTCCATGTTCTTCCTTTTACCACTGATGTATTTGAAGAAGACTTTTTGTCTTTAATCCTAAGTGGGCCTTGGCCTTACTTGTTGCATCTCTACATACACTGTGTTTCTATAATTCTCCCAAGTGACCAGTCCCATTTTCTGTATAATGTAAACTTCTTTCTTCCACATGACTTTTCTCAGCATTTCTTTACTCATTCATGCAGGTTTCCTGCCTGCTCTACTTGGTTTTTTTTACTGAAAGGAATCCATCTATCTTGAGACTGGAAGAAGTGATCTTTGAATATTAATGAACTATCCTGGGCCCCCTTCCATCTAAGGGTTTGACCTACAGGATCCCTCTGTGTAGGTCTTTGAAGGGGACAGTATTAACACTCCTGAAGTCTAGGGTTTCAGCCCTGCTTATTGCCCTGCTTCCTCCCCATTTGATACTGAGCTCCACCATGTCACGGTCACTACATTGAAGGTTACGCCCAGCCTTTACATTTCTGACCAGTCCAGCAAAGTCCAGCAGCACACCTCTCATTGGCTACTCCACCATCTGTGTCAGAAAGTTATCATCCATACACTGCAGGAACCTTCTGGATAGTTTGTGCCTAGCTGTGTGGCCTTTCCAGCAAGTATCTGGATGATTGAAGTCACGAATAAGCACCAGACCATGTAATCTTGAGTCTATCTCCTGATGTTTGTATAAGACTGTCTACTTCTTCCTGGTCTGGCAGTCTATAGTAGTAAACAACTGTGATAATATCACCCATTGTAGCCTTCCCCTTGATTCTTACCCATACACTTTCAACAGGTTCTTCACCCCCCACTAACCAAAGCTCAATACATTCCAATTGCTTACACATAAAGAGCCACACCACCACCTTGAATCAGAGAATCACAGAAACACCAAGGTTGAAAGAGACCTCAAAGATCATGAAGTCCAACCTGTCACCACAGACCTCATGAATAAACCATGGCACCAAGTGCCACATCCAATCCCCTCTTGAACACATCCAGGGATGGTGACCCCACCACCTCCCTGGGCAGCCCATTCCAATGGCAAACAACTCTCTCAGTGAAGAACTTTCTCCTCACCTTGAGCCTAAACTTCCCCTGGTGCAGCTTGAGACTGTGTCTTCTTGTTCTGGTTCTGGTTGCTTGAGAGAAGAGACCAACCCCATCCTGGCTACAACCTCCATTCAGGTAGTTGTAGACAGCAATAAGGTCTCCCCTGAGCCTCCTTTTCTCCAGGCTAAACAATCCCAGTTCCCTCAGCCTCTCCTTGTAGGGCTTGTGCTCAAGGCCTCTCACCAGCCTTGTTGCCCTTCTCTGGACACATTCCAGCAACTCAACATCTTTCGTAAACTGAGCGGCTCAGAACTGGACACAGTGCTCAAGGTGTTGCCTAACCAGTGCTGAGTACAGGGGTACAATGACTTCCCTGCTCCTGCTGAGTGCCTGGTCTATCATTTTTAAGCAATACATGGCCATCCATTGCAACATTCCAATCATGTGACCTATCCCACTGTGACCATTTGAGGCTGTGCCTTTAAGAAAGGGATACTATGATACAGTGCTGGGACACTCTGGCTGAATATTTTGTAAACAAAGACAGGTCTAAACGAATTTCATTGGTAGATTGGTAGAACGCAGCTTTAAGTTTTAGTGCAGTTGGAATTTTTCTCAGTTCCTTTCCTTCTCCCTTTCCAGCTTGTCTGCTTCTGGGCACCTAGCCAGAGTTCTGACCTTGGATAACAGATAAGGCCTACTAAGACCTTTCTCCCTTAATAACTGCCTTTTCTCTCTCTAACCCTTTTTGGAAAAAAAGGGAGGTGGGGGGAGAGAGAGCAGGGTACAGGGTGGGGGGAACCCTCCTCTGTCCGGAGGAGGGAGTTTTGTTCCTGTATTTTTTTTTCTTTGCTGTATATTTCTGTATATATATTGTAAATACTGTATAAATTGTGTATATATATAACCTGCATTTTCACATTGCTTGTAAATATAGCATCCCTTTTGCTTCTCTGACTGTTAGCTGCATTTTTTTTTTTTCCTCTTTGTTGGGGAGGGAAGAGCTAGGCCTTCTCTCTCAACCCACTACACCCACCCAGTCTCAGCAACATCAGTGAGATCATAACCCTGTGACTGACCACAGATGTCCAGACTCTGCTGTTTGTTGCCAATGTTGTGTGTATAGATATACTTAAGCTGCAATAATGATCCTGCCATTGTTTTGCAGGGAGAAGCCCTAATTTGCAACTGACTATTCTCATCGACTTCCACAGCTACTACCCTTATCAACAAGCTTATTGTTCTTGTTGCTATACAGGTTGCTCACCTCAGCTGAGATGAAAGAACAAGCCAGAGCACCAACTCATGAGCACCTATATGCTGTGTCCAGGTTCCTCTCTGGCAAGCCTGGTTTCATCCCCATCTCGCTTAGAATCTGAGCCTGATTGACAAAGTCTCTTGGGAGACAGTTCTCAAGTGTAAAGGAGTATTGGAAGGCAGGACATATTAAGAAGGAAATCTTTAATGTTCAGGAGCAGGCTGTGCCCATATGCTGAAAGACAAATCATCAGGGAAGAAGACTGACCTGACTGAATAGAGAGCTTTGGGTGGAACTCAGGAGGAAAAGAAGAGTTCATGGATGAGGGGGCAGGCCTCTCATGAGGACTACAAAGATGGGGTTACATTTTACATGGGGAAAGTTAGGAGGGCCAAAGACCAATTAGAACTCAGCCTAGCTATTGTTGTTAAAGACAACAAAAAAATGTTTCCATAAATACATTAACATCAAAAGGAGGACTGGAGAGAATCTTCATGCTTTTCTGAATGCAGGGGATAACACAGTGACAAAGAAAAGGCTGGAAGGTGTAATTCAGGTACACTTCAGCCACAAATGGGTGTCCAGTGTATGAATCAGATTTACTTGTCTGAAGTGACAAAAAGAATATGCTTAAATATATATAGTATTGACGTCAGATCTTTGTAGTCAACTACTTTGCTCTATACAGCCACTTCTGTTTGTCCAATCTCTTTCACAGACATTGCCAAGGATGTTACTTTCTTTAAATTACACAAATGTTCACCCATTTATCCTTTGACCTTCTGTATATCTTTAATAGTAAATTAGTATATAACATTAATATTTACATTTAGTATGCAAATATAATTTTGTTTAATATGTATCTATTAATTAATAAATATAAATATTATGTTTGAGTGAAAACACTGATGTCACATTGCAAGGAATGAAGATGTGTTACACTAAGAGCTGTGCAAGCCTATCAAAAGACCAGCTCAGATGAACTGGGAAAGCATACATGTCTCTGCCTGTGCTTTAAGATGATTTACTATAAATCTGATCTGATTGTCTGGTCCAGGAACTATATAAGTGAATTACTGTGATAATTAGCATGATTAGTGATGTGTCAAACTGTTACATCCTATACAAAATCATAGGGTGTAAGTCTATCAAAATTTAAAGTATGCTATTAAGTGTGTTACCCAAATACCTTTTAAACACTGACAGGTTTGGTGCATCAACTGAACTTTTAGGAAACAAGTTCCAGGGTTTGACTACCCTCTCAGCAGAGAAACCTTTTCTAATGTCTGGTCTAAACCACCCCTGGTGAAGCTTTGAACCACTCCCATACATTCTAGCACTGGATTCTAGAAAGAAGAGATGAGCACTTCCCTTTCCTCTTTCCCTTCTTAAAAAGCTGCAGAGAACAATAACGTCACCCTCAGCCTCCTTTTCTCCAAACTAGGAAGGCTCTAAGGCCTTAGTAACCCCTCACAGAGCATTCCTTCCAAAAATTTCACCAGCCCTCCTCCAAACACTATTGAGAACCTTCATTTCCTTCTTAAATTGTGGGCCTAGAACCGCACACAGTATTCAAGGCGAGGCAGTTTTCAGTAATGTTCAGTATTTACTTCTAAGACTGAACTCTATGAATTTCAGACCCTGGATGAAGGAGAAGAAACCTGGAGGAGGGAAGACTCTCCGCTAGTCAATGAAGACTGAGTTAGGGATCAGTTACATAAACTGAGCATTCACAAATCCATGGGGACCGATGAGATGCACCCAAGAGTGTTGAGGGAGCTGGCTGCTGTTGTCACTCTACCACTCCCCATCATTTTTGCAAAATCCTGGTGGACAGGTGTGAGAGACTAAATCTTGTCTCTCTTGTAAATCTTGTAACTCAACAAAGATAAAATCACTTTTGCTGCTTGCCCAGACAATAGCTGATGTGTATTGGGCAGATGCCACTGGAATGGCTCTCTGGAAGGTGCATAGGTAAGGATTGCTCACCAGACTACAGCTGTCCTGGAAATGGACAGAGGCCACTGCTATCCATACTCTCTGGAATATACATACCTAAAAACTGTACAAAAGATCTGAACAACCACTGGCTCAGCAGAAGGAAAACACAGGAGAAGGAAAACACAGGAGGAAAAGACATGGACAGTACCACCGAGAAGGAAAACATGTGAGAAGGAAAAGATCAGGGCAAGGCTGCTCTGAAGAAAAACAGAGAGAATATCAGGACAGAGACACCATGTGGCCTGGAAGAACACTTTCTTCATGTCCTAAGTTCCACCTGCTGCAACTCATGGAGCTGAAGAGGCTGCTCAGAGGACTACACAGCCAACAAGGACAACATCTCTTCTACAGCCAAAGCTGCAGCACCTTTCCTCCACATACTCAAACTGTCTTGGGGAGTGAGGGGTGTGGTAACTTACTTCTTTTCCTCTTCTCTTTCCCTATTCTCTATCTCATTCTCTGTTTTCTCTCTCTCCCCTTCTGATCCATCCACTTTATTTGTGCAATAAATAATCTAGTTGTTGATATTTTGGCCTTGATTGTGCCTCTAATTTCATGACACGGGAATATTCAAAAGAACTGAGTCTTTTTCCCTCTCCAGGTCAAGACAACAGGGGAGGTGCCTAAGAACTGGGGGAAAGCCAACATCACTCTAGTCTTCAAAAAGGGCAAGGAAGAGGTTCCAGGAAACCACAGGCCAGTGAGCCTCACCTCCATCCCTGGAAAAATGATGTAGCAGCTCATCCAGGAGGTCACCTCTAGGCACTTGGAAGAGAAGATGATGATCAGGAGTAGTCAGCATGGATTTACCAAAGGGAAATCACGTTTGACTAATCCAATAGCCTTCTATGATGTCATAACTGAATGGGTAAATGTAGGAAGACCAGTGGATGTAGTCTACCTTGACATTATCAAGACATTTGACACTGTCTCCCATAACATCCCTGTCAGTAAACTCAAGAAGTGTGGGATAGAAGAACAGACCATGAGATGGATTAGGAACTGGTTACAAAATAGAGTGCAAAGAGTGGTGGTCAATGGTGTTAAGTCCAGAAGGAGAGCTGTAACTAAAGGAGTCCCCCAGGGATCAGTGCTGGGTCTGTGTCGTAGGGTTGGAAGTGTAAGGCCCAAAAGCCTCCTCCCTCCCCCCTGTAAAGTAAAGGGAAAAAAAATTAAAAATTGAAGGGAAAGGGGAAAAAAAACCTCACAGCTGAATTAGCAAAGCAGTGGAGCTGTATATTTACAAAGCAGGGAAGCACAGGGAAATATATACAAATTTACAATATTTACAATATATACAAAGATATACAACAGAGTAGCACAGAAATGAGAGTTCCCCCCTCTGCTGAGGGGGTTCCCCACCTCTGCTCTCCCCCTCTCTCCCCCTTTTCTGAAGAGCGGGTTAGAGAGAGAGAGAAAGAGAAAAAAAAGTTAGAAGCAGTTGTGTTATTTGGAAAGCAGTTAATAGAGACCTTATCAGTTTCAAGGCCAAAACCTTGGCCGACAGCCCAGGAGCTGCAAGCTGCTGCCCGAAGGAGAAGCGGAAGAAAGACTGATAGAAAAGTGCTGGAATACCCAGTATACCCTCCTGCACTCCCAGTTCAGAAGGTGCTTCCTCCCACTCCACCAATGAAATTAGTTTAGATCCTTCTTTCCGTTTACCAACTTCCGTCCACCATATTCCCCTTCTTAAGGGGACAGCGTCAAACGGTCACAGTCCACCCCTTCTAAACAATTTCATTGGCCGTTCATACTGTCCATCCGATCCAAGACGACATTTACAGTTCATGAGTAAAGTTCATAGTCCATTCCGGCTATGCTCAGATGTAGATGATTCAAAAGTCCAAGAAAATCAGAAAATGAGAAAAATGGAAAACAGTTCATTTCTTCGCCGACGAAGCAAAGAAAAGGGAAACAGGGAATCTCAGGGTCTCTTAGTTGACTCAGGGCTCTCAGGGATCTCAGGGTTCATGCACCGTAGATTCCTCAGGGATTCTTCTTTTGGACGTGATGTAGCTATACAACAGTTTGAAGTTAACCTCTTTCAGCTAAAGTTAAATTTCTTTGTGGAATACACTGAATTTCACTATTCTCTTGCATTACCCAATAAGTGTGACCCGGACCTTCAGCTGAAACCACCCCTCGGACAGGTTTAGCCTCTCCTGAGGGTGAAAATACCCAAACAGTTTTACCTAACAGATTCTTTTCTCTAACAACAGGAACTCTATCACCTACTTTCCATAGCAAATCTGAATGTGCAGGTCCAGCTCAATTCACTGAACCTCTACTATTTACCAGCCAGGCAGTTTGTGCTAGATGTTTTTCCCAGTTTTTCAAAGATCCACCTCCCATGGCTTTAAGAGTGGTCTTCAACAAACCATTGTAGCGTTCAATCTTCCCTGAAGGTGGTGCATAGTAAGGAACATGGAATATCCACTCAATACCATGCTCTTTTGCCCAGTTCTTTACAAGGTTGTTCTTGAATTGAGTTCCGTTGTCTGACTCAATCCGCTCTGGAGTTCCGTGTCTCCACAGGATTTGTCTCTCCAGACTGAGAATGGTGTTGCGTGCAGTTGCATGTGGAACTGGATAAGTTTCCAACCATCCAGTGTTTGCCTCTACCATAGTAAGCACGTATTGCTTCCCAGAACGAGAACGTGGTAGAGTGATGTAGTCAATCTACCAAGCTTCACCATACTTGTACTCGGACCATCTGTCACCATACCACAAGGGCTTAAGTCGTTTTGCCTGCTTAATAGCAGCACAAATGTCACAGTCATGGATGACTGGTGTGATAGCATCCATGGAAATGTCTATGGATCTGTCACGAGCACATTGGTAGGTTGCATCTCTGCCTTGATGTCCTGATGAATCATGAGCCAACCGAGCTAAGAATATCTCACCTCGGTGTTTCCAGTCGAGATCAAGATTAGAGTCCATGTCTACTTGAGAAACTCTTGCAGCTAGATCTGCCTGATGGTTGTGTT
Source organism: Melanerpes formicivorus (assembly GCF_026170545.1). Classification (NCBI taxonomy): domain Eukaryota; kingdom Metazoa; phylum Chordata; class Aves; order Piciformes; family Picidae; genus Melanerpes; species Melanerpes formicivorus. The sequence goes on along the minus strand of NW_027142353.1, from coordinate 45,070,002 downwards.
GCTGTTCCTCAGTAGCTTTGCTCTTAGGAATGTGAGCATCAATGTGTCTCACTTTCACTGGAATTCTCTCGATTCGATCAGCAATGTCCTGCCATAGGTCGGCTGCCCAAATAGGTTTTCCTTTCCTCTGCCAACCACTCTTCTTCCAGTTCTTTAGCCGACCCCATAGAGCATTGTCTACCATCCTATGAGTCGGTGTAGAGAGAAAGCTTTGGCCATCTCTCACGTTAGCCACGTCGAGAGCTATCTGGACAGCTTTTACCTCTGCGAACTGACTGGATTCTCCTTCTCCATCTTTCGCCTCTGCAACTCGGCGTGTTGGACTCCACACTGCAGACTTCCACCTTCACTTGTTTCCAACAAGATGACAGGAACCGTCTGTGAACAAAGCATATTTCTTTTCATCATCAGAAAGGTCATTGTAAGGAGGAGCTTCCTCAGCACGAGTTACTTTCTCCTCTGGAGGTTTAGCACAGTTGATACCTTTAGGCCAACTTGAGATCACCTCCACTAGACCAGGCCTTTCAAGATTTCCCATTCGAGCTCTCTGTGTTATCAGAGCCATCCACTTAGACCATGTTGAGTCTGTGGCATGATGTGGTGTGGAGCCTTTGCCTTTGAACATCCAATTCAAAACTGGCAATCTGGGAGCTAAGAGAAGTTGTGATTCAGTTCCAATCACTTCAGAAGATGCTTTTACTCCTTCATAGGCAGCTAACATTTCTTTCTCTGTTGGAGTATAGTTAGCCTCTGAACCTCTGTAACCTCGACTCCAGAAACCAAGAGGTCGTCCACGTGTCTCACCTGGAGCTTTTTGCCACAAGCACCAGGTTGGACCATTGTCACTTGCAGCCATCTACAAAATGTTCTTAATGTCTGGACCATCTCGGACGGGTCCCAGACCCATTGCTTGAATTACCTCTTGCTTTATCTGGTCAAAGGCTGCTTGTTGTTCAGGTCCCCAGTGGAAATGGCTTCTCTTTCGAGTCACATCATACAGAGGTTTCACAATCTGACTGTATCCAGGAATGTGCAGTCTCCAAAATCCCACTATCCCCAAGAAATCTAAGGTCTCTTGCTTGTTTGTGGGATTTGCCATGGTAGAGAGTCTATTTACCACATCCACTGGAATGTGTCAGCATCCATCCTGCCACTGCATTCCCAGAAACTGAATCTCTGTGGTAGGTCCTTTCACCTTGTCTCGCTTAATGGCAAAACCTGCATCCAGAAGAATGTCAATGATTTTGTTACCTTTCTCGAAGACTTCCTCAGCAGTTTTACCCCAGACGATGATATCATCAATGAACTGGATGTGTTCTGGAGCACCACCTTTCTCCAGAGCATCGTGGATCACTGCATGACAGACGCTTGAGCTGTGGATCCAGCCCATTGGCAATCTGTTGAAAGTGTACTGGATTCCTCTCCAGGTGAAAGCAAACTGAAGCCTGCATTCCTCTGCTATGGGAATAGAGAAAAACGCATTAGCAATGTCTGTGGTAGCATACCATTTGGCCTCTTTGGATTCCAGCTCATAGTGAAGTTCCACCATGTCTGGCACTGCTGCACTCATAGGTGGTGTCACTTCATTTAGGGCTCGGTAGTCTACCGTCAGACGCCAGTCTCCATTCTGCTTCCGCACAGGCCACACTGGACTGTTGAAAGGTGAATGAGTTTTGCTGACGACTTTCTGACTCTCCAAGTGACGAATCAGATTCTGAATGGGCAACAAAGAGTCACGGTTGGTTCTGTATTGTCTGTGATGTACAGTCTGAGAAGCAACCGGCAATTTAATGTCCTGTATCTTATGTTGTCCCACAACTGCAGATTCATCAGAAAGCTCAGGTCTAGCAGAGAGCTGCAATTTTTGTCCATCAATTTCTATAGAAGCTACTCCAAAAGCCCATTTATAACCTCTAGGGTCTTTGAAACGCCCTTCTCTCAGAAAATCAATTCCCAAAATACAAGGTGCATCAGGTCCAGTCACAACTGTATGCTTCCTCCATTGCTTACCAGTTAAACTTATATTTACCTCTACCTTACTTAACTCTTGAGATCCACCAGTGACTCCCAGAATAGTTATAGACTCTGATCCCTGATAATTTGATGGCATTATGGTGCACTGAGTTCCTGTGTCAACCAAGGCCCTGTACTTCGGAAACTGTGAAGTGCCAAGCCACTGGATGTACACATCCCAATAGATTCTGTTATCTCTGTTATCCCTCTCCTCCCCCTGGCGGGAGGCAGGGCACCCCTAGTTATGGGGAACATGCCCACATGTACATTGCACATAGTGTGCAGTGTTATAACTTTGCATGTTATAACTGGAGCCACTGTTGGAGCTACTAGAGTTGTCCTGGGGATCTGTGGAAGTAACAGCTACCCTTCTGGTATTGCTACCTTGGGTTCTGCCACTTTGCAATTCCCTCAGGCTCCTGAAAAGATTAGAAGTTGGTTGGCCATCCCAGCTATTCATGTTCTCACCAAACTGATCATGCAGAGTTATCCAAATAGTTCTACGTGATTGCCTTGGTGGTCTGTTTTGATTTGATCTGTTTTGGAATGACCTCCTTGGAAGATGTGTATTCCTCACAGATGAAACTTGTACCCACCTGGAGGAAGAATTGAAATTATCCCTTTGTGCCAATTGGGATATGGAATTTCTAAATTCATCCTTCCACTGTCTCATGCAATTCTCAATTTTTCCAGACAGAGTTTCAATGGCTGAAACCAAAGAAACACGTGTCAGGCTATCCTCCAATTGTCTCATTTGATCACTGAATTGGCCAACCGTGGGAGAAGCTCCACCATAATTTCTTGACACAATTCTGCTTGCCAGAATGTTTGCATAATTAGAAGTAACAAGTTTGATGATCGTTTTAGCAAGACCAATACCCACAGGAATGTCATCAGGATTCAGAGTTTCATGTTCACCATAGAGTAGCTCTCTAACAGCAAATTCTCTCAAGCGCTTAATTCCGTCATCTATGGTAATCCAGGGTTTCGGATTCCATGGAAGATCATCTCGGGAAGGGTATCTCAGGGCAACCGCCATTAAAAGGCATATCCACAGATTAACCTTACCGAGAGCCCTGCCTAGATGTCTATCTATTCCATTATCCCTTGAGAGAGTTCCTAACTGAGCTGCTGACTTGTCTCCAACTGTTAGAGCTGAAGTACCTGTGTCATAACACCTACCAAGCCAAGCTAGAACTGGCTCCTTATCTGCCCTGGTGAAATCTTTACGGACATTTTGCAATTCCTCACGTGGTGACGAACACTCTAAAATATCATCTTCATCTTCATCTCCCTGAATTCTTTGTCCATAAAATCCTGCTGTCATTCTCCTAAGGATCTCTTTAAGCTGAGAACCACCTTTGCCAGCTCCTTTCCTAGCTTCATCTCTATCCTGCTTTGATCTCACTAGGTTAGCTATATCTTTAAAACAGACCTTCTCTTCCTCCTCAGCAGGATTTCTTAGAGTAGAGGGCCCCTCACCAGGATCAGTCTCCAGCTCTTCTTCTCCATCATCTTTGGTCTTTGTACTTCTAGTCTTTAAAACAGCCACCTTAACTGGAGCTGTGTTTGAATTTACAGCCACCTTAATGGAAGCTGACAGGTCCTGAGATAAATCAGCTGCTGGGGCAGTGACTTCCCGTCCCACCAAGGGAGTGGGCGGAAATGACTTTGCTCCGTTAATGCCCGACGGAGAAGAAGAAGGAGGAGAAGGAGTAGGCGCCATGTTGATACCAGCGGCCGCCCTGGGCAGCTTGCCAGAATCAGCCGCAAATTCATTTAGAGCTGCTTTACCAATTAACTTTTTAGCCCTCTTTTTAACTGACACAGATTCTGCACACTCCTCATCACTAGATGACTCTGGGACTGATCCAGAGCCATGGCATTTTCTTTTTGATCTAGTTTTAATAACAAAACAAGCTCTGGACACCTTTCTCTCTCGCCATAAAGAAATCAGGAGATACACGATAATTATCACCAGCAGCAGAATTATACACATGAAATAAATCACCTTTGGATCCCAGGCATCACCTAAAGTTACTCTCTCCTCAGGCGGAATCCTAAAACCCTTTATCTCAATTGGGAGAGTGGTGGAGGTAACATTTCTGTATCTCGCTGGCCATAGGAAATCCACGCATTTTCCGTACCATAGTCTAACTCTATACATAACCCACAGATAAATTGTCCGCACCAAATATTTGCCCAGGTAATCCAAAATCAAACCCAAACAATATCTGTAAACCAGAGCCCCAAAAATTGAAAAGAATAGTCGTTCTACAAACCACAATACCTTCACGTTTGCTAATTCAGCTAGAAAACACTAAATCTATCAAGTAATAAATTAAATCAGTTATCTGCCGCATGTTGGGTAAGCCAAGAAAAAAATGTCGTAGGGTTGGAAGGGTAAGGCCCAAAAGCCTCCTCCCTCCCCCCTGTAAAGTAAAGGGAAAAAAAATTGAAGGGAAAGGGGAAAAAAAACCTCACAGCTGAATTAGCAAAGCAGTGGAGCTGTATATTTACAAAGCAGGGAAGCGCAGGGAAATATATACAAATTTACAATATTTACAATATATACAAAGATATACAACAGAGTAGCACAGAAATGAGAGTTCCCCCCTCTGCTGAGGGGGTTCCCCACCTCCGCTCTCCCCCTCTCTCCCCCTTTTCCCCAGAGCAGGTTAGAGAGAGAGAGAAAGAGAAAAAAAAGTTAGAAGCAGTTGTGTTAACTGGAAAGCAGTTAATACAGGCCTTATCAGTTTCAAGGCCAAAGCCTTGGCCGACAGCCCAGGAGCTGCAAGCTGCTGCCCGAAGGAGAAGCGGAAGAAAGACTGATAGAAAAGTGCTGGAATGCCCAGTATACCCTCCTGCACTTCCAGTTCAGAAGGTGCTTCCTCCCACTCTACCAATGAAATTAGTTTAGATCCTTCTTTTCATTCACCAACTTCCGTCCACCATATTCCCTTTCTTAAGGGGACAAGGTCAAACGGTCACAGTCTGGTCCTGTTCAACATCTTCACCAATGACATTGATGAAGGGACAGACTGACAGAGTGTCTGCTCATCGAGTTTGCTAATGATCACAAATTGGGAGGCTTGGCTGATAAGCCTGAAGGATGTATGGCCATTCAGTGAGACCTGGACAGACTGGAGAGGTGGGCACAGAGGAACCTGAGGCTCAACAAGGATAAATGCAGAGTCCTGCACCTGGGGAAGTGATCTGCTAGAGAGCAGCCCCATGGAGAAGGACCTCAGAGTCCTGGTAGATACATAGTTATACATGTGACAGCAATGTTCCCCTGTGGGCAAGAAGGCCAGTGGGATCCTGGGGTGCATTAAGAGACGTGTGTGCAGCAGAATGAGAGAAGTCCTCCTCCCCCTCTATTCTGCCCTAGTGAGACTTCACCTGGAATATTGCTTCCAGTTTTGGGCTCCCCAGTTCAAGAGAGAGAAGGATCTACTCAAGAGTCCAATGGAGGGCTATGAGGACAATTAAGTGACAGGAGCATGTGCCCTATGAAGGGAGGCTGAGAGCCCTGGGACTGTTTAGTCTGGAGAAGAGAAGACTTAGAAGGTGTTTAATAAACGTTTATAAATATCTGAGAGCTGGGTGTCAAGAGGGAGGGGACAGGCCCTTCTCAGTTGTACCCTGTGATAGGACTAGGGGTAATGGATATAAACTACAGTACAGGAACTTCCACCTCAGCATGAGGAGGAACTTCTTCACTGTGAGGGTCACAGAGCACTGGAACAGGCTGCCCAGAGAGGTTGTGGAGTCTCCTTCTCTGGAGACTTTCAAGACATATCTGGATGTATTCCTGTGTGACCTGTGTTATACACTATAGGCCTGCTCTGGCATGGGGGTTGAACTTGATCTCCAGAGGTCCCTTCCAACCCCTAACATCCTGTGATCCTGTGAATGCTGAATAGAGCAGGATATTCACCTCTGTTGACCAGCTGGTACCACGTGCTTGATGCACCCCAAAGTGCAGTTTGACCTCTGGGCTGCCTGAGCACATTGCTGACTCCTACTGATCCTTTTCTCAGCTAGCATCTTGGATGCCTTCCTGCAGGACTGCTCTCCAGTCACTTCTCCCCCAGTCTTACGAACATTACTCATCCTAGGTGCAGAATCTGGCATTTGGTCATGTTAATTTCATACCACTGATGCTCCAATATATCTAGATCCCTCTGCAAGTCATCTTGTCCCTTGTAGGAGTCAACAACACCTCCCAGTTTAGTATCATCAGCAAGCTTACAATTTAACTCTTACTTCCGGAACACTGACAGAAATACTAACCAGAACTGGCCCTAAAACTGAGGCAAATTTGATCATTATGTCTGGATAGCTACTTCTTTCATATGAATGGCGATGCTGAGTTAAGCTTAAGTACCACTTTTGAGCCTGAAACACTGATTTTTGATAAAGACATGCTCATTAAAATGAGACCTTGGGAGGCAGTAGGGTAGAGAGCAGACAAGATAAAGGACATCTGTTGTTGATCTGTGAGGTACAATGTTTAAAACATTTGACCAATGGCTTTTTAGATAAGTTTTGTGTGGTTAAAGTGGAAAAGTACTGCCAGATACTGTACTTCCTTCAGGTGCTAAGTGTATACAAGCTTTGTGTGTTCTTGAAATAAACAGATAATTTCTGAGTTATCTGCGGGTGCTGTCAAGTTGTCATTGATATCTTGGGGGTCCGTGCCCTTAATATGCCACAACACTTGGCAGATTTTTTATCATAACCAAAAGTCATTGTGTAGGAAGAGAATATAAGACTATAAAGATAGGGCAACTCCTTAATGTTAGTAGATGAAAGTTGTTAGGTCTCATGTCAATTTTCATACAACTGTCCTATTACTTGTAGCATTTCTCTCACATTTGGTTGGCATTTATTTTTTCATTTGGGGTTGATGGTGTTTTTCTCTTCCCCTAAAATTCTATCATTCTTGGACTATCAAATGGACTCTCTCAATTTCTCATAGCATCTAAAGATTAGCGTAACATTCATCAGAATTCTGTTTAGTACCAAGTATTATCTACTGCATATTGCATATAAGATTAGATATCAGAGATCCGAGATTATTTTACTTTTTTTTTTTAGAACATCAATATATATATAACCAGATTGCTACTGACTTTTATAAACCTTGAGATCGTTGTTACCTATAGTGATATTTTTTAGTGATACTTTTCAGTCTTTATTTCTACATAATGATTTCTGCATGTCTGTATGTCTACATTTTGATTGTGATTAAGGACAGATATCTCCTTTACATACATTATGAACTTATTACCCACTTTGCTAATTAGGTCTATAATATAAACTATGAGCAGAGCAGGTCTATCATAAAGAGGATAAAGGATCTGATTATATCTCTTCTAGGCATTTAGAAGTATATTTTAAAATTAACCTAAGAGCAAACATGTTTATAACCCCCTCTTTAGTGAAGGGCTGTAAAAACACTGGATATACCAGCCTTCTTGAAAAACTGTAATTTGTCCTTAACTCTTAAATCATCTACTTTCTTTCTTCTTTACTTTTTGGTTTACTAAAAGTTCTACTGTGTGAACCACAGTAAGCTGGTGTAAAACATCTATGAATAGCAAGTTTCATATTGCTACTTTGTCCTAACTTTAAGTATGATTCAGATTTTCTCTTCTGTGAATCATTTTACTTTATAACATAGATTTTACATTTCTAAATTGTTAATTCTGTCTTACTAAGCAAAATTATCTCTTAGTACTTTAAAGATAATTTGAAATAATTATCTTGAAAATCTTAACATACTCCACTTGGCCTAAAATACAGGAAAAAAAATGAGGGTTAAACTATTTTAACCACAGAGCTGAAAGAAAAATAAGAATTGGAAGACTTATCTGCTTTTATGCTATTATCATCTCTTAACATCTCTCTTCTAATTAAAGCCATAAGAGGTAATCTTACCAAAATGAGAAGGAGAGAGGAGAACCTCTTCCTCCAATTAAAAGGAATTGGTTCAACACCAATAATGACTACTGAAAGCATGAAATATTTGTGTTGTATCTTTGTCCATGAAATCAACTCCTTGTTGAAGTAAAAGGCATGTAATCTGTGAGAAAACATAGAAACAAAATAACAAACAAATAGGGTCAATCAAAGCATTTATTTTCTTTTTATTTTCACTTCAGAGAAGGACATATATACATAATAGCCATTCCCTTTACTTTGTGTGATGCTTAGATTATTTTCTTTTCTTGCTCCAAAGTGGTAAAGTGGCCTAAATAAATATATTTCCTTTAGTTGTAAAAATCAGATAAATTATATGACATACAGGATATTGAAATGACTATGCAAGTACTTAGATAATATTTCTACCTGAAGATATCAGATAAAATTAGTCTGGAACCCAGCATGAGAAGTATATTATATGCTGAAGATTCCTCTACAAGTAGGGGCTGAAATGAATAAATGGAATCCAGAACTTCCTAAAAATCTGTTCTTCATTCTCAACTTCCGATTCCTGACACAGTGACATGAAGATAATAGATGGCAAAATAATTTTCTTAGTTTCTTTAAGAGAAGACTACATTTTTAGGATGTGTTTTACTTGGTATTCTCATTTTAAATTATTTTAAGAATAGATTTCTGTGATATTATTTCTGATTTAAAAAAGCTCAATGTATTGTGAAATTAATAAAAAAACACCAACAAAAAAAACCCCAAACAAACACACACAACAACCCCAAACTGCCAACCAAACAGAAAAATCAGAGCGTAATTACTGTAATCAGTTTCCACTTGTTTAAGCTGATCTTACAGTTTTCACTGCTTAAAGATGTGCCTGAATTCTTGCTTTATGGAATCCTGTGAAATTGTTATGGTGCACACATGCAAGAAAGATAAATTGATGACACAGAGGCATTCTCAAACTTCCACTTCCCTATGTTCCAATTAAGAGCTTTAATATTCCTGTTTTACAGATGTTTTTTAAAATAAAAATAAGGAAAATATATCAATACTTCTTATACTCACTAACATCTATGTGAAACAGGCAAAGATAGAAACTAAAATGCTCTCCAAAGGCCTCTGCAATGTGAAAAAGTGTAATGTGCATAATACTGTCTGCAACACAAATTAGCTGAAGAGATTTATAATCATGTGGAGACTCAGGTAACAAGTGTCATGGTTGCATTCATTGACAGGCTGTAGAAGATTAGGATGCTTGTGGTGGAAATGGTAGAGTATAACCATTTTCAATCATAGAGAGTTTCTCTAAAACAAAATTAAATCAAATATTCTAGTTTGACTGCAATGCAATGCAATATATACAGTTACAATTTGGGTTGTGATTGGTAGGTTTTGGGGTTTTTGGGGTTTTTTTTTGTTATATAGATCAAAACTCAGAAGGCTTTCCTGCTGCCTTTTCATGTTACAGACTCTTCTGTAATCATTACTATATGCAGATCTTAATTTATCATATTTTCCCATTCTGACTAACCATGTTCCAACATTACTCTATTTTTTGTCCTTTCTCCTCCAAAATAAGACTAAAATCTCTAAAGCCTCATTAATTTCATATGGTTGGTATTTACTACAGGCTATCTGATCAGGGGAAGCCTTCTATGCCAAAAAATTGATAGAATGGGACAAACTTTAGGGATGAATCCCACAACTGTATTTTGGCTATTGATGGCTCCAGGCTGTTCAGAATGGACAGACAACAAAGGAGGGGTGAAGATGTTGCCCTCTATGTCAAGAAACAGATTGAGTGTGGAGAGCTTTTCCTGAGAAATATCCATTAGGTCGAAAGTTTGTGGACAAGAATTAGAGAGTGACACAACATAGTCAGCATAGTCAGGACCCTAAATTTTAGGAAGTTCAAGGAATTAGTCAATAGGACCTCCTGAGAAGCTGCCCTCAGGTGGAAGGGAGCAGAACAGAGTTGGCAGGTCTTTAAGAATACTTTACACAGAGCATGAAAGCTCTCTCATCCTCAGGTGTAAGAAATCAGTCAAAGAAAGTAAGAGACTGGCATGGCTGAATCAAGACCTACTGGTCAACCTAAAGAACAAGAAGAAAATGTACAGGCAGCAAAAGCATGTATCCTGTGAAAAAGATAGAGATGCTGCTTGGTTGTATAGGAGTGGGTTCAGAAAGGCGAAGACATAGCTGGATCTGAACTTGGCAAGGGACACAGAAAAAAATAATAACGACTTCTAAAGGTATATTAACTAGAAAAGGAAGGTCAAAGTATAGTCCCCTGAGGAACAAGATTTGTAAGATGGTAACAGATGAGAAAAAAGCTAAGGTACTCAATAACGTTTTTGTCTCGGTCTTCACTGGCAACCTCAAATTCCACAGTTCCTAAGTAGATGGACAGCAAGATGGGGACTAGGGGAACAAAATCTCTCCCACTGTAAGAGAAGATTGAATTCATGAGCACCTGAGGAACATGAACGTACCTGCATTTCATCATTCCCAGTGTCCTGGGGGAGTTGGTTGAGGTAGTTACTAAGCCACTCTGCATAATATTTGAAAAGTCAATGCAGTCAGGTGAAGTCTTATGGCTGTTTAGCCCTGGATGGGGGTCAAATGCACACTAAAGCCACTCTATCACTCCCCTTCTTAGATGGAGATGAGGAGAAGGAAAAATATAGTAAAAGACAATTTAATAGAGGCAATTTAACAATGTGAAGCACAAGCAAAGATCACATGCAGAAGCAAAAGTAAAAAGATAGGTTATCCGCTGCTTCCCATCTGCACATGATAGTCAGTCACAGTATCACAGTATCACAAAGGTTGGGAGAGACCTCAAAGATCATCAAGTCCAACCTATCACCCAAGACCTCATGACTAGACCATGGCACCAAGTGCCACATCCAATCCCCTCTTGAACACATCCAGGATTGTGACCCCACCACCTCCCTGGGCAGCATATTCCAATGGCAAACAACTCTCGGTGAAGAACTTTCTCCTCACCTCCAACCTAAACTTCCCCTGGTGCAGCTTGAGACTGTGTCCTCTTGTTCTGGTGTGGGTTGCTTGAGAGAAGAGACCAACCCCATCCTGGCTACAACCACCCTTCAGGTGGTTGTAGACAGAAATAAGGTCTCCCCTGAGCTTCCTCTTCTCCAGGCTAAACAATCCCAGCTCCCTCAGCCTCCTCTTGTAGGGCTTGTGCTCAAGGCCTCTCACCAGCCTTCTTGCCCTTCTCTGGACATGCTCAAGTGTCTCAATGTCCTTCTTAAACTGAGGGGCCCAGAACTGGACACAGTGCTCAAGGTGTGGCCTAACCAATGCAGAGTACAGGGGCACAATGACTTCCCTGCTCCTGCTGGCCACACTATTCCAAATGCAGGCCAGGATGCCATTGGTCTTCTTGGCCACCTGGGCACACTGCTGGCTTGTGTTCAGCCTACTATCAACCAGTACATCCAGTTCCATTTCTGCATGGTCACTCTCCAGCCATTCTGACCCCAGCCTGTAGCTCTGCATGGGGTTGCCGTGGCCAAAGTGCAACACCCGGCACCTGGATTTGTTGAATGCCATCATGTTGGACTCTGCTTATCTGTCCAGTCAGTCAAGGTCCCTCTGCAGAGCCCTTCTGCCCTCTAACAGATCAACATCTGCTCCCAGCTTGGTGTCATCTGCAAACTTGATGATAATGGACTCAATCCCCTCATCCAGATCATCAATGAAGATGTTAAAGAGGATGGGGCCCAGCACCGGTCCCTGGGGGACACCACTGGTGACTGGCTGCCAGCTGGATGTGGCACCATTCACCAGCACTCTCTGGGCTTGGCCCTCCAGCCAGTTCCTAACCCAGCACAGAGTGTTGCGGTCCAAGTCTCGAGCTGACAGCTTAGACAGCAGTATGCTGTGGGGGACGTTGTCGAAGGCCTTGCTGAAGTCCAGGTAGACCACATCCACAGCCCTCCCCACATCCACCAGACGGCTCACCTGATCATAGAAGGAGATTAGGTTGGAGAGGCAGGACCTGCCTTTCCTAAATCCATGTTGGCTGGACCTGAGCCCTTGGCCATCCTTCAGGTACGCAGTTATTGCCACATGAATTATCTGCTCCATCATTTTCCCTGGCACTGAGGTCAAGTTGACAGGCCTGTAGTTTTCTGGTTCACTCCCAGGAAGGAGGGTTCTATGTGTAGCGGTCTCTCTGGAGGATGGATGCCATGGAGAAATATTGCCACATTTCCTTCTTTCACTTAGTATATATATCTGAGCTGAATTCTCCTTTGGTTAGTTTGGGTCAGCTGGCATGGCTGTGTCCTCTCCCAAGATGTTGCCCACCCCTCAGTGTACTCTTGGGGTGGGGAAATGTTGGGAAAGCACAGCCTGAGTGTTCCTTCAACAGTAGCCAAAACACTGGTGTATTATCAACACCCAGCTACAGCACTGCAAAACGCAGCACTAGAAAGGTGCTCTGAGGAGGATTAATTCCAGCTCAGCCAAATGAAATATAAGTCTCTGGTGAATGGAAAGGGGGAAATATTGCACCTATTCCTACAAAGGGTCCAAAAGAGAACTTGGGAAACTGCTAACCTGTCAGCCTCACCTCTGTCTTTGAGAAGGTCATGGAACAGATCCTCCCACAAGCTATGCCAACGCAGATAGAGGACAGGGAAGTGATTTGAGACAGCCAGCATGGCTTCATCAGGAGCAAGTCCTGCTTGAGCAGCCTAGGGGTAATGATTTTAAATTAAAAGGGGGTAAATTCAGACTAGATATAAGGAAGATATTTCTTTATGATGAGGGTAGTGAAACACTGGAATGGGTTTCACAGAGATGTGATAGGTTCTTCATCCCTGGAGAGGTTCAAGGTCAGACTGCATGGGGCTCTGAGTAATGTGATGTAGTTAAAGATTTCCCTGCTTGCTGCAAAAATGTTGGACTAGTTGACCTTTAAAAGTCCCTTCCAATCCAGTATGGTTTCACATTTCTTCTCTGTATTGTTAATTCCTGCATTTTACAAGTAATTGCAAAACTTAAAGCCAAGTTTTTTTTCAGGGAAAAAAATACATCAACAAAAACTTTAAACAAAGTGTGTAAGAAAACTAAGTGTATCTTATCAAAGTTGACTTGTTCATGTCCAGCAGTTATTTAATTAGAAGTGTCACAAGGAAGAGAAGGAATCATTAATTCAGCAAATAAAGCTATAAAAAAAAAAAAAAAAGATAAAATATATGGTAAAGATGAAAACCCTTTGAGTTCATAATAGTTGTAACACCTTCATTCAACCCCTTCAGGACTCTGCATTTTCTGTCTTGCTATGACTTGTGTGGAGCATCAAAGATACATGATTCATCTGCATGAGGTTAATTGCCAGACAAAGACTGGGTAAATATAATAACCACCTTTGTTATCCAGATTATTGATAGTGTTATGAATATACTAGTGATTCCGTGGTTTGTGTTAAAGGTATAGAATTCAGAGTGCACTGGGATTGGGGGTTGGGAGCTTGCAAGAGCCTGTTTTGAGGACAAAGGGAAAGCTGCATATTTTACAGACTTAAACAGAGACTGTGTGTTTGGCTAATCGAAGACACCAAGGCTGAGGAGAAGAAATGAGAATTTGTTTTCTTTAGATAAGAAGCCTGGATGACTGAGCATGCATAAAAGTGGATACTTTGACCCTTACCACACAGAGTGCATGGGAGCAGGGATTTGATCACCTATTCTGAAGACTCATTATCATATGCCTGCCTTCTATTTAGCATAAGTTTGTTTATGTAGATGATGTAGATACATAAGATGCAGAAAGATATTGTAAAAGTGCTGTGGGGGTGAAGTGAACCCAACTGGCTGCTTTGCTTGTTTTTATTGCTTTTTATTGCCTTTTTATGGTCTTTTATTGCCAATAAAATTGTGACCAGAAACTTTTACCTGGAGTCATCTATAATTATAGTACTGTTACTTCATCAAGAATCCATTGGTTTCTAAATATATGACATATTTTATATTTAATCTTTATAATCTGTATGTCCTAGGTTAATTTTCATAGGAAGCTGGAAAGGGCCATAGTCAGGATAACGAAACCAAACTATCCAAGGGGATATTAGATACCATACTTATGTCATGTTCAGCATATAAGGGAGGAACTGGTCAGGGGAAGTGCATACACTTTGGGTGGGCATCCAGGCTGGCCAGAAAGTCCCAGATGATGTTCGGTTACATTGTACAACACTTGGTTTATATATTATTTCATTAGTACTTTTCCTATTGCTTTTATTTCTTCTCTCTTTTTTTCTGTTCTATTAAGCTTTCTTTATTTCAACCCTCTGAGTTTTATTTTTTTCTCCATATTCTTCTCATTCCACCAGTGTGGGAGTGGGGCAGGAGTAAGCTAGTGGCCATGTAGTGCTCAGTTCCCAGGTGGGCCTGACCCATGACATTGTTTTAAGTTTACTACAAAATAGGGTAAAAATATTGTAATATTAGGATAATTCTTATTGCTTTCTTGTTATAATATTAGCCTAATTAACATGTGCTTGTGATTTAATGTACCACATCATAGCAACTTATTTTGGTAGTACTGTTTAGCTTGGAAGATTAGTCTTGTGAATAATATGTATAGGAGTTTTGTGTTGAAAGACTGGTTTGCTATGAGATCACAATAAAACTCAGCTCCCTGAAAAAACTCAAGTAGAGCTCATTTTCTTCTCTGGAGATTAATTCAAATATACATCTTCTTTTTGTTCTGCTTTCCTCATTTTTATCATATTTCACTACCTTCTTTCTACTATATGACAGTGATACATAACCAGCCTGCAAATGAGCTAATGCTCCATGCAACCTGACTCACCAAGTAGGTAATTTCTTCAGGCAGCAAACACCTGACCTATATTTCCAAGCAACCAGACAGGTCTGTTTTTCTCTGTGTATTGGATAATAGCTAAGCAGCTACTATAAGGAATCCAACACTATACACCTAACAATCACAGAATCACCAAATCACCAAGGTTGGAAGAGACCTCAGGCTTTCATATTCTATAGTGATCATAGTTTCTTAAAATTGCCTTTCAGCTTTAAGTAGTCTTGGCAGATGGTGGATTAATCTTTATAAAATGACAAATATATTATTTATATGGTTCTACTTTCTATGGGATGGAGTAGCTGAGTTGTAATTTTCTTACTAAATATTTCAACAATGTGGTGAGAGAACTATGAAATAGGATTTGTATTTCCTTTCTAGAAAGTATTTGTTTGCTGTATAATCCCTTCTAACTAACAATGTTTTCAGTGCTATCACTGACACATTTTGAAAGCAGTATTTGATTAACTAAGAAATACCTGTATTGCAGGTCTGAGAGCCAGGAGTTTTTCATTAAACCTGAATTCATCATACATTTGCTATGTGACTTTTAGGTTTATCTAAGTATTACAAATTATAAGAATAACTCAAATTGAGAGTCTAAATATTTTATTTATTTTTTTAAAATACCTTGTAAGCATAATGCTGTATTAAGTAAAGTATTTCTGGACAAAAACTAATGAATACTCTGTGCTTGTGTTCCAAATATTTTAATTTCCAGATTTAGTGGCAATGATAAAAATAGCCCCAAACCAAATCCAAAACAAACCAACCAACCAAAACCAAACCAAACCAAACCCAACAACAACAACAAAAACCAACCAAGCCCCCCCCCCCCCCCCCCCCCCAAAACAAAACAGAAAAACTCACAAAACAAAAACCTGAAGTTTGAAACTTTTGGTTCTTTAGGACTTCCCAGACTGAAGATGCAAATTGCTTTTTAAATTTTTCCTTCTTCTTCTTCTCCCGTGTATTTAATATTTGACTTAAGATTTATCTTTATGGCACTTGATTACAGCATCCTCCTTATTACTGTATTCAGAATGTGAAAATGTTTGAGATCTATATATAGTGGTAAATATTCTGTGCACAAAATTAATAGCGCCATCACTTGAAGCAGTAGGACCCATTAAAAATACTGGAAAGGAAATACAATCACTACCTAATTACTTCTTTTCTTATGATATAGTGAAGATATTTTCATACATGCAATCTCTACTTATTTGTAAAATAAGTCTCAATATTTAACAAGAATGAGTTATATGTACAAATGAGTGTCACGGTCCGGAGACATTAGATGTCTCAGTCCGGAGACACAGTTCTTTTAAATATTCCCGTGTTGTGAAATTAGAGGCACAAACGAGGCCAAAGTATCAACAGCTAAACTAATTATTAGATAAATAAATAAAGGGAGAGAGAGACGAGAGATAGAAGAGAGAGAGAAGAGGAAAGGAATTATATTACCACACCCCTCATCCCCCCCAAGACAGTTAAAGTCTGTGGAGGAAAGGTGCTGTAGGAGATGTTGGGTTTGTAGAGAAACCGTGGTGAGGCTTTTGCTGGAGAACAGCTGTGGTCCTCTGGGGAGATGTTGGGTTGATACAGGAACGGTGCTGAGGCTCCTCTGGGCAGCCTGGGTCTGTAGAGAAGGGGTGCTGAGGATTTGGCTGGAGCTGTGGTCCTCCGGGCAGCTTCTTTTCTCCGGAGCAGCATCGTCCCGGCTTTCTCTTCTCAGCGGCCTGGCCCGTCTCCTGTGTTTTCCTTCATCTCCGTTTTTCTCCCCGTTTTTCTCCTCTGTTTCTCTCCTCTGTTTCTCTCTACAAACCAGTAGTTGCTCCAGTCTTTTATACAGTTTTTTAGTCCTTAGGTATGTAGTCAAATATTGTCCCTCAGGAATTCCAGTGGCAGGAAATCTGTGTGTTTGGGCAAGACCCTGGCTGGAGGGGGGGGGAATCTCCGTCTACCCCGTCTCCATCCAGACAAGGCTCAGGAAACAGGTGGTGATTATCTTGCCCTAAAGGTGTGATAGCTGGGTCCTTGGGTCCATTGTTGTAGTCCCGTGTTATCACGATGCAATCACAAGCTGATTTGCATCCAGGATTGGTGGACAGGATTCTTTCCACCTTCTTTCCAGTGGCTCTGCTATCACTTTATCTTTGTTGACTCACATAGAGAGAGACAAACTTATTAGACTCTCACAATGAGAAACACATGTTACTCTTTACACTGAGGTCTTTCCTAGAAATTCTATTTTATTGCTTATAACTTCCCCTATGACTCAGAGTTTCTGATGTTTTAATTACAAAAGCTAGTATTTTTCCTGATGTGATTTGTGGGTTATATGAATGAAAAAAAAAAAAAAAAATTGACTGTGATTAAGTTCAGGAGTTTCTTCCACAGTCTAAGTGTTCTCTTCCTTCTGTATCCCACGAGTATATACATATAGATAATTAATTTATGTTTCTTGAAACATCCTCCTAGACAAATGAGAAAATTTTTATTTAGGCAGTATCAGTTCGAGGTGCAAGATATCTGAAGAGGAAATATTGATTCAAAAGTATCTAGAATATAAACATTTTGATGAAAGAGAAATAAATGTTACTAAAAATATTCAAATCCAGCTAAGTATGAGCATGGTTACAATACACTGGACAAAGTCTTGACAACCAATAACAGGAGACACTGATAAATGATTTAATGCAGTTTGATACAGAAAACTAATATTGTAATTTTTCCTCAAAAAATGCTCATAGTCAATGAAATATTGATCAAAGTATCCCATCCACAAAGGCATACATGTATAGTCAGAATCACTGACTGGTATATGAGCTAACACCAAAAAGTAATCAATACAGCTATTTCCAACATTCAGTCTTTCCTCTTCTGAATTGCTGTGAACAGTATATTTATTTAGTTTACAGGAAAAGGTTCCATTCAATAAGTAGTGTCTGAATCAGTGTTGAGACATTTTTCATTCAGTAGCTATATCCATCTCAAAAGCATTTTTAAGCCTTTTCTAAGCAGAGAGCTATATATTTTTGTCTCTAAAGGAGTAACTCATCTCCATCAACACATAATTCAAAATTACATTTTATTTTTGCAAAGCATGGTTTAAAAATGTTATTTACATACGTCATATAACAGCAAGAAAATATGGAGGTAGTTGCTAAAATCAAGGAAATTATGTAAAATGTACACTTATCTGTACTGTTGTATATTAAAGACCTGATATTGTCTTAGTGATTAAGGACAGATATGCAGTTTATTGTGCTAGAAGCTGAGAATAACATATATGCTTATCCAATGCTAAGGAAGTGAATATTTTAAAATACCTTTCCAAGATGATACATGCATTGCAAGACACTAAATCTGTGACAGTTACTAGAGGTGATGAACATGGTTTTCCCTAAGAAAATTTATATTTCTGTTTGTCCACTGGTTTACTGCAGATTTTGTTGTTCTTGTTGAAATTTTTCATCAGAACTAGTGAGAAAAATGTGAGAATAAAAGGGAAGAAAGGTAGTTTTAGTGATATTTGTCTTGTGAAATTTCTCATGGAAGGCATTTATTATTGCCTAGAAGTACTTTAATAAGGGCATCATTCTAACTTTCATATTCCTTTAATTTCTTTAATTTCTTTAATTTCTTTAGATCTACTGCTTTCTTTCTGTCATTGTAATTGAGATGAAAGTATCAGAAAAGGTCATGTGCCAAAGATGGACCTTCCTCTTCACTTTGTAACCAGCACACTTTCTATGTGAAGCACTCTGACTACCCACAGAACAGAGATACTCCTCCTGAAGACATTGTTATCATATATGAAAAACCACAAACAAACAACAACAACAAAAAAAAGCAAGAAATAAAATAACTTTTCTTCATTTAATTGCAAAAGCAAATAAGGGGATTGTAGATGGTTGTTACTACAAAACTAGTAAATCATTAATCAGCTATGGTTAGCTCTGCTGGCCCCAGTGACATTACAATTTTATCTTGGGTTTTGCACCAAGTATAAGGACATAGAGGATAGGAATAAATACAAAATTTCATGTCAAATAATTGCTTGAGGGATGGTGTCTGTACAGTGATTGATCGATAAGGATAAAATATGGATCTATTCAGTTTAATAAAAAACAGCTGATATGGGATGTTCTTTGTGTGATGTGATTAATGTCATGTGACACATGACAGTAAGCTTTCCAAGTGGTGCACGGGGAATTAAACTGCATGACTCTTATTAATGCTGATGACAGTTGAGCAGCTAGATCTCTGTGTACAACTTTGAAATGTAATTTTGCCTCAGTAATGGTTTACATGTCATTCAAAATTGTTTTAAGAATTAAACACTTGAGAGGAAGTATTGTATGCAAATTTGGAGCCCCAAATTGATAGTTGAAATTTTCAAGCTTACATATCATTAACAACTTTCCTAATTCATGTTCTGATTCTAAAAACCTAAAATGTCAAGATTGATGAACAGTATCTTCATATGAAGTCAATACAAACTATGTTCTCAGCAGAGTACTTACCTTCTTCCAAACTTCTGAGTTTAGAGCAAAAGGTTTGACCTAAATGAGGACGTATTAAATATAAAATACACAGAATAAAGAACATTATGGTATCTTCTCCCCTGTCCCCTACCTTGCCACTCTCTTTCTCATTGTTTTTCAATATTAGACATAGGAACATTTCCATTTTGAATGGACCACTTGTGGTGAAGAGGTTATTAAATTTATTAATATGAATTATGAAAAATATAATTTTATTAATTATCAAACTATTAATAACCGATGAATCACCAACTTATATACATGTTCTAGTGCACGTTCGTGAAATACATTCCACAACTGGCTTAGTGTTATGATTATAACGTAATTGAACTATCTATAAACCCTTTCTATATTTATATAACGAAGGGTGCAGTTCTGCCGCTTGCCCACTAGATGGAGACTCGGCGGGACGCGGGCGGCTTCTGGCTATACACAGCAATATTATAATCTGTCTATGTGTCAGCACTTACTCTGCTAGACGCGGATACTTTGAACTGAGTGCTAGTGGGTGGAAAGCACGTGGACGATATTCAATCCCCTTCAGACAACAGGGATCGGTCCTGGTCAGGGTCGGCCCGTGGGGTCGGCCCTCAGAAGTCGGCTCACACGTCAGGGCGGGACGACGGTGGCCGGTAGGTGGGCTCGAACGACGGAAGCAGGCGAAGCTACAGGGGTCGGCCCAACCACGGCGGTTCTCGGGGCTGATGGAAACAGCCTCAGGGAGAGAATGCGGCTGCGTTAGGCGGCGGATTCTCTTTACCGAGCTTAAAGGAACAACAGGACTCTCGTAATGGTCCCGGGTCCGGTGCAGTATAAGCACGAACAATACTTTGGTTTTCCCTGGGATTCACAGGGCTCAGAGCGGCACTCGGCGGCGTCTCTCCCGCTACGGTGGGGCTAAGCATACGTGGACTCGGTATTGATCAAGTCCCTTCTCCCCGGCAACTGGGAAGATCTTACCCTCGGGGGTTTGGTCCAGTCCTCCGGTGGCACGATGGGCTCTCCCGATCGGCACGGCTGGCTGCAGCAACGCTGAGCTCCTCAGCTCAGCGAAGGTCCTCCCTCTGGGCTTCTTCAACGATGCAGAGGCTTCCAGTATGCGTGCATGTATAACAGAAGCTAACAACAATAAGCTCAATGGCAAAGGCTGCAGCTCGAGAGTTACTCTCTCGAGCAAGCACAGAGACAAAGTAAATGAGGGGGCAACGTGTTCACTAACTGGGGTGATACTTATAGATTCCTCGAGGCTGGGCTTGACCAATGGGCACTCTCATAAGCAACTGGCTTCAGCCTATAGAAAGCCTGAAGCTAGAATTATGCCCATGCTTGGTGTAAGCACAAGCGCTGCATGTGCTGGGTGCGTGCAAGCCTGGCTAATGCCTTGGCTTTTGTCTTCCTCCTGGAGGAGGGGGAACTTGCCCACATGCTGGGACAAGATTCAGTATCGGGGCATAATGTGCCTTCACCACACCACTTAATGAGCATCAAAGTGGAAAATATTGTTGAATGGTCAGAAGCTTTTTTACTTTCACGCAATGTGCATGGATGTAGTGATACTAACTGAATGCCAGTTGTTCATATAGAAAATAGTGGTCCACATAACTGGTAGAGAAGGCACAGACCTGTTTGTGCTGTTCATATCCTTTGGTGATGAAATGCTCTTGGCTACAAGGAGATGTCCTTGTAACAGAGAAGCCTGCAGGCATGTCCTGCTTGGTACCATCAGTTAAGCCATCTCTGTGGGCTTACCTTTATGTAACAGTGCTGCAAAAAGTTCTCAGATCCTTTATATCTGACAGTTGAAATCATTACTAGAGTTGTTCTCTTTTAAGAAATCTTGTAAGAGTTCAAAAGACCAACAGGCAGTGGTATCATTGCTAATGGCAACTGGGTACTGCCACCAAGATCTTTTGTTGTGATTATCCAACTAATCTCATCCCTCGTTAAGGGATTAATGGATATAGTGCAGTTCTGAACATCAAATCAGGTATGCAGTATGCCATGGCAGAGTGCATGCCTGTACTCTGGTTAGCTTGTTATATGGAGTACCACCTCCTCAAGATGTAATAGCCATCTAGCTAGAAACAAATATCCTGCCAGTATTTTTGTAAGAACCATGAACAAAGATAAATTAAATTAGAACCTACTTAAATAGTTGTTGTAGGGTTAGGATCTGCCCCTCCCCACCTCCAACCCTGCAACAATCAGAGATTCCTCCCCCAGAATGGAGGGTTACCTCCAGAATAAATCACCAGACTAGATCAGAAAATATTTGGAAGCAAAAGAAAGCTACATTTACAAAAAGTGATCTAAATATGAAATTATATAAGGTGATAAGACATATACAAATTATATTTAGATATGTTTGCAATTCCACAATCAGAAGTACCCCCCATGGGCAGCCCAGAGAGACTGCTACACCTCTTTTCCCAGCCCCAAAAGAGGCTGTGTGCAGCCAAACCCACTCCCTCTGCTCCCCCCGCCCTTCTCCCCAGTACTTCACACAGAAGACAAAACACATTATCCTGGCAGGGCCATGGAGAGACAGAGAGAGGGAAGTTGCAAGCAGAAGCAACAGGGAAGAAAG
Source organism: Melanerpes formicivorus (assembly GCF_026170545.1). Lineage (NCBI taxonomy): Eukaryota > Metazoa > Chordata > Aves > Piciformes > Picidae > Melanerpes > Melanerpes formicivorus. The sequence continues at coordinate 45,048,042 of NW_027142353.1, read as the reverse complement.
AGAAAGACCTTTGTGCGGTACAAAATAAACACTTCTCAGCACACCAATTGAATGATATTAGCTTATCTGTTGTTGTCATTCTGTGTCCAATCCCTAACATTACTATCTTTTACTCACAGTCTCTGTGTCTAAGCTAAGTGCTAGCTAGCTAGTTTGGGAAAAACACTTGAATTTATTTTGCTTACATATGCAGGAGGAAACATTAGAAATATAGAAAAGGAGGAAGAAATGAGCAAAGGGTAGCAAAGCACAAGATAATTGACATCGTGGATCCAGGTGGTCTTACTGATCCTGGAGGTCTTGGTCAATGGGGAAGTTTCAAACTCTCCCTGTTGCCTCAGGGGTTTTATATCTTTTTCATTCCCTTACGTAGTCACACTCCCCCACTCAGCTGAGCACATTTGACTGGTGTCAGAGCTGGTCTTACGGTTAGTTACCTGGGCCAGTCCTGGTCCAACAGTAACAGTAATGCTCTTGAGAGTGGAACTTCTGGCCTTGTCTGGTTATCAGCTGTTATTGTCACTGAGTTTGTGGTAATGTTGTGAAAACACCTTGGGAAACTACTCTGTCAATCATCTTTTGAGACTCCTGTCCATGAGAAGGCCCACAAAAAAATTGTCTCAGTGAGTCCCAGTATCTGCATAGAGTTTGTGGATAAGCAAGGATCCCTCTGAGACAATGGTGTGAAGGCAAACATTAGGATGCACTATTTTGGCTAGATTCTTGTTCACAGTGAGACCCAGCAGCAGCACAGAGCTTGTGATTTTGTAGACCGGCAGGGACTCCACTGGAACAATGGTGTGAAACACTTTGGGAAGGCAAACAATGCTGAGGCAATTAGAGGAAGACAAACTTAACTCCTTACAATTGGTCAGTACCTGTTGGAAAGTGTTTTAAGATTATCTCATCAACATGCTTCAAATAAAAGTTAAACTATATCAAACTATATCACAGTATCACAGTATCACAAAGGTTGGAAGAGATCTCAAAGATCATTGAGTCCAACCTGTCACCACAGACCTCAAGACTAGACCATGGCACCAAGTGCCACGTCCAATCTCCTCTTGAACACTTCCAGGAAGGGTGACTCCACCACCCCTCTTGGCAGCCCAGTCCAATGACTAATGACTCTCTCGGTGAAGAACTTCCTCCTCACCTCGAGTCTAAGCCTCCCCGGGAGCAGCTTGAGACTGTGTCCCCTTGTTCTGGTGCTGGTTGCCTGGGAGAAGAGGCCAACCCCCACCTGGCTACAACCACCCTTCAGGTAGTTGTAGAGGGCAATGAGGTCACCCCTGAGCCTCCTCTCCTCCAGGCTAAACGATCCCAGCTCCCTCAGCCTCTCCTCATAGGGCTTGTGCTCAAGGCCTCTCACCAGCCTTGTTGCCCTTCTCTGGACACATTCCAGCAACTCAACATCTTTCGTGTCTCAATGTCCTTCTTAAACTGAGGGGCCCAGAACGGGACACAGTACTCATGGTGCGGCCTAACCAGTGCAGAGTACAGGGGCACAATTACCTCCCTCCTCCTGCTGGCCACACTATTCCTGATGCAGGCCAGGATGCCATTGGCCTTCTTGGCCACCTGGGCACACTGCTGGCTCATGTTTAGGCAGCTGTCGATCAGCACCCCCAGGTCCCTCTCCTTTTGGCACCTCTCCAGCCACTCCAACCCCACCCTGTAGCTCTGCAAGGGGTTGCCGTAGCCAAAGTGCAGCATCCAGCACTTGGACTTGTTAAATGCCATCCCATTGGACTCTGCCCATCTGTCCAGTCAGTCGAGGTCCCTCTGCAGAGCCCTTTCTACTCTCTAACTGATCAACATCTGCCCCTAAGTTGGTGTCATCTGCAAATTTGCTGATGACTGACTCGACCCCCTCATCCAGATCATCAATGAAGATGTTAAAGAGGACGGGGCCAAGAACTGAACCCTGGGGGACACCACTGGTGACTGGCCACCAGCTGGATGTGGCACCATTCACCAGCACTCTCTGGGCTCGGCCCTCCAGCCAGTTCCTAACCCATCACAGAGTGTTGTGGTCCAAGCCACAAGATGACAGCTTAGACAGCAGTTTGCTGTGTGGGACGTTGTTAAAGGCCTTGCTGAAGTCCAGGTAGAGCACACCCACAGCCCTCCCCACGTCCACCAGACGGCTCACCTGATCATAGAAGGAGATCAGTTTGGAGAGACAGGACCTGCCCTTCCTAAATCCATGTTGGCTGGACCCAAGCCCTTGTCCATCCTTCAGGTGCGTAGTTATTGCCACCAGGATAATCTGCTCCATCACTTTCCCTGGCACTGAGGTCAGGCTGACTGGCCTGTAGTTTCTGGGTTCCTCCATCTGACTCTTCTTGTGGATGGGGACCACATTGGCCAGTTTCCAGTCATCTGGGACCTCACCAGTGAGCCAGTACTGGAGGAAAATGATGGAGAGTGGCCTGGCCAGCTCATCTGCTAGCTCTCTCAGCACCCTAGGATGGATCCCATCCAGTCCCATGGACTTGTGAGTATCCAAGTGGCTCAGCAGGTCCTGAACTAATTCCTCATGGATTTCCGGGGCATTACACTGCTCCCTGACCCCGTCACCCAGCTCAGGAGGCCATTCATCCTGAACTCCTCCTGAGGCAAAGGAGGTGTTCAGGACCTCAGCCTTTTCCTCATCTTCAGTCACAGTGTTCCCCTCCAGCTCCAATAAGGAGTGCAAGTTCTTCCTGCCCTTCATTTTAGTGTTAATGTATTTGTAAAAATGCTTTTTATTGTCTTTCACAGAGATGGCCAGCTTCAGTTCCAACTGGGCCTTTGCCTCCCTAATTTTATTCCTACATAATCTAATTACTTCCTTGAACTTACCTCGAGAAGCCTTCCCCTCCTTCCAAAGGTGATACAGCCTCTTTTTTCCCCTTAAATCCTCCAGGAGCTGCTTGCTCATCCAGGCCGGTCACCTTCCCCACCGCCTTGTCATTCGGCACATGGGAACTGCCAGTTCCTGTGCCTTCAAGAGCTCCTCTTTGAAGTAGGCCCAACCAGCCTGGACCTCTCGGTTCTTTTGGGCTGCTACCCAGGGAAGTTTACAAATGAGTTTCTTAAACAGGCTGAAGTTTGCCCTTCGGAAGTCCAAGGTGAAGGTTCTGTTGGTGCTCCTCCCTATCTCCCTGCATATTGAAAACTTCACTATCCTGTGGTCACTGCACCCTAGGCAGCCTCCCACAATCACATCTCCCACCAGCCCTTCTCTATTGGAGAACAGCAGGTCAAGCAGAGCCTGGCCTCTGGTAGTCTCACTTAACAGCTGCATCAGGAAGCAGTCCTCCAGTTTTTTCAGGAATATTCTGGACTGCCTCCTCTCTGCTGAATTAAGTTCCCAGGAGATATATGGCCAGTTGAAGTCGCCAACAAGGACAAGATCTGATGACCTTGAGACAGCCTCCAATTGCTTGTAGAATAATTTTTCAGCCTCCTCATCCTGGTTGGGTGGTCTATAACAGACTCCAACCAGGATGTCAGATTTGTTAGGCTGCCCTCCAATTTTAACCCACAGGCTCTCAATCTGTTCTTCCTCCACCTCAAGTTCTGTAGCAGAGGGACTTCAACCAACTAGACAGATGGGTGAAGTCCAATGGGATGTCATTGACCTTGTCAAGGTCCCTCTGGAGAGCCCTTCTATCATCTAACAGATCAACACCTGCTCTAAACTTGGTGTCATCTGCAAATTTAGTGATGATGGACTCAATTCCCTCATCCAGATCATCAATAAAGATTTTGAACAGGATGGGCCTCAGCACGGATTCCTGGGGGACACCACTAGTGACTGGCTGCCAGCTGGATGTGGCACCATTCACCACCACTCTCTGGGCTTAGCCCTCCAGTCAGTTCCTAACCCAGCACAGAGTGCACCTGTCCAAGACAAGCTGACAGCTTGGCCAGGAGTTTGCTGTGGAGGACGGTATCAAAGGCCTTGCTGAAGTCCAGGTAGACTACATCCACAGCCTTCCCCACATCCACCAGGTGGGTCACGTGATCAGGTTGGTCAGGTGGGACCTGCCCTTCCTAAATCTATGCTGGCTGCACCAGATCCCTTGGCCATCCTGCTGTGTGATTGCACTCAAGATGACCTGTTCCAAAATCTTGCCTGGCACTGTGGAGACAGTCACTGTCTGAAGCGCTTACAACCAGAACAGCAAAAGCAAGTAATGGCTTGCGAAAAAAAATATGATATGTAAAATACAAAGACTACTGAAGTATGAGTTATGAAACTCTCATTAATTCACTGATTCTTATTTTGTTATGAAAATAATTTCAACAGAAATATCTTGAATTGAATAGTTGTCCAGATGTCAGGGCCTATATCACCTTCAGAGGCTTACAAAATAAACACCTCCAGTCTCGATATGGCAACATCATTCTGGTAACTGTCTGACTATGTGGTGGTGTCTGAGGCTGTATTTGGTTGAACCAAATTATTCTTCAATTTGGATCAGTGCTATTAAATATTTGAAGCAGAACTAGATATGAAGACAAGATAAAGGGAGGATTTTGCAACAATGCATGAGCACAGGACATACATACATACATGTATAAATACATATATGTGTATGTGTATATATATATATATATATATATATATACACACACACACTCATATATATGGGATGTAACAGTCATCTGAAGCACACTGAACATTTCTGAATGGAAGAACACCAACACAAAAATTTCTGATGAGATGTGTCCATCTCAGAGTGACTTTTCTCCATTTACTTTACCAAAGGTAAAGACAGGGCAATAAAAAAAAGATCATATGGATTATGAATCTCAAAGAAGTGTGATCTACTTGCACAACTTCAGTGGAAATATGCAGACAAGATTCCTGCCACAATGCTAATAAATTTATTTTAATTTTTTAGTTTATTTCTTATTCAAGTTCTAATTTGAAATGTTTTGTTCACTTGTTTTATCTGTTTGGTTCAACAGTCCCCCTGATATTTAATTCTTCCTATTTTTTTTTTCCTCTGGAACTATTTTTTTTCCAGGGTTGTGATAAACTTATTTGTGTACCCCTTTATTGCAGATGGAGCAGAATAAATGCAGATGTAGAATAAAAAATGAATCACATCTGAAGCTACAACTGAAAATAAATCAGTGAAAATGTAAGTACTCAGTGGCCTTCCCTGGTATTGTATCATAGCAGGTATTATATTATCATGCCTTCTAAATGGCAAGGTGTTGAATTCAGACCATGTAGATTTCATGTTTGTATATGTGATAGTCCAATCCTCTATTGACTCAAAACAACACACGTAGCAGGGCAAGGCTGACCCATAATAACTCTATTGTCTCAAACAAGGTGTGTCATTACTTAGTCTGAATAGGCAGGGTGGTGATTTAGATGCTTTTTAATGGCTCTGGAGAGCTACTGGCACAGCAGATGGCTTAACAAGGAAAGAGACCATTTCCATTCAGAGAGGAATCCCCTCTTTAAAATCATTGCAACAGTGCCTCTGAAAGGCCAATGTCAGTCATTGTACTGGAGTGCACCTCTCAGTCATGCACACCTCTCTGTGATTTGGAGAGACCTCCTCTCTCCCCTGCCAAAAGGGTATAAAAGTACGACGACTTCTGGGCTCCATGTCTTAGATCTATCACAGAAGACCCTGCTGGAATGTACACCTGCCACTGAAGGACTTGGACTATACCTGTGAAAATGTCACTGGATCTGGGGAGCGGTGATATCTTTCTTTTTCTTTGACCTTGTTCTCTTTCTCTCTCTCTCTGTCCCCTCCCCTCCCCCCCCCCCCCCTTTTTTTTTTTTTTTCTTACCATTTTTACTCGGTTCTGTCCATTACTGATCGTTTTCATTGGCCCTAGTAAACCTAGCTCAGCAGCCATTTGGTGGTGTTTTGCTTTAATTTACTCCAAGCAAATTTTTGAGTCTTAGGTGAGCCTCATCCACTGCCCAGGGTTGGCTTGGGATTCTGGGTAGTGACAGCATATTATACATGATAATATTAGTAACACTTATAAATTATAATACTTATAAATTTATTCCATTCTGAAGCAAAATCTTTTTACATTTTTTGAGAACTACCTTTGTGAAATAAACTTTCAAATACTTTTGTAAACATGTAAGTAAGATTTGTACATATTCAGCAATGTCATAGACTAGATTAAATATCTGCAGTTGTCATGTGTTCTTTGTAGGCTACTCTTTCTTTCCCTCCCCTTTGTTTTATTTTGTTTTCTAAGTGGAAAAGCTATGCAGACCTTTTAATAGTATTTATACTGGAGTGAAATGTGTATTAAAAATATATATATATTTTCCATTATTTCAGAAACCTCTGTGTGCAAGCAAGAATACACATAAAATTTGAATAATACAATTGATCAAAACTTGTTTTGGAATGTTTACAGATGCCCTTTTGGACCAACCCTAGCTCCATTGTTAAAGCTAAGGGAGATGTTACTCAAAACACATGATGTTCATATTAAGATAATGGTATATTTCAAAATTTATTCAAATGTAACATCTGATCTTTTAAAGCATTCCAGGACCTTGCTTCTGTACACCTTTGTGTAAACCAACAGTAATTGTACTGAACATTAATTGGCTTAACAAACAAACAAACAAAAATGTAAGAAATACCTCAGTTCATCATTTAGAAATATCTTGTAAACAACATTGATTTATCATAGAATTTTTAGGGTTGGAAGGGACCTCAAGGATCATACAGTTCCAACCCCACTACCATGGACAAGGACTCCTCACCCTAGATCAGGTTGCTCAGAGCCACATCCAGCCTGGTCTTAAGAACCTTCAGGGATGAAGCTTCTGGCACCTCCCTGGGCAAACTGTTCCAGTGTCTCACCACCCTCATGGTGGAGAACTTCTTCCTAACATCCAGTCTGGATCTACCCATTTCTACTTTTGTTCCATTAGCATGATAGAAGGTATAATAGATCAGATCACATGATGGAACATATAATGAGCAAATATGACAGTGTTTGATTTTTCTTCATTTTTCTAAGATTGTGTTTTGATTGTTCTTAAGGATGAAAACCATCAACTTGACACACGACAGTCAAGGACAAAAATATAGCTCAAAGAAGATGAGTTGTGGTATGTGGTATTTCTGTAGATGAATATGTAATTCCAATATTGAATATTTTAAATTTCATGGTTTAAATTTCATTTGTAGATGAGAAAAATCTAATGAGCATTACTGTTTTAACCACACTTATGAATCACTGAAAATAAGGGGAAAAAACACATGAATGTTGTATCAAAAGTCAGTGGTGATATGTTATCTGTTATGGAATTATTTTAATTTCAATATCCCCTGAAAGTACTCTAAATATTGAGATTGAACAATAATATGTATAGATATTGTTGCAAGATCATGTTCAACACATTCTATTTTGAATGATAGGAAAATGAACCCTACCATCTTTACTGGATTACTGAATTGACATAAACTATTACATTAAAGACATTACTATAAATATTATTAAGTGAAGCCACTGGCACTGATTCTGCTCTCTCTCTCAACAGTTCTTTATTGTCATCAAATCAATATTTATTAAATATACATGTGTTGAAATCAGTTTAGACCTGTCATGTCATTAGATACAAGTAAAATAAAAATAGAGAATGTATTAACCATTACTGTGGCTCAGTTGGTAGTGCATAAGATCCTTAATGGGAAGGTTGTGAGTTCAAGCCTGCAGTGGGCAGTAGTGTCCTCCCTACTCTAGTCATGAGGTCTGTGGTGACAGGTCGGACTTGATGATGTTTGAGGTCTCTTTCAACCTTAGTGATACTGAATATTACACTTTCAAGATAAAAACTCCTTTTAAAAAATATTTTTGAGGACTAATAATATAGAATACATTTTAATTATTGAAACAATGTTGTAAAACATGTTGAAAAACAAACTTGCATCAAAAAAGGTCGATAACTGCAATTTCCATTATCTTGTGTCATAAAAAATTATTTTCCGTACTACAGCATCCTTTCCATCACAATAGAACTTATTTGTCTTTGCAATTTGCTAATAAAATAGAATAAAAAAATAGTAGTTTGGCTTCTTAGGTTCTTATCACCATAATATACTGAGGAAAAACATAAATGTAATGGATTGAAACTGAAGAGACTAACGTTTCCTAATAACAGAAGAGAGAAACTATTCAGTTTCTATATGTTTTTAAAGGTAATGACCTCTGGAGTGCCATTCCTTGTAAAGTTTATGCAAGGAAACCTGTATTGCATTCCAGCTTGTGAAAATCTCCATAGTCAGGCAAAATATACTTTCTACTTCAATGTATGTTTCCTTAATCACCTGTTTCAGTCAGTTGTGTTACTGTTTTTATTTTGTCATGGGTAATGTTGTGACTAACATGAGAAACATCAGAAAGATTTTGTTGACTTATAACGTTTTGGTGTTCATAAAAATCCTCATCTGTGGAATCAATATCAGGTTTCAGAAAGATGTGTCACCTAACATGGGCATGACTGTGACATAGCTCATCAGGTATCATCCGGCAGTCTCAGCTTACGGGTAACTACCAAGCAGAAGTGAGGGGTCCTTGACAAAGCTCCTTGTAGAATAGAATAGAATAGAAATAGAATAGAATAGAATAGAATAGAATAGAATAGAATAGAATAGAATAGAATAGAATAGAATAGAATAGAATAGAATAGAATAGAATAGAATAGTCGGGCAGCTCCCTCGGGACAGTACCCAGACCAGCAACTGCCGGGGACCAGCCGCTGCTCTCCTTTTCGGGCTGCGGGAATCGCCATACCTGCCGTTTTGCCGCGGGGAAGGAGCAGCCACCCTTTCACATGGTCAGACTCGTGATCCCAGCGGCGGGAGCGGCTGAATTTAAAAGGCTCTGCTGCGGCTCGGGGGGTTCACTTCGTCGGGCAGCCCGTGTTCTCTTGTACTCTCACGCGCCGCCTTTTTTTTTTTTTTTTTTTTTTTTTTTTTTTTTTTAAATTGGTAGTAGGTGCTGTGGCTAGGGACAGCCATGGTTGTAACTCGCAGCAAAATCTCCCTAAAAAAATCAGTGTCAACCCAGACTGAGGTAGAACAGAAGCAGGTAGCTGTCCAGGTATCTGGCTGTAGAGAATGCTGGAGCCTGGCACTTGAGATGCAGGGTAGTGGGGGCAACTCTTGTATAAGGTGTGAGCAGGTTGACTATCTGCTTAATATGGTGGCCAGACTGACGGATAAGGTTGCTAGCCTTAGAAATGTAAGGGAATGTAGGAAAGAGATGAACCAGAGGAGGAAGGAGATGGACCAAAGTAGGAAAGAGAAGTTAATGATGCTACCAGTAGGCTGCCTAGACTGGTGCAGCCCTCTGACTACTACCCTTTACTAGTTATGCAGTTAGGGAATGATGATGTTGCAACCAGAACTCCCAGGGCTATCAAAGATGACTTCAGGGCCCTGGGAGACCTGGTTGAGGGGTCAGGGGCACAAATAATTTTTTCGTCAATACCCTTAACTGCAGGAGGGAATACAGTAAGGAACAGGTCAGCAGCTATAGTTAACAAGTGGCTTAGAGGCTGGTGCAGTCAAAAGAATTTTGGTTTTTTTGATCTTTGGAAACTTTCTACTGCACCAGGCCAGCTGGCAACAGATAGAGTACATCTGTCCCAGAGAAGGGGAAAGATCACTGTATATGAGAACGGCCTGTCCCCCAAAGGTAAAAAGATCCTGGTTAGGGAATTGGCGGGTCTCATCGACAGGGCTTTAAACTAGTTTCGAAGGGGGAAGGGGCTGAAAATAGTCCTCTCAGACAAGAGGCTGGGGGCCACAAGCTAGAGTCGGAGGTGAAACCAGCAGCCCAGCTGAAGTGCATGTACACTAATGCATGAAGCATGGGTAACAAACAGGAGGAGCTGGAAGCCTTGCAGCAGCAGGAAAGTTATGATGTAGTTGCCATCACAGAGACGTGGTGGGACGACTCACATGACTGGAGTGCTGCAATTGACGGTATACAAGCTCTTCAGGAGAGACAGGCAAGGAAGAAGGGGTGGAGGGGTGGCCCTTTACATCAGGAAGGCACTAGATGCCATTGAGATGGAGATTAGGGACGATTGGGTTGAATGCTTGTGGATAAGAATTAGAGGGAAGACCAGCAGGGCAGACACCCTGGTTGAAGTCTGTTATAGACCACCCAACCAGGAGGAAGATGTTGACGAAGCATTCTATAGGCAGCTTAGGGCTGTCTCAAGATCTCCGGACCTTGTTCTCATGGGTGACTTCAACCTGCCTGACAACTGCTGGGATCTCAACACAGCAGAGAGGAGACAGTCTAGGAGGTTCTTAGAATGCATGGAGGACAGCTTCTTATCCCAGGTGCTGCATGAGCCTACCAGGGGCAAGGCTATGCTTGACCTCCTCTTCACCAACAGGGAAGGACTGGTGGGTGATGTGGTGGTTGGAGGGTGTTTGGGGTCCAGTGACCACGAGATAATTGAATTCTCGGTTTTTGGTCAAGCCAAGAGGGGCAGCAAGAAGACCTCCGCTCTGGACTTCCGGAGGGCAGACTTCGGGTTACTCAAGGAACTAATTCAGAGGGTTCCTTGGGATAAAGCCCTTAATAATAAACGGGTCCAGGAAAGCTGGACCTACTTCAAGGAAGAATTGTTGAAGGCTCAGGGACAGGCTGTGCCAATGTGCCGGAAGATGAGCCGCCGGGGAAGACGGCCAGCCTGGATGGTTCATGATCTTTTAATGGAACTGAGGGAAAAAAAGAGGGTGTATCATCTTTGGAAGAGAGGGGAGGCAACCCACAGAATGTTTAAGGATGTTGCTAGGTGTTGTAGGAAGAAAATTAGGGAGGCAAAAGCACACTTGGAGCTTAAAATGGCCTCTACTGTGAAGGACAACAAAAACTCCTTCTATAAATACATTAATAGTAAGAGGAAGGGACAGGACAACCTCCAGTCCTTGGTGGATATAGAGGGGAACATTGTAACAAAGGATGAGGAAAAGGCAGAGATACTTAACACCTTCTTTGCCTCAATTTTTACTAGAAGAACATAATGTCTTCCTGACAGCTGGCCTGCAGAACTGGCAGAAGGAGCCAGGGAGCTGCACAGTTTCCCTATGTTCCATGAGGAGGTGGTTGGAACTCTCCTTAGCAGCTTGGATCCCCACAAGTCCATGGGACCAGATGGGATTCATCCTAGGGTGCTGAGAGAGCTGGCAGATGAGCTGGCCAAGGCACTCTCCATAATTTTCCAGCAGTCCTGGCTCACTGGAGAGATCCCAGAGGACTGGAAGCTGGCCAACATGGTGCCCATCCATAAGAAGGGCCGGTTGGATGAGCCAGGGAATTACAGGCCTGTCAGCCTCACCTCAGTGCCAGGCAAGATCATGGAACAGGTCATCCTGAGTGCAATAACACAACACTTACAGGATGGCCAAGGGATCAGGCCTAGCCAGCATGGATTTAGGAAGGGCAGTTCCTGCCTGACCAACCTGATCTCCTTCTATGATCAGGTGACCTGCCTGGTGGATGTGGGGAGGCCTGTTGATGTAGTCTACCTGGACCTCAGCAAGGCCTTTGACACTGTCCCCAATAGCAAACTCCTGGCCAAGCTATCAGCCTATGGCTTGGACGGGAGCACTCTGAGCTGGGTTAGGAACTGGCTGGATGGCCGAGCCCAGAGAGTGGTGGTGAATGGTGCCACATCCAGCTGGCAGCCAGTCACTAGTGGTGTGCCCCAAGGATCTGTGCTGGGCCCTGTGCTCTTTAACATCTTTATTGATGATCTGGATGAGGACATTGAGACCATCATCAGTAAATTTGCTGACGACACCAAGCTGGGGGCAGGAGTTGATCTGCTGCAGGGTAGAAAGTCTCTGCAGAGGGACCTCGACAGGCTGGACAGATGGGCAGGATCCAACAGCATGAGATTTAACACATCCAAGTGCTGGGTTCTGCACATTGGCCACAACAACGCCATGCAGTGCTACAGGCTGGGGTCAGAGTGGCTGGAGAGCAGCCAGGCAGAGAGGGACTTGGGGGTACTGGTCGATGGTAGGCTGACCATGAGCCTGCAGTGTGCCCAGGCAGCCAAGAGGGCCAATGGCATCCTGGCCTGCATGAGGAACAGTGTGGCCAGCAGGAGCAGGGAGGTCATTCTGTACACTGCACTGGTTAGGCCACACCTCGAGTCTTGTGTCCAGTTCTGGGCCCCTCAGTTTAGGAAGGATGTTGACTTGCTGGAACGAGTCCAGAGAAGGGCAACAAAGTTGGTAGGGGTTTGGAACACAAGCCCTATGAGGAGAGGCTGAGGGAGCTGGGGTTGCTCAGCCTGGAGAAGAGGAGACTCAGGGGTGACCTTATCACTCTCTACAACTACCTGAAGGGAGGTTGTAGACAGGCAGATGATGGTCTCTTCTCCCAGGCACCCAGTACCAGAACAAGAGAACACAGTGTGAGGCTGCGCCAGTGGAGGTTCAGGTTGGATGTTAGGAAGAAGTTCTATACAGAAAGAGTGATTGCGCTGTGGAATGGGCTGCCCAGGGAGGTGGTGGAGTCGCCGTCATTGAAGGTGTTCAGAAGGAGACTTGATGGGGTGCTTGGTGCTAGGGGTTAGCTGTTTGGGTGGGTTGGATTGGTTGATGGGTTGGACACGATGATCTTGAAGGTCTCTTCTAACCTGGTTTGGTTTATTCTAATAAAGGTTATTTTTTTATTCTAATAAAGAATAGAATAGATCAGATCAGGTTGGAAAAGAACTTTGATATCATCATCGAATCCAACACTATCTAATCAACTAAACCATGGCAACAAGCACCCCATCCAGTCTCTTCTTAAACAGACACAGTGATGGTGACTCCACCACCTCCCTGGGCAGCCCATTCCAATGACCAATATCTCTTTCTGTGAAGAACTTCTTCCTAACATCCAGCCTAAACCTCCCCTGGTGCAGCTTGAGACTGTGTCCTCTTGTTCTGGTGCTGGTTGCCTGGGAGAAGAGACCAGCCTCCACCTAGCTACAGCCTCCTTTCAGGTAATTGTAGACAGCAATAAGGTCTTCTCTGAGCCTCCTCCAGACTAAGCAATCCCAGCTCCCTTAGCCCCTTCTTATAGGGCTTGTAAAGCTCTGTCTCACAGGTTGCCCTTTTTTTTTTTTTTTATTTTAAACACAGTTTTCTCGTTCAAGGATAGACAGTTGCACTACATCACAGCCATCTGTGTACTCAGAGATCCAGATAGCAAAATCTCCAGAATTTGGAAGTCTAGGGAGGGTGCCCTCAGTGTCCTAAGAGCAATGATTATAGCTATGCTAAACATTAATTAAAACCAAGTCAATTTTAGTATGTGATTAAGTACTCATGAAGATTAGGAAATTCAATCTTTTAGCTGACAATTGTATTCTATTTAACAAATTGTAAGAAGATATTAAAATGCAAAAAGCTTTATAGCTTGTCATTTGGCTTTGCTTGCTTTCTTTAGAAAGTGTAGGCAGTAGGAATTAAATTATGTAGACACAGTTGTGGTCAGTTAACTGTGTTTGCCAATCAGATATCACCAAAAACAACTACCTATTTCTATGTTATTTTGTTCTTCCATGACTGAAATTATTTGGACATGAAAGAGTGGGTCCTAAAATGTACAAAAACAATCTCTTAGTACAGATTTGTTTTCTTTCCTTTTAAAATGAGTATTATAAGTGTAAAAGAAAACACTTAAAAAAAAAAATAAAAAAAAAAACCAGGAAATAGCACCTACTCAAGCAAATTAAAAAACTTACTCCATCTGGAATGTTGTAAATACATTGTTCTTTCAGCTGTTTTTTATGTTGGAAAATGTGATTTTGCTTCAGATTTTTTTTGTGTGTGATTTGTTTGTAGAAAATTAATTTTATTGTTTTGAAATCATTTATCAATGTGTATTGGTTCATCTATAGTAACAAGTAGCTTAAATCTGTGATTTACTACTAGTTCCTAAATAACTATGTCATTTGTACCCAAAATTATTCTGCAATAAGTGTTTCAAATGTTCCCTCCTAATTTGAACTAGAACATTAGCATAGACACATCTATTTTGCTTCTGAGATACCTTTTGGTCTGAAAATAATTTGCTATGGTCATTTCCTAATATCAGTAACACCAAGGACTGTAAGAAAGACTGCCCTTCTCTGTGTCCTACTAAAGCCTTTAGTGTTAAACTGTAAGCCTTGCAACCTTCAGAACTTTTTTACTTTCTTACGCAAGTGCCCCAGTACAGGAAATTAATATTCTTTAATGACAAAAAACCCTAAACACCCTATGGTGGTTTAAGCCTTAACTGGGAGTTAAGAGCTCAGATGGGGGCAAGGCTGAGAATTTCTCCCCCACTCCCCCCTCCTCCCTCCCAACAGAGAGGGGAAAAAAAAAAAGGAGTAAATCCACCAAGCAATAATTCGGAGTCAGCTTGGAAGTAGAGAGGTAAAGAGTTTTCTTTAAACAATATATATATAACAACAACAGGTAAGTTCACAAGGGCAAGGAACAAGGATTGATGGGAGGGGGACAAAGAAGAATAATACAAAACCAGTCTCTCTGAAGAGGTGTGGAGGCAGCAGGGAGAAGGATCAGGCCTGACCACATGGCACATGAGCAGTAAAGTAGCCACAGTAGCTCTCATCCAGGAGAGGCAGGAGCCAAAAGAGCGCTAATAGCTGCAATGCCATGGTTTTTATAATCTAGCTGGGCAGGGAGGGGGGAGTGGAACAGACTCAGCTTCCCAGGGGGAAAATGCCCTGCAGGGAGAGCAAAGCACTCACAAGCCCTCTTTGCTTTGTTTTCAGGATGGGCGTTAACCCATGACACACCCCATCACAAAAAAAACCAGATCATAAAGAACAACCAAAAAACCACCAAAAAAACCCCCCACAAACCCCCCCCCCCCAAAACCCCAACACCTTTGGTGAGCTGGCAAGCGATCAAAACTCTATTTCAGGATTTTAACACTGATACCCCTTTCTTTGAAAGTAAATTGAATTTTAACAAATCACCTTTAGTGTGAGATCTTAGGAACTCTTAAATTCTAACCAAAGGGCAGTAATATCCATTGAGGGATATATTTAATGACTCCAACACTGTCACAACTGTACATCTGCCTGTACAAATGTACACTTTTTTAATTTTTCTGGATTCTTCTTGTATTTAAGGTGTTATTGTTGAACAACACTTGGACATAATCTGATTTAAGCAATCCACAGCCATTAGAAAAAGTGTAATCACAGTGTTTACATTACTGCTGTCACTACTATGGCCTCCATATAGGGTCAACAAGACAACTCACTGGCAAACAGAACCCCTATGTTATGCAGGTATACTCTGAGCTGGACTAGAAGTTATTATAGAAACAATGTTAAAACCTGAATTATCTGGTATTCCATCCATGCTATAACTGGTCAAGCATAAAGTGATGGTAACAGTGAAGAAAGCATAGCAATTTCAAGTCTTTGCTTTTTGACTGGATACTGCTCATAGACACATTTTTTCCTCCTACTTTGGACTGCAACCTGTTCTGGAAAAGTTGTTTGCAATGCCTTCAAGGCTCTGTAGAGAGATTCAAGTGTTCAGTTTGGTTTTATCTTCAGCAAAATCTTTTCTACAAACAATGAGCACTGCAGTATTTGTTGCCAGTGGCACACAACAAAGTTTATTTTTGTTAGACCCTGAGGTGCCTTTCCACTGCAGATTGTCAACATTTGTAATTTTCTTTTCTGCAATTTGTTCTGTCTTAATGTTTCAGTCACTTATGTGACAAACTTATGTCTTGATACGACTGATGGATCTGGATGTGATGTCTCACATCATCCACTGTAATAGCTGACCAAAACAGCAACTTCATAGCATAATAGAATCAAAAAAGTTGGAAAAGACCTCAAAGATCATCAAGTCCAACCTGTCACTCAAGACTTCATGACTACTAAACCATGGCTTCAAGTGCCATGTTCAATCCCTTTTTGAACACCTCCAGGGATGGTGACTCCATCACTTCCCTTCAGTTTATTGAGTGGCCTAACAGAGAGGTCAGGTGAGGTGCCTTTATATGAATATTACATTTGAAAGTAGAAGTTTGGGGGATACCCTATAATTTGTGAAAATTAGATAAATTACTTCAGAGCAATTCCTTTTCCTGAAAGTCAGTGCTCATTGGAATTTTGAAATGTCAGCAATATAGAAACAAATACACTTCTGAAAATATTTTTATTTTCCTTACATAGTTATGCTATAACTGTGCACCTAATTAAACTTGAAGGTTAAAAATGATGAAAATATATACCATTTTCTCAATATAAACAAATATATACAATTTTCTTTTTCTATTTGCCAGTGCTGCTTATATAAAATTATTTTAACAGAAATGTGATAACACTGATAGTAAAGTAACTGCTGTTCCAACATTTTATTTGCAGTTTTCCAAGAATGGGGTAATAACTTACATGTTTATATTTTGTGCTTTAATTTTATTATCACTGTCTATAATTATTGGGTAATAAGATTTTTTTCCCTGTAAGCTGTAATACACCCAAATGACCTACCATGCCAAGGAAAATCTGTTGAGAGTAAGGGGAGAAGACAGTTTATTCATAACTGATAAGTAATATGATCTGAAAGTTACTATCCCATAATACAAATGTGAAAACAAAATATGGAAAAACACTGTCTTGCACACACCGCATAAACAAGCCCTCAGGTGTATTCATCATGTTTACTTCCATGCATACTCAGAGTAATATGCATATCTTAGACAAATATGTCTGGCTAAGAGACAGTATGGGCTGGATGAATAGTGAGAGGAACTTGTATTGAATGTGGAAATGATTTGGTAAGGATGGAAATGAGTATCCTGGTGATCATAATATGTGAAAGCTCATAAAGATATGTACAATGCAAATTACATTCAGTCAGTGTCCTGTAACAGATTTGAATTATGAAATGATACACTGTATGACACTATAACCTTGACGAGATCATAAGGAGCATACCTATATGCTGCACATCGAAAGTGGGATAATTAATTCAAATTACCTGCATTGCAGCTGAGCAATTCTTACACTCCTCTGAAATCCTACAGCATTTAATGCTACCTCCCAGCCCTGTAGAAAGCCAGTTGTCACAAAATCATATAATTCATTTCTCATGCGGTACACTGGAGACAGACAATTACTGTCAGTGCTCAGTACTGCAGTTTTCATCATCTTCTAGAACAAAAGATACAGGTCTGCCTTTGTGGGTGTTGGTTTGTGTTGGTTTTGTGCTTGGGTTTTTTTTTTCTTTTTTTTTTCCCACTTCCTTTTTTTTCCCTTTCCTTTTTATTTTTTAAAATTGATTTTCTTTTTACCCCTCTAGAGGAAAACACAGAATTTGTCAGCCTTTTTAGCCATGAACCTTAAGAAGTCACTCAGTTTTACAGTGTTAATATCTCTGCAGCATTATAAATAAGCATCTGTTTTCCCAAGGTAGGCAGCATTTCAGAAGTAAATACAAAAGGAAGAAGGAAAAAAAAAAAGAGAGAGAAAGCAAACAACTGTAGTTCAAATTGGGCAATCACCAGCCTAACCCTTTAGACATTGAGCCTGGCATCTTGCTATAAATTATCATTTAGTTGAAGAGGAGAATTACATTTGATATGCATCAAAGTAATTTGGACAGAAAAATCAAATGGCATCTTTTATAGCAATTCGAGTGACTTTATTTGGCCGAGTTATTGCAACTTAAGCAGCCAAACCTGCAGCATCAAATGCTGGCAGTTGTTCCTATTTATTAATTGATGCTTCAGAATGAAATTCACAGGGCTAGTGACTAGATAAAGCTTTTGTGTTTTGTTTTTCAGTACAAAAAAAGCTCCCTGCTTTTTCTGTATGCTGAAATCTCTTGTATTTCCTTGACAAGACAAATAAATGTCCTTCACTACCATTTCTATTCCTGTACTGCTGTACATTCCTGTGCAACATAAGATTTGATATGTTACACTCTCATTTTCAAGTGTGTGTTTCAACCTTGTTCTCATGAAATTTGTTGCTTACTTTTCAGTAGTGATGCCCTTTACTATAGCAGGGCTTCAGTATGGCTGCAGGCTTCCTAACATTACAGCCCTGTAAAGATCAAATGGTTTTCCAGTGAAGCCTGCTGGCTCAGTGGTATTTATTTGCTCAGATCTTCTCCCTCCACGGTCTTTCTAGCTTTCTTTTCTTTCCTACTCCCTCAAGAGCCTGATTCTTGGCACACTTCCCAACTTCACTAGTCGTGCCAAAAAAAAGAACCACATATCATCTATAGAGTTGGTTCCACAAGCTACCCAAGAGTCTTTATGAGGTCAATAGATCATACAGCATTGCTAGAAATGCACTGTTTATGGATGAGGAAGCACTAATTGTGTATTTCAAGTGTTTCTTTTCTGGGCTTGTAATAGTGATAACTGCAAACTTTGTTTCATATAAAAAGAAAAGTAAAGGTTGTTGTTTTGTGCTGGGTTGAGGCAGCCCCCTTCCCCACCCCTGGCAACAATGAACACTCAGACAAACGGATTGCAAAAGTGATGGAAAGTTTAAATAGAAAGCAGTGAACATTTACAGAAAAGCAAAAGCATAGTGACAAAGAAAGATCCCAAAACAGACCCAGAGAGATCCCATCCCTACCTGAGGGTACACCCAAGACCCCCAGGGCTCCTTCTTCCCCCTCCCACTGCTAGGCTAGTCTCAGCTGGCCAGATCTGAGACTGCCCATCCCCCCGTGGCCTTGGGCCTAGCCAGGCCCAAAGCCAGGAGACATCTCCCCCAGTTACCGGCTGACGAAGGAGGAAGAAGAGATAGTGCTAGACTCCGCACTGGATCTTATAGTGGTGCAAAGGATTGTGGTATGAAATACTACATAATTTCCTGTGTCCACCCCTCTGGGCTGGACTTCTGGACACAGGAAGTAAACATTGCAGGGGGGCACCCAGCTCAAACTGTAACATGTTTAAATGTGTTTAATTCTGTGATCTTTGAACCAGTTTTGATGATCAGAACCTTTGATTTTTAAATGGAAAACTATTTCTGCTTAGCTGTCAACATTCTTGTTATTTCTTAGCAGAGACCTTAAAGCTTTTATGCTATTGAAGTTAATGAAAAAGCTGGAAAATGAGACAAACAAAACCCAAACCAACCAACCAACCAACCAAAATCCCCACAATCTCCTGATAATTGTCTACTTGCTATCTATCAGGGAAAACATAAAATAAACAAATAATATGACTTTGGTGCACAAAAATAAAAAATAAAATCCCAAACTAAATTTGGTTGATAAATCCTTTTTCTCCATATTACTCTCTCTAAATGTGTCTGCTTATGAGCTTTATGGTAATGACACAGAGATGGATAGCTACAGGCAGATGTCTGATTTGCAATCTTATATTAACCTCTACTGAGCTTCCATAATTTTTATAAATTAAGTGGAAGCAATTTCACAAGATTGAAGTCCTTCTTCAGAGAACAGTGGTGATCAGGGTGGGAAAGAGGGATGAAGAAAGTGAGCAAATGAAATTGTGTTTCTCCATTTGGGGAGATAGGTGCCTACATCTGAAAACTGTATAAAAGATATTAACACAGTTTTTTATGCCCCTATATTTGCAAAAAAATTAAAATTAAAACAAACCAAAAAAGTGTGTGTTTTGAGGTAGTGGAAGAAGATGCAGAAGATCCTATAGTAAAGACAAAAGAATATAGGAATGCTGGAAGTTACAAGAGTCCATCAGAGATGATAATAGAACACAGCAGCAGCAACAAAGCTATTCTCTGAGCTAATGACAATAGCAACAGCCTTTAGGCTCATTGTATGGAAGCCTTAGAAGTGTCAGGGTTCATACTGACTTGGATTTTAAAAAATTTTCTAGCTGTTTTCCTAGTGAAAAACCCAAGCAAACAACTTTGGAAACAGAAGTCAATGCAAAGCAATTTTAAAGCTTTCATTTTTGTCGACTCAGAAACATGCATTCTATGCAAAATCTTCTACTCTATGTCCTCATAATATGCAGGCATGTAATACTAAGTGATACAGCTCATGCTTGTCACCTGGTATTTATTCTTTAATTTCTTTTTCTTTCCTCTCCCATGACATAAACTTTCAATAGATTTAAAATGCTGAAGGAACATGTTGGATACCTTGAGTGCTAGAGATTTGGACAAGTTCTGATAAAGCTGTGAATTCTTCAGAAATAAAGGAAAAGGGCTATGAAATCAGAGGTATTTGAGTCTCTGAGTGGAATGAGGCGCAGCCCTGTGTTACATGATGGAGAAAGATATTTATCTATCCCAATTAGAGGTTGTTTGTGTTGCAAGACTTTTGTGGCCGGTATTTATTAAAAATTAATAAAAGTGTTACATTCTATTGCAGAATCACAGAATTAACCA
Organism: Melanerpes formicivorus; assembly: GCF_026170545.1. NCBI lineage: Eukaryota > Metazoa > Chordata > Aves > Piciformes > Picidae > Melanerpes > Melanerpes formicivorus. The sequence continues at coordinate 45,027,638 of NW_027142353.1, read as the reverse complement.
GGTTGGAAAAGAACTTTGAGATTATCAAGTCCAGCCTATCACCCAACACTGTCTAATCAACTAAACCATGGCACCAAGCACTTCATCCAGTCTCTTCTTAAACTCCTCCAGTGATGGTGCCTCCACCACCTCCCTGGGCAGCCCATTCCAACGGCCAATCACTCTTTCTGTGAAGAATTTCTTCCTAACATCCAGCCTAAACCTTCCCTGTTACAGCTTGAGACTGTTTCCTCTCATTCTGTTGGTGGTTGCCTGGGAGAAGAGACCAGTCCCCACCTGTCTACAACCACCATTCAGATAGTTGTAGACAGCAATAAGGTCTCCCCTGAGCCTCCTGCTAAACCACCCCAGCTCCCTCAGCTGCTTCTCATAGGACTTGTGCTCCAGACCCCTCCCCAGGTTTGTTGCCCTTCTCTGGACATGTTCCAGCAACAGATGTCTTGAACTGAGGGGCCCAGAACTGGACAAAGTACTCAATGTGTGGCCTAATCAGTTCTGAGTACAGCGGCAGAATGACTTCCCTGCTCCCGCTGGCCACACTATTCCTGACACAGACCAGGATGCCACTTGCCTTCTTGGCCACCTGGGCCTACTGCTGGCTCATGTTCAGCCTACTGTCAACCACTACCCACAGGTCCCTTTCTTCCTGGCTGCTCTCCAGCCACTCTGTCCCCAGCCTGTAGCACTGCATGGGGTTGTGTGACCGTTTGAGGCTGTGCCTTTAAGAAAGGGATAGTGCTGGGACACTCTGGTCGAATGTTTTGGTGAAGACAATGAAAACATCAATGTTCTAAATTAATTTCATTGGTAGATTGGTAGAATGCAGCTTTAAGTTTTAGCACAGCTGGAGTTTTTTTCTCAGATCGCTCCTTTCCTTCTCCCTTCCAGCTTTTCTGCTTCTGGACTCCCTGCCAGAGCGACCTTGGATAACAGATAAGCAACTAATCCTACTAATAGGCCTACTAGAATTCTGCTTTCTTAATAACTGCCTTTTTCTCTCTTTCTAACCCTTTTGGGGAAAAAAAGGAGGTAGGGGTGTGGTGAAGAGGTTATTAAATTTATGAATATGAAATATGAATTATGAAAAAATATTACTTTATTAATTATCAAACTATTAATAACCGATGAATCACCAACTTATATACATGTTCTAGTGCACGTTCGTGAAATACATTCCACAACTGGCTTAGTGTTATGATTATAACGTAATTGAACTATCTATAAACCCTTTCTATATTTATATAACGAAGGGTGCAGTTCTGCCGCTTGGCCACTAGATGGAGACTCGGCGGGACGCGGGCGGCTTCTGGCTATATACAGCAATATTATAATCTTTCTATGCGTCAGCGCTTACTCTGCTAGACGCGGATACTTTGAACTGAGTGCTAGTGGGTGGAAAGCACGTGGACAATATTCAATTCCCTTCAGACAACAGGGATCGGTCCTGGACAGGGTCGGTCCGTGGGGTCGGCCCTCTAAAGTCGGCTCGCACGGCAGGGCGGGACGACGGTGGCCGGTAGGTGGGCTCGAACGACGGAAGCAGGCGAAGCTACGGGGATCGGCCCAACCACGGCGGTTCTCCGGGCTGATGCAAACAGCCTCAGGGAGAGAATGCGGCTGCGTTAGGCGGCGGATTCTCTTTACCGAGGTTAAAGGAGCAACAGGACTCTCGTAGTGGTCCCGGGTCCGGTGCAATATAAGCACGAACAATGCCCTGGTTTTCCCTGGAATTCACAGGGCTCAGAGCGGCACTCGGTATTGATCAAGTCCCTTCTCCCCGGCAACTGGGCAGATCTTACCCGCGGGGGTTGGTCCAGTCCTCCGGTGGCACGATGGGCTCTTCCGATCGGCACGACTGGTTGTAGCAATGCTGAGCTCCTCAGGCTCAGCGAAGGTCCTCCCTCTGGGCTTCTTCAACAATGCAGAGGCTTTCAGTATGCGTGCATGTGTAACAGAAGCTAACAACAATAAGCCCAATGGCAAAGGCTGCAGCTCGAGAGTTACTCTCTCGAGCAAGCACAGAGACAAAGTAAATGAGGGGTCAACGTGTTCACCAGCTGGGGTGATACTTATAGATTCCTCGAGGCTGGGCTTGACCAATGGGCACTCTCATAAGCAACTAGCTTCAGCCTATAGAAAGCGTGAAGCTAGAATTATGTCCATACTTGGTGTCAGCACAAGCGCTGCATGCGCTGGGTGCGTGCAAGCCTGGCTAATGCCTTGGCTTTTGTCTTCCTCCAGGAGGAGGGGGAACTTGCCCACATGCTGGGACAAGATTCAGTATTGGGGCATAATGTGCCTTCACCACAAGGGGGAGAGAAGGGGGTACAGGGGGGGGAACCCTCCTCTGTCCAGAGGAGGGAATTTTGTTCCTGTATTCTTGTTTTTTTTCTTTGCTGTATATTTCTGTACATATGTTGTATATATTGTATATCTAACCTGCTTTTCTACATTGCTTGTAAAATATAGCATTCCTACCGCTTCTCCAGCTGAGTTAGCTGTGTTTTTTTTCCCTTTGTGGGGGAGAGAAAGCTAGGCCTTCTCTCTCAACCCACCACAGGTTGCTGTGGCCAATGTGTAGAGCCCGGCACTTAGATGTGTTAAATCTCATGCTGTTGTACTCTGCCCATCTGTCCAGCCTGTCAAGGTCCCTCTAACACCTCTCCTACCCTCTAACAGATCAACATCTCCTCTCAGTTTGGTGTCATTTGCAAACTTACTGATGATGGACTCAATCCCCTCATCCAGATCGTCAATAAAGATATTGAACAGGATGGGGCCTAACATTGATTACTGGGGGACACCTCTAGTGACTGGCTGCTGGCTGGAAGTGGCACCATTCACCACCACTCTCTGCGCCTGGCCCTCTAGTCAGTTATTAACCCAGCTCAGAGTGCATCTATCTATCTTTAGGCCATAAAAAAATAATTCAAATAGCATCATACAACTAAGTGCCAATTGAGATTTTGACAAAAATAACATTTGGAGCACCACTAACTGCTCTCCAGTGACAGTGGAAACTTTATGAGAGTCTACTATCAATAAACCAATGATATGCATACCAAAATTGGATAGTACCTTTTCATCAAAATATGCATTTCATCTAAACCAGAAACATTGCAAAGGTGTATTGATTTTGGCAACCTTTTCAATAAGAATTAATTTAGATATTGGATAGGGTTTCTGTCACTTTCACAGAAAGAGAAAAGGCACACACAGAAACACAGGAAAATATTGATGTTTTAGCTTTTTAGAATAGGTCCATTTTGCAGGAAAGGAAAAGAAAATAAAAGATCAAAAATAAATGGCAAATTCATATTTCAATAATAAAAATACAATAATTGTCAAAATCTCTAAAGGACATATTCAGTTGTGTTTTTTTGACCTATTCACCCCTTATTTCCTACACTGTCACTCTAATTTGTAATAATAATAATAATAATAATAATAATAATAATAATAATAATAATAATAATAATAATAGTGATAATAATAATAATGGAATTTTAATAAACTGATCAACTAGTACTAGTTGTGGTGCTTGGGGATATAGTTTAGGGGTGAACCTTGTAGAGTAAGGATATTTATTGGTTGGGCATGGTGATCCTGAGGGTCTCTTCCAACCCGAATTTTTCTTTGATTTTGTGATTAAGAGTAGATACAGATGGAGAGGAGAGTGGTAGGATGAGGGGCAGTGGCTTCAAACTAGAGAAGAGTTGATTTAGATCGGGTGTTAGGAACAAATTCTTTACTGTGTGGGTAGGGAAACACAGGAACAGGTCTCATGGGGAAGTGGTTGGGACCCCATCCTTGGTGATACTCAAGGTGAGGCTTGACAGGGCTCTTTGCAACCTAATCTAGTTGAGAAATTTCCCTGCTTACTGCAGGGGGGGTTGGACTAAGTGATCTTTGGAGGTCTCGGCCAACACAGACCATTCTGCAATTCTGTGAGATATTTTATGAACTGTGAAAAGGTCTCATTTTTAATGAGAGTAAATTCATCTTGGTTTCTTTTCTGTTCTCCCAATCAGAATGATTTTAAGTTACTGAAATTGTACCTCAGTTAAATATACATCAAGAGAAGGTTATTAACCAGTTAATTATTGTCAGATGCATAGCATACATACATTCTCTGTGAGTGTAATATATACATTTTCTGAGAAATTCATCAGTTTGTTAGAGTATCAATAGACTGCCAAAACAAGTATTTAATTGAGACTCTGTTTCCTGCAAACAATTAGCCTTGCAGAAGAAATGTTCATGCAAAATGGTTGATCTTAAACAATCAGCTAAATTGTGATTCCCTCTAAAATATTGAGGAAATGGAGTATGAAAACTATTTTTCCTAAGGAATTCTCCCCAGCAAACCCTCTATTGTGTTTTTGCTCCTGACTTGATTTTTGGTGTGAAGTGTAAAGAAGAAAAGAGACTTTGAAAAACTGCCTACAAGAAGTTATGTCATTTATTTAATATATTGGAGGACGGGAGGTGCATGGGGGGGAATTTTTCTGATTATTTTTTGTTGTTGTTCTCCAAGAAAAATCCAAGATATGATTAAATTCTAGTAAGTTATTTCATTTAGAGTTTTGTAATTTGTAAAATTAAATGGAAAATTAATATTCAAACACTTGGGGAAAAAAAGGAGAAAGTTAGTAATTGATTTATTTTATAAGCTAACAATTTTAATGTGGTCAAAGTTTCAAAATTTAGTAAAAATGAAAATAAATCATGCATCTTTGGGTAAAGAGATACCCTCCCAATTAGTGTCTGTGTTTCTTGTCCCTATCTTAATATTTACTGATATTCTGGCCATACAAAACAAATAATAGTAAAGATTTCAAAGAACAAAGATAAATAATTATTCATCTGCTCTTTTGTTAGATTATTGAAGAAATCCTAGGAAACAGACCATTCTGAATATGTTTCAGCAATGTTTATCAAATATACCTACAGCTGCTATTATACAGTACTTTAAATTTTACCTGCATAAGGTAGAAAATTGTAGTGTTTGGTTGATGGTTGTATGTGATGATCTTAAAGGTCTTTTCTAACTGAAATAATTCTATGATTTTATGATTGTACCAACATTCTATTGAATGTGCAGCAAGGGACAAAAAAATATTTTTACTGTGTTCTACTAAAGAAAAAAATTCTGAAACAAAGTACATGGCCTTGCCCATGATTGCATGCAGACTCTCCATCAAGTCTGACACTAAAGTGAGTTGTAAAATTGCACACATATATGTTCCACCTGTTCTGCCTTCCAGGTTGCCAAAATCTAACCAATAACTTTTATGCAAAATATGGAAGAACAAGACTATACAGGTCCCATTCAATTTACATTTGTACATTACAAATATAAGTTTGAAATAGTTTTAATTTCAGCTTAAAGTGGAGAAAAGGCTTAAAAATTTAAAACAATTAGAAGTTGCTGCAAGTAAGGTTTAAACAGAAACAAAAAATAAGTTTAGATAAATGGAGGAGAGATATCTGCTGATCTTTTTTTCTTCACAAAATAAACACATGAAATTTACACTTTCTAGAAACACATCATTATACTTTTTCCAATAAAATTTTCCTAATAAAAACTATTTTAAAATTATTTGCATTTCTGAAGATTAGAAAATACTTTTAGTTCCAGTCTTTATACTAGGTCCTAGAAATAAAATATCTACTCATAAAGTGGACAGTTCTTGCTTCAAATCCTCTAAGAACAAATTGAAATTATTAGTATGATATAATTTACCATAATATGAATGGTAGAAGGTTTTGAAAACAATTATTTAAAATCTAGTAAATAAACAATTTATTGAAAACTTTTCTAAATTTTATTACCTAGATATAACTTTTTTCCTGAGCTAGAAATTATTAATTTTTAATCCTTAGTCCTTTCTTTATAATTATATATTTTAAAAATTTTTAAAAATAGGGGGTTTATTATATTTTGATAAAACAGTTCTATTACATTCTGAAATGAGCCAAAAAAAATCAGAAACATTACTGGTTTTGATGTGGTGCACCAAGAAACCTTTTTTGTTCCAGGTTACTGAGAATCATAGAAAGAAAATACAATCTGCAGTAGCAGTATCAGAAGCAAGAACAATTAATGCATAATGATACATTAGTATGGCACTTGATGCCATGGTTTAGTAGTCATGAGGTCTTGGGTGACAGGTTGGACTTGATGATCTTTGAGGTCACTTCCAACCTTATTGATTCTATGATTCGATGATTCTATGATCCTTATATTACTTATGTGTTTTTATTTCAAATTATGTTGATAAGGATTTGTGCATACAGAAACTGAAAAGTATAAGGAATGGAAGCACAATTATTTCATGTTCATAAAATAATGGGAGAACCTAATACCATGGGGATGAAGAGTTCTGGAACAGCCTGTGCAAGAGAGAGGCTGTAACATCTCCTTCTCTGGAGTCTTTCAAAATCTACTTGGGCACATTCCTGTGCAACCCAATCTAGGTTAACCTGCATTGTCAAGGAGGTTGAACTTAATGATCTCCAAAGGTTTGAACCAACCCCTACCATTCTGTGGCTCTATGAATAACCTATATTTTTGGTGTAATATTTTAAATCTCTGTTACCTTTCATGGACACACAAAACTCCCCTGGCTGCTTCCTGCAAAAAACAGTCTCTCATGTACAAATCTACAAGAAATATTTCTATTGAGACTCTTCAACAGCTAAAAATTTTAAAGCAATCACTAATCATCAAGCCTTGTACACTTTGTTTGCAATCTAGCAAACATGTCCAGACATGTTGTGCTGTTTCTTTATTTTCCTAGATAATTTTGCAGCACTCCATCTTATGTGATTTAATTGCATTCTGTAGGTTTCATATGCAGTTTGTCACTGTATGTGAAAGTACTCATTCTACTTTTATCCGGTTAGGCAATTTATTGGAGCTCTTCTGTACTTCTGACTCTCTAACAACTCTTCCCTCTGTCATAGATTTCTACAGTATTAATTATCTTCCTCTGATATATTACCTTGATGTTTTCCCTCCTGTTTCTATCACAGATTAAGTTGTCATTTTCGTGGCTTTATGCTTTCTATATTTTGATGTGTAGCAAACTTACCTTGTCTTAACTTGAGTTAATTTTCTGTAATCTTTTTCATCATAACCCAGTGTGTGGCTGAGGAGAGAGAAGGCAGTGCGAGGAGCTCAGCACTGGGAGCTTGATTTTGGCTTTGCTTTCCTTGGTTTTCAGGTGGTAAGGGGCTGGTGGCTCAGGACCTCCTGAAGAGGGGAGGAGGGTCAGCCGGCTCGGGTTGCCTACATGCCTGAGGGCAGTGACATAGCTGGGGGAGGGGTTGCTGCGGTGAAACTGTATCCTCTAGGATGTCTACATTCTGAGGCACATGTAGTTAACAAGAGAGAATACAAAGTTATCAAGCAACCACAATATTCAGACCTAATTCGTATGATGCTGTCGTACATTCTTCTGATTGATGCTGTTTGATCCCAGATTATCATAACAGTTATTGTGATTGATGTTCGACTGCATGGGAAATGCTGTGTCCTCATGGTCTTGATTCTTCTGCTGTTGTTTATTGCGATGATTGCAGTTAGCAGAAAAGAAGGCTCAAGGTGACCTGATGATGGCCATCCAGTATCTGAAGAGAGCCTACAAGAATGCTGGGGAGGGACATCCTAGTATGTCAGGAAATGACTGGACTAGGGAGAATGGAACAAGGCTGGGGATGGGAAGATTCAGGTTGGATGTGAGGAAGAAATTCTTCACTGTGAAAGTGGTGAAGACATGGAATGGGTTGCCCAGGTAGGTGGCCGAGGCCCCATGCCTGGAAGTGTTTAAGACCAGGCTGGACGAGGTTCTAGCCTGCCTGATCCAGTGTTAGGTGTCCTTGCCCATGGCAGTGGTTGGAACTAAATGATCCTTGTGGTCCTTTCCAACCCTGACTCATTCCACAAGTCTATGATTCCACATATTTTGTAACTAATTTTCACAGGTATTTGTTTGTTCTTAATGTGAGCTATTTTTAACTTTTTAATTAATTTTGCTTCATTTCTTTAATATTTTGAAGTCTACTTTCAATAAATCTATTTCATTTTTGTTTGATTTCATATATGTATTTTTTTTCTAAGTTTAATTTTTTAAAATAAATTTTACATGTTTGCAATTGTTTTTGTTTAATTTTGTAATTTCTTTTAATTTCAATTTTATTTTTTGTAAATTATTTTTACATTTTTTCTTTTTAATTCTAATTTGGGTAGTTTTTTTTTCTTTTAATGTATTTCTTTTATTATTTATTTTTTGTTTCTTTTTGTTATTTTATTTATTTTTTAGTTATTATTTTCTATTGTGAATTTATTATTTTTATATGTTTAATATTTTTACTTTTAATCTAGTTCTTTTGATTAATCTTTAATTAATTTTAATTTTTGTTTTTTAAATTATTTTTATACTGTTTTAATGTGGTTTTTTCCTTCATTGCATTTTATTTTTTTTTTATCTGCACTTTTTAATTATTTTCGTTAACTTTTTTGTTTTGTTAAATTTTTTTTTCAATTAATTTTTGTTATTTTGTATTTTAATTTTTCTTTGTTCTTTAAATTTTTATTATTATTATTAACTTGCGTTTTGCAATTTTTAAATTTATTTCTTTTTTACCTTCTTTATTATAATTTTTATTTTTTATTGTAATTTTTTTAATCTGTATTTTAATTTGTTATTCTAATCAATTTTTTCTTTCAATTTTTTTAAAAATTTCTATATTTTTTTAACCGAGTGTTTAATCTTTTATTTTTTGATATTATATTCTTTATTGTATTTATTTTTTATTTTGCATGTTTGTTTTATTTAATCTATTTTCTATTTTAATTTTTATTTTTACTTTTTTATTATATTTTTTAACCTTTTCTATTAGTTTTTTTAATTATCATTTTTATTTTAATTTTCTTGATATTTTCTTTGTATAATTTTTGTTTGTTTTAATCTAGTAGTCTTGATAATCCTTATTTTTATTATTTGCTAACAATTCTTATATTTTTTCTGTTAATAGCTATTCTGTGTTAGTAATCCTTATGATTTTTTGGTGTGTCATATTTGTTTTTAATATTTTGTTTTTATTGTTGGTCTTTTTTATTATTATTCTGTTATTTAGTACTCTATGTTTTGTATACAGAGTTTTTGTACTTTTGTTATATATTTCTATGTTTGCATTTTTTCTTTGCACACGTTACCTTTTTGTTTACCTTTTTTTTTTTGCATTTTTTGTATTTTTTCTAGTCTATGTCTAAGAAGGAAATATAAAGACATTACCTTAGCTAAGGAATACTTTTGAAAATGAATACCTATTTATTACAAACCTTACTACAATCCTTAACTATAATACATGGAGCTCCTTTGAAATGCCTAGGCACACAACTAAGAAGGTTCAAACCAAAAGAAATCTTACAATGTGAGCTCATTACTAAGTACTTACACCTTACTACAATTACTATGTACTAGGTATCTGTAATTACCAAATGCTTACCAATCATTATGCCTACCATTCATTATGTTTACCAGGAAAACTTCGCAAAATTCTAAATAACAAATCTCTTAAGGACATTGCAATCAGAAATGAAAAAATTAGCACTGTAGCTTTAAATCAGAGCAGATCTGTGGTCGGCAAGAGTTGTACCAGAAAATCCTCCCTTTTCTGGGGGTGGGGGTAGGGGTGAGTTGCTAGCAAGGTGTACTCTAGTTGCTGTTGTTTCTGTATTGGGGTCTTAATGACTTGCAGCCTATCGTGTCTGAACGACCATTGTTCCACCCATAATGGATTATGTGTTTTTCATTTTAATTTGAGGGTTGGTTGCTGACTAGGAGCCACTACAAAGAAGGAGCGGTAACAAGTTTTGCTCCTAGCTAATCTCAACCCAACAGAGCAACTGGAAGAGTTAACACGTACGGTCTTACAGTAATTGATTTGCCGTAGTTAAAAGCTAATTGCACTGGCTCTTTGCTAACCCAGGTTGTTTGGATACCTTTTAAACACGACTTCAACATTTGCCATGAGCAATGGCTAGTGACCATTCCATTTATGACTAGGTATAATGATGACATCGTCTCCAGTATCCATAATCATTGAAAGTTGTATAATTTGTTCACAGTTAAAATCTGTTCCAGTTTTCCCTTTTGGATTTCTAGGGTTAATAAGGTATTAGACATATCGGTGGAACCCGAGCCTTCTTGCCCTCGGATCCTGTTAGAAGTTTTAGGCACTCGGGACTCAGATGGTACTAGCTGAGCAATTTCTGTCCCAACAAGAGTGTTAACAGGAGGGGCAATGGTATAGAGCATAATTTTCATAGCCCAATCATAATCAGAATGTATTGAACCAGGAATTATAAGGATGCCCTGTCTAGAGGTAGACAATTTGCCAATTAACAGAGCACAAGGTCTGTGACCCAAAGGACCACGCCAATTAAACTCGACAATGCTTTGTGGATTAAAAGTGATATGCGGCTGTTGTCAGGTCCTCTGTGCACTGCCAGAGGGGGCTGGGGGGGCGGGGGTCACGGTCCAAGCACCCTCGTTTGGTGTCATCGCGTGGGGTATATTCATGTTACAGGAGCAGCTTCCCTGCCTGCGACAGTCTCGAGGAAAATGATTAGGTCTGTGACACTTTCAAGTCTGTCCAATAATCAGGCACTTTGATTTAAGGTACCTAGGTTCCTCAGAAGCACAATGATTTCCACCCAGGTTGTTTCCTTTGTGCGGTGGTCGTGCTGGTGGTTTCAAGACTGCTTCTATGGCCGTGGCTAGATATATTGCTGCTTGTTGATGCCTTCATTCGTTGTTGCGTCCTGCAGTCATGAGACAGTGGCACCTGTTGATAAAATGCTGAGAAACTGTTTAGTTCCTTCATTAGCATTGTCAAATGCCAGAATATCCAGCATTTTTACCTTCATATCATGAGTCAGGTCTGAATTAATATTGAATGCCTTATGTATGGTATCGACAAAGGAACCATGTGGCCTTGTTAGACCCTGCTGAGTAGTGAAAAGCACAGGATCAGAGTTATTGTCCTGGATTCTGGACCACTCTTTGATCAGTAAATCCTGACTTAATTGCAAAGCCTTATCAGGAAGCTGCATTTGCTGATAACATCTAACAAAGGTCTTGCCCCAACGAGATGGTTAATGGTGACACCTTGTAAAGAGTCTGCTGGCTGCCGGGGCGTGGCTTCCGAGGTATTTGCAAGTGAATTGCCACTTAATTGAGAAGTTAATTGAGAAGTCTAAGGTGGTGTGACTTTGAAGTCTCTGCTTGCTGACAGGGGCTGAAACTCAGACAGCACTGTTTTAGGATGTAACTTTTTGTTGCAATCAGAATATCATCCATAGACTTACAGAGGAGAAAGTCACAATGGGTCTATCTAAGTGGGAAGAGAGTGCCTTGAGGCTACCCATTGATATCGGTGGGTGGAGTCTGCCTTAATCGATGACTCAGTAGATGCAGACTTTGTTGAATCCTCCGGGTGTAAGCAAATAGTAAAGAAAACAATCCTTCAAATGAATTATAATCAGGTCCCAATTTGTGGGGACTGGGAGTTGGGAGGCCAGGTTGTAAGGCACCCATCTCCTCCATGATCGCTCTCAGACCATGTAATAAACACCATTTGCTGACATACGTGTGTCAAAAGGGATTAACAAATGTGTTGAAAACAACTGATGGATTACAGCAGTTGTGTATCCTGACTGTAGCCCATAGGTAGCTATAGCTTGTCTAGCCTCCTTTAACGTTAGTCAGTTCAAAGATTAGTCATTGTTAACCTCCATCTGTGACTACATTTCCCATAATACCTTTCCACCAGCGCAGCGGGACAGTTCCCTGTCGCTCCCACCTCCCAATCATCCCATCGGGACTCAATTGAAATCTCTGTCCAGTACTATACTCTGCTGATAATGTCTGGAATGTAGAAGGCGGGGGGGGGGGGGGGGTGGGGGGTGTAGCACGGCTGAAACCGCTGGGGGAAAGGGACTGTTTGGACTGTTTCTGCCACCGCCATGGAGGTGGCTGATGCCTGTGTCCGTGGTGTTGTCGGCAGTACGTCGGTCGATGCCGCCTTGATCGGAGCCGCCGATACTCGCGGGGGCCATGGGGGGTCGTGGGAGGTGTCGCCAGGAGAACTGCCAGGGTGTGGGGTGCCGCTGGGGTGGGCGCCACCACGCTGAGGGCTGCCGAGCTGAGGGCTGCCGGGCTGAGCGCTGCTGGGGTGGTGGGGGCCACCATCAGGGCCGCCGGGGCTCGCGAGAATGCTGCCATCACGAGTCTCCAAGCACTCCATTTGTTTTTTTTTTCTAAGAGGAGTTACAAGGCAGAGTTCGCACTGTCTGGCCTCCCAGCGTTGGTCCTCTCATCTTCCAAGTCCAAGCCATCGCTGGTGGTATCAGAGGAAGATGTTGATGAAGGGGATCGAAAACACCGAGCCACAGGCTTCGCCGCTTTTTTTTTTTGTTTGTTTGGTTTTTTATGGGTTTCTCTGCTGGGTGCGGACGGCTGTGGTGGTGTCTTAATAAACACGGTGTGCTTGCCAAGATGGTGGATGTGGTGTCTTCTTTGTGCAATTCTTAATGCATAGTGACCTCCATTTTGATTTCGCACGCCTTATCAGTTCGATCGGGATTTGCTTCTGCCGCTATTGACGTGACAGGAGCAGATTTTTCCACACAAAAGGATGGTCATAAAAGAGTCACGATTCATGTAGAAGGAGTAGTGGGCAATTGAAATTGTGAGGAGGATGCTGACGGAGTGGTACACGATGTGCAGGGAGAGAGGAGGGGGGGCGGAGGGCAGGGGGTGCCTTCCGAGTCTCCCTTTTTCGTCTCGGTTAGAACCAAATGCCGCAGCAGGTGAATCGGGAGTAGACTGCTCTGCTTTTTTCAATTGCAATGTACGTGACAATCCGTCACACAGTGCTATAGCGAAAAGTTGCTTTTTCAAGTATTTAGCACCTCATCCCACAGCTGGGCTGCAAATTCGTCCCATGCTTTGGAAGTAAAAGCATATTGCCATGGGGATGACTCTAGGCTCAGGCTAATAGCCCTTTTAAAATCCCAGAATTGCCAGTAATACCTCTCACGGAGAGGATAGGTGGAGGGCGTTTAGCACAGCCTCTTCTGTTTCGTGCCGTGCTTCCCCTTGCCCGTCCCCCGTCGCTCATTGGGTCAGGGTGAGATTCACTTGCTTTTTGAGCACGCGCTGCCAATTTTTTCAGCACCGGGGCAGTGCTATTCCGACCAGCTTTCCGCATCGCTCAGATGTACCTCTTTATGTAGAGTTGATCAGTATTGTAGTCCAAGTATCCCTTGTCCATGGGTTCAGGTGTATTCAGGCACCAGATATGGGGGCGACGGAGACTGGAATCAATACGGCTGACCAATATGATCGAGTATTGTTCCTTTATTGTTCCAGTGTTGCAGGCCTATGGTGCAGGCCTGAGGTGCAGGCCTATGGAGCAGGCCTGTAGTGCAAGTATAGCATAGTAAAGTAAAGTGTAGGAAGAAGAAGAGACAGAAAAGACAGAAGTGCGTAGCAAGGGAACTGCTACAACTTATATAAACACGGAATGCCTTGTTGGCATGGCTTCATTGGTTCCCATCGCACTATTACAGATTATTGGTCCAACTGCTAATGACACAACGAGGTTTGTTGATGCAGGTGCATGTCCTGTTGTCCCAAGATAATTGTCCATGTTTATAGTTACCAGTGCCTTGTTTTAGTTACATGCTGGAGGCATAGCACTGTTTTGCTACACTGCTAGTTGGTTCTGCATTTATGCTGAGAATGGCCTACCACCATGTCAGGCTCTAGGCCTGCACTGTCAGATTGCTCACACTGCTCGTTGCTGGCATTGCCACAAGACTGGCCTCTGCTGTGAAGGGCAACAAAAAAATCCTTCTATAAATATATTAATAACAAGAGGAGGGGCAAGGACAACCTCCACTTCTTGGTGGGCACAGAGGGGAATGTTGTAACAAATGATGAGGAAAAGACAGAGGTACTTAGCACCTTCTTTGCCTCAAGTTTTCCTAGCAGGACAGAATGTCTCCCAGATAGCTGGCCTGCAGAGCTGGCAGATGGAGCCAGGGAGCAGCATAGTTTCTCTGTGTTCCAGGAGGATGAAGTTAGAGATCTCCTCAGCTGCTTGGATCCCCACAAGTCCATGGGACCAGATGGGATCCATCCTAGGTTGTTGAGAGAGGTGGCAGATGAGCTGGCCAAGCCACTCTCCATCATTTTTCAGCAGTTCTAGCTCACAGGAGGGACCCCAGAAGACTGAAAGCTGGCCATTGTGGTGCCCATCCACAAGAAGAGCCGGTTGGATAAGCCAGGGAATTAAAGGCCTGTCAGGGAGACCTCAGTGCCAGGCAAGATTATGGAACAGGTCATCTTGAGTGCAATCACACAGCACTTACAGGATGGCCAAGGTATCGGGCCCAGCCAGCATGGATTTAGGAAGGGCAGGTCCTGCCTCTCCAACCTGATCTCCTTCTATGATCAGGTGACCCGCCTGGTGGATGTGGGGAGGCCTGTGGATGTAGTCTACCTGGAGTTCAGCAAGGCCTTTGACACCGTCTCCCATAGTAAACTCCTGGCCAAGCTATCAGCCTATGGCTTGGACAGGAGCACTCTGCACTGGGTTAGGAACTGGCTGGAGGGCTGAGCCCAGAGAGTGGTGGTGGATGGTGTCACATCCAACTGGCAGCCAGTCACTAGCGGTGTGCCCCAAGGATCAGTGCTGGGCCCCATGCTCTTTAACCTCGACTGACTGGACAGATGGGCAGAATCCAATGGAATGGCATTTAACAAGTCCAAGTGCTGGGTGCTGTACTTTGGCCACGGCAATCCCATTCAGAGCTACAGGCTAGGGTCAGAGTGGTTGGAGAGCTCCCAAACAGAGAGTGACCTGGGGGTACTGATCGACAGCCGCCTAAACATGAGACAGCAGTGTGCCCAGGTGGCCAAGAAGGCCAATGGCATCCTGGCCTGCATTAGGAATAGTGTGGCCAGCAGGAGCAGGGAAGTCATTGTGCCCCTGTACTCCGCGTTGGTCAGGCCGCACCTTGAGTACTGTGTCCAGTTCTGGGCCACTCACTTCAGGAAGGACATTGAGACACTTGAACGTGTCCAGAGAAGGGCAACAAGGCTGGTGAGAGGCCTTGAGCACAAGCCCTATGAGGAGAGGCTGAGGGAGCTGGGATTGTTTAGCCTGGAGAAGAGGGGGCTCCAGGGTGACCTCATTGCCCTCTACAACTACCTGAAAGGTGGTTGTAGCCAGGAAGGGGTTGGTCTCTTCTCCCAGGCAACCAGCACCAGAACAAGGGGACACAGTCTCAAGCTACACCAGGGGAGGTTTAGACTCGAGGTAAGGAGAAAGTTCTTCACCGAGCGAGTCATTCCTCATTGGAATGGGCTGCCTGGGTGGGTGGTGGAGTCACCATCCCTGGAAGTGTTCAAGAGGGGATTGGACGTGGCACTTGGTGCCATTGTCTAGTCATGGGTCTGTGGTGACAGGTTGGACTCGATGATCCTCGAGGTCTCTTCCAACCTAAGTTATACTGTGATCTTTATTTATGGTCTGGATGAGGGCATTGAATTCATCATCAGTGAATTTGCAGACAACACCAAGCTGGGGGCAGGTGTTGATCTGCTGGAGAGTAGAGAGGCTTTGCAGAGGGATGTCAACAGGCTGGACAGAATCCAGCGGCATGAGATTTAACACATCCATGTGCTGGGTTCTGCACATTGGCCACAACAACCCCATGCAGTGCTACAGGCTGGGGTCTGAGTGACTGGAGAGCATCCAGGCAGTGAGGGACCTGGGGGTGCTGGTTGATGGTAGTCTGAGCCTGCAGTGTGTCCAGGCGGCCAAGAGGGCCAATGGCATCCTGGCCTGCATCAGGAACATTGTGGCCAGCAGGAGCAGGGAAGTGATTCTCCCCCTGTACACTGCACTGGTTAGGCCACAGCTTGAGTACTGTGTCTAGTTCTGGGCCTCTCAGTTTTGGAAGGATGTTGTCTTGCTGGAAAGTGTCCAGAGAATGGCAACAAAGTTGGTGAGGGGTTTGGAACACAAGCCCTATGAGGAGAGACTAAGGGAGCTGGGGTTACTCAGCCTGGAGAAGAGGAGACTCAGGGGTGACCTTATTGCTTTCTACAACTACCTGAAGGGAGGTTGTAGACAGGTGGTGTGGCCGTTTGAGGTGGTGCCTTTAACAAAGGGACACCATGGCCGAATGTTTTATAAATAAGACAGGTCTAAACTAATTTCATTGGTGGAGAAGCAGAGCACTGCTTAAGTTTTGATTCCCAATGGGACTTATCTCAGTCTTGCACTTTGTCCCCCTGCTTCTGCATCTCACAGCTTCTGGGCTTTTGGCCAGACTGACCTTGAAAAAGATAAGGCCTCTACTAACACATTTGCTCTAGCCATATTCTGCTTTTGATTAACAATTATTCCTTTTTCTCTCTTTCTAACCCTCTTTGGGGAAAAAGGAGAGAGAAGGGAGTACAGGGGGAAAACCTTCCTCCTGGCAGAAGAGGGGAATCTCATTCCTGTGTTACTTTGTTGTGTATTTCTGTATATATTGTAAATACTGTAAATAGTGTACATATATATATATCCTGCAGCCCCACTTGTAAATATAGCACATTCCCTTGCTAACCCGGCTGTGGTTTTTTTTTCCTGTCTTTCATTTTTCTTCCCTTCACTTACAGGGGGGGCAGAAGGCTCGAGGCCTTCTCCTCAACCCTCGACAGGTGGATGTTGGTCTCTTCTGCCAGGCAACCAGCACCAGAACAAGAGGACATAGTCTCAGCTGTGTCAGGGGACGTTTTGGCTGAATGTTAGGAAGAAGTTCTACACATAGGGAGTGATTGCCCATTGGAATAGGCTGCCCGAGGAGGTGGTGGAGTCACCATCACTGGAGGTTTTCAGGAGGAGACTTCATAGGGTGCTTGGTTGCATGGTTTAGTTGATTAGATCGGTTGCATTAGTTGATAGGTTGGACGCAATGACCTTGAAGGTCTCTTCCAACCTGGTCTATTCTATTCTATTCTATTCTATTCTATTCTATTCTATTCTATTCTATTCTATTCTATTCTATTCTATTCTATTTCAGCTACTTATTAAAAATTAATAAAAATAAATAAATAAAAGAAAATAAATCCACAGGATCCCCAGGAACAATACCTGAGATGTCTTTCTTAAACAGCTTTTCCTCATGGAAGTATGTTTCTGTGATTTTTTGACAGTAACTCATGCAACCTCAGATTTCTATATTTGGCAAAAATTAATAAAATCCAGTGATTACTTGTAAAATAAGAGTTCATTTAACGTAGCCACTCTATATGGGGTTTCACTGAGCATGAAAGACATACTAAAGTTTTCTTATCACCATTCCAGCAGAAAATTTAAGAAGAGATGGATGAAATATTTATTATTTTTCATAGTAATTTGTTGTTAATTTATAAGCCTGCACTAATTCACCTAGCATTCAAGATGTACCTTCGCTTGCCCAGTAATATCTCATTACTTCCCCTTGTTTGGATAATAACTCTAGATTGGAGTTGAATACTTGAATTTTAGAAATGAACTCTGTGTGCAGTATTAAAATTTCTTAGAATATATTAAAGCCAAAGACTGTAATGATGCTTTGTTCCAAGTATGCCTCCAGCCACTGATGCTAAGTATGCTAACTGGCAAGAACAGACAAAAAAATAAGCATTCAGTATCTTGATAGATAAGTTAGCATATAACAAGTACAATATTTGTTCTGAGGTGCTACAACAAGTTTGTTACACAAATGATGAATACAAGAAAACAATAACAATTTTTTTTTTTAAATATCAGACATTAGAAATAAGAACATTTTATCTGTAAGCACTGCAGCACCTTTGCTACTATTTGAAGCAGTTTCTAGTTTCAAAAAAAATAGTAATTGGATGGTTTCTTCACTGCTTCAGATTTGTCTTTGTATGTGAGTGTTTATTCCATTACTGATGCAGACTGATTTTGCTAGATTACCTTCTGATAAGAACACTGTGTAAATTACCTTTTATTTTTACAGTAGGTGATAAAGTGAAATTACATTTTGTTGCTATGGTCACATTGTTTTTTAAAAGTGTTCCATTTTGGATATTTTTCTAAATTTGCTCACAGTGCTGGAGGAAAAAGAAAGGAGGAAAATTGACATGAGAATGGATAACTGGGGATAATTTAAAAATACATGCAAACTATTAAAAATACTCAGGAGAACAAAAAATGCTTATAAACTGCAATAGTAATAATTTAATTGTATTACTTTTATAGTAAAAATGACAATACATTTACAATGTAAACTCCTGGTTAGATATAAATATAATTCAGATATTTAGTCATCAAAATGAAACAAAATAATCAAAGATTAAACTAGTCAATATTTAAAAGAATAATAAAAAAATCAATCAAACACACAAAACCAATCAAACAAATGAAACCTGAAAACAACAATAAAATCACCACACCTTATTTGAAAGGAATCATAGGAAGCTGAGAAAATATCCAGAGATGCTGTTTTGCTTTCCTGTGGAGGACCTTTTGGTAGAATGTGGACACCTGATGGGAGTTACGAACAATCCACACTATCAGGCTTGTGAAGAAGTGTAGGTGCTGGGGCAGCAGGCAACTCACCCTTGGAGCAGCTTTGAAGGCTGAGAAAATGAAACCTGGCAGCTGATGAAAAAGCTGTTTTTGCAGCTGCCTGACCTTGGAAAGAAGGAGTTGCTAACCACAGAAACTAGCTGTGCAAAGCACTTTGTAAACAGGCCAGACCATTAGAGGTCTATAAAAGCAAGAGATATCAGAATAAAGTTGAGCTATGCTTTAACCATATTGGTGCTTGTCATAGTCTCCATTACGCTCTTCCTGACAAATGGCACCCTGAGAACAGGGATGAAACTGTAGTGCTGCTGGTTGCTTCGAGTGACCATTCTTCTTATGGGCAGTCAGGAAATGCGGATGGGGTTAGCACTGCCAGGCAATTGCAGCGGGAAGATGGAAATGAGGTCACAACTCACCCCCATAAGGTAGACACTGCAAACCTATGGAAATGGAAAGAGAGGCAGCAGTGCAGTTACTAGGGAATATTCTCTCTAAAAGAGGTGAGCCCTGTGACTTGAAGAAGCTCCATGGATTAATATGTTGGGCCCGAGACAAGGGATTCATGCAAGAAATCCTGCTTTTATTTAGTCCACAAGCATGGCAGGAGTTTGGGATACAATGATAGCAGGGTAAAAAGATGCTGAAAAAAACTGCTAAAGAATTAGGAGTCACCTGGAGGGTGATTATTAACAGCCTGAAGGAAATGCAGGCAGAACAGCATGTTGCTATGGCTGCCACCCAAGTGTTAGTGGCACCTCCAGCTGTTATGGCACAGGAATCACCTACCGGTAGCGTTAAGGAGTCGTCTATTGCTAGCGTTAAGGAACCTTCTTGTATCGAGAGGTTTTTCTTGGGCTCCCGAACTTTAGGTGCAGTAAAAGGAATGTCTGCTCCAAGTACTAAAACAATAGCAGACTCTAACACCGAGGTGGAACAACTGATGGTGGCACAAGCGGAGCAAGAAGAAGGTGGAATCGCTAAACAAAGCGACAAAACACAGGGTGGATCAAAGTGTTTGCCCCGACAGGAACACTGACAATGCCCAGAAATAGAGAGTTGCTCCTCTGGACACAATTCTTCTCTTCAGTGTTCATACCAATCTAAATGTGTGAGTGGTCATAATAGTGGCACAAATTCGCCCAGATCCATGGTGGGTCCTCAGGTAAATAAAATTGTTTAGGCTGGAGGTTAGGAAGAAGTTTTACACAGAGAGAGTGATTGCCCACTGGAATGGGCTGCCCGAGAAGGTGGCAGAGACATCATCACTGGAGGTGTTCAGGAGGAGACTTGATAGGGTGCTTGGTTGCATGGTGGTGTTGGATGATAGGTTTGGACATGATGATCTTGAAGGTCTCTTCCAACCTGGTTTATTCCATTCCATTCCATTCCATTCCATTCCATTCCATTCCATTCCATTCCATTCTGTCTTGGAAAAACAAGAAACTCTTGAGACAATAGTTGAAACAAATGCAACAAAGATAGATGTTCCGCAGTCCCAGAAAGCATTGTTTTTGGCTACCAAAGTTTTACAGAAGGAAGGGCAAAAGGTGGATGCAGAGGCTGCCACTCATATTCAACCAGACGCTTCATTGGCAAAGATTCAGCAGTGGTCTGGAACTGTTAAAGATACTCTTACAGAGGGACAATGGCAGGCGGCATCAATGATAGCATGTCCAGTGACTGTGGACAACCAAATGGGTACTGGCCCCTGGGAAATTCAAGATTGGAAAATTTTGCAACAGGCTAGGCACATGGTATCGGACTATGGAATTAATTCTGACCCTGCACAACAAATGTTGGGATGGATTTTCCAAGCAGATATAAACTGTGATTTTGATTGTAAAAACTTGGCAAGACTATTATTAACACCATCACAATATATGTTGTAGGAACAGGACTGGCATAGGAAAGCTACATTAGAAGCCCAAAGGCAAAGGGGGACTAATGATCCATTATATGGAGTAACTGCTGAAATGTTAACAGGGCGGGGTCTATATGAGTCGGTCAATGCCCAATTGCAGTTCCCTGCAGCTATTCATCATTTAATGGCTCAATTAGCCCAAGATGCCTTTTATACCATCCCAGGAGAGCATAAAGAGCATGCCTTCACCAGTATTAAACAAGGGGTCACCGAACCTTATGAACACTCTATTGATCGATTGATTTGGGCTCTGCAGAGCAATCCAGATCTGGATGAGGGAGGGCAAGATCAAATGTTAAAATTATTAGCCTTTGAAAATGCAATCCATCAACAAAACGGTTATTGGCCACCCTCCTGAAAGGGGCATCGGTTAAATGTATGCTGACTAGAGCCTCTCATGCTCAACAATCAACACAAGCCGCTTATATAGCTGAAGCGGTCAAAGATGCTGTAAGTGTAAATCTTTTGTTTAGTGTGATAACTGTCAAAATGTTTCTCATTCTATTGCCACTTGTCGATGGTCAGGAAACAGGGCTCGGAGCGTGAGCAGCTGCGCCGAGGCAACAGTAGCCACCAAGGGTTCCTGGATCAAAACCCCCCTGTAGTTCAAGCAGCGGCAAGCAATGGTTCCCGTAACTTTCATTGACAAGAAATGAGTGAGAAAGTACCATCGGAGCAGAAAACAATTCCCCCCCCTTCTCCTGCCCTGTGGTTGCAGCACCTTTGCTGACTTGTCAGCCCGCACTTTCTCTCTGTTATCTTTCACTTGATAGCAGTTGGTGGGGTTTTTTTGTAGCTTTGTAGAAGCTGTACATAAGATTTAAAGTCACAGTGTTAATTTCTTTGAAGATGTGTTATTTTGATGTTTGTGGTGGCTGAGTTTCAACACTGTACATAATGAATAGTGAGTACTCATGATAAGTATTTAGTAATTAGAATAAGGTATATCAAGTAATAACTATTAATAATAAATATAATAAGCATACTTTAATTATAATTTATGATAATGATTTGTATTTGTAAGAGATATGATAATAATAGTATATATTATCAATGATGGGCAAGTTTAAGTAGAATAAGTTGTTTTATGAGTTTAGATTTTAAATTTTTTTTTTGTTTATATTAATCTTTTTTTTTTTCTTTTTCTGTGTGCCATGGCATCTCTTTTTGTTTTTCTTTTTTTTTGATGTTGATTTAATAATTTAATTTTAACATTATTTTTAAAGTTTTTAAGTATTTTTGGTATTAGCATAAGTTAAGGGTTTGATATAGGTATATAATAGAATGAAAATTTTTAGTGTTTTTTTGTATTTATAATAGCTTTTTATATATATATATATAAATATATATATAAATATATATATAGCTATATATATAAATATTTATATATTTAAAAAAAAATAAAGAAGGCAGTACTGCAGTCATCTCAACAAACAGCACAAGAATCAAGATGAAAAAACAGCATCTCCCATGAAGCTGAAAATCACCAGAACTACCTAACACTGATCACAATGACTATTATAATAACCTGAGACCAAAAGCAACAATGAGAAGTATGTACCAAGAAACATCTGAATTAAGACTGAATATTATGATTGATTAATTGTTGTGTGATTGGAGAATATATTCACCTGGATTATATGTTAACTCAACAGTCTGTCATAGTTAAGTAATAATGTCAATCTTGCTTGTTTTTATGTATGCAAAGAATGTTAGGTTAGAATCATATAATTTTGTTGCCTTTTGATTTTGTTATAGAGTTGTTAGTTAAACTTTGTAGAAACAGATAAACTCTATTATAATGTGTGTTAACAATTAACAATAAGTAACCATTAACAGGAACTGTGTAAACAACTTATTTACAACAATTATTGAGATAACAAAGAATTGAAGTAACAAAGATAACAGCACAAATCGAGACACCCAACAGTGAATAGACTAGAATTTTAAGCCACCTTTGATCAGCACCTCAACATCTGGGTGCAGCGTGGTGCGACGGGTGGTGTGAGCTCTCCTCCTGAGAAAGGAAGAAATAACAGAAAAAGGAATAGCCCTGATTTCTTTTGAATCAACCATGTAGGCGAGAGAAATTTCAGAGCCTTAACAGAACCAACCTCTCTGGTTGTTGCAGAGGATGAACAACTGCTTGTCTAGGCCTCTCCTCCCTGGTGGGTGACAGTGGCCTAATAGCCTAATGGTGAGAAAACATTGCAGCATTATAGCCAAGTTAGGAAACTTTTCTGTCTTTTACTAAGGTACTGTAGAGAAACATTACCATTGGTGGACTGGCTGGCATCTCAGAAAGCTCTGGAAATGGATCCAGGGTGGTTTCATCCTCCCTGGCGTTGGCCATCTCTTCCATCTCAAAGTGGTAACACCTCATGATTCAGGATTGAGAATGCGCAGCTCCAAACTTGTGCATGCGCTATAACCCTCTATGGTTCAGCCATGATACTGTGACACATGTTGAAATCAAGACCATAATTAGCAAAAGAGTTTTCGTTTTATATAATTGTTTTACCTTTTGTTGTGAACCCCACCAATGTTGAGCCAATGGCTTGGTGTAAGCTACCTTATAAAATAGAACTGCTATAGATTTTGTTGTTAGAGTAAAATCATAGTTGTCAAGAGTCTGAAGAATTGTGTTTTATGAGTCTGCTATTCAGTCTCTCTATATAAACGTATTTAAGAACTGGAATAGAGAGTAGCACATTTGCAGATTGATAATGAAGGTTGGTTTAAAAGATTGTTTAAAGCATGGAAATTCTCTGGTTAGTTTCTTTTGATTGTTAAAACTGGGTTGTTAATATTGCTAATTGTGACTGATGTTGCCTTGTCTGATTAGTCTGTTGCTGGGAAACTGTGATGAATTTGTGGACCCTTTGATGGGCCAAGAAGACATTGACCTTGAAAGTATCGCTGTGTATCGTTTACCACAAAAAATCATCTCCCAGGCATGGATTGTTCAAAAATTAAGAAGGGGGTATTGTGGAGGACCCTTTGGCAGAACATGGACACCTGATGAGAGTTATGAATAATCCACACTATCAGGCCTGTGAAGAAGTGTAGGAGCTGGGGCAGCAGGCAACTCGCTCTTGGAGCAGCTTTGAAGGCTGAGAAAAAGAAACTGGCAGCTGATGAAAAAGCTGTTTTTGCAGCTGCCTGACCTTGGAAAGAAGGAGTTGCTAACCACAGAAACTAGCTATGCAAAGCACTTTGTAAACAGGCCAGACCATTAGAGGTCTATAAAAGCAAGAGATATCAGAATAAAGTTGAGCTATGCTTTAACCATATTGGTGCTTGCCATAGTCCTCATTGTGCTCTTCCCGACAATTTCCTATATATTATACTGGTTTAGTTACGAGTTCTGGCCAAATAATATCATAGAATAAGACTGGCTGATGAAAACATTATTTCCTAGGTCTGTTTCTCTTCAGTTTAAAGACATGTGATATGACCCATACTTTGCAAAGGTATTTGAGCTTGGGTTTTTTTTGTAAGTTTTTTGTTGGTGGTGATAGTGGTGATGTGGTTTTTTGGTGTTATTGGTTGTCTGTTTGGGGTATTTTTGGCTTTGTTTCAGATTTCTTTGGAAACAGAATTTATTTTGTAGTGGAAATAAAACTGAATGTTCTATGTCATTAAAACAACATCAGCTTCCCCAGTCTGGTATTGGTTGTGCAAAACTAACAAGTTTCATGAGCTTTCCATATCAAACCACTCCTAGAAAAGTTGATATATCTGAGATGTGTCAGCTTTTAACTGTGAATATTGACAACCAGAACAGCAATAGACTGCAACTTTTTTGCACTCTATAGTGGAGAAAGTCATCTTGAAGCAAAGGGAGGATCATAGCCATAGTCTGCAATATTGGGAGGAGGAAGAAAGAAAAGTGTTGTTACTGCTTATTTTGTATGGCATGCAGATGCTCTTTTAATGAAGAAAATAAGTCAATCTCTTTTTTCTTTTTTCTTTTTTTTTTTTTTTTTAATTCAGTTTTTCCTTCTATCACTTGATTAAACCTAGACTAATTTTAAGCAAAGAAACAATAATTACAAAATTTCCAAATATGGGCTATTAATTGTTTCTGTGAAGAAAATATTTCCTTTCATTGTGAAAAACAACAACAACAAACAACGAACAAACAAACAATAAAACCTGATTGTAAAACCAAGGACACGTTGGATTTAAGGTAATGGTAAAATCACAGAAAATTGTTCTGGTTAAATCAAATTCACTTCCTAGAGCCTCAAGAGACAAGCAGAAAGAAACACTCCCCACACACACAAAGAAAACAAAAAGTGTCAGCAAAACAAAACAAAACACAATCACACCTCCCCACACCAAAAAATCCCAAAACAATAAAACCCCAGAACCCAAATAACACAATGCCTCCCCACACACTTTATAAAAACATTTAAAAATATATTATCTTGATGTCATATATAACTGCTGAGCTAAAATGTTGTGGTTTGTTTCAGACTAAAAGTTATGAAAACATATGAATTACTCTTTTCCTCCTGTTAAATTAATTATTTTTTCTATAAGGAAAATGCTAATATGAATTCATAAGCTTTATCTGAGAATTACTGTCTGAACATTTCCTTTGGCAAAGGTGTACAGAATTTTTTATTGTTTTAAATTTAATGAAGCCTATTTTATTCATACTGAGACAATACTAAAAAGCAAAAAAAGAGAAAAAACTTTATATCCCTTGTAAAATTTACTTTTTCATATTAACTTATATAAAAATAAAACCCAAAACCAAACAAATAAGCAAATTCTCATATCTAAGTAGTATCACATTCCACTACCACAACCTCTGTATCATCTCCAGATGAATCCAAAATTAATCTGTATTTTAAATTCTCAGAACAGTGGCACTCAGGAATTGCTTATAATATTTGGAGCATTCACTACTTCAGGGCATGAAAGTTCTAAAAATAAAAGCTGACACTGTTGTAGTGTGCTTACATGTGATTGACAACAACACTGAAGTCATAAAGAGTGAGACAAAATTGTTATGACACTAGAGCAAACTGCTTAAACAATAATGAAGAAGGAATATGAGGTTGTGTTTGTGTTCTGGAATTTCTCTCCCCCACCACCCCCGGCTGTAAGGAGTGTCACACTCTTACGCCAGTTTCAAGAGCAGAAAGCATGCTTATTGGAAGTGTGCCCAAGTGGTGGAGCTCCTTTGCTTAGTGATGGAGCTATGGAAGGACATAAGTAGCTTGAAGACCATCAGGTAATGTAAGAGAGAGAGATATTCTTGGAGTCACACCCTTCCTTCCCTGAAACAAACCCATCAGGCAGACAGAGATCACAATATGGAGAATGCCTTATCTTTGTTCCTCCTGACTGAATGTGGTATGAAGGGGATGGGAGCAATGCCAACGAATTCTTGCCCAGCACAACATGCCCCACAGGCATGTCTGCCCTGTAACTACTCCACCTTCTCAGGTGCCCTTGCAAAATAGGTACAATGCTTTGAAAACGGAAGTGGACAATGGCAAGGGTGATGGTTCACCCAACTTGGAGAGGTTGAGGTTTAGTCATGCCACACCACACCTCAAAATCACTTCAGAAAAGAATAAAAGGCAGGTCATTGTCGTAGCTAACTAATTTCTGAAAGGAGTGGAAGGACCAAAATGCAGACCACAATTCTGTCGTAGAGAACTCTGATGCTCCCCTGGGATATGGATTAATGATATAAGGATATATA
This sequence comes from Melanerpes formicivorus, assembly GCF_026170545.1. Classification (NCBI taxonomy): domain Eukaryota; kingdom Metazoa; phylum Chordata; class Aves; order Piciformes; family Picidae; genus Melanerpes; species Melanerpes formicivorus. The sequence goes on along the minus strand of NW_027142353.1, from coordinate 45,001,317 downwards.
CCGTTTCAGCGGTAAGCTCCATCGGGAGCACACTGAGACCAGGAGCCTCAGAAAAGCACGAGCTGCTCCCTTTTCAACCTGTGGGACCCGCGCGGAATCTGGACAATCGGCTAGGATCGGTTCTTGCCGTTTTTCCACGTGCTCAGGATCACTTGGGCTCCCTGCATGCCGCGGCAGTTTAAAAAGCCAGTGGCACCTCACCGGCAGTTCCATTTCAGCCCGTGGCTTCTTGCTTGGACACGCATGCTGCCAAACTTTTTCTAAAACTTTCTCCAGTAGGTGTCCAGTGGGCAGGGTTAACCATGGTGGTAACTCGCTGGAATAACTCCTTTAAAAAGTCAGTCTCGACTCAGACTGAGGGGGAATATAAGAAGGTAGGTAGGTGTCATAAGCAAGAGGTAAGTGTCCAGGCATCTGGCTGCAGACAGTGCTGGAGCCTGGCGCTTGAGGTGCAGGGTGGTGGAGACAACTCCTGCATAACATGTGAGCAGATCAACTGTCTGCTTAGCCTGGTGACCGGACTGAAGGACGAGGTTATTAGATGTAGAGATGTGAGTGATTGTAGAAAGGTGACGAACCTGAGTAACCAGGCTCTGCAGGGCACCACAGCAGAGGCTGGTTATCCAAAAAGCAGAGGGGAATGGATGCAGGTTCCTCTCAAAAGACACAAGGTTAAACCTCCTTGCCTCCCCTCACCCTCCCCACTGCCCTTGGAAAACAAGTACGGGGCATTGGAGGTCGAGGGTGAGGTGATTCTGATACCAGAGGACACACCATCTGAGGTTTTCCCTGTGGCAAAACAGCCTACGGCAAATCAGCCTAAGGTTAAACAGCCTTCCCCCAGCATCAGGACTTGCTCCCTTAAAAAAAAGAGGAGGGTAATTGTTATTGGCGATTCCCTCCTGAGGGGAACAGAGGGCCCCATATGTCAGCCAGACCCTTCTCACAGGGAGGTTTGTTGCCTTCCCAGAGCTAGAGTTGGAGATGTTACCAGAAGGCTGCCTGGTCTGATGCAGCCCTCTGACTACTATCCCTTGATAGTTATGCAGTTAGGGAATGATGATGTTGCAACCAGAACTCCCAGGGCTATCAAAAATTACTTCAGGGCCCTGGGAGACCTGGTTGAGGGGTCAGGTGCACAAATAATTTTTTCATCTATACCTTTAGTTGCAGGAGGGAATACCATAAGGAACAGGTCAGCAACTCCAGTCAACAAGTGGCTTAGAGGCTGGTGCAGTCAAAAGAATTTTGGGATTTTTTGATCTTGAAAAACTTTCTACTGCACCAGGTCAGCTGGCAACAGATGGAGTGCATCTGTCCCAGAGGAGGGGTAAGATCAGAGCATACAAGAATGGCCTATCCCTCAAAGGGAAAAAGATTCTAGGAAGGGAATTGGCAGGTTTCATAGATAGGGATTTAAACTAGTTTCGAAGGGGGAAGGGGCTGAAACCAGTCCCCTCAGACAAGAGTCTGTGGGTGATAAGCTAGAGCCAGAGGTGAAACCAGCAGCCAGGCTGAAGTGCATGACACTAATGCACGAAGCATGGGCAACAAACAAGAGGAGCTGGAAGCCTTGTAGCAGCAGGAAAGTTATGATGTAGTTGCCATCACAGAGACGTGGTGGGATGACTCACATGACTGCAGTGCTGCAATTGATGGCTACAGGCTCTTCAGGAGAGACAGGCAAGGAAGAAGGGGTGGAGGGGTGGCCCTGTACATCAGGAAGGTACTAGATGCCATTGAGCTGGAGATCAGGGACCATCAGGTTGAGTGCCTGTGGGTGAGAATTAGAGGGAAGGCCAGCAGGGCAGACATCCTGATTAGAGTCTGTTATAGACCACCCAACCAGGAGGAAGATGTTGATGAGTCATTCTATAGGCAGCTTAAGGCTGTCTCAAGATCACCGGACCTTGTTCTCATGGGTGACTTCAACCTGCTAGATATCTGCTGGGATCTTAACACAGCAGAGAGGAGGCAATCTAGGAGGGTCTCAGAATGCATGGAGGACAGCTTCTTATCCCAGGTGCTGCGTGAGCCTACCAGGGGTAAGGCTATGCGTGACCTCGTCTTCACCAATAAGGAAGGGCTGGGAGGTGATGTGGTGGTCGGAGGGTGTTTAGGGGCCAGTAGCCACGAGATTATTGAATTCTCATTATTTGGTCAAGCTAAGAGGGGTAGCAAGAAGACCTCCACTCTGAACTTCCACTACTCAAGAAGGCTACTCAAGAAACTAATTCAGAGGGTTCCTTGGGATAAAGCCCTTAAAAACAAAGGGGTCCAGGAGAGCTGGACCTAATTCAAGGAAGAATTGTTGAAGGCACAGGAACAGGCTGTGCCAATGTGCTGGAAGATGAGCTGCCGGGGCAGACGGCCAGCCTGGATGGTTAATGAACTTTTAATAGAACTAAGGGAAAAAAAGAGAGTGTATCATCTTTGGAAGAAAGGTGAGGCAACCCATGAAAAATTTAAGGATGTTGCTAGGTCTTGTAGGAAGAAAATTAGGGTGGCAAAAGCACATTTGGAGCTTAGCCTGACCTCTGTTGTGAAGGACAACAAAAAGTCCTTCTATAAATACATTAATAGCAAGAGGAAGGGCAAGGATGACCTCCACTCCTTGGTGGACACAGAGGGGAATGTTGTAACAAATGATGAGGAAAAGGCAGAGATACTTACCACCTTCTTTGCCTCAATGTTTACTAGCAGGACAGAATGTTTTCCAGACAGCTGTCCTGCAGAGCTGGCAGAAGGAGCCAGGGAGCAGCAGTTTTCCTCTTTCCAGAATGGGGTAGTTGGTGATCTGCTAAGCCGCTTGGATCCCCACAAGTCCATGGGACCAGATGGGATTCATCCTAGGGTGCTGAGAGAGGTGGTAGGTGAGCTGGCCAAGCCACTCTCCATCATTTTTCAGCAGTCCTGGCTCACTGGAGAGGTCCCAGAGGACCGGAAGCCGGCCAATGTGGTACCCATCCACAAGAAGGGCCAGTTGGATGAGCCAGGGAATTATAGGCCTGTCAGCCTCACCTCAGTGCCAGGCAAGATCATGGAACAGGTCATCTTGAGTGCAATCACACAGCCCTTACAGGATGGCCAAGGGATCAGGCCCAGCCAGCATGGATTTAGGAAGGGCAGGTCCTGCCTGACCTACCTGATCTCCTTCTACGATCAGGTGACCCACCTGGTGGATGTGGGGAGGCCTGTAGTCTACCTGGACTTCATCAAGGCCTTTGACACCGTCCCCCATAGCAAACTCCTGGCCAGGCTTTCAGCCCATGGCTTGGACAGCAGCACACTGTGATGGGTTAGGAACTGGCTGGAGGGCCGAGCCCAGAGAGTGGTGGTGAATGGTGCCACATCCAGCTGGTGGCCAGTCAGTAGTGGAGTCCCCCAGGGATCAGTGCTGGGCCCTGTGCTCTTTAACATCTTTATTGATTGTCTGGATGAGGGCATTGAGTCGATCATCAGTAAATTTGCGGACTACACCAAGCTGGGGGCAGGAGTTGATCTGCTGCAGGGTAGAGAGTCTCTTCAGAGAGACCTCAACAGGCTGGACAGATGGGCAGAATCCAACGGCTTGAGATTTAGCACATCCAAGTGCCGGGTTCTGCACATTGGCCACAACAACTCTGTGCAGTGCTACAGGCGGGGGTCAGAGTGGCTGGAGAGCAACCAGGCAGAGAGGGACCTGGGGGTGCTGGTTGATGGTAGGCTGGACATGAGCCTGCAGTGTGCCCAGGTGGCCAAGAGAGCCAATGGCATCCTGGCCTGCATCAGGAACAGTGTGGTCAGCGGAACCAGGGAGGTCATTCTGCCCCTATCCACTACACTGGTTAGGCCACACCTCGAGTCCTGTGTCCAGTTCTGGGCTGCTGAGTTTAGGAAGGATGTTGACTTGCTGGATCATGTCCAGAGAAGGGCAACAAAGTTGGTGAGGGGTTTGGAACACAAGCCCTATGAGGAGAGACTGAGGGAGCTGGGGTTGCTCAGCCTGGAGAAGAGGAGACTCAGGGGTGTCCTTATTGCTCTCTACAACTACCTGAAGGGGCGTTGTAGACAGGCAGAGGTTCATCTCTTCTCCCAGGCAGCCAGTACCAGAACAAGAGAACACAGTGTGAAGCTGCGCCAGGGGAGGTTCAGGCTGGAGGTCAGGAGGACATTTTACAGAGAGAGAGTGATTGCCCATTGGAATGGGCTGCCCGGGGAGGTGGTGGAGTCACCATCGCTGGAGGTGTTCAGTAGGAGACTTGACAGGGTGCTTGGTTGCATGGTTTAGTTCATTAGGTGGTGTTGGATGATAGGTTGGATGCGTTGATCTTGAAGGTCTCTTCCAACCTGGTTTATTTTATTCTATTTTCTATTCTATTCTAAAATTTCCTTGCCTAGTACAGCTGTCAGATTACTATCTGCTATTTACCTTCCAGGTAGGCAGAGATGTAGAAGGTAATGAAGAGAGATTTCAGGTCTTTGGAATGACTTGTTAAGGGATCGGGAGTACAAGTAGTGTTCTCCTCTGTCCCTCCAGTTGCAAGAAGCAATGAGGGAATGAAGAGGAAGACACAGCAGATCAATGCCTGCCTTCAAGTCTGTTTCATAGCTTGATTTACAGGACACCAAGCCTGCTGGAAACAGACAGGATGCATCTGTTTCCAATGAAGCTAGCACAAGAGGTAGCATGGCTCATGGAAAGAATTTTAAACTAGATTTGAAAGGAGAAGAACACAAAATTCAGCTTGCTAGAAATAAACCTGGGGACAGTGCACCAGTATTTATAGAATGGTGTGCTAGTGGGGTCATTCAATCTGCTGTTTCAATGAACACAAGGAATGGAGACCCCTGAAGCAGCAAGGATGTAGCAGTTATTGATGGGTTAGTAACCATGGAAGCACATGAGCACAGTCAGGTAGGAAATAAAGTAGGACTTAAGATTTCTCCCTTCAGAAAGGTGACAGGACCAGGCTCAACTGAAGTGCATCAACACCAATGCAAGCAGCATGGGTAACACATGATAGAAGTTGGAAGACATTGAAAGACATTGAACAATAGGAAAACTGTTATATAGTTTTCATCACAGAAATATGGTGGTATGTCTCTTGTGACTGGAGTGTTGCAATCAATGGCTATAAATTCTTCAGAATGGATAGGCAAGGAAGGAGAGGCAGTGTGGAGTGTTTAGATTGTTTTGTCATGGAGCGTTTTGATTGTTTTGAAGTTAATTGTGGTGACAATAGGGTTGAGTCTTTCTGGGTAAGAGTCAGGGGAAGGCCAACAAGGAATATATCATGGTGGGAGTCTACATAGACCACCCAACCATGATTAATAGGCAGATGAAATATTCTTTAGGCATCTAAGAGAAGTCTCAAAATCACTTGCCCTGATGTGTGCTAGAAATACAACACAGTACAAAGAGAATAGTAGGAGACATTACTTGAGAGGCAATCCTGAAAGTTCAAAGAGTCCAAGAAAGGTGGACATTCTTTAAAAAGTAAGTTTTAAAATCATAGGAATGGGCCATCCCCAGGTGTTGAAAGATGAGTTGGCAGTGAAGATAACTAGCCTGGTTGAATAGAGATATTTGGTTGCAGCTTAGGGAGAAAAGTAGTGCTTATGGTCATTGGAAGAAGAGGCGGGCCACTGAGAGGACTACAAAGCTGTCATAAGACCACACAGGGAGAAAATTAACAGGATCAAAGTCCAATTGAAAATTTATTTGGCTTCAGATATTAAAGATGAGAAGAAATGCTGCTGTAAATATATTAGCAGCAAAAGGACAAGTAGGGGAAATCTCTGTCATTTACTGGATGCAGAGGGAAGCACTGTGACAAATGATAAGGAAAAGCCTGAGGTAGTGAATGGCTTCTTTGCCTCAGTCTTTAGTGGTAAGACCAATTGTTTGCTGGATACAAAGTAGCAGGAGCTGGAAGGTAGGGACAGGGAACGGAATGAAGCCACTGTAACTCAAAAGGCAATGGTTAACAACATGCTGTGCCACTTAGACACAGAAATCTATGGGGCCAAGCAGAATACACCCAAGGATAATGAGGGAGCAAGACACTTTCCATCATTTATCAGCAGTCCTGGCTAACTGAGGAGATCCCAGTTAACTGGAGACTGACAAATGTGACAGTCACCTACAAGAATGGCCCAAAGGAGGATCTAGCGAGCTACAGACCTGTCAGGTTGTCTGCAGTTCCAGGGAAGGTTATGGAGCAGATCATCAAGTGCCATTGTGCAGCACATGGAGGACAACCAAGAGATTAGGCCCTGTCAGCAGGGTTTCATGAAAGGCAGATCTTTACTGGCAAATCTAATTTTCTTCTAAGACGAGGTTATCTACTTAGTGGATGAGGGAAAGGCTGCGAATGTTGTTTATCTGGACTTTAGTAAAGTCTTTGACATTTCATCCCACATCATCCTCTTGAGGAAACTGGCCACTCATGGCTTAGTTGGGTGGACATTTCGCTGGGTATAACTCTGGCTGGACGACCAGGCCCAAAAAAGTGTTGGTGAACAAAGTTAAATCCAGTTGGTGACCAGTCTCTAGTGGTGTTCCCCAGGGCTCAGTACTGGAGCCAGTTCTCTTTAATATCTGTACAAATTTTATGGACAAGGAGGTTGAGTGTACCCTTAGTAAGTTCACAGGTGACAATAAACTCGGTGGGATTGGAGCTGTTTGAGGATAGCATGGCTCTGCAGAGAGACCTGGACAGGCTGTGTCCATGGCATGAGGTTACTTGTATAAAGTTTTAAAAGGCCAAATATTGGGCCACAACAACATGCAGCATTTTAGATTTGGGGAAGAGTGGCTAGAGAGCTGCCCAGCAGAGAAAGACATGGGGGGTATTGAGTGACAGCTGGCTGAACATGAGCCAACAGTGTACTGAGGTGACCAAGAAGACCAAAAAAATCCTGGCCTGTGTGACCAGCGGGATCAAGGAAGTGACTGTCTTGTCTTCCTCTATGCTGCACTGGTGAGGCCACAGCTTGAGTACTGTGCTCAGTTTTGCAGCCTTCACTTTGAGAAAGACATTGAGGTGCTGGAGCAGGTGCAGTGGTGGTTAAAAAAGCTGGTGAAAGACCTGGAGAACAGGTCTTGTGAGGAGTGGCTGAGTGACCTGAAGTTGTTTAGTCTGGAGAAAAGGAGACCTTATAGCTCTCTACGGATGTCTGAACACAGGCTGTAGTGAAATGTGTGTTGGCCTCTTCTCCCTAGTAACACAAGCCCTTAATAATAAAGGGGTCCAGGAGAGCTGGACCTACTTCAAAGAAGAATTGTTGAAGGCTCAGGGACAGGCTGTGCCAATGTGCCGGAAGATGAGCCGCCGGGGCAGACGGCCAGCCTGGATGGTTAATGAACTTTTAATGGAACTAAGTGAAAAAAAGAGGGTGTATCACCTTTGTAAAAGAGGGGAGGCAACCCACGGAATGTTTAAGGATGTTGCCAAATCATGTAGGAAGAAAATTAGGGAGGCAAAAGCACACTTGGAGCTTAAACTGGCCTCTACTGTGAAGGACAACAAAAAGTCCTTCTATAAATATATTAATAGCAAGAGGAAGGGCAAGGACAACCTCCACTCCTTGGTTGATATGGAGGGAAATGTATCAAGGGATGAGGAAAAGGCAGAGATACTTAACACCTTCTTTGCCTCAATTTTTACTAGAAGAACATAACGTCTTCCTGACAGCTGGCCTGCAGAGCTGGCAGAAGGAGCCAGGGAGCTGCACAGTTTCCCTATGTTCCATGAGGAGGTGGTTGGAACTCTCCTTAGCAGCTTGGATCCCCACAAGTCCATGGGACCAGATGGGATTCATCCTAGGGTGCTGAGAGAGCTGGCAAATGAGCTGGCCAAGCCACTATCCATCATTTTCCAGCAGTCCTGGCTCACTGGAGAGGTCCCAGAGGACCGGAAGCTGGCTAACGTTGTGCCCATCCACAAGAAGGGCCAGTTGGATGAGCCAGGGAATTATAGGCCTGTCAGCATGACCTCAGTGCTAGGCAAGATCATGGAACAGGTCATCCTGAGTGCAATCACACAGCACTTACAGGATGGCCAAGGGATCAGGCCTAGCCAGCATGGATTTAGGAAGGGCCGGTCCTGCCTGACCAACCTGATCTCCTTCTATGATCAGGTGACCCACCTGGTGGATGTGGGGAGGCCTGTGGATGTAGTTTACCTGGACCTCAGCAGGGCCTTTGACACCGTCCCCCATAGTAAACTCCTGGCCAAGCTGTCAGCCCATGGCTTGGACAGCAGCACTCTGAGCTGGGTTAGGAACTGGCTGGATGGCCGAGCCCAGAGAATGGTGGTGAATGGTGCCACATCCAGCTGGCGGCCAGTCACTAGTGGTGTGCCCCAAGGATCAGTGCTGGGCCCCATGCTCTTTAACATCTTTACTGATGATCTGGATGAGGGCATTGAGTCCATCATCAGTAAATTTGCTGATGACATCAAGCTGGGGGCAGGAGTTGATCTGCTGCAGGGTAGAGAGTCTCTGCAGAGGGACCTCGACAGGCTGGACAGATGGGCAGAATCCAACAGCATGAGATTTAACACATCCAAGTGCTGGATTCTGCACATTGGCCACAACAATGCCATGCAGTGCTACAGGCTGGGGTCAGAGTGGCTGGAGAGCGGCCAGGCAGAGAGGGACCTGGGGGTGCTGGTTGATGGTAGGCTGAACATGAGCCTGCAGTGTGCCCAGGTAGCCAAGAGAGCCAATGGCATCCTGGCCTGCATCAGGAACAGTGTGGTCAGCAGAACCAGGGAGGTCATTCTGCCCCTGTACACTGCACTGGTTAGGCCACAGCTTGAGTACTGCGTCTAGTTCTGGGCCCCTCAGTTTAGGAAGGATGTTGACTTGCTGGAACAAGTCCAGAGAAGAGCAACAAAGTTGGTGAGGGGTTTGGAACACAAGCCCTATGAGGAAAGACTGAGGGAGCTGGGGTTGCTCAGCCTGGAGAAGAGGAGACTCAGGGGTGACCTTATCACTCTCTACAACTACCTGAAGGGAGGTTGTAGACAGGCGGATGATGGTCTCTTCTCCCAGGCAGCCAGTACCAGAACAAGAGGACACAGTCTCAGGCTGCGCCAGTGGAGGTTCAGGTTGGATGTTAGGAAGTAGTTCTATACAGAAAGAGTGATTGCCCATTGGAATGGGCTGCCCAAGGAAGTGGTGGAGTCACCACCATTGGAGGTGTTCAGGAGGAGACTTGATGGGGTACTTGGTGCCATGGGTTAGCTGTTTGGGTGGGTTGGATTGGTTGATGGGTTGGATGCGATGATCTTGAAGGTCTCTTCCAACCTGGTTTGGTTTATTCTAAATATTCTAAATATTCTAAAAATAAATGTTTATTCTAAAGTGATAGGACAAAAGGAAATGGCCACAAGTTGGATCAGGAGAGGTTTAGATTGGGTATTAGAAGAAACTGCTTTACTGAAAGGGTCATCAAACGCTGGAACATACTCTGCATGGGGGTGGTCAAATTCCCATCCCTAGAGGTGTTTAGCAGATGTATAGATGTGGTGCTAACAAACATGTTTTAGCCCCAGACTTGGTAGAGTTAGACAGTGGTTGCACTCAGTAAGTGATGTTAAAGATGCTTTCCAATAACAAAAAATTCTTTTATTCTACTCTATGAAACTTTATCCTTGATTAAGAAGTATATTACTATCCTGTAACATGTGTTAAGAGAGGATTTTTACTTTCTGATATTGTTGTTCTTCCCATTCATGGGCCACTGGATGATGAATGAAGGCACAAACTCCATTGCCATATAGCAATGAGATTCCAGAAATGGAGAGAGCAGAGAATCCCAGAAGTCCTCCCAGAAGTCCTTTATTATAGTGTTGTAGATTCCCTAGCCTTAGAGTGTCCTTAACAGCAGAAGTCCTGGAAGCCCTTAACAGATGAAGCAACTAAGAGATATCCAGAATATACCCCTCGAGGCATCAATACACCAAAGGTCTAGCCAGAAGAAGTAGCTAACTAATGTAAGCAGAAGGTCCCTAGCAACCCTAACTCCCCAACCTGTTCCTAACTTAAGTCCCTAACCCAAGGGAACTACTGCTCAGAGTGGCTGTTTATATATTCTTTGTTATTGTGACCATTTGAGGCTGTGCCTTTAAGAAAGGGACAGTACTGGGACACTCTGGCTGAATATTTTGTAAACAAAGACAGGTCTAAGCTAATTTCTTTGCTAGATTGGTAGAATGCAGCTTTAAGTGTTAGTGCAGTTGGAATTTTTCTCAGTTCGTTCCTCTCTGTTCCGCCTTTCCAGCTTGCCTGCTTCTGGGCAATTTACCGGAGTTCTGACCATGGATAAGATAAACATTAATCCTGCATGTGCTTGAAGGCCTCTTCCTTAATAACTGCCTTTTTCTCTCTCTCTTTTTGGGAAAAAAGGGAGGTAGGGGGAGAAAGCGGGGTACAGGGGAGGAATCCTCCTCTGTCCGGAGGAGGGAGTTTTGTTCCTGTGTTTTTTTCTTTACTGTATATTTCTGTATATATATTGTAAATACTGTATATATTGTGTATAAATAACCTGCATTTTCACATTGCTTGTAAATATAGCATTCCTTTGCTTCTCTGACTGAGTTAGCTGTAGGTTGTTTTCCTCTTTGTGGGGGAGGGAGAGCTAAGCTTTCTCTCTCAACCCACTCAATTTTTAATTGGCGCCCAACTTGGGGCCTGAGAATAGCTTGATTTCTTGCTTGCTTGAGTTGGACTAGCAAACATGAAGGTGTTTTGATTTTTAAGCAATTGTTTTTTCAGTGTGTTCTGTCCTGATCTACAAATATTGTTTGGGCTTACTTCTCAATCACATAGGTAAATATTTAATGCAAAAATTATATTTATGGTTCAGGTATAAAATTCAGCTTCTGTATGAACTCTCTTTGGGTTTTTTTTCAGCTTAGTACATACGGAAATATAACCTCGACCACTTTGCCAATTGAGATAACAGAGTTTAAGATTCCAGTAGGTGAAAGAGTAATTTTAAGTGATAGCTAGGATCCAAAGGTGATTTATTTGATGTGTGTGAATCTGCTGCTGCTGATAGTGATTGTGTATTTGTTATATTCTTTGCGCCGGGAGAAGAAAGTATCTAAGGCCTGCTTCATTGTTAAGCATAGATCAAAGAAAAGAAGGCATACTTCTGGCTCTGCCCCAGAGACTTCTAGTGATGAGGAGAGTGGACAAACTGTATCAGTTAAAGATAAAGCTAAAAAGTCTATTGGAAAGGCTGCTTTGAACAGTTCTGTTGCTGATTCTGGCAAGTAGCCAGGGGCGGCGGCAGCTCCCAACATGGCGGCTCCTCCGTCCTCAGCTACCATTAGCAAGGTAAAGTCATTTCCTCCTCCTACAGCAGGACTGGAAGCGCCCTCCAAGGCAGCTGATCTGTCTCAAAACCTGTCAGCTTCTGTTAAGGCGGCTGTAAATTCAAACACAGCTCCAATTAAGCAAGTAGCAGTTTTAAGAGCAAGAAGAGGAAAAGCCAAAGCTGATCCAGGAGCTGATGGGGGAAAGGAGCAAGATGCTGATATGGGTGAGGGAACTTCTACCAGAAAAGATCCTGCTGAGGAGGAAGAGAAGGTTTGTTTTAAAGATCTAGCAGACCTATTGACATCAACACAGGATGGAGATGCAGCTAGGACAGCAGCTAGCAGTGGTGCTTCTCAGCTTAAAGAGATCCTTAGGAGAGTGACAGAAAGATTATTTGGACAACAAGTTGAGGAAGAGGAGGCAAAGAAAGAAGAAGATGATATTTCTGAATGTTCTTCACCACGCGAAGACCTTAGAAACGTGTGTAAAGATTACACCAGAGCAGATAAGGAGCCAGTTCTAGCTTGGCTTAGTAGGTGTTATGATACAGGTGCTCCAGCTCTAATAGTTGCAGACAAGTCAGAGGCTCAGCTAGGAACTCTCTCAAAGGATAACGGAATAGACAGACATCCAGCCAAGACTCTCAGTAAGGTCAATCTGTGGATACGTCTTTTATTCACAGTCTTCCTGAGATACCCTTGCAGAGATGATCTTCCATGGAATCCTAAGCCCTGGACTACCATAGATGAAGGAATTAAGTGCCTGAGAGAATTTGCTGTTAGAGAGATACTCTATGGTGAACATGAAACTCTGAATCCTGATGACATTCCTGTAGGAACTGGTCTTGCTAAAAAGCTCATCAAGCTTGCTCCTTCTAATTATGCAAATATGATGGCAAGCAGGATTGTGGCAAAAAATTATGGTGGAGCTCCTCCTACGGTTGGCCAATTCAGTGATCAAATGAGACAATTGGAGGATAGCCAGACACGTGTTTCTTTGGTTTCAGCCATTGAAACTCTGTCTGGAAAAATTGAGAATTGCATGAAAGAGCTGAAGGATGAATTTAAAAACACCATATCCCAATTGGCACAAAGAGATAATTACAATTCTTCCTCCAGGTGGATAGAAGTTTCATCTGTGAGGAACAGACGTCCTCCAAGGAAGCCATTCTAAAACAAATCAAACCAAAAGAGACAACCAAGGCAATCACGTAGGACTATTTGGATAACTCCGCATGATCAGTTTGGTGAGAACATGAACAGATGGGATGGCCAACCAACTTCTCATCTTTTCAGGAGACTGAGGGAACTGCAAAGTGGCAGAACCCGAGGTAGCAATACCAGAAGGATAGCTGTTACTTCCTCAGTTTCTCAGGACAAGTATAATAGCTCCAACAGTGTCTCCAGTTCTAACACTGCACACTGTGCTCATTGCACATGTGGGCATATTCCCAATAATTAGGGGTGCCCTGCCTCCCACCAGGGGGAGGAAAGGGATAATAGACATAATAGAATCTATGCTTCCTCAGCCAGGTCAGCTGCCTGTGGCTCAGTTAGTACGGCATGAGACTGTGACTGTTGAGATCATGGGTTTGAATCCCGCAGTGTGCAACAGTAGACTTTCCCTTGCCCTGCCTCCCGCCAGGGGGAGGAAAGGGATAATAGAGATAACAGAATCTATTGGAATGTGTACATTCAGTGGCCTGGCACTTCACAATTTTAGAAGTACAGGGCCTTGGTTGACACAGGAGCTCAGTGCACCATAATACCATCAAATTATCAGGGATTGGAGTCTACAACTATTTTGGGAGTCACTGGTGGATCTCAAGAGTTAAGTAAGGTGGAGGTTAATATAAGTTTAACTGGTAAACAATGGAGGAAGCATACAGTTGTGACTGGACCTGATGCACCTTGTATTTTGGGAATTGATTTTCTGAGAGAAGGGCATTTCAAAGACCCTAGAGGTTACAAATGCGATTTTGGAGTGCTTTCTGTAGAAATTGATGGACAAAAATTGAAGCTGTCTGCTAGACCTGAGCTTTCTGATGAATCTGCAGCTATGGGACAACATAAGATATAGGACATTAAATTGCCGGTTGCTTCTCAGACTGTGCATCACAGACAATACAGAACCAACCGTGACTCTCTGTTGCCCATTCAGAATCTGATTCGTCAGTTGGAGAGTCAGAAAGTCATCAGCAAAACTCATTCATCTTTCAACAGTCCAGTGTGGCCCATACAAAAGCAGAATGGAGAATGGTGTCTCACAGTAGACTACCGAGCCCTGAATGAAATAAATCCACCTATGAGTGAAGCAGTGCCAGACATGATGGAACTCCAGTATGAGCTGGAATTCAAAGAGGCCAAATGGTATGCTACCATAGACATTGCTAATGCGTTTTTCTCTATTCCCATAGCAAAGGAATTCAGGCCTCAGTTGGCTTTCACCTGGAGAGGAATCCAGTACACTTTCAACACATTGCCAGTGGGCTGGATCCACAGCTCAAGCATCTGTCATGAAGTGATCCACGATGCTCTGGAGAAAGGTGGTGCTCCAGAACACATCCAGTTCATCGATGATATCATCGTCTGGGGTAAAACTGCTGAAGAAGTTTTCGAGAAAGGTAACAAAATCATTGACATTCTTTTGAACACGGGTTTGGCCATTAAGCGAGACAAGGTGAAAGGACCTACCACAGAGATTCAGTTTCTGGGAGTGCGGTGGCAGGATGGACGCCGACACATTCCAGTGGATGTCGTAAATAGAGTCTCTACCATGGCAAATCCCATGAACAAGCAAGAAACCCTACGTTTCTTGGGGATAGTGGGATTTTGGAGACTGCACATTCCTGGATACAGTCAGATTGTGAAACCTCTGTATGATGTGACTTGAAAGAGAAACAGTTTCCACTGGGGACCTGAACAACAAGCAGTCTTTGAGCAGATAAAGCAAGAGGTAGTTCAAGCAGTGGGTCTGGGACCTGTCTGAGATGGTCCAGACATTAAGAACATTTTGTACACGGCTGCAAGTGACAATGGTCCAACCTTGTGCTTGTGGCAAAAAGCTCCAGGTGAGACACGTGGACGACCTCTTGGTTTCTGGAGGCGAGGTTACAGAGGCTCAGAGGCTAACTATACTCCAACAGAAAAAGAGATTCTAGCTGCTTATGAAGGAGTAAAAGCATCTTCTGAAGTGATTTGAACTGAATCACAACTTCTCTTAGCTCCCAGATTGCCAGTTTTGAATTGGATGTTCAAAGGCAAAGGTTCCACACTACATCATGCTGCAGACTCAACATGGTCTAAGTGGATGGCTCTGATAACACAGAGAGCTTGAATGGGAAATCTTGAAAGACCTGTTCTAGTGGAGGTGATTTCAAGTTGGCCTGAAGGTACCAACTGTGCTAAACCTCCAGAGGAGAGAGTAACTCATGCTGAGGAAGCTCCTCCTTACAATGACCTTTCTGATGATGAAAAGAAATATGCTTTTTTCACAGACTGTTCCTGTCATCTTGTTGGAAACAAGTGAAGGTGGAAGTCTGCAGTGCGGAGTCCAACATGCCGAGTTGCAGAGGCGAAGGATGGAGAAGGAGAATCCAGTCAGTTCGCAGAGTTAAACACTGTCCAGCCATCTCTCAATGTAGCTGAACGTGCGTGATGACCAAAGCTTTATCTCTACACTGACTCATAGGATGGTAGCCAATGTTCTATGGGGTTGGCTAAAGAACTGGAAGAAGAATGGTTGGCAGAGAATAGGAAAACCCATTTGGGCAGCTGACCTGTGGCAGGACATTGCTGATCAAATTGAGAGAATTCCAGTGAAGGTGAGACACATTGATGCTCACATTCCTAAGAGCAAAGCTACTGAGGAACAGCAACACAACCATCAGGCAAATCTAGCTGCAAGAGTTTCTCAAGTAGACATGGACTCTGACCTTGATCTCAACTGGAAACACCGAGGTGAGATACTCTTAGCTTGGTGGGCTCACGATTCATCAGGACATCAAGGCAGCGATGCAGCATACCAATGGGCTCGTGACAGAGTCATAGACATTTCCATGGATGCTATCACACAAGTCATCTATGACTGTGACACTTGTGCTGCTATTAAGCAGGCAAAGCGAATTAAGCCCTTGTGGTATGGTGATAGATGGTCCAAATACAAGTATGGTGAAGCTTGGTAGATTGACTATATCACTCTACCACGTTCTCGTTCTGGGAAGCAATACGTGCTTACTATGGTAGAGGCAAACACTGGATGGCTGTAAACTTATCCAGTTCCACATGCAACTGCACGCAACACCATTCTCGGTCTGGAGTGACAGATCCTGTGGAGACACGGAACTCCAGAGAGGATTGAGTCAGACAATGGAACTCATTTCAAAAACAACCTTGTAAAGAACTGGGCAAAAGAGCACGGCATTGAGAGGATTTTCCACAGTTCCTGCTATGCACCAGCTGCAGGGAAGATTGATTCCTACAAGGTTTTGCTGAAGACCACTCTTAAAGCCATGGGGGGTGGATCTTTGAAAAACTGGGAAAAACATTTAGCACAAGCAACCTGGCTGGTAAATAGTAGAGGTTCAATGAACCAAACTGGACCAGCACATTCAGATCTGTTACAGAAAGTAGAAGGTGATAGGGTTCTTGTTGTTAGAGAAAAGAATCTGTTAGGTAAAACTGTTTGGGTATTTTCTCCCTCAGGAGAGGCTGAACCTGTCTGAGGGGTGGTTTCAGCTGAAGGTCCTGGTCACACGTATCGGGTAATCAAGAGAATAGTGAAATTCATTGTATTCCAGAAAGGAATTTAACTTTAGCTGAAAGAGTTTAATTTCAGAGTGTTGTACAGCTACATCACGTCAAAGGAGGAATCCATGAGGAATCTACAGTGCATGAACCCTGAGAACTCTGAGAGCCCTGAGTCAACTGAGAGTCCCTGTTTCCCTGATTCCTTTTCTTCGCTTTGTCTGTGAGGAGACAAACTGTTTTCCATTTTTTTGTTTCCTGATTTTCTTGGACTTCTGAATCATCTGCATGTGAGGATAGCTGGAATGGACTATGAACTTTACTTACAAACTGTATATATTGTTTTAGATTAGATGGACAGTACGAACAGCCAAGGAAATTGTTTAGAAGGGGTGGATTGTGACCATTTTAGGCTGTGCCTTTAAGAAAAGGACAGTTGCTGGAACACTCTGGCTGAATGTTTTGAAAACATTCAGATATTCTAAATTAATTTCATTGGTAGATAGGTAAAATGCAACTTTTTTATTCAATTTGAGTCTCAGTCAGTTCCAGTCTGTTCTGTCTTTTCTGCCTGTCTGCTTCTGCCTCTGAGAAACAGCTGCTGGAGCTTACCTTGAGATAACAGATAAGAAAATAAAAAATTAATAGTTTTAGCTTGTGCTTCTGCTAACAGAATTTTCCTCCTTAATAATTACCTTTTCTCTCTCTCTAACCCTTTTGGGAAAAAAAGGAGGTAGGGGGAGAGAGGGGGTACAGGGGGGCAAACCCTCCTCTGGCTGGAGGAGGGAGTTTTGTTCTGTATTACTTTCTTTGCTGTGTATTTCTGTATATATTGTAAATACTGTATATTGTGTATACATCCATTTGCCTTTCATCCTGCTTGTAAATATAGCTTTAATTCATCTGTGCTTCTCCTGTGGTTTCTTTGTGTGTGGGGGAGAACTGAACTTTCTCTCACCACCACAATTCCTAAGAAAATAAGTGGTATTACCAGCCGTATTATTGTACATGGTATAAAACCAAGATAACTTAACACTGTTGTTTAGAATGTCCCTGAACTGCTTGTTTGCATTGACAAACACCTACATCAAAGAGAATATCAGGTTGTTTTTATTGATGTGGGACTTCCCCCCCCTTTTGGCCTCATATCTTTAATCATATTTTATTAGACGTTTGAGTTATCTACTCTGGTGCTTTTACTATACCCTGACATATTAACATAAGTAAAAATATGTGGAAATTAGACCAGCTAAGACAATAAAAATATTTTTTAATGTCATTTGGGGAAAATGTCAGTTATGTTTGTGTCATTTACAGAACAATAGCTATCTGTATGTCGCATTTTTCATCTGAATATTATAAAAAGTATTTATTCATGTTTACTCATAAAAATATGCACAGGTAAAAGTGCACCTGAAAATGCTGGGGAAAGATGAATGGGAAAGGAATTGAAATCCAATTTTTTTCTTTTTTGCTCATTTTGTAACACAAAAACTTTCCATTAGTCCATTTAAAACTATCTGTTCATAATTTGATACTAGCAGAGCAAGTAGCACCTGCTGATTTTCATGGCAGAGCAATAAGTGTGGTTTTCAAACTGAAACAGATGGCCTCATTATTTAAAACAATCAGGATTTACATTTAGAATGTACTCTGTATTATATTAGGTTTCAGTAACTACTTTTCATCATGTGACCAATCTGTTTCTGCAGCTGCAGTTTTGTGTTTCCCTTGATTGAAACAAACAAACCAACAGAACAAAGCACAAAACAAAATAAATCAACAAACCCTCACACAAAGCAACAGCAGAGTAGAAGTCATTCCAGATAAAGTAAATCACTTAACTGAACATTGAGGAACACAATTGTTTACTGTAATTTATCCCCAGCAGATAGTTCAGAATCACACAGAAGCTTGCTCACTCCTTTAGCAGAATGGGAGAGTGAATCCAAATATTGAAAGTGCAAAAACTCATGAGCTGAAATAAAGACAATTTAATAAATTAATAAGAAGTGTGCATGCAAGCAAAGAAAAACAAACAATTCATTCACCAGTAGGCTTGCATGCAGTGATCTCCAGGAAAGTGAGGCACCATCATATGTAGCAATTACTTGGGAAGAAAAATGCCATAATCCAAATTGTGTCCCTTCCCTTCCTTCGCCTTCACTCAGCTTTTATTTGCTGAACATGGCATCGTATGGTATGGAATATGCCTTTGGTGGGCTCACGATTCCCAGCTGTGTCCTGTCCCAGCTTCCTGTGCATCCTCAGCCTACTCAATGCTGGGGCAGCCTGAGAAGCAGGAAAGGTATCAGGGCTGTGTAACAGATAACCAATTAAATAACTAAAACATTACTGTGTTATCAGCACTGTCTTCATCACAAATCCAAAACATACCCACATACAAGCTACAATGCAATAAAGTATTCCAGCCAAAAGCTGTACAGGTAAGTACACCTGGCTTCTTATAAATTTTTCTTTCCGTATTTTGATACACTCTAAATACTGTAAGTCAAAATTAATTATAAAGTGCCACAAATGTCACTAGGACTATCACAAATAATTCAGAAAAAAAGGATAAACTAGATGCACCTAGCACCTAGGTTGAAAACTGGTATCTGAAAATTGCCCATTCATAGCATATGACTGTAAAAAGAAGAAAATCCCACAAAGGGTTAACAGACAGAAATTGTCTAACATCACTTATAAACTAATTTCTGGCTACAACATATGGGTCATTTGGATGGGCTCTTGGAAAGTGGAGACCATGAATATGAGCCTTCTCAGATAGGAGAAGATTGGCCAAGAATAAAACTTGGTAACTGGCAACACTAGCACTGCAAAGAAAATAAGTTTTGATTTAAAAAAAAACAACAAGAAGTCGTATGAAATAACTCTGAGTACTATTGCAGCATAACAGAAGACCTGAATCTAAAGCTCTAAGAGGATGGTGGGAAGGGGAGATTTTGATTTGTGATACTTCTCAGCACAGATCTTTGTGATTCAGGTTAGATAGGTTTTTGTTTGGAATTTTACTACAATTTATAAATAATGCACCATATTTATGGACCCAACTGTCTTGGTCCGGAGAGCGAAAGAGACTCAGTCCTTTAAGAATATTCACGTGATGTGAAATTAGAGGCACAAACGAAGCCAAAATATCAACAGCTAGACCATTTTGGTTCACTAGCCGATCGGGACCGCTTGTTCGGAACCACTCCGCTTGAACTGTGAGTTTCTCTCGGGGTTTTTTTTCCTTCTTTCGGGGTTGCACGGGTCGGGAGGACTCCTGGTAGGGGGGAGCCGGCAGGATCATGCTGTCGCGAGCCTGCAAGGGAACGGGAGCCCGATGTCAGCCGCGACAGTTTTAAATACCGCTCGGGCTGTGCGCACGGTGCCATTTTGGTGCACTAGCTAGCCTAGCGTCTGGTTGCAAAAAAAAAAAAAAAACCCCAAAAAAACCCCACGCACAAAAAAAAACCCAAAGAAAAACCTCAAACGCTCCACCATGGTTGTCACTCGAATGAAGGGTAGAAAAGCAGCATCTGCCCAGACAGAGCTTTTTTGCCAGCATGCTGGAGTCCAGGCTACCACCTGCAGAGAGTGTTTCAGCCTGGCACTTGGAATTGAGGGGGAGGGAGAGGACACCTGTGTCAGGTGTGACCAGGTGAATTTTCTCCTCAGCCTCGTGGCAGAGCTAAAAGATGAAGTGGCCGAGCTGAAGGAGGAGGTATCTAGGCTAAGGACAATAAGGGAAAGTGAAAGGAAGTTAGATTTGTGGGAGAAGGCTCTGCAGATCTCCCCTGCTGAGGGAAGGGTCCCTGGAAATGATGAGGGATAGATACAGGTCCCTGCCAGGGGTGGCAAGAGGAATCCACCCTGACCCTCTCCTCCTCTTCACTGCCCTTGCATAATAAGTATGAGGCCCTGTAGGCTGAGGGCAGTAGGGATGAGAGGGCTGAGGCTGAGGAGCAGGCATCCAGAGGGGAGCCTAAGCCCAAGCGGTCCCCACCAGCTATAACGACTGACTCCATAAAGAAAAGGAGAAGGGTTATAGTTGTTGGGGACTCTCTTCTGGGGTATTGAGGGTACTGAGGGACCCATATGTCATCCCAACCCATCCCACAGGGAGGTCTGCTCCCTACCCGGGGCACGGGTTAGGGGCATTGCAAGGAGACTCCCTAAATTAATCCAGCCCACTGACTATTACCCTCTGCTGGTAATAAAGGCTGGGGGTGACGAGATTGACAGGAAGGGCACCAGGGCGATTAAGAAGGAATTCAGGGCCCTTGGACAATTGATTGATGGGGCAGGAGCTCAAGTGGTGTTCTGCTCAGTTCCCTCAGTGGCAGGGGTGTACACTGAGAGGAATGGGAGAACCCACACCATCAACAATTGGCTCAGGGGATGGTGTCAGCAGCAGAACTTTGGGTTCTTTGATCATGGGACAACTTTTAATGCACCTGACCTGCTGGGTCCTGATGGGGTGCATTTGTCTAGAAGGGGTTAAAGAGTCCTAGCACTAGAGTTGGCAGGGCTCATTAGGAGGGCTTTAAACTAGGTCTGAAGGGGGTGGGTGAGGCAATCGGCCCCTCTGCAGAGGAAAGAGTAGGGCACAAGGTAGGGTCAGTTGCGAAGTCAGGAACCCAGCTGTGATGCATGTACACCAATGCATGCAGCATGGGCAATAAGCAAGAGGAGTTGGAGGTCCTGATCCATCAGGACGACTATGATACAGTCGCCATCTCAGAAACTTGGTGGGACAACACCCATGATTGGAATGCTACACTGGAGGGCTACAGGCTCTTTAGGAGAGACAGGCGAGGGAGAAGAGGAGGAGGGGTGGCTCTGTATATTAGGGAGCCACTCTCCGCCAAACAACTTGAGGTGGAAGATGAGGGAGTTGAGAGCCTGTGGGTTAAAATCAGAGGGCAGCCTAACAAATCTGACATCCTGGTTGGAATCTGTTACAGACCACCCAACCAGGATGAGGAGGCTGATGAATTATTCTACAAGCAATTGGGGGCTGTCTCAAGATCATCAGATCTTGTCCTTGTTGGCAACTTCAACCTCCCAGATATCTGTTGGGAACTTAATTCAGTAGAGAGGAGGCATTCCAGAAGATTCCTGGAGCGAATGGAGGACTGCTTCCTGATGCAGCTGTTAAGCGAACCTACCAGGGGACAGGCTCTGCTTGACCTGCTGTTCTCCAATAGAGAAGGGCTGGTGGGAGATGTGATCGTGGGAGGCTGCCTAGGGTGCAGTGACCACAAGATAGTGAAGTTTTCAATATGCAGGGAGATAGGGAGATCTACCAATAGAACCTTCACCTTGGACTTCCGAAGGGCGAACTTCAGCCTGTTTAAGAAACTTGTAAGAAATTTGTAAAGTCCCCTGGGTACCAGCCCTCATGAACCAAGGGGTTCAGGAGAGTTGGACCTACTTCAAAGAGGAGCTCTTGAAGACACAGGAACTGGCAGTTCCCATGTTCCGAAAGGCGAGCCAGCGGGGAAGGTGACCGGCCTGGATGAGCAAGCAGCTCCTGGAGGATTGAAGGGGAAAAAAGAGGCTGTATTACCTTTGGAAGGAGGGGAAGGCTTCTCGAGGTAAGTTCAAGGAAGTAGTTAGATTATGTAGGAATAAAATTAGGGAGGCAAAGGCCCAGCTGGAACTGAAGCTGGCCACCTCTGTCAAAGAAAATAAAAAGCATTTTTATAAATATATTAACAATAAGAAGAAGGGCAGGAAGAACCTCCACTCCTTATTGGACCTGGAGGGGAACATGGTGACCGAAGATGAGGAAAAGGCTGAGGTCCTGAACACTATCTTCGCCTCAATTTTTAACAGCAAGGCATGAGTTCAGGACGATTGGCCTCCTGAGCTGGGCAATGGGGTTTGGGAGCAGTGTAGTGCCCCGGTAATCCATGATGAATTAGTTTGGGACCTGCTGAGCCACTTGGACACTCACAAGTCCATGGGACCGAATGGGATCCATCCTAGGGTGCTGAGAGAGCTGGCAGATGAGCTGGCCAAGCCACTCTCCATCATTTTCCTCCAGTCCTGGCTCACCAGTGAGGTCCCAGATGACTGGAAACTGGCCAATGTGGTCCCCATCCATAAGAGCTCCCAAACAGAGAGGGACCTGGGGGTACTGATTGACAGCCGCCTGAATATGAGCCAGCAGTGTGCCCAGGTGGCCAAGAGGGCCAACAGCATGCTGGCCTGCATTAGGAATAGTGTGGCTAGCAGGAGCAGGGAAGTCATTGTGCCCCTGTACTCTGCTTTGGGTAGGCCGCACCTTGAGTCCTGTGTCCAGTTCTGGGCCCCTCAGTTTAAGAAGGACATCGAGGCACTTGAACATGTCCAGAGAAGGGCAAGAAGGCTAGTGATAGGCCTTGAACACAAGCCCTATGAGGAGAGGCTGAGGGAGCTGGGATATTTTAGCCTGGAGAAGAGGAGGCTCAGGGGTGACCTCATTGCCCTCTACAACTACCTGAAAGGTGGTTGTAGCCAGGAAGGGGTTGGTCTCTTCTCCCAGGCAACCAGCACCAGAACAAGGGGATACAGTCTCAAGCTGCACCAGAGGAAGTTTAGACTCGAAGTGAGGAGGAAGTTCTTCACCGAGCGAGTCGTTCGTCATTGGAACGGGTTGCCCAGGGAGGTGGTTGAGTCGCCGTCCCTGGAGGCGTTCAAGAGGGGATTGGACGTGGCACTTGGTGCCATGGTCTAGTCATGGGGTCTGTGTTGATAGGTTGGACTCGATCCTCGAGGTCCTTTCCAACCTAAGTTACACTGTGATATTGTGATACTATTTATTACATAAATTAAGGGGAAATAAGAAGGGGAGAGGGAGAAAATAGAGAGGAAGAGAGAGAGAAGAGGAAAGAAATTATATTACCACACCTGTCATCCTCCCTAAGACAGTTTGAGTCTGTGGAGGAAGGGTGCTGCAGGAGATGTTGGGTTGGTACAGGAACGGTGCTGAGGCTCTGGCTGGAGAAGAACTATGGTCCTCTGGGCAGCCTGGGTCTGTAGAGAAAGGGTGCTGAGGCTTTGGCTGGAGAAGAGATGTGGTCCTCTGGGCAGCTCCACGGTCTCTTTTCTCTGGAGCAGCATTGTTCCTGGCTTTTCCTTCTCAGCAGCATGGTCCGTCTCGTGTGTTTTCCTTCATCTCCTGTGTTTTTCTTTTAATCATCCAGTCCGGGGGACACAGTCCCCCACATTTTTCTTCTGTGTTTTCCTTCTGCAAGCCAGTAGTTGCTCAAGTCTTTTATACAGTTTTAGTCCTTAGGTATGTGTCCAAATATTGTCCCTCACGAATTCAGGGGCCAGGAAATCATCCTTAGGTAAATGTCCACGTATCATTGCCCCGGAAATCTTTCTGTGCATTTCTGTGTGTTTGGATGGAGGGGGGGCCTCCGCCTCCTCCATCCTCATCCAGACAAGCCCCCACGCTCATTACACATCAGGAAAACAGGTGGTGAATCCATTGTGTCACCCTTCCCAGGGTACTTGATGGGTGGAGATTATATTGTCTCACGCATATTCCTGAAGGTGGCCTTGGTCCATTGTTGTCAGGCAAGCTGTGGCCCAGTGAGCAATGTTATTTTTGCACCTTCCAAGAGTCGTTCCAGTGGCTCTGCCCAACACATATCAGCTATTGTCTGGGCAAGCAGCAAGTGATTTTATCTTTGTTAAGTCACACCAAGAGAGACAAACTTTTAGTCTCTCACACCAACACACTTTAGTTGTGTCATATATTTGCCAGCAAACTGCAAATATTGACAACAAATCATAATTACAAATAAAATATGGTGAAGTATGTGAAAAAAATCTGGATATAGGTCAGTATGCTAAGAATTCATTAATTGAAATATAACAAAAATATCATATTTCTAGCAATGCTCTTGGAGCCTCTTGGAGCTTTGGCTAAAAAAAGGGAAGACTGAACTAATTAAAACAGTTTTACAAAGTTAGAAATTAGTTTCCTCTTGCTGCAAATTACTGAGCATGAGACCATGAAATGACAGGAAAAGATAGTTGCTATGCTCTTTGGTGGGCAGCAGATGGGAAGATGTTCTATTGGGACACTGCACTTCGGACTGAAAAATTGTGAGGATGGCTAAACAGTTACAAAGTCTTGCAGACTGAAGACAATTTCTGTTTTGAAGTGGTGGTGCTGCTAGCTGACACACCACAGTCTTTCCATATGAGTTAGGTTTGATGTCATGGATTGAATGTCCTTTAGCACTAATTAATAATTTGATTTATAATTTGATTTCAGCCATGATGATTGGAGTCAATCAAAGGATTTACTTTGAAAGCACAATTTAGTCCAAAATATTTTTTAACATGGATCATTCTACCAAAAACTTTAGTGATTCCTCATGTAATGTGAGAAATTTGTTCATTTTTTGCTGTAATAGAAGTTTTAATGTCTGTAGTAGAATTCAGAAGTTTATGCATATGGTTAAAGTTTAGCTATAATAAAAGTTAAAACAAATTATTATACTATAGAAATTTAGAAACATATATTTTATCCAATGGCTTAAAACAAAACATAACAAAGCAAAACAAAACAAAACCAAAAAAAAAAAAAAACCAAACCAAAAAAACCAAAACACTAAAAGACGAAAATATGTTTCTTTCTTAGAATGTTGAGCATTTCAAAATATATCTTCTTTAGAAAAGTTGGTCAAAACACAGACTGATGACAGAGAACATGAGCACAGAATAATGCTCATGATGTCTACCTCTTATGGTCTCTATTTTTCCTGCTGCATTTTTA
Organism: Melanerpes formicivorus; assembly: GCF_026170545.1. Lineage (NCBI taxonomy): Eukaryota > Metazoa > Chordata > Aves > Piciformes > Picidae > Melanerpes > Melanerpes formicivorus. The sequence goes on along the minus strand of NW_027142353.1, from coordinate 44,976,468 downwards.
AAGCTTCCTGTAAAAAATACATTTCTTATTTGCACAGCATCAGCACTTGCCAACTTTAATTATAGACCATGTCAATACCAAGCTAGTTGTTGCAAAAACAGGAGAATTTCGGTGAATGTTGTCACAGTCCAAAGAGAGAAAGAGACTCAGTTCTTTTGAATATTCCTGTGTTATGAAATTAGAGGCACAAACAAGGCCAAAATATCAACAGCAAGGCTATTTATTACACAAATAAAGTGGATGGATCAGAAGGAGAGAGAGAGAGAAAATAGAGAGAGAGAAAACGGAGAGAGAAGAGGAAAGGAATTATATTACCACACCCCTTGCCCCCCCAAGACAATTTGGGTCTGTGGAGGAAGGGTGCTGCAGCTTTGGTGTGAAGGAAAGGTCATCCTTGTTGGCTATGCTCTCCTCCAGAGGAGGAGAGGAGGAAGAGATCCCAAAGTCCAAGTCCAAGCCCTTCTCTAAACAGTCTCTTCAGCTGCATGAGTTGCACCAGGCAGAACTTAGGACACGAAGAGAGGGCTGCTCCTGGTCTGTTGCCTCTAGACTACATGGTGTTTAGTTTTCTTCTGTGTCTGTCCTTTTCTCTCCTGGTATTCTCTTTGTATTCTTCAGAGCAGCATTGCCCTGTGTGATGGGTTATGCCCATCCTGAAAGCAGGGGGAGGAGGGCTTGTGAGAGCTTTGCCCTCCCTGGAGGGGGTTTTTGCCCCTGGGAAACTGAGTTAGTTTGTTCCACTCCCTCTTCCTGTCCAACAAGCCTATAAAAAGGAAGGCACTGCAGCCATTAGCACTCTTTCAGCTCCTGCCTTGCCTGGAGGAGAGGACTGCTGCTGGCTTCCTCCTTCCCTGACACGTGGTCAGGCCAGGTCCTCCTCCCTGCTGATGCAGGGAATTAGGAATTAAGGAAGAATTGTTGATTAGGTGTAGCTGAGTGGGCAATACATATCCTTGAAATTCATTGTTTGTGAAAACAGGATGAGAGGATATGAGATGTAAGGCCTCATTGCATGACTGCTTGCAAAAGTGAGGAGACAACACTATCATTGCGATAAAAGAAGGACAGGAAACAAGGTTACTGTGGTAAGAAAAGAACTGCTTGCAAAATCAGCACGAGGAAGACCACTGACTTCATCCTGAATACTACCAAAAGGATGAGCAGAGAACTCTGCACAAGTGCAAACGGACTTCAAGCTCATTTTAATATGAAGCAAGGCTAGGAGGGGATAAGAAATAAATATGTATAGGTGGATTGTGAAACTCAATGCATATGTAATAGTTCAGGGAATAAATAGGGTAAATAATGTTGCTGAAGTTGTGCGTACTTTGGAGGAGTTATCCCCATGAGCCTTAGTGCTGAATAAATACATCTACTATACAACTTTTGAGTTGTGGAGTTTTTGCCACATATCACTGCTACATCCACTCTTTTCCAAAGGACCCCAAAGGAATGGTTCTTTTATACATATATGTATAAAAGTATATGTAAAAGTATATGTATACTTTCTTGTATACATATTTTCCCTATCCATCCTTGTTCCTTACTCTTGTGAACCCTTCCTGTTATTGTTTTTTATATATATATTGTTTAAAGAAAATTTTTACCTCCCTACTTCCAAGCCGACTCCAAATTATTTCTCAGTAGATTTGCTCCTTCCCTTTTTTTTTCTCTCAATCAGGAAAGGGGGGGTGGGGGTGCAGGGGAGAAATTCTCAGCCTTGCCCCCATCTGAGCTCTTAAATCCCAGTTAAGGCTCAAACCATCACAATATTTTGATGTTCCAATGTGGGGTTTGGAAATTAATATTCTATTTGGAAAGTAATACTTTGTTTGAAAGAAAGGGATTGGAAGTAGAGATGCTAATTTTGAAGAATCTGATATTCCAAGCTTTTGCATGGGTGTTTGGCTGGATTTTGTAGATCCATATCTATAAATACTTACCATGTGATGTGGTTAATGATAGAGATGCTGCTCAACTGGATAAAAACTTTACCAATGCAGTTGGACATGTTCCTCTTGAATTCTTTGAATTTTACTGGCAGTGGTAACTTCTCTAACACAGGAAATTTTACCGAAGCAAGCTACAAAACCAACAGTGTAGATAAAGATGCCTGTGATGCAAAATTGCCTTACATTACAATATGTTCTATATGCTTAAATATAATCCTTATAGGGGCATTTGCTGTGACCAAGTTGGGTGGGGGAAGAGCTAGGCCATTAAGAGCTCTTTGTAGAGTGATAAAGCAGTCTTTTGTAAGCTTTAATGACTGGGCAGGTGTGTACTGTGGGCATTGTAAGCTCTGTGTAAACACAATGAGGGAGGGGTAGGGTTGTAGTGAGTGTGCCAGATTTCAGTCTGAGCCCCAGGGTTTGCCCCACCACCAGCAGTTCCACACTTAACCCCTGATGCTCCTGCCCATGCAGTTTCTCTAGCATCTGTCACCACAGGTAGAAAAAGAAGGCAAAAATCAGTTCCAAGAACGGATGGTGAGGAAAACATGTCAGCAGGGCCTAGCACCTTGCAGAACCCAGTGGTGAATGAGGATGATGTGGATCAGGAAACAATAACTATTACATCTCTGCCCAGAAAGGAATTAAGGGAAACTTGTCTGGATTACGCTTGGAAAGAGGGTAAGCCAATACTAAGATGGACCCTGAGATGTCAGGATGAGGGGATGGACACGGTGGACCTGGATAAGAAGGAGGCGAAGCTTTGAGTCTCCCTGACTGGTGATGATGGTCTGGACAAAGATTTAGCCAAACTCAATGGAACACAAACTCCCTGGGCCCAGAACCTCAATGCCATAAAGAGCCAGTACCGCTCAAAAGATGACCTGCCCTGGGCCCCGATTTGATGGACAACTATGGAACAGGGCATTTGGTATATGAGACAGATGGCTGTGCTGGAAATAATTTATGGGGATGGCCAGCTCCCTTTGGACCTGGACGAGGTGCCCATGAGATGGCCCTTTATAAAGAAACTCACCCAGGGTGCTCTTCAAGAACATGATCACACATTAGGAGGGATACTCCTGACTGGGCCGGATGGAAGTCCTGAGACTGTCTGTGAGTTTGCTAATGATTTAAGGGAATATGAGGACAATGTAAATCAGAAACCCCTAATCTCATCCATAGAAACTACGGCTAATGGCATTGTCAAAGAGATTAAAGCCGCCATGTCTGAACTGAAAAAGGGGAGTAATACCACATTTTCCCCATCTCCGTCAGAATGGGTCCATGTTTCAGCAATCAGGAATAGGTGACCTTCCCCTAGAAGATCACCCCAAGCTAATGGAGGGATGTCAAGGGGGGTCTCTGTGGAGAATCCTCTGTGACAATGGACACCTGGCATGGCCAACCCACCTCTGCCCTCTGGAACAGCGTGCGGGAACCCAGCGCTTGGCTGAGGAGAGAGGAGACAGTGGCGAGGAGCTCAGCACTGGGAGCTTGCTTTTGGCTTTGCTTTCCTTGGTTTTCAGGCGGTAAGGGGCTGGTGGCTCAGGACCTCCTGAAGAGGGGAGGAGGGGCAGCTGGCTTGGGTTGCCTACATGACTGAGTGCAGTAACGTAGCTGGGGGAGGGGTTGCTGCGGAAACCGTGCACCAACCAAACAGAATCCAGCACATGGCTGAGGAGAGAGGAGGCAGCGCGAGGAGCTCAGTTCAGCCTTCTCACTGACAGGAAAAAAAAAAAAAAAAAAAAAAAAGCCAGGTGGAGAGGGTGGTTACTGAAAGATGGTTACTACTAGAGCAAAGGCTAATGCAAGAACAATGGGCACACAAACAGAGACCACACACAAGCATGCAGATGTTCAGGTAGGTGGCTGCAGTGAGTTCTGGAATCTGGCACTCGATATGGAGGATAGAAGGAACAACTCCTGTGTTAGGTGTGAGCAGATCAGTGATCTGATGAGCATGGTGGCTGAACTAAAGGAAGACGTGGAAAGGCTAAGAGCTATAAGAGACAGCAAAAGTAAAATTGACTATTGCCATAATCTAACCTCTACAAAACCAGAATGGGAGTAACTCTTAGTGGAACAGGGAGTTTGATACCTTCCCATCAGCAAGCCTCTCAACCTCCCTGCAGTAACCCACATGAGCAGGACAATGGGAACAGGTCTCTGCCCGACGGAAGAAATTCAAACGGAGAAAGCTTGCTACCTGGAGCAGCGCACTGCCTATAGTGCAATTACAGCAAAGGTATGAGGTTCTGCAGGAGGAAAAGGTCATCGGTAAGGATGAGGACTCAAGAATGTCAGAAGCTGCACCAATGACAGGTTGTCTCAGGCCAGCCATCCAAACTAATCTGGAAAAGAAACCTCGTAGGGTCATTGTTATAGGAGACTCCCTACTGAAGGGCGCAGAGGGCCCAATATGCAGAGCAGACCCATTTCATAGAGAGGTCTGCTGCCTCCCTGGTGCCCAAGATAAGGACGTTGTAGGTAAAATTCCCAAACTCGTGAGTCCTTCAGACTACTACCCACTTCTGGTCTTTCAGATGGGTAGTGACGATGCAACAATGAGAGGCTCACAATCAGTTAAAAGATATTTCAGAACCTGAGGGCAACTGCTAAAGGGATCAGGAGCTCAAGTTGTGTTCTCTGCTATCCCTCTAATGTCAACGATGGATGAGGGAACACTGAAGAAGAGCCAACCGGTCAATTCATGGCTCAGGGGCTGGTGCCGTTGACAGGGCCTTGGGTTTTACAATCATGGCTTGTTTTACAAGGCACCAGAGCTGAAAACAACTTATGGGACAGCTTGTCCCAGAGGGGGAAAAGGATCCTGGGGCAGGAATTGGCAGGGCTCAATGATAGGGCTTTAAACTAGATTTGAAGGGGGAAGGGGTTAATAGCCTCCTGCTGGTCTGTGACAAACAAAGGGGCAGCTCACCAGAGGCAGAGGGATGGAGAGCTGGTAAGGGCTCTCAACTTGCTGCCCTGAGGCAAGCCACGAATGATGCACCAGGACGTTCTGTGGAAACTGAGGAGAAATGGCAAAAGAGGACAACAGGGCCAGCCCAGCTGAACTGCTTCTATGCTAATGTGCACAGCTTGGGCAACAAACAAGATGAATTAAGGGCCACTGTGCTGCTGGGATGCCATAACATAGTGGCTATTACTGAAACTTGGTGGGATGATTCCCATGACTGGAATGTAGGGATAGATGGGTATAAGCTCCTTAGGAAGGATAGGCAGGGAAGGAGAGGAGGAGGTGTTGCCCTCTATGTCAATAACCAGCTGGAATCAGTGGAGCTCCACCTGGGGAGGGATGATGAGCTGGTTGAGAGTGTATGGGTTAAAATTAAAGGCAAGACAGGGGAAGGAGATATTACTATGGGGGTCTCCTACAGGCCACCTGACCAGCAGATCCAAGCAGATGAGGCCCTCCACAGGCAAATAGAAGCGGCTTCCAGGTCACAAGCCCTGGTCCTCATGGGTGATTTCAACCACCCGGACATCTGCTGGAGGGACAACACAGCAAGGCACCAGCAATCCAGGATGTTCCTGGACTGCATAGAAGACAACTTCCTCCTCCAAATGGTAAAGGAACCAACAAGAAATGGTGCTATGCTGGACCTTGTTCTCACCAACAGGGAAGGGCTGGTAAGCAATGTGAGGCTCAGAGATGGCCTTGGCTGCAGTGACCATGAAGCAGTTGAATTTAATATCCTCAGGGCAATCAGGAGCAAGTATTCTAAGTTTACAACCCTGATAGCCAAAGTGTCATGGGACAATGCCCTGGAGGGAAGAGGGACCCAGGACAGCTGGTCAGTATTCAAGGACCACCTCCGCTGTGTCCAGGAGCTATGTATGCCAACAAAGAGAAAAGCAGGAAAGAATGCTAGGAGGCCTGCCAGGATGAGCAGGGAGCTACTGGACACACTAGCACTTAAAAAGAAACTCTACAGGAAATGGAGGGAAGGACAGTTAGAACAGGGGGTATATAAGGAAGCAGCCCAAGCAGCAAGAGTCCTGGTTAGGAAAGCCAAAGCAGAGTTTGAATTGAATCTAGCCAGAGAGGTTAAAGGGAATACTAAGAACTTCTACAGGTATATTAATGGGAAGAAGAAGATTAGGGAAGGTGTGGGCCTTCTCAGAATGAAACTGATGACATGGTCACAAGTGATGAGGAAAAGGCTGAGGTACTCAATAACTTCTTTACCTCAGTCTTCACTGCAAGGGCCTCTAGCCACACTCCTGATGTTATGGAAGACAATGCCAGGGACGGGGAGGAAGAACTGCCCATCGTAAGTGAAGATCAGGTTCATGATCACCATAAGAACCTGAAAGTGTTCAAGTCCATGGGACCTGACAGGATACACCCATGGGTGCTGAGAGAACTGGCAGATGAGGTGGCTAAACCCCTCTCTATTATATTCCAAAAGTCATGGCAGTCCGGGGAAGTCCCGACAGACTAGAAAAGGGGAAACATTACCCCCATTTTCTAAAAGGGCAAGAAGGAGGAACCAGGGAACTACAGGCCAGTCAGTCTCACCTCGGTGCCCAGAAAGACCATGGAGCAGATCCTCCTGAAGGCACTACTGACTCAGAACAGTGAAGAAGTTATTGGGAACAGTCAGCATGACTTCGCCAAGGGTAAATCCTGCCTGACCAACCTGGTGGCCTTTTATGAACAGGTGGCAAAATTAATAGATGAGGGGAGAGCAACTGATGTCGTTTACCTGGACCTGAGCAAAGCCTTCAACACTGTCCCGCATCACATCCTGGTCTCCAAACTGGTGAAACATGGGTTGATGGGTGGACCACTAGATGGATAAGGAACTGGCTTGATGGCCGCACCCAAAGAGTGGCTGTCAATGGGTCCATGTCCCAGTGAAGGCCAGTGACAAGCGGAGTCCCTCAGGGATCAGTTCTGGGACCAGTCTTGTTCAACATCTTTGTCAGTGACATGGACAGTGACATTGAGAGCACTCTTAGCAAGTTCGCTGATGACACCAAGCTGTGTGGTGCAGCAGACACACTGGAGGGAAGGGAGGCCATCCAGAGGCACTTGACAGGCTGGAGAGGTGGGCACAAGCCAACCTCATGAGGTTCAACAAGAACAAGTGCAGGGTCCTGCATCTGGCTCAAGGCAATCCCAGGCACAAATACAGGCTGGGCAGTGACTGGCTGGAAAGCAGCCCTGAGGAGAGAGACTTGGGGGTGCTGGTGGATGAGAAGCTCAACATGAGCTCTCAGTATGCACTTGCAGCCCGGAAAGTCAATCAGATCCTGGGCTGCATCAGGAGAAGTGTGGCCAGCAGGTCAAGGGAGGTGATTCTCCCCCTCTATTCAGCTCTGGTGAGACCCCACCTGGAGTACTACATCCAGTTCTGGAGCCCCTATTACAGAAGGGATATAGACGTGCTGGAGCATGTCCAGAGAAGGGCCACAAGGATGATCAGAGGGCTGGAGCACTTCTCCTATGAGGACAGACTGAAGGAGTTGGGGCTGTTCAGTCTGGAGAAGAGAAGGCTCCCAGGTGACCTAATTGTGGCCTTCCATTATCTGAAGGGGGCCTACAGGAGGGCTGGGGAGGGAATTCTCAGGATCTCAGGTAGTGATAGTACTAGGGGGAATGGAATGAAGCTGGAGGTGGGGAGATTCAGGCTGGATGTGAGGAGGAAGTTCTTCACCATGAGAGGGGTGAAGCTCTGGAACAGGTTGTCCAGGGAGGTTGTTGGGGTGCCGTCCCTGGAGGTGTTTAAGACCAGGCTGGACAAGGCTCTGGCCCGCCTGATCTAATGTGAGGTGTCCCTGCCCATGGCAGGGGAGTTGGAACTAGATGATCCTTGTGGTCCCTTCCAACCCTGACTGATACTACGATACTATGATACTATTATGCTATGATACTATGGTACTATGATAACTGCAAGGTGGCCACACTGGGGATAACTCATCCAGGACAAGGGCTGCCCCAGTTTCCCACAGGGGTCGCTCTTGCTGAAGAGATCCTTCTTGTAATGCAGGGCCCTGTGACAAGTGTCAGCATTAGAGGTGCCCTACTTCCAGCCAGGTGGAGGTCAGGGACAACGGAGTGTATTATGATGAGTATGTGAAATGGCCTGGCACTTCAGAAGCCCTGAAGTACCAAGCTCTGGTCGACACAGGGACCCAATGCATCCTGATACCATCGAGATACAAAGGGGCTGAGCCTATAAGCATTGAGGGAGTCACAGGGGGCTCACAAGATTTGACTGTATTGCAGGCTGAGATATGCCTGACAGGGAATGAATGGGGAAAGCACACCATAGTGACTGGTCCAGATGCACCTTGCATTCTTGGCATTCGTTTTCTGCAGGAGGAATGTTTTAACGACTCTAGGGGGCACAAGTGGGTGTTTGGGGTAGCAGCTGTAGAGACTGCAGGCAAAGAACAGCTGTGCACCACGCCCGAGCTGTTGGATGACCCCTCTGTAGTGGGCAGCCATAAGGTGCAGGGTTTGAAGTTACCTCTTGCCTTTCGCATAGTACATCGTGGGCAATACAGGACCAACAAAGACTCTCTGCACCCCATACACCAACTGATTTGACGACTGGAGAGCCAGAAGGTGATCAGCAAGGCTCTCTCAGACCAATATGGCCATTGCGGAAGGGAAATGGGGAATGGAGACTGACCGTGGACTACCATGGCCTGAATCAAGTGACTCCTATGATCAGCACTGCCGTGCCAGACATGTTGGAGCTCCATCTGGAATCAAAGGTGGCCAAGTGGTATGCCACAATTGACATTTCTAATGCCCTTTTCTCCTTTCCCATTGCAGAAGAATGCAGGCCAGAGTTTGCTTTCACCTGGAGGGGAGTATAGGGGAATCGGTTGCCTCAGGGCTGGGTCCATAGCTCAACCATCTACCATGAGGTGATCCAGATTGCCTTAGAGAAAGGTGGAGCCCCTGAGCATCTATAGTTTATCCATGACATCAAGTATGGGGTGAGACAGCAGAGGAAGTTTACCAGAAGGGTAAGAGGATAATTGATATCCTGTTGGAGGCTCTCTTTGCTATAAAGAGAAGCAAGGTAAAAGGGCCTGCCAGGGAGATCCAGTTCCTGGGTGTTCGGTGGCAAGATCCCTCAGAAGGTGGTGAACAGGGTAGCCACTATGGTGCAACCAACAAACATGAGACACAGTCCTTTTTGGGGCTTGTGGGTTTCTGGAAAATGCACATTCCCGGGTACAGTCAAATTGTGAAACCTCTCTTCCATGTGACACGGAAGAAAAATGATTTTGTATGGGCACCTGAGCAGCAAGTAACATTTGACCAGATAAAATGAGAGGTGGTCCATCCTATGGCTCTGGTTCCTGTTAAAACTGGACCAGAGATTAAGAATGTGCTGTACACTGTGGCTGGTGAGAATGGCCCTACACGAGGCTTGTGGCAGAAGGCTCCTGGTGAAACCAGGGGCAGGCCCCTAGATTTCTGGAGTAAGGGATACAAAGGCTTGGAGGCCAACTACACCACAACAGAAAACATAGTCCTTGCTGCCTATGAGGGTGTCTGGGCTGCCCCTGAGCTAATTGGAACTAAGTCATCTCTATTTCTAGCTCCAAGGCTTCCAGTCCTGACGTGGATGTTCACAGGGAGAGACTAAACCCCACATCATGCCACAGATGCCACCTGGAGTAAGTGGATGGCCCTGATAACTCAGTGAGCTGGCATGGGGAGCTTCGAATGCCCTGGCATAGTGGAAGTAGTCGCTAACTGGCCAGAGGGTGGTGACTTTGGAATACCACATGTCAAGAATGGATGAAGGGGCTGAGACAGGAGAGTGGAAGTGGAACAGAGGGCTGGATTGTGATGTGTGACACCCATCCTGAAAGCAGTAGGGGGAGGGGTTGTGAGAGCTTTGCCCTCCCTGGAGGGGTTTTTCCCCCTGGCAAACTGAGTTAGTCTGTTTCACTCCCCCTCTCTGTCCAGCAAGCCTAGAAAAAGGAAGACACTGCAGCCATTAGCTCTCTTTCAGCTCCTGCCTTGCCTGGATGCTGCTGGCTTCCTGCTTCACTGCCACATGGTCAGGCCTGCTCCTCCTCCCTGCTACATCCACACTTCTTCAAAGGACTCCAAAGGACTGATTCTGTATACATATTTTCCCTATCCGTCCTTGTTCCTCACCCTTGTGAACCTTTCCTGTTATATATATATATATACATATATATATTTAGATTTAGACTTAGGTAGTTTAAAGAAAAATTTTACCTCTCTACTTCCCAGCCGACTCCAAATTATTTCTTACATTTGCACCTTCCCTTTTTTTCCCTCTTGATCTGTAAAGAGGAGTGGGGAACAGGGAAGGGATTCTCAGCCTTGCCCCCATCCAAGATCTTAAATCCCAGTTAAGGCTCAAAGCACCACACCCCAGTCTTTTCCTTCCCCCGTGTTTTCCTTTACCTGAGCCAGTAGTTGCTCAGATCTTTTATACAGTTTTTAGGTATGAGTCCAGGTGGTGAATATGTGTATTCCAGAGAGTATCAATAGCAGTGGCCTCTGCCCATTATTTCCAAGGCAGCTGCAGTCTGGAGAGCAATCTTTATCTATGTACATTCCAGAGAGTCATTAGCCAGTGGTGTCTGCCCAACACACATCAGCTATTGTCTGGGCAAGCAGCAAAGGTGATTTTATCTTTGTTGAGTCACATCAAGAGAGACAAGATTTAGTCTCTCACAATTGTAAAATAAAAAAAAAAATTATTGAGGCTAGTACCTTCTTTATTACATTAACTCTGTGATAGAATTTATATTTTCCTATGATGCAATAATATTCATTGCATTCTTTGATGGATTTTCTTCTGTTTTTCGGATCAGCAAATTCAGTAACAGAATTGATAGATCTTGTCCTTATAAAGAAAAAATGTCAGCATTTAGGTGGAAAAATAAATTAAAAAAAAAAAAGGCAAGGTGTGAATATACCAATAATCAAGTCCTCAAGTAACAAAATGCAAGAATAATTTCTCCTACTGTGTACTCACATGCAATTATTTTTTGAGGACTTCATGACTGCAGGAAAAAGAATAAAGAAAATATCTTTTTAGATGACTAAGGACACTCAGGTAGAGAAGATGAATGTATACTCCAAGGTCATAATCTCTTCTGATGAGAATTAGGAGGATAAATACTAACTGTTGAACTCTTTCTCTGAGAGATAGATTGTCAGGCTTTATGCTGAAAGACACAAGATATAAAGGACATACTATTTAGCATCTCTATTTCTGTATTGTTATTTAATCACTAAGAAAAGTCTCATTAAAAACCCCAACATCTTTTATTTATGTAATTAATACTAAAATAATTTAAAATATAATAAAAGAGAATGTTTCAGCTGGAAAGGAGCTACAATAATCATTCAGTACAACTTCCTGACTAATTCAGGGATGACCAAAACTTCAGTGAATTGTCCAAATGCTTCTTAAAAACTGAAAGACATGATGTGTTGACCATCTTTCTAGGAAGACTGTTTCACTATTTGACCACCCTCTCAGTAAAAAGTTGCTTCTTAATGTCTAGCTTAAACCTCCACTAGTACAGCTTTGAACCATTCACTGGTGTCCTGTGACTGGATCCCAGGGGCAATATATCAGTACCCCCTCCTCAGGAAGTTTCCATCTCAGGAAACCATATAGACCTCTCACTTTCCTCTTCTCAAAACTACACAAGCCCAAACTCAATGTTTTATCATAAGATATGCCTTCCAGGTCTTTCACTGGCTTTTTTTGACCTCCTCTGCATGTATTCAGGGACTTTCACATCCTTCTTAAATTATAGGACCCAAAAGTGTACACCATACCCAAGGTGAGGCTGCATCAGTGCTCCTATTGAGCATTGTTGACCAGCACACCTAGATCTCTCTCTATAGAACCCTTCTGCAACCACTCCTCTCCCAGTTTATAGTTATGCTCAGTATTATTCCATCCTAGGTACAGAATCTACCATTTCAAGTTGATGAATTTCATCCCTTTGTTATGAATTCATGTCAAATTTGAGAATCAGCCCTTTACTTATAAATCACAAAACTGTTTTCCAGTCTTTGAAGTATCATAGTATCATAGCATCATTCAGGGTTGGAAGGGACCACAAGGATCATCTAGTTCCAACCCACCTGCCATGGGCAGGGACACCCCACACTAGATCAGGCTGGCCAGAGCCTCATCCAGCCTGGGCTTAAACATTTCCAGGGATGGGGCCTCAACCACCTCCCTGGACAACCCATTCCAGGGTTTCACCACTCTCATGGTGAAGAACTTCCTCCTCACGTCTAGCCTGAATCTCCCCACCTCCAGCTTCATTCCATTCCCCCTAGTCCTATCACTACCTGAGATCCTGAGAAGTCCCTCCTCAGCCTTCCTGTAGGCCTCTTTCAGATACTGGAAGGCCACAATGAGGTCACCTCGGAGCCTTCTCTTCTGCAGACTGAATAGCCCCAACTCCTTCAGTCTGTCCTCATAGGAGAAGTGCTCCAGCCCTCTGATCATCCTCGTGGCCCTTCTCTGGACATGTTCCAGCACCTCCACATCCCTCTTGTAATAGGGGCTCCAGAACTGGACACAGTACTCCAGGTGGGGTCTCACCAGGGCTGAGTAGAGGGGGAGGATCACCTCCCTCGACCTGCTAGCCACACTTCTCCTGATGCAGCCCAGGATCTGATTGGCTTTCTGGGCTGCAAGTGCACACTGAGAGCTCATGTTGAGCTTCTTGTCCACCAGCACCGTAATTTTATCAGTTGTCCAGAGCATATTTGCAAGGCAACTAATATGGGTTCTAATAATACTTCTTGTTTTACATACATGTGATTTTGCTTATTCTTCACTGAATTTTTTAATTTATGACAAATATACCCTAGGTATTCTGCAGAGCTGCAGAAGAAAATTTTTGTCTATACCAAGTCAAAGGTAACTTACCTTCAATGTAACACAATAGTTTGATTGTAGAAGATGCACAGAGAAACTCTATGTGCTATGAGTCTCAGTCAGCTAAAAGATTAATTCAGGCAGGAATATTATTAATGAATTATAGTACCTGTGATTCACACGATTTACTGTCTCCAGAGAGACACGCACATGCTTTGGGAAAGAAGGTGAAGTCTCTGCTCTTGCTTGTATGCTGGCAGTGGGATTGTAGTGCTGTGGCCAGCTCTCTTGTCAGGTGGTTGAGATGTAGAACTGAAAAAGGATTCTTAAGATGTTTTCTTTTGTGGGTAAGCATCATACAATGCCATTTCTAAATTAAGCAACCTTCTTAACAATAGCTCTTCCCATCCATTAGAAAACATCTGTAACAATGTTGATAGTAAAAAAGACATCTAATTTCTATTCTAAGTTTATTCAGATGATATCCATTTGCTTTTATTACTTGTAATTTAAATAGCTTACATATCTTCCTAGTGTTTACCTTTTCTGCTTTTCAAGCCCCAAAACATATTTAGATTAAATGGTTAGACTTAAACCTTAATTTCCAGGTTTAATGAGACAAATCTGTTTATTTTTTTCCAGCAACATAAACCCTCCATTATCCTTATTATTCCATAAGCCTTTTGTGTACTGATTCCAGTATAAATGCAGCTTTCTTGGAATCTTAGCTGCAAGGCATCACTGGATTGTTTGTTTTAGGATGTCATTAATAGTGTGTTGATCATACCCTTCACCACTTTAGCCAGTTATTTCATTAATTAGGTCTGCATAATTTTTACTTTTCCTTCCTTTTTTTTTTTTTTTTTTTTTTCCCTCCAGTTTAATCTGAAATCTGTTGCAAAATGTTTCTTTGTCACATTTTCCAAAACTATTTTTTGTCCAACTCTTCTGTATGCAGTTTTAATGCTCATCTGAAAAATGTCTAAATACACATTACTCTTTATTGTGGTAACTATTTCATAAAGGACTATGTCACAACACCATGGAATAACTGGGGCTCAACACTTAATAATAGTTTGTTCTATAATATGTATCTAAGAATCTACAATTCTGACACGAAGATAATTCCTGATATCATTTATTTCTCTAGTAAATTCATACCAAAACCTGACCCATGGGGATTTATAATTGCTTTACATGTCCCAGGCTTCACATATACAAAGACAGAGTCTTGGGAGCTTTGTGCAAGCGAAACAAAGTAAAACTTTCCCAGTGATCCTGGATTTTTTCAGCACAACACATGCAATCTAAGCAAATTGCAGAACTGAACTCAATGACAGCAAAACTAAGCCAAGCTGTGCAAACGTTTTCCACTTTTTTTGTTTCTAATGTGGAACTGTACTTCGAAGAACACTGTAAGATAGTGACAGGTCACTTCTACATAGTTTTATTTCTTAGTACTCTACTGCCCTACATGTCATCTCCATTTCAGCCAGCATGAGTCACTAGTGTCCAGAAGTCCAAAACATTTATTTCAGTCCTGTAGTAGGTTTATATGGGAAAGCTTTGATAGAAGGGCTGCTTACAGGACTGTCTGTAGTAAGAAGAGACCAGGAGATGGGTACAGCCAGTTGGGTACATGCTAGATACAGCCAGTTCCAGTGTTGTGGCCTGACAGCAAAACCCATTCCCCATCCCATCTGTGAGGAATGAAAACTTAGGAAGAAGGTGAAGGTTGTGGAAAGCTGTTTTAAATTTTGTTCCAATTTCTCACTCTCTAACTCATTATTAACTGACTCTAAGTTAAATTTATTTCCCCAAAATGAGTCTATCTTGCACATGATAGTAATTGGTGAGCAATTTCTCTGTCTGTACATCAACTCACCAGCTCTTTTGTCTTATTTTCCTGCCTTGTTTTGCTTAGGAAGGGAAGTCAGAGTGGGTTGGTAGGCAGCTGGTACCCAGCAAGGATTAACTTCCCACAGTCCTTTCCTTCTCTCTTGATCCAGTATGGGATTCACGCAGGATCTTCCAGAGTCCCTTGTGGGATTAGAAGTAGTGTAAAATTTTTATTGTTCCAATTTGCTACAATAAAGTGGTATTTTATCCTTACAGAAGAATTCTAGCATTTCCACATTGCATTAGGATAAGGGCTAGTCTCTAAGAATAAGGTATATTTAGCAAAATGCAAATATGACAAGGCAAAAATATTTACCTGCATCCAAATAATTATAACATGATAAATAAGAAACAGTTAATTGTGGAAAAAGATTCCAAGCACAGCAAATGACAAAGTAAAAATTGTCCTACTGCTTATTTCCTAGCACAGTTTGAGTAACTGTACAAATCACATTATAACTGCCTTCTGATGTGCTGTATTTTACTATGCAGATCATTTGACCACTCAGTTTCCCCTGGTTTAGTAAGCCTACATATTCTCCAGGAAGAGATTGTGTATGTGCATGTGTTCATACATTAGCAAGGTACTGCAATAATGCATAAACAGTAAAATCTTGGGTTCACCAGTTAGCACACAGAAAACACCAGACTATGTGAAACATTTCACAGTATCACAGTATCACAAAGGTTGGAAGAGACCTCAAGGATCATCGAGTCCAACCTGTCACCACAGATCTCATGACTAGACCATGGCAGCAAGTGCCACATCCAACCTCTTCTTGGACACCTCCAGGGATGGTGACTCCACCACCTCCACAGACAGCTCATTCCAATGACTAATGACTCTCTTGGTGAAGAACTTTTCACCTCGAGCCTAAACTTCTTCTGTTGCAGCTTGAGACTGTGTCCCCTTGTTCTGGTGCTGGGTGCCTGGGAGAAGAGACCAACCCCACCCGGCTACAACCACCTTTCAGGTAGTTGTAGAGGGCAATGAGGTCACCCCTGAACCTCCTCTTCTCCAGGCTAAACAATCCCAGCTCCCTCAGCCTCTCCTCATAGGGCTTGTGCTCAAGGCCTCTCACCAGCCTTGTTGCCCTTCTCTGGACACCTTCAAGTGTCTCAATGTCCTTCTTAAGCTGAGGGGCCCAGAACTGGACACAGTACTCAAGGTGCGGCCTGACCAACGCGGAGTACAGGGGCACAATGACTTCCCTGCTCCTGCTAGCCACACTAGTCCTAGGGCAGGCCAGGATGCCGTTGGCCTTCTTGGCCACCTGAGCACACTGCTGTCTCATGTTTAGGCGGCTGTCAATCAGCACCCCCAGGTCCCTCTCTGTTTGTGAGTTCTCCAGCCACTCCGACCCCAGCCTGTAGCTCTGCATAGGGTTGCCGTAGCCAAAGAGCAGCACTCGGCACTTGGATGTATTAAATCTCATGCCGTTGGATTCTGCCCATCTGTCCAGTTGGTTGAGGGCCCTCTGCAGAGCCATTCTGTCCTCTAACTGACAAACGTCTACTCCCAGCTTGGTGTCATCTGCAAATTTGCTGATGACTGACTCAATCCCCTCATCCAGATCATCAATGAAGATGATGGGGCCCAGCACTGATCCCTCAGGGATGCCACTTGTGACTGGCCACCAGCTGAATGTGGCACCATTCACCACCACTCTCTGGGCTTGGCCCTCCAGCCAGTTCCTAACCCAGCGCAGAGTGTAGCGGTCCAAGCCATGAGCTGACAGCTTAGCCAGCAGCTTGCTGTGGGGGACGGTGTCAAAGGCTTTGTTGAAGTCCAGGTAGAGCACATCCACAGGCCTCCCCACATCCACCAGACGGGTCACGTGATCATAGAAGGAGATCAGGTTGGAGAGGCAGGACCTGCCCTTCCTAAATCCATGTTGGCTGGACCTGAGCCCTTGGCCATCCTTCAGGTGTGCAGTTATTGCCACCAGGATAACAGTATCACAGCATCACAGTATAACTAATGTTGGAAGAGACCTCGAGGATCATCGAGTCCAACCTGTCACCACAGACCTCATGACTGGATAATCTGCTACATCATTTTCCCTGGTACTGAGGTTAGTCTGACTGGCCTGTAGTGTCTGGGTTACTCCATCCGACCCTTCTTGTGGCTGGGGACCACATTGTCCAGTTTCCAGTCATCTGGGACCTCACTGGTGACCCAGGACTGGAGGAAAATGATGGAGAGCGGCTTGGCCAGCTCATCTGCCAACTCTCTCAGCACCCTAGGATGGACCCCACTGGCCTCCCCACATCCACCAGACGGGTCACCTGATCATAGAAATCAGGTTGGAGAGGCAGGACCTGCCCCTCCTAAATCCATGTTGGCTGGACCTGAGCCCTTGGCCATCCTTCAGGTACACATTTGAGACATAGTCAGCTGTCTCAGGTCTACTTGTTCACTTTGAAACTACTGCACTGCAGATGCTATTTACAGATTACAGTTTTAAGGACTATGAACAGCAAATTTTTTAGTCCCTTAATGTGATATCTAATGAAATGTATTTAATAAGAATGAGATATTACAAGCCATCGGCATAACTGGAATAGCGATGTAGCTTCCAGGACACAGATAAGCTATGGTTTACTAATTTATTATTTACTTACATCATTGGTTTTGTGGGAAGGGAAGGGAAGGGAAGGGAAGGGAAGGGAAGGGAAGGGAAGGGAAGGGAAGGGAAGGGAAGGGAAGGGAAGGGAAGGGAAGGGAAGGGAAGGGAAGGGAAGGGAAGGGAAGGGAAGGGAAGGGAAGGGAAGGGAAGGGAAGGGAAGGGAAGGGAAGGGAAGGGAAGGGAAGGGAAGGGAAGGGCCTCAAGTCCTTGCCATAACACTATTCTCAGTCTTGATATGTGATGAGGTTGGGCAGTCAGTTAATATAAAATCTTACATCTCCATTTACTTATTGAATCTGTTGATTTACACAGCTGAAGACAAGGTATAATATTGTTGACAAGAATGTATTATATTGTAAACTCTATAAAAACTTCTTTGTGCAGTTAAGGTCAATGAATATTTAACTACCTGATTGTGTAAATAAGAGTACAAGTAGGCATATAGTAACATGCAACAAGGTGTTTATTTTAAAGAAAAAATCCTACATATTCCATTACTTACACTTGTATAATTGATATAGTCAGTGTATATTTTATATCTTATTTCTGTAGTGTTTTCCATGAGATATAGAGGATGTGGTAATATACAATAATAGTGTATGAGCACTCTTTCTACTCACTTTCCTGCCTTTATAAAAAAACCTCATCCCTCTTTTATATTCAGCTCAAATGTCTGCCTTTAATACTATTCTAGAGCACAACAATTTACAGAGAATTGAAAAAGCAATTTTCTCTGGACAGCTAGCTATTCTCCCTAATTTTCACCTGACTAGCTCTTTTCTGTGAATGTTGACTCAATCAGATAAAATGCAGGCTTTAAAGATGTTTGATTAGCTGCCTGGCTTACCTTCAGCTACTCACTTTGGATGTAAATGGTCTACACACCCACCACTCTTCCATTTCCACTGATACAACTTTCCTCAGAACTGCACTGAACAATGTAGGCATAATGAAAGGAAGCGAGAGTTTTTCCTTCAGGGGCTACTGATATCTTCTTTCTGGATTAATAACAGAAATATTAGTGCACTAATAGCAAAGAGTCTATATGTTATTTATGATGTGTACCTTTTGTTCAGTTAGTTGGGTTTTGTTTTTTATATGATTGTGGTGAAGAGGTTTTTTAATTTATTAATATGAAATATGAATTATGAAAATATTAATTTTATTAATTATCAAAGTATTAATAACTGATGAATCACCAACTTATATACATGTTCTAGTGCACGTTCTTGAAATAGATTCCACAAGTGGCTTAATGTTATGATTAGAACTTAATTGAACTAGTTACAGACTATTTCTATATTTATATAATGAAGGGTGCGATTCTGCCGCTTGGCCACTAGATGGCGGCTCGGCGGGACGCGGGTGGCTTCTGGCTATACACAGCAATATTACAACCTTTCTATGCATCAGTGCTTACTCTGCTAGGCGCGGATACTTTGAACTGAGTGCTAGTGGATGGAAAACACATGGAAGATATTCGATTCCCTCCAGACAACAGGGATCGGTCCTGGTCAGGGTCGGCCCATGGGGTCGGCCCTCAAAGTCGGCTCACACGGCAGGGCGGGACGACGGTAGCTGGTAGGTGGGCTCAGACGACGTGGCAGCAGGCAAAGCTACAGGGGTTGGCCCAACCACGGCGATTCTTGGGGCTGATGCAAACAGCCTCGTGGAGAGAATGCAGCTGTGTTAGGCGGTGGATTCTCATTTACTGAGCTTAAAGGAACAGCAGGACTCTTGGAGTGGTCCCGGGTTCGGCACAGCATAGGCACGAACAATGCCTTAGTCTTCCCTGAGATTCACAGGGCTCAGCGCGGCACACGGCGGCTCCTCTCACACTACGGCGGGGCTAGGCATACGTGGACTCGGTATCGATCAAGTCCCTTCTCCCCGGCAACTGGGCAGATCTTACCCTCGGGGGTCGGTCCAGTCCTCCGGTGGCACGGTGAGCTCTCCCGGTCGGTACTACTGGCTGTAGTGATGCTAAGGTCCTCCCTCTGTGTTTCTAACGATGCAGAGGCTTTCAGTATGTGTGCATGTATAACAGAAGCTAACAACAATAAGCTCAATGGCAAAGGCTGCGGCTCGAGAGTTGCTCTCTTGAGCAAGCACAGAGACAAAGTGAATGAGGGGGCAACTTGTTTACCAACTGCGGTGATACTTATAGATTCCTCGAGGCTAGGCTTGGGCACTCTCATAAACATCTGGCTTCAGCCTATAGAAAGCGTGAAGCTAGAATTATGCCCATACTTGGTGTCAGCACCAGCACTGCATGTGCTGGGTGCGTGCTGGCCTGGCTAATGCCTTGGCTTTTGTCTTCCTCCTGGAGGAGGGGGAACTTGCCCACATGCTGGGACAAGATTCAGTATCTGGGCATAATATGCCTTCACCACAATGGTTCATTTTTTTATAATAGTTTTTGAAGTCACTATAATAATGACTGAAGAAAGATTTTTATATATTTCTCCTTCTGCATCTCAAAATAGTTAAAAAAAATAATTCAGGGATATGTCACTTCATAAAATTCATCTTCAGCAGCTAGAAGACTCAGAAAAATATTATATGGTACAGAATGTGAGCTCTTAATACAATAATGATGAATGTGAACTTGGTATATATGAAAATAATTGGACAACTTTAGACTTTGAAAGTTATGTTGGTACCAGACAAAAGTAAACATAAAATGAACTAAATAATTGAAGAGTTGAGAACCTAATAGAATAGAATTAAATAAAATTGATGGATCCCAAATTAAGCTAAAAGTCATTGTACTCTCTCTTTTTAGGAGTTGCTTTGAGACTCAGGAATAATAAGTGAACATTTTCAAATTATTTTGTAAGACTACTATCCATCCATTCAAAACATTGTATTAATGATCTTCTGTGTTTTATGACCAAGTCGGTATATATATTGACTGATGGTGATGATAAAATTGATAGTTTATGGGTAAGAACTGGGAGGGGATGGCCAACAAGGCGGATATAGTAAAATTCTGTTACATATCACCTAATCAACATGAAGAGAAAGAAAAAATATTTTTTAAGTATCTGGGAGAAGTCTCATGATTGCTAAACCTTGCTCCCATGTGAGACTTCAGCTTCACCGATTTATGCTGGAAACACAATACAGCAAAATGGAAGCAGACCTGAAGGTTCCTAGAATGTGCGGAGCATAACTTCCTGAACACATCTGGTGGGTGAGCCAACTAAAGAAGATGCCCTGCTTGCCCTGCTGTTTGTGAAATAGAGGACTTTTTAGGGATTGTCTTGGTGCAGGGATCATGAAATGACAAACTTCTCCATTTCTGGAGAGGTAAAGAGGAGACACAGCAGAACTGCCATCTTGGGCTTGCAACAAGCAGACACTGGCCTGTTCTGGAGACCAGTGGAGAGAGTCCCTTGGGTAGCAGTCCCAAAGTGCCAAGAAGTAAGTCTTAAAGGAACAGGAACAGGCCATCCCCATGTGCCAAAAGACAAGTCAGGAGGGAAGAAGGCTGGCCTGGTTGAATAAAGACATTTGGTTGATGTTCAGGGAGAAAAGAAGAGTTTATGGTTGTTGTAAAAAGGGGCAGCCACTCAGGAGGAGTACAAGGTTATTGTGAGACTATGTGGGGAGTAGATTAACAGGGCCAAAGCCTAGCTGGAAATTAATTTGGTTTCAGATGTTGAAGACAATAGGAAATTCTTCTACAAACATATTAACAACAAAAGGAGGACTAAGGACAATCTCTGTCCTTTGCTGGAGAGAAGGATAAAGGAAAAACATAAAGTATAAGGAAATGCTGAGTCACTCAATACCATCTTTGCCTCAGTCAGATGCTGAATCTTGTCCCATTTATTCCTTAATGAATCCTCCACATCTATTCCAAATTTAATGTCACTATATTAGTTTTTACTTAATCATGATATTTCAGATGAGAGTAATCATACTGAATCCTCATTACCTTTTTTTCTAAGGTGAAAATTGATGCTCTTTCAGATTTCTTTTTCTCTTTTCTCATTTACTACTGCAACAGTTTCAGACTTTCTGGAATATCATAGAATCACAGAATGGTAGGGATTGGAAGAGAGCAACGGGGAGCACTTAGTCCAACCCCCCTGCCAGAATATGATCAACTAGGGAAGGCCACAATGAACCACCTTCAAGTGGGGAGTATGGGGGAATAAAAATAACCGTAGATTTGTAAAGAGAGTTTCATCAATCACTGTTTTCTTTATATAATTAATATTACCACAGTTTGTATATATTACATTGCATTCACTCTAGAATTAAGTATTTGGGTTGGAAAAGACCTCTGAGATCATTGAGTCCAACCATCAAGACCTCTGCTCCAGACCAAAAAGGACTTCCGAGATCATCAAGTGCAGCCATTTTGTCCACTCCACTGAGTCTGTCACTACACCAGAGAATCATAGGATCACAGGATCATAGGATGCTAGGGGTTGGAAGTGACCTCCAAAGATCATTGAGTCCTGTCTCTCTTATGGTGACAGAAGTGACATACACTGTGGTTGTAAGCAGAGTTCTTTATTTCCTCAAATAGCACATCTTTATATGTTTATTATGCCAATGTGGCTACTTCTAATTGGTTAGCAAATTGCTTTTAAGCTTCTTATTGGTTATTTCAACATTGCCACAGCCATCGTGATGCATTGTCATACTTATTGCTAAATTAGTCCAAGCTTCTTCCTTGTGGTTCTTCTGACTCAGTCTTTGTGGTTTCTCTGTCTCAAGCAGGTTACACAATGTGACACTTCCAGGCTATGCCTGTAAAATATAGCTGCAGATTTTTGTGCAGGAGAGTGAAGAACTGTGGTAGGTTGAGAGACCAATTCTCCCAGCACAGGCAAAAGAGGGAAGAAAGAGGAAGAGAGGACCCCCCACTGATGCTTTATAGGGGAGCAGGGCATTATGGGATGAAATACCTGGCTTCCTATGCTCACCCAGTGGGTTGGACCCCCTGTGGCATGCCTGAACCACCACACACCATGCCTTACTTTATATCATAATCCCTGCACCCAAAACATATAATCAAATTAGAACTCTTCTGATGACATGTCTAGCAGCAGTCTGTGTCTTCATCTGGTCATCATTCTTTCTCGGCAGAAGTCTCTCATTCATGCTCAAGTATCAGTCCATTCCCAGTTCTTCTTCCTCATATGGTGGAACCTCCCAGCAATGCAGAGTCATTCTACTGCAGTGTGAATTCCTTATGGACTTGCTGGACATCCTGGTCACCTGGAAGAACCTCACAACTTCTTAGCCAAGCCTTTATTTTCATCTACATTTACTCAGCAGCTTTTTCCACCCCTGGGGCAAGCCAGTCAGGGCAGTCAGGCTCCACAACTGCTTTTTCCCATCCCTCCAGGGAGCCGCACATTGAGCCTCCCATAAACCTGCACAGGCCTATCCCAAGCCCACTGCCGACCACTTCCAGCCATGGTCCAAGGCTATACAAATGCACATCGCAGGTACACCACTCCCCTACTGGGTGTTCGTGTACTGAGGCATGACAGCATCCAGTTACACAGCCCTCCCCCAGAAGAGGGAGTGGCTACACCACAACCCACTCAGAAGAGAGGAGGCAGAGCCAGGTGCTAGGCGCCATTTTCAGAACATATCTGAAAACCAAGGAAGATATTTACAGCTGCTGATGCCGCCCAAACACAGCACAGCACGGGCAGTATTACTGCCACTGCTCAAACGCAGCATGGCACAGGTGGTGCCTGGCACAGCTCCCACTGAGCCGCTACCACTCGGTACCCTGCAGGGCTCCCACCGTCTCTATTGCTGCGATACAGAATCAGTCACCTCCACCCCATCGGGCACTCAAACAGCTTTTCCAGCCAAAGCCATGAACATACTCCCAGAGCCTTTGAGAACAGCTTTCCAGCTGAAGTCCCTGCTCACCTTCTCAGGTTTTGGGAGCCATAGTTCACCCGCTTACCATGGGTGGCCCTCCCATGAAGCGACAATGGGCCTGACTCCAGTCTGCTTGCCACTGCCCTTCCTCCACTCTGCTCACTGCCACTGTCCGCTCCACAGAGAACAAGGAGGAAAAAGGTAGGTCTCGTATTCTCAAGCTAACCCGAGCTGAAAGCCACAGAGAGAACCACCCTTGCTGTTTGCAAACAACAGGAGGGACTCCACACCATCAGCCACGCACCAGGTGTCCCCTTGCAATACACAAGAAGCTCACACCGTCGCCCAGGCAAGAAAACTTGAGCCCCAACTTCCAAAACTGACAACGCCCAGATCTGACTTTAAACTCTTCATCTTTTGCAATCCAATATGCAGTGTGCCACAACAACCAATTCCTGGCCTGGCTACGCCATTAGTGTGGTAGGTTGAGAGACCAATTCTCCTACCATGGGCAAAAGAGAAGACTCAGGCAAATGGCTTGCAAAATTGGTGGAAAGTTTAAATGGAGAAACAATGAATGTTTTACAGAGAACTACAAACACCGTGACAAAAGAGAGAGAGATCACAAAACATACCCAAGAACATCCCACCCCCATCTGGGGGTACACCCAAAACCCCTCAGGACTCTTTCTTCTCCCCCCCCCGGCCTTGGGCCTAACCAGGCCCAAGAGAGGCTGCTCACCCCATTTACCTAGGCAGTGGTGAGGGAAGAAAGAGCAAGAGAGGACCCCCCACTGATGTTTTATAGGGGAGCAGGGCATTATGGGATGAAATACCTGGCTTCCTGTGCGCACTCACTGGGTTGGACCCCCTGGGGCATGCCTGAACCACCACAAGAACTATAAACAATTCACAGTTGGGTGTAAAAAGGAAAACAAAAGATATTCTAAATTAATTTCATTGGCCAGATGTGTGAAGGGGACTCTTAGCTGTCTAGTTTCCCACATTCATTCCTTTCTTCCATCTCTGGTAGCTGCTTCTGCTCTGCTCAGCTGGGAGAATCTTATCACCACTGACCTCAAGATAAGAACATTAACAACAGTTTGAGCTCACAGCATTTCTAACTTATTTCTCTTTCCTCTAGTTAAACATAGAAAGTGGGGGAAGAGATGTTAGGAGAGAGCTGGAGCAGTTACCCCTGCTCCCTTTGGGATCCTATGAGGGGTTCAGGGGGGTTCCATGCTGTTTTCTGATTGAAAATATCTGTATAATATTTTGCATTCTGTATATGTGTACATACTTATTGCATTTCCATTGTAGATGTAGTTATTGCTTGTTAATATAGCTTCCATTTGCTTTTGTTATTGTGGTGGTAGATTCCAAACATATACACACAGTAAGCTGTCACAAGCATCTGCAGGCACGTCAGAAGCAACTGCAAGCTGTATTTATAACTCAGGGGCTTTTCACACATACATGGATACACAGCAATATGTTCAAGCTCAATCTCTTCCTGGCCCACCAAGGGGTCCACAGATCTGTTGTTCCCCACAATTCCCCCTTTTTGTATTTGTGCCAAAAATATTGTCCTAACTGTCCGCTGCAGAGCTGCTTGCAGCAGGTTAATCAGAGAAGGCAACACTAATAGCACTACAATCACAATAACCAAGATTAATAATACAGTCTTAATAATTGAGAGAAACCACCCAGTAACTCCTCATCCTCTAAACAACCCTTCAAACCAACCTTCATTGTCAATTTGCAAGTGCGTTACTCCCTGTTCCAGTTCCTGGATATGTCTATGTATAGAAACTGAATGGTCTGACAAATTCATACAACACAATCCTTCAAACTCTTGACAACCATGATCTTGCTCTAACAACAAAATCTATAGCAGTTCTGTTTTGCAAGGTAGCTTACACCATGCCTTTGGCTCCACACTGGGGCAGCTCATAACAAAGGGCAAAACAATTATATCAAACAGAAACTCTCTTTTGATGGTTATGGCCTTGACTTCAACATGCATCACAGCATCATGGCTGAGCCATAAAGGGTGATAGCTCCTGTGCAAGGTTGGAGTTGTGCATTCTCACACCTGAATCACAAGGTGTTACTGCTCAAGCCACAGGAGATGGCCACTGCCAGCAAGGACAAGACCATCCCAGACACATTTCCAGAGCTTTCTGAAACACCAGCAAGTCCACAAATGGCAATGTTTCCCTCTACTGTGCCACACTGAAAAAACAGGAGAAATTTCCTAACTTGGCTATAATGCTGCAATGTTTTCTCACCTTTAGGATGTTAGGCCACTGACACTCACCAGAGAGGAGAGGCCCAGTGTCACCGGCTGAGGCTGTCCCCTTAAGAAAGGGAATATGGTGGACGGAAGTTGGTAAATGAAAAGAACGATCCAAACTAATTTCATTGGTAGAGTGGGAGGAAGCACCTTCTGAACTGGGAGTGCAGGAGGGTTTCCTGGGCATTCCAGCACTTTTCTATCAGTCTTTCTTCCGCTTCTCCTTCGGGCAGCAGCTTGCAGCTCCTGGGCTTTCAGCCAAGGCTTTGGCCTTGAAACTGATAAGGCCTGTATTAACTGCTTTCCAATTAACACAACTGCTTCTAACCTTTCTCTCCTTCTCTCTCTTTCTAACCTGCTCTGGGGAAAAGGGGGAGAGAGGGAGAGAGCGGAGGTGGGGAACCCCCTCAGCAGAGGGGGAACTCTCATTTCTGTGCTACTCTGTTGTATATCTTTGTATATATTGTAAATATTGTAAATTTGTATATATTTCCCTGCATATCCTACATTGCTTTATAAATATACGGCTCCACTGCTTTGTTAATTCAGCTGTGAGGGTTTTTTTTCCCTTTCCCTTCAATTTTCCTTCCCTTTACTTTACAGGGGGGAGGGAGAAGGCTTTTTGGCCTTACCCTTCCAACCCTCGACACCCAGACAAGCAGTTTGTTCACCCTCCACAACAACCAGAGAGGTTAGTACTGTTAAGGCCCTGAAGTTTCCCTCACCCTACATGGTTGATTCATAAAGGATCAAAGTTATTCCCTTTCCTGCCATTTCTTCACTCTCAGGGCGAGAGCCCATACCACTCATCACACCATGCTTCACTGATATGCTGAAATGGTCAATTGAAGGCAACTTAGAGTGTTAGTTTATTCACTGCTAGGTGTCTCGATTT
Organism: Melanerpes formicivorus; assembly: GCF_026170545.1. Classification (NCBI taxonomy): domain Eukaryota; kingdom Metazoa; phylum Chordata; class Aves; order Piciformes; family Picidae; genus Melanerpes; species Melanerpes formicivorus. The sequence goes on along the minus strand of NW_027142353.1, from coordinate 44,950,045 downwards.
GTGCTGTTATCCTTTTTTTCTTTTTGTTACTGCCACTCTCTGTTATCTAAATAATTGTTGTAAATAAGTCATTTCCACAGTTCCTGTTAACTGTTAGCTGCTGTTAATTGTTCATACATGTTATAATAAAGTTTATCTTTTGCTATAAACTTTCGCTAACAACTTGTGGTGGTTTAGGCTGGGTGTTGGCCCAGATGCCACTGCACAGAACACACCTGGGAGGTCCCTACGGGTGGGCCCAGCCCAGGGGGTGGTCACAGGCAGTTATTCCATCCCATAATGCCCTGATCCCCTATAAAATGCCCATGCAAGGTCTTCACTTCCTCTTTCGTCCCCAGCTGCAGCCTAGGTAAAATGGCGTGAGCTGCCTCCCTTGGGCCTGCCCAGGCCCAAGGCTGGGTTGGGGGGGGGAGGAAAGAGCCCTGGGGGGGGTTTGGGTGTACCCCCAGGTGGGGATGGGATGTTCTTGGGCATGTTCTGGGATCTCTCTCTTTGTCACGGTGCTTGTGGTTCTCTGTAAAGCTTTCATTGGTGTTTGTTTTTAAATTGTTTTCCTATTTAAACTTTCCATCACTTTTGCAATCCACTTGTCTGAGTCATTATTTCTGCGCGTGGTGGAGAGGGGGTTTGCCTCAACCCATTACACAACTCTATAGCCTGCAGAAACAAAAGGCAACAGAACTATATGTGATGCATTGAATTTAGGGAGCAAGGCTTAGCTGATAGAAGGAAATGTTTTAGCTATTGTAGGCCACAGACCTTGGGAAAAACTGCAACTGTGTAGAGAGAAAAAAGCCTTTAGCTGATTACCAACTGCCATTGTGACTCAGGAAGCCCCACAACTACCTGAGAATTAGAGCTGGTAAACATTGCAAGAGAGTCTTTTGTTTTCTCTCTGAACTTAGACAAGAGATGCTTGATCATTTGCCTTTTGTCTAACAACTGCCTGGGCCTTGCCTGGTGATGTGTGTTCCCTGGTCTTTTCTCGGCAGCCAATCACGAATCTGTAACTGTTGGATGGACACATTTAATTGCCAATCACTAGTTACTTTTGATTATGTTAGCCTATATAAAGAACATACTTTGTACAATAAAGTAGACACTTTGCTTGCATCAAGCTTTGTCTCCATCTCTCAATCGTGGTATATATGATTCTAACCTAACATTCTTTGCATACATAAAAGCAAGAAAGATGAAATTAACAATATAACAAAAGCAATCAATAAAATCAACAATCCAGTTTTGATTGTATCCACCCTGTTAACAACACATCCCATCAAAGCCTTCACATCCATGTCCATGGAGAAGTAACAAGAAATCTACAACAGCTCTATTCTGTAATGTAGCCTAACAAACTCATGTAACCCATAAAAGATACAATACTCAGAGCTGTACAAATTAGCTCATTCTAACACGACTGGCATAATATATGGCTAAAGATAACAAGACTTCCAGATACACTAAGATAACAAACATATATTCTCTTCTACTTATCTTACAAGGTCAAGACACAAAAAGAACAGTTGCCTCTTTCAGACAGATAGGCTTCTCTTAACGGAGAGCTTATATCTTGATAGTTACAATTCTTACATTTCCCTTTTCTTATTAATAAAGAAGACTTGATTTACCATACCAGTTCTAGCCCGAACACATTGTACCCAGGGAGTAAGATAAAAAGACCTACAAATACAGCAAACCCAATCTTCAGCACTGTCTTTTACAGTATACTTCAAAGGCATGAATGTTACACATTTGCCTTTTTCTAAGATGGTAAAAAATCACAGAATTTTTTCATGTCAACATGGTCAAAAGTTGATTACACCAAGCACTGTAGTTTCTGAATTCCTTCTCTGTCAGAGATGGCATCCTGAGTATTCATGGTTCTGTCTGATGTAAAATTAAACATAGCACAATAATCCTATTTTTCCTACCTTTGGCCTAGTGTTGTTTCTTTTTCTTTCAAATTTCTCCCAACTAAAGCCTCTGAAATTATTATATTGTCCATAAATTTTGTTAAAACCACATATAACATGAAAATCTGAAAACATAACATACTTAGACTATTCTTTCTTATGACACATACCTAAAAATACATAAATTCCCTCCTTTTTGTTTTGTATAGCCTAAAATTAAAATGTCTTTTTTGCCGTAATCCATTTTGACATTTCCTTTAACTACTTGACATTATTATTTAACTATGACCAAGTGGTGAGTTACCATATAAATCCACGTGAACATATTCTATCATACAAAAATTATGCAATCATGATATTCAGTCCTAATTTAGATGTTGTTGTGATGGTGTAACCCACCTACATCAACAAAAGCTCAGCTGAACTCAGTCAGGGAAGTGAAATGGAAAGCTGTATTTTGCAAGCAATAATGGAATGAAATGGATATGTACAAAATGCACAGTATTTACAATATTATAGAAGTTTTTACAAAAAGCAAACAGCACAGAAATCCTCCTTGGGCAGAAGGACACTGCCCCGCTCCCCATCCCCCCCAGCTTCTCCCTCCTTTTTCCCTCTGGTTAATTAGAAGAAAAGAGAAAAGGAGAGATATTAAGGAAATTTCAGTTAGCTCAAAAGGGTCGTTAGAAAGTCAGTAATGCTTATCTCAAGGTCATCAGATAACTCCTTCTTTGTGAAGCATCCAACATCCCTCATAATCAATGCTAAAATCATTATCCACATCAGATTTGCATCTACAAAATGTTGAAGGCTTTCCTTAACAGAACTTAGCATTGTTACATTAAATCTGATATACATCTTCTGCAAATCTACAAAAAACTACAAGCCAGGGAGAGATAACAGAGAGAGAGAAGGTGGGGGGGAAAAGGGGGAACTGACAGGTTCAGCAAAACTTCTGTAGCCACAGGGGGCTTTTTGTCTGAGATAGTTATTACATCTCCTGCAGATACATCCAGTATCACAGTATCACAATATAACTTAGGTTGGAAAGGACATTGAGGATCATCGAGTCCAACCTATCAACACAGACCCCATGACTAGACCATGGCACCAAGCGCCACGTCCAATCTCATCTCGAACGCCTCCAGGGACAGCAACTCAACCACCTCCCTGGGCAGCCCATTCCAATGACAAATGACTCGCTCGGTGAAGAACTTCCTCCTCACCTCGAGTCTAAACCGCCCCTGGCGCAGCTTGAGACTGTGTCCCCTTGTTCTAGTGCTGGCTGCCTGGGAGAAGAGACCAACCCCTTCCTGGCTACAACCACCTTTCACATAGTTGTAGAGGGCAATGAGGTCACCCCTGAACCTCCTCTTCTCCAGGCTAAACAATCCCAGCTCCCTCAGCCTCTCCTCATAGGGCTTGTGCTCAAGGCCTCTCACCAGCCTTCTTGCCCTTCTCTGGACACCTTCAAGTGTCTCAATGTCCTTAAACTGGGGGGCCCAGAACTGGACACAGTACTCAAGGTGCGGCCTACCCAAAGCAGAGTACAGGGGCACAATGACTTCCCTGCTCCTGCTAGCCACACTATTCCTAATGCAGGCCAGCATGCTGTTGGCCCTCTTGGCCACCTGGGCACACTACTGGCTCATATTCAGGTGGCTGTCGATCAGCACCCCCAGGTCCCTCTCTGTTTGGCAGCTCTCCAGCCACTCCGACCCCAGCCTGTAGCTCTGCATGGGATTGCCGTAGCCAAAGTGCAGCACTCGGCACTTGGACTTGTTGAAAGCCATCCCATTGGACTCTGCCCATCTGTCCAGTCGGTCGAGGTCCCTCTGCAGAGCCTTTCTACCCTCTAACTGACTAACATCTGCCCCTAAGTTTGTGTCATCTGCAAACTTGCTGATGACTGACTCGACCTCCTCATCCAGATCATCAATGAAGATGTTAAAGAGGACAGGGCCGAGCACTGATCCCTGGGGGACACCACTGGTGACTGGCTGCCAGCTGGATGTGGCACCATTCACCAGCACTCTCTGGGCTCGGCCCTCCAGCCAGTTCCTAACCCAGCACAAAGTGTAGTGGTCCAAGCCACGAGCTGACAGCTTAGCCAGCAGTTTGCTGTGGGGGACGGTGTCAAAGGCCTTGCTGAAGTCCAGGTAGACCACATCCACAGGCCTCCCCACGTCCACCAGACGGGTCACGTGATCATAGAAGGAGATCAGGTTGGAGAGGCAGGACCTGCCCTTCCTAAATCCATGTTGGCTGGACCTGAGCCCTTGGCCATCCTTCAGGTGCGCAGTTATTGCCGACAGGATAATCTGCTCCATCACTTTCCCTGGCACTGAGGTCAGGCTGACTGGCCTGTAGTTTCTGGGTTAATCCATCTGACCCTTCTTGTGGATGGGGACCACATTGGCCAGTTTCCAGTCATCTCGGACCTCACCGGTGAGCCAAGACTGGAGGAAAATGATGGAGAGCGGCTTGGCCAGCTCATCTGCCAGCTCTCTCAGCACTCTAGGATGGATCCCATCCAGTCCCATGGACTTGTGAGTGTCCAAGTGGCTCAGCAGGTCCCAAACTAATTCCTCATGAATTACCGGGGCACTACACTGCTCCCCAACCCCATCGCCCAGCTCAGGAGGCCACTCCTCCTGAACTCCTGCCTTGTTGTTAAAAATTGAGGCAAAGAAGGTGTTCAGGACTTCAGCCTTTTCCTCGTCTTCAGTCACCATGTTCCCCTCCAGGTCCAATAAGGAGTGGAGGTTCTTCCTGCCCTTCTTCTTATTGTTAATATATTTATAAAAATGCTTTTTATTATCTTTGACTGAGGTGGCCAGCTTCAGTTCCAGCTGGGCCTTTGCCTCCCTTATTTTATTCCTACATAATCTAACTACTTCCTTGAACTTACCTCGAGAAGCCTTCCCCTCCTTCCAAAGTTGATACAGCCTCTTTTTCCTCCTTCAATCCTCCAGGAGCTGCTTGCTCATGCAGGCTGGTTGCCTACCCCGCCGGCTTGCCTTTCGGCACGTGGGAACTGCCAGTTCCTGTGCCTTCAAGAGCTCCTTTTTGAAGTAGGTCCAACCCTCCTGAACCCCTTGGTTCATCCATCCCTGCTGATCCCCTTGTTTTGGCTGGCAATTTGTCACACAAGTTGGGACCTGCTGAGCAGGGTATGCACCAGTAAGGAATGGATTGCTGACCTTGGGGGGTACTTGTGTCGTCAGAAACACTCCTGAGGGAATGCATTTCTTCTGGAGCAGCAGTTACATGGGGCACTTCCAGGTTTTCCACTAAATCCCAATTGCTCTCTGCAGCAGCTTTCTGATGAGCCTGCTACCAAAATCTCACTGGTGAATGAGGGGTCACTGTCACATTACAGGGGGGCAAAGTCTATGGATCAGATGTGCCAGGAGGTCAGCACCCCCATTCTCCCACAATCTTTTGATTCCCCCCCTATCCATAGTCTTTTCTACTTGCACGTTCTGTGTCAAAACTCCCTTCTCATTTTCTTCCTCACTGTCAGATGGTAGAGAAGGAAGCTGCTGTGGTGTCTGTAGATCATTAAGGTGATTACATTCCTCTTTTTGTATATGTTCTTTCACCTGATAGCTTGGAGATTGATAAGCTGCCAGCATCTGAGAAAAGTCCTGGGGACTTTCCCATTCAATGGGGAGTTTAAGTTGCATATTTGGAGAGGGATATTTCTTTTCTCCAGCACCCTTTCCCATCTGTGCTGTCAAAGCTGCTCCTAAACAGCTAGGTGTGGGGGAGGCAGAGGATGTCGATATATCCTCTGTGGAGCTAAGAGTCTCCCCCATACCCAACTCAATCCCTCTTTGTTTAACTCTTCCTTTATTTCTTCTCCTTTTTTGTCCTGCTCCTGGTTAGTATCTTTCAATACCTCACTAAGTGAGGATGTGGGGAAGGCTGTGGATGTAATCTACCTGGACTTCAATGAGGCCTTTGTTACCATCCCCCACAGCAAACTCCAGACCAAGCTGTCAGCCTGTGGCTTCGACAGCAGCACTCTTCACTGGGTTAGGAACTGGCTGGAGAGCCGAGCCCAGAGAGTGGTGGTGAATGGTGCCACATCCAGCCAGCAGCCAGTCACTAGTAGTGTCTCCCAGGGATCAGTGCTGCGCCTGTTCAATATCTTTATTGATGATCTGGACAAGGGAATTGAGTCCATCATCAGTAAGTTTGCAGACAACACCAAGCTGGGAGCAGGTATTGATCTGTTAGAGGGTAGAAGGGCTCTCCAGAGGGAGCTTGACAGGCTGGACAGATGGGCAGAGTCCAACAGGATGGCATTCAAAAATTCCTAGTGCTGGGTGCTGCATTTTGGTCACAACAACCCCATCCAGTGCTACAGGCTGGGGACAGAGTGGCTGGAGAGCAACCTGGCAGAAAGGGACCTGGGGGTACTGGTTGATAGTAGGCTGAACATGAGCCAGCAGTGTGCCCAGGTGGCCAAGAAGGCCAACGGCATCCTGGCCTGCATCAGAAGTAGTGTGGTCAGCAGGAGCAGAGAAGTCATTGTGCCCCTGTACTCCGCTTTGGTCAGGCCGCACCTTGAGTACTGTGTCCAGTTCTGGGCCCCTCAGCTTAAGAAGGACATTGAGACACTTGAAGGTGTCCAGAGAAGGGCAAGAAGGCTGGTGAGAGGCCTAGAGCACAAGCCCTATGAGGAGAGGCTGAGGGAGCTGGGATTGTTTAGCCTGGAGAAGAGGAGACTCAGGGGTGACCTTATTGCTGTCTGCAACTACCTGAAGGGAGGCTGTAGCCGGATGGGGTTGGTCTCTTCTCCCAGGCAACCAGCATGAGAACAAGAGGATACAGTCTCAAGATGCACCATCAGAGGTTTAGGCTGGATGTTAGGAAGAAATTCTTCACAGAAAGAGTGATTGGCCATTGGAATGGGCTGCCCGGGTAGGTGGTGGAGTCACCATCACTGGAGGTGTTTAGGAGGAGACTGGATGGGTTGCTTGGTGCCATGGTTTAGTTGATTGGATGGTGTTGGGTGGTAGGTTGGACTCACTGATCTCAGAGTTCTTTTCCAACCTGGTCAATTCAATTCAATTCAATTCAATTCAATTCAATTCAATTCAATTCAATCCAATCCAATCCAATCCAATCCAATTCTTATTCTATTCTATTCTATTCTATTCTATTCTATTCTATTCTATTCTATTCTATTCTATTCTATTCTGTTCTGTTCTATTCTATTCTATTCTATTCTATTCTAATTTATTCTCCAGGTAGTAGCTATATCCACAACTTCTCTATTTCCTTTTGTAATTGCTTCCCATAAATGACTGCCCAGTTTCTGCCATGCAGCAATGCTGAAAGCGGTGGTAGAGGAAGGCTCAGAATCTTGCTGCTTACCCCACAAGAGTAACCTTCATAAGTCACAGTCACCAACTTTTATACCTCCATGTTTCAGTAACTATTTCCAGGTTCTGAGGACTAACTCCCCTTCTTTTGTTAGATTTTGTCCCATTATGTTCCCAGTGGCTCACCCACCTCACCCAGGCAGGTGTCAAAAGTTCAGGTCTGGACCACAGCAATATCCCCAACTGCTCTCACACTACACTGGGCTCTGTCACTGATGCAATCACCATCAGACTCCAATCACATCACAGTGGTGACCAGATGTCACTGTTATGGTGATGGACAGAAGCAACATACACTGTGATTGTAAGCAGAGTTCTCTTCATTTCCTCAAACAACACATTTGTTTTATGTTTATTATGTCAGTGTGGCTACTTCTAATTGGTTAACAAATTACTTTTAAGCTTCTTATTACTGCATTACCACAGACATTGTGATGCATTATCATACTTACTGCTAAATTAATCCAAGCTTCTTCCTCGTGGTTCTCCTGACTCTGAGCTTCTTCCTCGTGGTTCCTCTGACTCAATCTTTGCAGTTTCTCTGTCTCAATCAGGTTACACAATAATCTGTCTCAAGCAACTGCGGGCCTGTCAGAAGCAGCTGCAAGCTGTATTTACAACTCGGGCTTTCCACACATTCATGGACACACAGCAATATGTTCAAGCTTAATCTCTTCCTGGCCTACCAAGGGGTCCACAGATCCATTGTTCCCCGCAGAGTCAAATCTGCCTGCCAGACCAGGACCATAGAATCTAGCACAGGTCGCACAGGAATGCATCCAGATGGGTCTTTGAAAGTCTACAGAGGAGATTCCACAACCTCTGTGGGCAGCCTGTTCCAGTGCTCTGTGACTCTCACAATGAAGAAGCTTCTCTTTATGTTGAGGCAGAAGCTCATGTGCTGTAGTTTATATCCGTTACCCCTTGTCCTATCACAGGGTGCAACAGAGAAGAACCTGTCCCCTCCCTCTTAACACTCAGCCCTCATACTTAAAAACAATTTTTGTATCCCCTCTCAGTCTTCTCTTCTCCAGCCTAAAAAGCCCCAGAGCTCTCAGCTTTTCTTCATAAGGCATGTGCTCCAGTCCCTTAATCATCCTGATAGCTCTCCATTGGCAGATCCTTCTCCCTCTTGAACTGGGGAAGCCAATACTGGATGCAATATTCCAGGTGAGGTCTCACTGGGGCAGAATAGAGGATGAGGAGAACTTCCTTCGATCTGCAGGGCACACTCCTCTTAATGCACCCAGGATCCCATTTGCCTTTTTACCCAAAAGGGAACATTGCTGTCCCATGGAGAACTTCTTGTCCACCAGGACTCCCAGGTCCTTTTCCACAGGGTTGCTCTCCATCAGATCACCTCCTAACCTGTACTGGTGCAGGTTTTCAACACCATCTGTCTCCCCATTGACTACTGAAAGAGATGGCTCTGGAATTTTCCAGCAAAAAGTATTGGTGCTTTTAATATTTATTTATAAATAGAACAAAACCTTTCCTGGATATTTGTTTCTAATATTAAAATAATAGTAATAAGTCCTTGTTCTAGAGCTGAGAAATGTCACAGAAAAACTCCATTAATGCAAGATTCATACTTGTGTCTTTCAGACAAAATCAGTTAACCTTCTGTCACAGTACTTATATTATTATCAGGCAGAGTTATTTCTTATTGACAGATTAATCACGATCAGTCATTTCATATTGATGACTGGGTGGTCTTCAGCTAAAGAGTTAGAAATATCAAATTACAATTTTTCTTGACCTTTATTAAGAAAACTACAAAGATTTTTTTTTTAAAGGATTTGAAGACAGAAATTGCTAGTGATACAATAATCTCCCTCAAATATAATGACTGAATAGATATTACACTAAAAATAATGTCAAGAGATTTAGTATTTTCTCCAGTAAAAGTGCTACATTCTGTGTTTATATAGGGCATTGCAATTTGTTTTACGTACCTCAAGGCTAAATTATCATAAATGTTTTGGCACATTTGTATTTGAGAGAAGGCTCTTTCTGAGTAGTGAAAATGAGTTTACTTTTTGAAAGAAGTGTGATGCAGGATTAAAGGGTTTTATCCTGTGTACACAAACATAAAACAGAAGATGTTGAAAAAGAAGAAGACATCACATAACGTACACTTACATGATATAACTCCTCAAGGAGTCTTGTCAGCACAAGGGAATTAAGCCACCCTGGAAGGTAATTCTGCGTGAAAGTGGGTTGCCTCATGTTTCATAAGTGTCTGAGAGTCATCTTAAGGTAAATGTCTAACATAAATCATGGTAATTCTACTGTCAAAGTGCTACCTTCTGTCCTTTAACTATAAAGGTAATGAAATCCAAGAGTTTACATCAGAAAACCCTGATGGAAGTTGAAACAATTTTTTTTAATTCTTTTTTTTTTTGGCCTCACACAGTTGGAAAATCTTATGTGTATTTTATGGAACTCCCTCAAACTGGCAAAAGAATGCAAAAAACAAGTACAATACAAAAAACTTTTTCATTAAATACTTATATAATTTTAATTATAATGATAATTCATTTTTCAGGCCATTTCATTATTCTAGGTTTTGGAGAAGAGTTGCAGAATTTTAGGAAAATTTGTAGTTAATGGTCACGTGATATTTATGCTCTGAAGCAAATATATAAACAAAGATGGGACAGATTCAAGATGACTACGTTAAAGAGATTTTTGTATATTTTATGTATGTTCCATTATATAGTCCAAGGGAAAGTTAAGAAATTACAAAGGTGTGGCTGAAAAGGTTATATAAGGTTTATATAAGGTATATAAGGTTTGAGTTGAATCTAGCCAGGGAGATTAAAGGGAATACTAAGAACTTTTACAGGTATATTAATGGGAAGAAGAAGACTAGGGAAGGTGTGGGCCCCCTCAGAAAGGAAACTGGTGACATGGTCACATGTGATGAGGAAAAGGCTGAGGTACTTAATAACTTCTTTACCTCAGTCTTCACTGCAAGGGCCTCTAGCCACACTCCTGATGTTATGGAAGTCAAAGCCAGGGACGGGGAGGAAGAACTGCCCATTGTAAGTGCAGATCAGGTTCGTGATCATCTGAAGAACCTGAAAGTGTTCAAGTCCATGGGACCCGACGGGATACACCCACGGGTACTGAGAGAACTGGCAGATGAGGTGGCTAAACCCCTCTCTATTGTATTTCAAAAGTCATGGCAATCTGGTGAAGTCCCCACAGACTGGAAAAGGGGAAACATTGCCCCCATCTTCAAAAAGGGCAAGAAGGAGGAACCAGGGAACTACAGGCCAGTCAGTCTCACCTCTGTGCCTGGAAAGATCATGGAGCAAATCCTCCTGGAGTCACTACTGGCTCGGAAGAATAGTGAAGAGGTGATTGGGAGCAGTCAGCATGGCTTTGCCAAGGGCAAATCCTGCCTGACCAACCTGGTGGCCTTCTATGAGCAGGTGACAAAATTAATAGATGAGGGGAGAGCAACTGATGTTGTTTACCTGGACCTGAGCAAAGCCTTCGACACTGTCCCGCACCACATCCTGGTCTCCAAACTGGTGACACATGGATTTGATGGGTGGACCACTAGATGGATAAGGACCTGGTTTGATGGCCGCACCCAAAGAGTGGCTGTCAATGGCTCCATGTCCCAGTGGAGGCCAGTGACAAGCAGAGTCCCTCAGGGATCAGTCCTGGGACCTGTCTTGTTCAACATCTTTGTTGGTGCCATGGACAGTGGCATTGAGTGCACCCTCAGCAAGTTTGCTGATGACACCAAGCTGTGTGGTGCAGCAGACACGCTGGAGGGAAGGGAGGCCATCCAGAGGGACCTGGACAGGCTGGAGAGGTGGGCACAGGCCAACCTCATGAAGTTCAATAAGAGCAAGTGCAGGGTCCTGCATCTGGATCGAGGCAATCCCAGGCACAAATACAGGCTGGGCAGTGACTGGCTGGAAAGTAGCCCTGAAGAGAGAGACTTGGGGGTGCTAGTGGACAAAAAGCTCAACATGAGCTCTCAGTGTGCACTTGCAGCCCGCAAAGCCAATCAGATCCTGGGCTGCATCAGGAGAAGTGTGGCTAGCAGGTCGAGGGAGGTGATCCTCCCCCTCTACTCAGCCCTGGTGAGACCCCACCTGGAGTACTGTGTCCAGTTCTGGAGCCCCTATTACAAGAGGGATGTGGAGGTGTTGGAACGTGTCCAGAGAAGGGCCACGAGGATGATCAGAGGGCTGGAGCACCTCTCCTATGAGGGCAGACTGAAGGAGTTGGGGCTGTTCAGTCTGCAGAAGAGAAGGCTCCGAGGTGACCTAATTGTGGCCTTCCAGTATCTGAAAGGGGCCTACAGGAAGGCTGGGGAAGGACTTCTCAGGATCTCAGGTAGTGATAGTACTAGGGGGAATGGAATGAAGCTGGAGGTGGGGAGATTCAGGCTAGATGTGAGGAGGAGGTTCTTCACCATGAGAGTGGTGAAACCCTGGAATGCGTTGTCCAGGGAGGTGGTCGAGGCCCCGTCCCTGGGGGTGTTTAAGAGCAGGCTGGATGAGGCTCTGTCCAGCCTGATCTAGTGTGGAGTGTCCCTGCCCATGGCAGGTGGGTTGGAACTAGATGATCCTTGTGGTCCCTTCCAACCCTGAATGAAACTATGAAACTATGAAACTATATGTTTTACTCTGCCCCTGCCCCCCACATCAGGACTTGTTCCCTTAAAAAAAAAAAGAGGAGGGCAATTGCTATTGGTGATTCCCTCCTGAGGGGAACAGAGGGCCCCATATGTTGGCTGGATCCTTCCTGCAGACAAGTCTGTTGCCTCCCTGATGCCCAGGTCAGACATCACAGTATCACACTGAGGTCAGGCTGACTCGCCTGTAGTTTCCAGGTTCCTCCATCCGACCCTTCTGGTGGATGGGGACCACATTGGCCAGTTTCCAGTCATCTGGGACCTCACCGGTGAGCCAGGACTGGAGGAAAATGATGGAAGGCTGCCTAGTCCGGTACAGTCCTCTGATTACTATCCCTTGATAGTTATGCAGGTAGGGAGGGATGATGTTGAAACCAGAGGTCCAAAGGTATCGACAACGGAGATTGGAGTCAATACAGCTGACCAATATGATCGAGTATTGTTCTTTTATTGTTCCAGTATTGCAGGCCTATGGTGCGAGTATAGCACAGTAAAGCAAAGCAAAGAAGAAGAAGGGAAAGGAAAGGCACAAGTGTGTAGCAAGGGAACTTCTACAACATATAAACTCAGAGAGCCTTGTTGGCATAGCTTCATTGGTTCCCTATGAGTGACCACACATCGCACTGTTATAGATTATTGCTCCAACTACTAATGACACGCAAGGTTGTTGATGCAGGTGCATGTCCTGTTGTCCCAAGATAACTTTCTGTGTTTATAGCTACCAGTGTCCTGTTTTAGCCACATGCTGCAGGCACAGCACTGTTTTGCCACACTGCTAGGTGGCTCTGCACTTATGCTGAGCATGGCCTACCACCATGTCAGGCTCTAGGCCTGCACTGCCAGATTGCTCACACTGCTTGTCACTGGCATTGCCACAAATCCCCCTTTTTGTTTTTGTGAGCAATCTGGTCATGGGAGTTGTTCTCATCCCATATGAGATACTACTTGCAAACACAGAAGCAAGCAAGGTAAAACTAAGCTGTATAGCAAAATCAAGAGTTCTGTAGCGCAGCATGTCTAACAGACTGATGTAACCCATACAAGGCACAAAGCTTAAATTGAACTAGTTAGAATGTTCTAACAGCGTTGGCATAATACATGGTCAAAGATAACAAACATTGTAAAGAAGAACTTAGATCTTAATAGTTCCAATTTACATTTCACTCTTCTTATTGACAGAGAAGACTTGATTATGCCTGAACACATTGCACACAGAGTTTAAGACACCAATGCAATCCTTAGCACTGTCTTTTACAATCTGCTTTAGGGTTATGTTGCATCTTTATTTTTTCTAGGATGGCCAAAAATCATAAATTGTTTAATGGTAGCAAGATTTCTTTAATCTGTAAAGGTAGATCTGGCCAGGCTCTAGCTTCACAGATAGAAAACTTGCAGGCAAACAGCAAGAGCAAAAGAGCTTCATTCTTTGGCCAATATAAAATTATACATAATGTGTTTTTGCTCATCCTAGTAATTCTAATCTCTTGATGTTCATACAACAGTTAAGCAGTCATGACACTCAGTTGTAAGTTAGATGCTTTCTGTTGACATCTTGGATTCTCGTGACAGTCGTTGAGGTCAGTGCTAAGCAGGTTTGCTGATTGTCATTTTCATGACAGTTGTGCCGTGCTCGTGTGTCTTGTGTGTCTTGTGGTGAGAGGGTTACAGCACTGTGCTATGGGGTATTCTCGCTTTTCCTTTTTTTTTTTTTTTTTTTTTCTGTTAATAATCTCTACTAAGCAAAATGTAAAGATGAAACTTTATCCTGTAGGATGTCTACATTCAGAGGCACATTTAGTTAACAAGAGAGAAGACAAAGTTTAGGTTGGACTCGATGATTTTAGGTTGCACTCGATGATCCTTGAGGTCCTTTCCAACCTAAATGATACTGTGAAAGTTATCAAACAACCATAATATTCAGTCCTAATTCACATGGTGCTGTGGTACATTCTTCTGAATAATGTTTTTGATCCTAGATTATCATAACAGTTATTGTGATCGATGTTCAACTCCATGGGAAATGTTGTTTCCTCATGGTCTTGATTCATCTGCCATTGTTTATTGCGATGATTGCAGTTAGCAGAAAAGAAGGCTCGAGGTGACCTTATTGTGGATATCCAGTATCTGAAGAGAGCCTACAAGAATGCTGGGGAGGGAATTCCTAGCATGTCAGGAAATGACAGGACTAGGGAGAATGGAACAAAACTGGGGTGGGGAGATGCAGGCTGGATGTGAGGATGTGACCATTTGAGGCTGTGCCTTTAAGAAAGGGACAGTGCTGGGACACTCTGGCTGAATGTTTTGTAAACAAAAGACAGGTCTAAATGAATTTAATTGGTAGATTGGTAGAATACAACGTTAAGTTTTGAGTTCAGTTGGAATTTTTCTCAGTTTCTCCCTGTCCTGCTTTTCCAGCCTGTCTGCTTCTGAGCAGCCAGAGTTCTGACCTTGGATAAAGATAAGCACTAATCCTGAACTAATACGCATACTAAAATTCTTCTTTCTTAATAACTACCTTTTTCTCTCTCTAACCCTCTTTGGGAAAAAAGGGAGGTAGGGGGAGAGAGGGGAGTACAGGGCGGGGAACCCTCCTCTGTCCGGAGGAGGGAATTTCATTCCTGTACTCTTTTTTTTCCTCACTGTATATTTCTGTATATATATTGCAAATACTGTATATATTGTGTATATCTAACCTGCCATTCCACATTGCTTGTAAAATATAGCATTCCTTCCGCTTCTCCGGCTGAGTTAGCTGTGGGTTTTTTTGCCTTTGTGGGGGAGAGAAAGCTAGGCCTTCTCTCTCAACCCACCACAGAGGATGAAATTCTTTACCGTAAGAGTGGTGAAGCCCTGGAATGGGTTGTCCAGGGAGGTGGCTGAGGCTCCATGCCTGGAGGTATTCGAGTCCAGGCTGGACAAGGCTCTGGCCTGCCTGATCCAGTGTGAGATGTCCCTGCCCACGGGAGTGTGGTTGGAACTAAATGATCCTTGTGGTCCTTTCCAACCCTGACTCATTCTATGAGTCTATGATTCCACATATTTTGTAACTAATTTTGACTGTTTTTTGTTTGCTTTTAGTGTGAGCTATTTTTAAATTTTTAATTAATTTTCTGTTTCATTTTTTAATATTTTTAAATATATTGTTAATAAATCTGTTTCTGTTTTGATTTTAGTTTAATTTTAATATTTTTCATTTTTTTACATGTTTTTAATTGTTTTTGTTTAATTTTTTCATTTATTTTTATTTCAAATTTTTTGTAAATTATTTTTATATAGTTTCTTTTTGAATTCTAATTTTAGTCATTACATTTTTTATTTTATTTTGAATGTATTTTTTATTATTTACTATTTTTTCTTTTTTGTTCTTTTATTTCATTTTTAGCTATTATTTTCTATTCTGAATTTATTATTTTTATATGTTTAATGTTTTTACTTTTAATCTAGTTCTTTTGCTTAATCTTTAATTCATTTTTTATTTTTGTGTTTTAATTATTTATTATACCATTTTAATGTATTTTTTTATTGTATTTTATTTTTTACCTATACTTTTTAATTATAGATTATTGGTCCAACTTCTAATGACACGCGAGGTTGTTGATGCAGATGCATGCCCTGTTGTCCCAAGATAACTTTCTGTGTTTATAGTTACCAGTGTCCTGTTTTAGTTACATGCTGCAGGCACAGCACTGTTTTGCCACACTACTAGGTGGCTCTGCACTTATGCTGAGCATGGCCTACCACCATGTCAGGCTCTAGGCCTGCACTGCCAGATTGCTCACATTGCTCGTCGCTGGCATTGCCACACTAAGGCAATAAAAAAATGACTTCAAGGCTCTGGGAAAACTGGTTGTGGGGTCAGGGGCATAGGTAATTTTTTCATCAATACCCTTAGTAGCAGGAAGAAATACTGAATGGAAAAGGAAAGCATATGCAATTAACAAATGGCTCAGAGGCTGGTGCCACAGAATTTGGGGTTTTTCGATCTTGGGGAAATTTCTATGGCACCGCGTCTGAAAGCAACAGATGGAACATATCTGTCCCAGAGGGGGAGAAATATCCTAGCACATAAGAATAGCCTATCCCCCAGAGGGAAAAGGGTTCTAGTAAAGGATTTGGAATGACTCATTTCAACTAGATTTGAAAGGGTAAGGGCTGAAACCAGTGCTCCCAGACAAGAGTCTGTGGGTAGTAAGCTGAGTCAGGAGTGAAACCAGCAGCCCAGCTGAAGTACATGTACACTAATGCACAGTATCCATAACAAACAAGAGGAGCTGGAAGCCTTGTTACAGCAGGAAAGTTATGATGCAGTTGCCATCACACAAACATGGTGGGATGACTCACATGACTGGAGTACCATAATCAATGGCTACAGGCTCCTCAGGAGAGACAGGCAAAGAAGAAGGGGTGGAGGTGTGGCCCTGTACATCAGAGAGGCTCTAGACCCCATGGAACTAGAGTGCCTGTGGGTGAGAATTAGAGGGAAGTCCAACAAGGCTGACATCCTGGTTGGAGTCTCTTATAGACCACCCAACCAGGATGAAGAGGTTGATGAATTATTCTGTAGGCAGGTAAAGGCTGTCTCAAGATCACCAGACCTTGTTCTTATGGGCGACTTCAACCTGCCTGATATCTGCTGGGAACTTAACACAGCAGAAAGGAGGCAGTCTAGAAGGTTCTAGAGTACACGGAGGATAGCTCCTTATCACAGCTGCTGCTACGAGGGGTAAGGTTTTGCTTCGCCTTCCTTTTACAAACAGAGATGGGCTGGTGGGACATGAGGTGGTTGGAGGCTGTCTGGGGTCCAGTGACCATGAAATAGTTCAGTTTTCAATACACAGTCAAACTAAGAGGGGCATCAACAAAACCTCCACTCTGGACATCGGAGGGCTGACTTCAGATTACTTAAGGAACTCAGAACCTTGAGAAACTCGGGTACCTTGAGAAATGGCACTTAAAAACAAAGGGGTCCAGGAGGGCTGGACATACTTCAAGAAAGTAATCTTGAAGGCACAGGAACAGCCTGTCCCAATGTGCCAGAAGATGAGCTATCAGGGTAGATGGGCAGCCTGGATGGGCAATGAACTTCTGAATGAATGAAGGGAAAAAAAGAGGGTGTATCATCTTTGAAAGGAAAGAGAGGTTACCCATGAAATGTTTACGGATGTTGCTAGGTCATGCAGGAAAAAAATTAGAGAGGCAAAAGCCCATTTAGAGCTTAGATTTGCCTCTGCTGTGAAGGACAACAAAAAATGCTTTTATAAATATATAAATGGGAAAAGGATGGGAAAGAACAACCTCCACTTCTTAGTGGACATGGAGGGTGTGGTGGTTTAGGCTGGGTGCTGGCCCAGATGCCACTGCATAGACCACACCTGGGAGGTCCCAAGGGGTGGGCCCAACCCAGGGGGTGGTCATAGGAAACCACAGGAAACCATGGGTATTCAATTCCCATAATGCCTTGCTCCCCTATAAAATGTCCATGCGGGGTCTTCACTTCCTCTTTCATCCCCAGCTGCTGCCTAGGTAAAATGGCGTGAGCTGCCTCCCTTGGGCCTGCCCAGGCCCAAGGCTGGGTTGGGGGGGAGGAAAGAGCCCTGGGGGTTTGGGTGTACCCCCAGGTGGGGATGAGACATTCTTGGGTATGTTATGGGATTTCTCTCTTTTGTCACGGGGCTTGTGGTTCTCTGTAAAGCTTTCATTGTTGTATTTTTTTTAATTGTTTTTCTGTTTAAACTTTCCATCACTTTTGCAATCCACTTCTCTGAGTTGTTATTTCTGCCCATGGTGGGGAGGGGATCTGCCCCAACCCATTACAGAGGGGAACATAGTAACAAAAGATGAGGAAAGGTCAGAGGTACTTAACACCTTCTTTGCCTCAATTTTTAATATCAGGATAGGCTGTCTTTCAAACAACTGGCTCTTGAGCTGACAGATGGAGTCAGGGAGCAGCATATTCCCTATAATCCATGAAGAAGTAGTTAGAGACCTGTTCAGCCACTTGGATCCCCAAAAGTCTGTGGGACCAGATGGGACCCATCCTAGGGTGCTGAGAGAGATGGCAGATGAGCTGGCCAAGACATTCTCCATCATTTTTCAACAGTCCTGGCTCACTGGAGAGGTCCCTGATGACTGGAAGCTGGCCAATATGATGCCCATCCACAAGAAGGGCTGGATGGAGGAACCTGGAAACTACAGGCCTGTCAGCCTGACTTCAGTGCCAGGCAAGATTATGGAAAAAGAGGTCATCTTGAGTGCAATCACACGACACTTACAGGATGGCCAAGGGATCAGGCCCAGCCAGCATGGATTTAGGAAGGGCAGGTCCTGCCTCAACAACCTGACCTCCTTCTATGATCAGGTGACCCACCTCTTGGATGTGGGGAAGGTCGTGGGTGTAGTCTACCTGGAGTTCAGCAAGGTCTTTGACACCCTTCCCCACAGCAAACTCCTGGCCAAGCTGACAGCCTGTGGCTTGGACAGCTGTACTCTGCACTGGGTTAGGAACTGGCTGGAGGGCCAAGCCCAGAGAGTGGTGGTGAATGGTGCCCCATCCAGCTGGCAGCCAGTCACTAGTGGTGTCCCCCAGGGATCAGTGTTGGGCCCCATCCTGTTCAATATTTTTATTGATGATCTAGATGAGGGGATTGAGTCCATCATCAGTAAATTTGCAGACGACACCCAGCTGGTGGCAGGTGCTGATCTTCAGACACTTGAACATGTCCAGAACAAGAGGACACAGTCTCAAGTTGCACCAGGGGAGGTTTAAGCTGTATGTTTGGAAGAAATTCTTCACAGAAAGAATGATTGGCCATTGGAATGTGCTGTCCAGGGAGGTGGTGAAGTCACCATCACTGGATGTGTTTTAGGAGAGACTGGATGGGGCACTTAGTGCCATGGTTTTGTTGATGGTTTGGGGTGATTCTATTCTATTCTACTCCTATTCTATTCTATTCTATTCTATTCTATTCTATTCTATTCTATTCTATTCTATTCTATTCTATTCTATTCTATTCTATTCTATTCTATTCTATTCTACTCTACTCTACTCTACTCTATTCTATTCTAGTTTATTTTTAGGGAGTTTCAGGGTGGGAGTACTTCAGCAGACAGTGAGGACCTCAGCAGACAGTGAGGACCAGCAGAGTCACCTTCTTGCATGCCTGCTCGAGGGGGTGACATCAGCTGCGGGAAATTTAAACAAAGCAGAGCTAAGCCACATGACCACCATTTGGCAAGAGAACTGCCTTCTCACACAATTGCATCTTGAGGCACATGCCTGGTCAGCTGACAGAGTACAGAAGCCTCTGTAGTAGCTTGGACAAAATATAGTAGTAAGGTGGAATATATATATTTAATAACAAAAAATTAAAACCCCCTAAACTTAATTTCACCTCCCTGAAGAGATCCAGCCATGGTAACAAGTCAGCCAAAGGCTACTAGAAAAACAGTCAGCAACCTGAAAGAGCTGGTGCACAATCATACAGGTGTCCAGGCTGCTAGCTGCAGAGAGTGCTGGAGCCTGGCACTGGGAATGGAGGGTGAAGGAGACAACACCTGTGTGAGGTATGACCAAGTGAATTATCTTCTCAATCCTGTGGCCAAGCTAAAGGATGAAATATCAAGACTCAGGACTATAAGGGAATGCAAAAGGGAGTTAGATATGTGGATGCAGGCTTTATAGCCCCCCCCCCCCCCCAGTTGAGGGAGGCGACCCTGGAAACAGGGGGGAATGGATACAGGTCCGTGTTAGGAGAAGCAAGGGGAATTCATGCCATCCCTCTTCGCATCCCCCGTTGCCCTTCCATGATAAGTATGAGGCCCTGTAGGTTGAGGGCAATGTGGATGAGAAGGCAGAAGAGGAACCTTCTAAGGGGATGCCTAGAGCAAACCAGTCCCCACCAACTATCAGGACTAGTGCCATAATGAAAAAGTGGTGGGTAATTGGTGAACAATTTCCTGAGGGGAACAGAAGGTCCTATATGTCATCCTGACCCATCTCACAGGGAAGTCTGCTGCCTACTTGGGGCCTGGGTAAGGGACATCACCAAAAGACTACCAAAGCTAATGCAGCCCTCTGACTGCTACCCATTTCTGGTAATCCAAGATGGAAGCAATGAGATTGATAAGAAGGGCACCAGGACAATGAAAAAGGAATTCAAGGCCCTCGGACAATTGATTGATGGGGCAGGAGATCAAGTGGTGTTCTGCTCAGTTCCCTCAGAGGCAGGGGTGTACACTGAAAGAAAGAGGAGAAGCCATGCCATCAACAAATGGATCAAGGGATGGTGCCAGCAGCAGAATTTTGCGTTCTTTGATCAAGGGGAAACATTTACCACATCTGATCTGCTGGACCTAGATGGGGCGAATCTATCTAGAAAAGGCAAGAGGGCTCTAGCACTGAAGTTGGAAGGGCTTATTAGGAGGGCTTTAAATTAGGTTTGAAGGGAGTGGGTAATGAAACTAGTCTCTCTGGAGAGGAGAGAGAGGGATGTAAACTAAAGTTAGATGAGAAATCAGCAGCCCAGCTGAAGTGCATGTACACCAATGCACGCAGTATACGTAACAAACAAGAAGAACTGGAAGTCTTGGTTCACCAGGAAAACTATGATGTTGTTGCCATTACAGAAATAGGGTGGGATGATTCATGCAATTGGAGTACTGCACGGGGTGGTCACAAGCTCTTTAGGGGAGACAGGTGAGGGAGAAGAGGAAGAGGGGTGGCCCTGTACATTAGGGAATCTCTTGATGCCACAGAACTTGAGATTGAGGATGAAAGGATTGAATGCTTGTGGGTTAAAATCAGAAGGATGCCTAACAAAATTGACATCCTGATTGGAGTCTGTTATAGACCACCCAACCAGGATGAAGAGGTTGATATATTCTATAAGCAACTGGAGGCTGTCTCAAGATCATCAGACCTTGTCCTTGTGGGCAACTTTAACCTGCCAGACATCTGCTGAGAACTTAATTCAGCAGAGAGGAGGCAGTCCAGAAGATTCCTGGAGTGTATGGAGGACAGCTTCTTGATGCAGCCATTAAGTGAACCTACGAAGGGTCAGGCCCTGCTTGACCTGATGCTCTCAAATAGAGAAGGGCTGGTGGGAGACGTGATCATAGGAGGCTGCCTAGGGTGCAGTGACCATGAGATAGTGGCGTTTTCAATAGGCAGGAAAATAAGGAGGAGCAATAATAGAACCCTTACTTTAGACTTCTGGAGGGCAGGCTTCAGCTTATTTAAGCAACTAATTTGGGGAGTACTCTGGGGAGCAGCACTTAAGAACAAAGGGGTCTAGGACAGTTGGGCCTACTTCAAACAAGAACTCTTGAAGGCATAGGAACAAGCTGTACCAACGTGCTGAAAGGTGACCAATGAGGAAGGCAACCGGCCCGGATGGGCAATCAGCTCTTGAAGGAATTAAGGAAAAAAAAGAGGCTGTATCACCCTTGGAAAAGGGGCGAGTGTGACCGTTTGAGGCTGTGCTTTTAGGAAAGGGACAGTGCTGGAACACTCTGACCGAATGTTTTGGTGAAGACAATGAAAACATTGATGTTCTAAATGAATTTCATTGGTAGATTGGCAGAATGCAGTTTTAAGTTTTAGTGCAGCTGGAGTTTTTTCTCAGTTTGCTCCTTTCCTTCTCCCTTCCAGCTTGTCTGCTTCTGGGCTCCTAGCCAGAATGACCTTGTACGCCAGATAAGCACTAATCACTAATACTGCATGTGCTTTTAAGGCCTAACCAAAATGTCATCCTTATTAATTACCTTTCTTTCTCTCTAGCCCTTTTTGGGAAAAAAAGGGAGGTAGGGGGAGAGAAGGGGGTACAGGGGGAGAACCCTCCTCTGTCCGGAGGAGGGAATTTCGTTCCTGTATTCTTTTTTTCCCCTTGCTGTATATTTCTGTACATATATTGTAAATACTGTATATATTGTGTACATATCTTTCATTTTCCACATTGCTTGTAAAATATAGCATTCCTTCTGCTTCTCCGTCTGAGTTAGCTGTGGTTTTTTTCCTCTTTGTGGGGGAGAGAAAGCTAGGCCTTCTCTCTCAACCCACTACATTTCTTTTGGCCGTCCCAACGTGCAGCATGAAAATAGCTTGATTTATTGCTTGCTTGACTTGGAGAAGCAAACATGAAGTTGTTTTGGATTTTGGAGCGTCTTTTCTTCTCAGTTTTTGGGGTTCTGATCTACAAATATTGTTTAGGTTTAATTCTGGATTAAATAGGTAAATATTTAATGTAGCAAATTGATTTATGGTTTATGTATAAAATCCAGCTTCTATATGACCGCTCTCTGGGATTCTTTTGGCTTACAAGATACAGAAATGTGACCTCTAGCACTCTCCCAATTGAGGTAAGGGAGTTTAAGATTCCAGTAGGTGAAAGAGAAATTTTAAGTGATGGCTGGGATACAAAGGTGATTTATTTGATGTGTGTAATCCTGCTATCGATGATAATTAATGTGTATCTGTTGTATTCCTTGTGCCAGGAGAGAAAAGTATCTAAGGCCTGTTTCGTTATTAAGCATAGATCAAAGAAGAGGCGACATTCTTCTGGGTCAGCCCCATAGACATCCAGTGATGAAGAGAGTGGAGAATCTGTGTCAGTTAAAGATAAAGCTAAAAAGTCTATTGGAAAGGCTGCTTTGAATGGTTCTGTTGCTGATTCTGGCAAGCTGACGGGGTGGCGGCAGCTCCCAACATGGTGGCTCCCCTGTCTTTAGCAGCAGCCATTAACGAGACAAAGTCATTTCCACCTCCTTCCACGGCAGGACCGGAAGCCCCTTCCACAGCAGCTGATCTGTCTCAAAACCTGTCAGCTTCTGTTAAGGTGGCTGTAAGTTCAAACACAGCTCCAATTAAGCAAGTAGCTGCATTAAGACTAGAAGCGGAAAGGCCAAAGCTGATCCAAGGGCTAATGGGGGAGAAGAGCAGGAGACTGATCCTGGTGAGGGACCTTCTACTAGGAAAGATCCTGCTGAGGAGGAAGAGGTTTGTTTTAAAGATCTAACTGAATTATTGAGATCCACACAGGATGGAGATGCAGCTAGGACAGCAGTCAGCAGTGGTGCTTTTCAGCTTAAAGAGATCCTTAGGAGAGTGACAGCAGGATTATGGGGACAACAAGTAGAGGAAGATGTGATAGATGGGCAAGCAGATAACCTTCAGTGGTGTTCTTCACCTCGTGAAGAGGTTCGCAACGTGCGCAAAGATTACATCAGAGCAGATAAGGAGTCAGTTCTAACTTGGCTTAGTAGGTGTTATGATACAGGTGCTCCGGCTCTAATAGTTGCAGACAAGTCAGCAGCTCAGCTAGGAACTCTCTCGAAGGATAACGGAATAGATAGACATCTAGCCAAGACTCTCGGTAAGGTCAATCTGTGGATACGTCTTTTATTTGCAGTTTTCCTGAGATACCCTTCCCGAGATGATCTTCCATGGAATCCTAAGCCCTGGACTACCATAGATGAAGGAATTAAGTGCCTGAGAGAATTTGCTGTTAGAGAGATACTCTATGGTGAACATGAAACTCTGAATCCTGATGACATCCCTGTAGGAACTGGTCTTGCTAAAAAGCTCATCAAGCTTGCTCCTTCTAATTATGTAAGCATTCTGGCAAGGAAAAATTGTGGCAAGAAATTATGGTGGAGCTCCTCCTACGGTTGGCCAATTCAGTGATCAAATGAGACAATTGGAGGATAGCCAGACACGTGTTTCTTTGGTTTCAGCCATTGAAACTCTGTCTGGAAAAATTGAGAATTGCATGAAAGAGCTGAAAGATTCTATATACCAATTGGCACAAAAAAATAATTTCAATTCTTCCTCCAGGTGGATACAAGTTTCATCTGTGAGGAATACACATCCTCCAAGGAGGCCATTCCAAAATAGATTGAACCAAAACAGACCACCAAGGCAATCATGTAGGACTATTTGGATAACTCTGCATGATCAGTTTGGTGAGAACATGAACTGGTGGTCTTTTCAGGAGACTGAGAGAACTGCAAAGTGGCAGAACCCAAGGTAGCGATACCAGAAGGGTAGCTGTTACTTCCACAGTTCCCCAGAAAACTCTAGTAGCTCCAACAGTGGCTCCAGTTATAACACTGCACACTGTGCTCAATGCACATGTGGGCATGTTCCCCATAACTAAGGGTTGCCCTGCCTCCTGCCAGGGGGAGAAGAGGGATAATAGAGATAATAGGATCTATTGGGATGTGTACATTCAGTGGCCTGGCACTTCACAGTTTCGGAAGTACAGGGCCTTGGTTGACACAGGAGCTCAGTGCACCATAACACCATCAAATTATCAGAGGCTATAACTATTCTGGGAGTCAATGGTGGATCTCAAGAGTTAAGTAAGGTGGAGGTTTAACAGAAGGAGACAGAGATTGGAATCAATACGGCTGACCAATATGATCAAGTATTGTTCCTTTATTGTTCCAGTGTTGCAGGCTGATGGTGCAGGACTGAGGTGCAGGCCTGTGGAGCAGGCCTGTAGTGCAGGTATAGCACAGTAAACTAAAGAAGAACAGGAGACAGGAAAGGCAGAAGTGCGTAGCAAGGAAACTGCTACAACTTATATAAACTTGGAGTGCCCTGTTGGCATAGCTCCATTGGTTCCCTATGATGACCACACATTGCACTATTACAGATTATTGGTCCAACTACTAACAACACACAAGGTTTGTTGATGCAGGTGCATGTCCTGTTGTCCCAAGATAACTGTCCATGTTTATAGCTACCAGTGTCTTGTTTTAGTTACATGCTGCAGGCACAGCACTGTTTTGCTACACTGCTAGTTGGTTCTGCATTTATGCTGAGCATGGCCTACCACCATGTCAGGCTCTAGGCCTGCACTGCCAGATTGCTTGCACTACTCATCACTGGCATTGCCACAGAGGTTAATATAAGTTTAACTGGTAAACAATGGAGGAAGCATACAGTTGTGACCGGACCTGACGCACCTTGTATTTTGGGAATTGATTTTCAGAGATAAGGGCATTTCAAAGACCCTAGAGGTTACAAATGGAATTTTGGAGTAGCTTCTGTAGAAACTGATGGACAAGAACTGAAGCTGTCTGTTAGACCTGAGCTTTCTGCTGAATCTGCAGTTGTGGGGCAACATGAGATAGAGGACATAAAGTTGCCAGGTGCTTCTCAGACTGTACATCACAGACAATACAGAACCAACCGCGATTCTTTGTTGCCCATTCAGATTCTGATTGGTCAGTTGGAGAGTCAGAAAGTCACCAGCAAAACTCATTCACCTTTCAACAGTCCAGTGTGGCCTATGCGAAAGCAGAATGGAGACTGGCATCTGACAGTCGACTACCGAGCATGAATGAAGTAACTCCACCTATGAGTGCAGCAGTACCAGATATGATGGAACTCCAGTATGAGCTGGAATGCAAAGAGGCCAAATGGTATGCTACCCTAGACATTGCTAATGCATTTTTCTCTATTCCCATAGCAGAGGAATGCAGGCCTCAGTTTGCTTTCACCTGGAGAGGAATCCAGTACACTTTCAACAGACTGCCAATGGGCTGGATCGACAGCTCAAGCATCTGTCATGAAGTAATCCATGATGCTCTGGAGAAAGGTGGTGCTCCAGAACACATCCAGTTCATCGATGATATCATCGTCTGGGGTAAAACTGCTGAGGAAGTCATCGAGAAAGGTAACAAACTCATTGACATTCTTCTCAATGCAGGTTTTGCCATTAAGCGAGACAAGGTGAAAGGACCTACCACAGAGATTCAGTTTCTGGGAGTGCGGTGGCAGGATGGACGCCAACACATTCCAGTGGATGTGGTAAATAGAGTCTCTACCATGGCAAATCCCATGAACAAGCAAGGAACCCTACGTTTCTTGGGGATAGTGTCATTTTGGAGACTGCACATTCCTGGATACAGTCAGATTGTGAAACCTCTGTATGATGTGACTCGAAAGAGAAGCCATTTCCACTGGGGACCTGAACAACAAGCAGCCTTTGACCAGATAAAGCAAGAGGTAGTTCAAGCAATGGGTCTGGGACCTGTCCGAGATGGTCCAGACATTAAGAACATTTTGTAGACGGCTGCAAGTGACAATGGTCTAACCTGGTGCTTGTGGCAAAAAGCTCCAGGTGAGACATGTGGACGACCTCTTGGTTTCTAGAGTCGAGGTTACAGAGGTTCAGAGGCTAACTATACTCCAACAGAGAAAGAAATTTTAGCCGCCTATGAAGGAGTAAAAGCATCTTCTGAAGTGATTGGAACTGAATCACAACTTCTTTTAGCTCCCAGATTGCCAGTTTTGAATTGGATGTTCAAAGGCAAAGGTTCCACACCACATCATGCCGCAGACTCAACATGGTCTAAGTGGATGGCTCTGATAACACAGAGAGCTTGAATGGGAAATCTTGAAAGACCTGTTCTAGTGGAGGTGATTTCAAGTTGGCCTGAAGGTACCAACTGTGCTAACCCTCCAGAGGAGAAAGTAACTCATGCTGAGGAAGCTCCTCCTTAAAGTGACCTTTCAGATGATAAAAAGAATGAAAAAAGGATGAAAAGAAATATGCTTTGTTCACAGACGGTTCCTGTCATCTTGTTGGAAACAAGCGAAGGTGGAAGTCTGCAGTGTGGAGTCCAACACGCCGAGTTGCAGAAGCAAAGGATGGAGAAGGAGAATCCAGTCAGTTTGCAGAGGTAAAATAGAATAGAATAGAATAATCCAGGTTGGAAGAGACCTTCAAGATCATCACGTCCAACCTATCATCTAACACCACCTAATCAACTAACCCATGTAACCAAGCACCCCATCAAGTCTCCTCCTGAAGACCTCCAGTGATGGTGATCGCACCACCTCCCCGGGCAGTCCATTCCAATGGGCAATCACTCCCTCTGTGTAAAACTTCCTCCTGACCTCCAGCCTGAACTTGCCCTGGTGCAGCCTGAGACTGTGTCCTCTTGTTCTGGTGCTGGCTGCCTGGGAGAAGAGACCAACCTCTGCCTGTTTACAACCCCACTTCAGGTAGTTGTAGAGAGCAATAAGGTCACCCCTGAGTCTCCTCCTCTCCAGGCTAAGCAACCCCAGCTCCCTCAGCCTCTCCTCACAGGGCTTGTGTTCCAAGCCCCTCACCAACTTTGTTGCTCTTCTCTGGACTCGTTCCAGCAAGTCAACATCCTTCCTAAACTGAGGGGCCCAGAACTGGACACAGTACTCAAGGTGTGGCCGAACCAGTGCAGTGTACAGGGGCAGAATGACCTCCCTGCTCCTGCTGGCCATACTGTTTCTGATGCAGGCCAGGATGCCATTGGCCCTCCTGGCCAACTGGGCACACTGCAGGCTCATGTTCAGCCTACTATCCACCAGTACCTCCAGGTCCCTTTCTGCCTGGCTACTCTCCAGCCACTCTGACTCCAGTCTGTAGCTCTGCATGGGGTTGTTGTGGCCAATGTGCAGAACCCGGCACTTGAACATGTTAAATCTCATGCCGTTGGATTCTGCCCATAAGTCCAGTCTGTCAAGGTCCCTCTGCAGAGCCTCTCTACCCTCCAGCAGATCAACTCTTGCCCCCAGCTTGATGTCGTCCACAAATTTTCTGATGATGGACTCAATGCCCACATCTAGATCATTAATAAAGATGTTGAAGAGCACAGGGCCCAGCACTGATCCTTGTGGGACTCCACTACTGACTGGCCGCCAGCTGGATGTGGCACCATTCACCACCACTCTCTGAGCTCGGCCCTCCAGCCAGTTCCTGACCCATTGCAGTGTGCTCCTATCCAAGCCATGGGCTGACAGCTTGGCCAGGATTTTGCTGTGGGGGATGGTGTCAAAGGCCTTGCTGAAGTCCAGGTAGACTACATTCACAAGCCTCCCCACATCCACCAGGTGGGTCACCTGATCATAGAAGGAGATCAGGTTGGTCAGGCAGGGCCTGCCCTTCCTAAATCCATGCTGGCTAGGCCTGATCCCTTGGCCATCCTGTAAGTGCTGTGTGATTGCACTCAAGATTACCTATTCCATAATCTTGCCTGGCACTGAGGTCAGGCTGACAGGCCTATAATTCCCTGGCTCATCCAGCTGGCCCTTCTTGTGGATGGGCAAAATGTTGACCAGCTTCCAGTCTTCTGGGACCTCTCCAGTGAGCCAGGACTGCTGGAAAATGATGGAGAGCGGATTGGCCAGCTTATCTGCCAGCTCTCCCAGCACCCTAGGATGGATCCCATCTGGTCCCATGGACTTGTGGGGATCCAAGCAGCTGAACAGATCACCAACTACCTGCTCCTGGAACAGAGGCAAACTATGCTGCTCCCTGGCTCCTTCTGCCAGCTCTGCAGGCCAGCTGTCTGGAAGACGTTCAGTCCTTCTAGTAAAAACTGAGGCAAAGAAGGTGTTAAGTTCCTCTGCCTTTTCCTCATCCTTTGTTACAACATTCCCCTCCATGTCCACCCAGGAGTGGAGGTCGTCCTTGCCCTTCCTCTTGCCATTAATGTGTTTATAGAAGGACTTGTTGCCCTTCATGGCAGAGGCCAGAATTAGCTCTAAATGTGCTTTTGCCACCCTAATTTTCTTCCTACATGATTTAGCAACATCCTGAAAAATTCCATGGGTTGCCCCACCTTTCTTCCCAAGATGATACACCCTCTTTTTTTCCTTTAGTTCTTTTAAAAGTTCATTACCCATCCAGGCTGGCCGTCTGCCCCGGCAGCTCATCTTCCAGCACATTGGCACAGCCTGTTCCTGTGCCTTCAGCAGTTCTTCCTTGAATTAGGCCCAGCTCTCCTGGACCCCTTTATTTTTAAGGGCTGTTTCCCTTGGAACCTTCTGAGTTAGTTCCTTGAGTAGCCTGAATTCTGCCCTCCAGACGTCCAGAGTACAGGTTTCTTGCTACCCCTCTTAGCTTGACCGAATACTGAAAATTCAATTATCTCGTGGTCACTGGCCCCTAAACACCCTCCAACCACCACATCACCCACCAGCCCTTCCCTATTGGTGAAGAGGAGGTCAAGCATAGCTTTGCCCCTGTTAGGCTCACACAGTACCTGGGATAAGAAGCTGTCCTCCATGCACTCTAAGAACATCCTAGACTGCCTCCTCTCTGCTGAATTAAGATCCCAGCAGATATCTGGCAGGTTGAAGTCACCCACAAGGACAAGATCTGATGATCTTGAGACAGCCTCCAGTTGCTTTAGAATAAATCATCAGCCTCCTCATCTTGGTTGGGTGGTCTATAACAGACTCCAATCAGGATGTCTGCCCTGCTGGTCTTCCCTCTAATTCTATTCCACAGGCACTCAACCTGATGGTCCCTGATCTCCAGCTCAATGGCATCTAGTGCCTCCCTGATGTACAGGGCCACCCCTCCACCCCTTCTTCCTTGCCTGTCTCTCCTGAAGAGCCTGTAGCCATCAGTTGCAGCACTGCAGTCATGTGAATTGTCCCACCACATCTCTGTGATGGTAACTACATCATAACTTTCCTTCTGCAGCAAGGCTTCCAGCTCCTCTTGTATGTTGCCCATACTTCATGCACTAGTGTACATGCAGTTCAGCCAGGCTGCTGGTTTCACCCTTGGCTCTAGCTTATCACCCCCAGACTCCTGCCTGGGGGAACTGGTTTCAGCCCCTTCCCCCTTCAAATCTAGTTTAAAGCCCTATCTATGAGAGCTGCCAATTCCCTTCCTAGAATCTTTTTCCCTTTGAGGGATAGGCCATTCTTGTATACTCTGATCTTACCCCTCCTCTGGGACAGAGGTACTCCATCTGTTGCCAGCTGACCTGATGCAGTAGAAAGTTTTTCAAGATCAAAAAACCCACAATTTTTTTTACTACACCAGCCTCTAAGCCACTTGTTGACTATAGCTGCTGACCTGTTCCTTATGGTATTCCCTCTTGCAACTAACGGTATAGACAAAAAAATTATTTGTGCACCTGAGCCCTCAACCAGATCCCCCAGGACCTTAAAGTCATTCTCGATAGCCCTAGGAGTTCTGGTTGCAACATCATCATTCCCTAACTGCGTAACTATCAAGGGATAGTAGTCAGAGGGCTGCACCAAACTAGGTAGCGTTCTGGTAACATCTCTAACCTTAGCTCCTGGGAGGCAACAAATTTCCCTGTGAGAAGGGTCTGGCTGACATATGGGGCCTTCTGTTCCCCTCCGGAGGGAATCACCAATAACAATTACCCTCCTCTTTTTTTTAAGGGAGCAAGTCCTGATGCCGAGTGAAGGCTGTTTAACCTTAGGCTGTTTAACCTTAGGCTGGTTTGCCGTAGGCTGTTTTGCCACAGGGAAAACCCCAGATGGTGTGTCCTCCTGTATCAGAATCACCTCACCCTCAACCTCCAATGTCCCGTACTTGTTTTCCAAGGGCAGTGGGGAAGGTGAGGGGAGGCAAGGAGGTTTAACCTTGCGTCTTTTGAGAGGAACCTGCATCCATTCCCCTCTGCTTTTTGGATAACCAGCCTCTGCTGTGGTGCCCTGCAGAGCCTGGTTACTCAGGTTCATCACCCTTCTACAATCACTCACATCTCTACATCTAGTAACCTCGTCCTTCAGTCCGGCCACCAGGCTAAGCAGACAGTTGATCTGCTCACATGTTATGCAGAAGTTGTTTCCACCACCTTGCACCTCAAGCGCCAGGCTCCAGCACTGTCTGCATCCAGATGCCTGGACACTTACCTCTTGCTTATGACACTTACCTACCTTCTTATATTCCCCCTCAGTCTGAGTCGAGACTGATTTTTTGAAAGAGTTATTGCTGCAAGTTACAATCATGGCTAGCCCTGCCCATGTGACCTACTGAAGAAAGTTTTAGAAATAGTGCGGTGGCGTGCTCATCTGGCTGAGAACCCGGGGTGAAATGGATGCTGCCACGAGCTGCCGCTGGCTTTTAAAAGAGCTGCGGCAATGCAGGGAGCTCAACCCTTCACAAACCTGAGGAAAAGTCTTCCTTTTGGATTTTGAAGCATTTTGGATTAGTCTTTATGTGAATCTCTGCCCACTGTAGTGAATGATGCTTATGGTCAGGATTGTGCCCCAAATATTTCTAGGACATACTTCCCTGTATGTTAACTCTCCTTTGTTCCCCCTCCTTTCTGGAGGCAGCAGGGGGAAATCCTGGCACCACTGAGTCCAGGTAAACAGCCTGCCTGGGCATGGTCTCACCCCTGTGGTACACAAGGGCCAGGCTATATGTTTGTTTACCTGGTTATAGCATATGCTTATGACATATTTGGTAGGTGTCGGTTCATTGGTTAATCTTTGTGTTAGCAACAGATGCTCATTGGACCAGTACTCACTGGGGAAAATGGTAAATAGGGGTTGTTTGGTAAATGAGCACCCCCACATTTGTATTGGAGCTGTATCTGTGTGCATGCCAGTGCTGATGTGGTCCACCTTGCCCAGGACTCAAACCAGTGCTCCAAGAGGCCTTGCAGTCCTTTGCCACCATCACCCAGCTGCATGCAGTGCTGTGGACAGTACCCCATGGGATCAACCATTGTGTGATCCATCGCCACAGGAGGACACCTGGTAGCCCGGGTGAACCAGTGTTGCTGAACTGCTACAGCACCCGCCCCCCCACCCCCCCCCTCCCGGAGCGGGGAACCTTAGTATCCTGGGAGAAGCAGCAGCCACGTGACGCAGCCACGTGGTTGGCACCATTTCCTATTTCCTTAGTACGGTGTATCCGTGCCATGTTCTGCGGACTATAAACATATTATTAAGGGAAGACTTCACAAAGTTCTCAGCTTGTGAGTAAGCCAAGCCTTTCTTTATAGAGTTTCAGTTAGAGTAGTGTTTAAATTGCTCCATGTGGATGGTTGCGGGTCAGTGACCAACCCCTCCCCCACCGCTTTCTGAATCAGTTTCAATTCTAAGTTCTGTAAATCATTTGGTTTAAGTGCCCATATGTAATGGGTTGGGGCAGACCCCCTCCCCACCACGGGCAGAAATAATGACTCGGACAAACGGATTGCAAAAGCGATGGAAAGTTTGAATAGAAAAACAATAATAAAATCAACAATGAAAGTTTTACAGAGAGCTGCAAGCACCGTGACAAAAGAGAGAAATCCCAGAACATACCCAAGAACATCCCTTCCCCACCTGGGGGTATACCCAAACCCCCAGGGCTCCTCCTTCCCCCCACCCCACCACTGCTAGGCTAGTCTCAGCTGGCTAGATCTGAGACTGCCCATCTCCCCCCATTCTGTGGCCTTGGGCCTAGCCAGGCCCATGGCCGGGAGACATCTCCCCCAGTTACCAGGTGGTGGAGAGGAAGAAAAGAGAAAGTGCCCCACCCCGCCATGGATTTTATAGTGGTGCAGGAATTATGGGAATGGAATACCTGGTTTCCTGTGACCACCCCCTGGGCTGGGCCCACCCCTTGGGACCTCCCAGGTGTGGTCTGTGCAGTGGCATCTGGGCCAGCACCCAGCCTAAACCACCACACCATACATAAACATTCTGTAAAGATAGTTCCACTAACCGAATAGTGATACCTGTGAAGGGTGACTGTAAATACCCCGTTGCAGAGTTTGTATATATATATATATATATAAATAAACAATGTATATTTAATTTACCTGCCACTCATTTCTGAGGGCATATTCACAACATTAATGGTGCAGCAAGCAGGGTTATCCGATGACTGTCTCTGCAGGATGGGATACGTGATGAAACAATCTGATATACAATGGGCTATAGAAAACCTGACAAATTCGGACCAAATCACTACAAAATTAACCAAATACGTGATTGAGCTATGCACTGACCCAACTGCAATAGCCGAGGAGAGGGTTATTGCGATCAGGGCTTGCATAATGCAAACACAAGATGAATTTACAGCATTAGAGGAAAAGATTAAAAAACTTGAGGAAAAAAATAATTCCCTGGAAAGAGAGTTAGGAAAGTCTGAGGCACAAAATCATAAAATTCATGACTTATTAAGGTTGCAAATTAAAGAAAGCAACGCTGCCATCAAGGCACTGACAGGATCAGACACAGACTCTGTTTCAAACTTCCCTGGGATCTCCCAACTGCCTAGCCCAGAGGAGCCCCATGGACACGATATCACACCTGGAGCCAGATCTCCTGTACCATCCTTTTATGAATTACTCCCACCACAGTCTTGCGGAAAGGACTTAAAGGTAGCGAATCTCACCGCAGCACAAGACTTCAGACCCACGGTCTCCTTGGAGCTGCTGAGGCTCTAAACACTGCAAACAGTGAGTCCCGATTCACCCATTCATCCCAGCATGTCAGCAGCAGGGCACAAATTAAGTCCACCTGCCAGTAGTGCTCTGAAAAGCAAAACCCCAAAAAAATCACAGAGCTACCAGATGGAGAAAAACCCATCTGACCAGGATGATACGGATTACAGTTCTGAAGACGAACCCATACGGAGCAAAGCTGTGCATTTACATCCTGTTCTTAAAGAGCAATACACAGATGGCTGCCATGGCCAAGGGACAACAACTACCTCTGTTCGCCCATACAGCACAACAAAGCTTCGGGAGCTGCAGGAGACATTTTCTCGAGAACCGGACGAGTCGGTAACAGACTTTTTGTATAACTTTATGGAATTGGGTGGGGATACAATCATTTTATACTGTAATGAAGCAAAAGGCTGTTCATGGGGCCGTGAAGTATTTTTGCGCATGGGTCCAGAGGGATGCCACTCTTTAACTTCCTGCTCACTGGGCTGGAAGTTTAGATTCTATAGATAGAGGCGAACCAACAGAACTGAGGGTTACAAGTTCAGCCAAACTCACTGCTGTGATTCAAGCAGTGTACGATCGTGGGGCATATTCTTCCCCACTAGATGCCCCAATTCACCCAATGCGACTCAAAATTCTAATCCGTGGTCTGCCAGAGGGTCTCAAAAATGTATGTGATGCCAAAAAGGAGGAAATTGAATTAGTAGTTGTGACCGTTTGAGGCTGTGCCTTTAAGAAAGGGACACTATGGAGGAATAATACCTCTACTAATTCCTGGGAACACCACTTAACTTGGGAAGAGCTTCTAATGGCATTATCCCATAAAGGCCGAGACCTGGGCTACTCTGATCATATGCTCATGGGCAAGACTCCCAGCAACAGATGCCATACTGGATTCAAAGGCAACCACGTGGCAACACTATGGGGGAAAAAGCAGGAAGTGCACCACACTAAGGCCTCCCCTGCTGTGACTTCTGTGAGTTCAAGCAGCAGTCCAGAGTCAGATTGCAGACACTCGGGAAGTCCCAGAGGGAGAAATTCTGACCGCCAGAGAGATAAACAGCATACTTTTAATAGATCCTTCTCACCCAGAGGGAAATGGTATCGACTAGCACGGTCTTTGAATATACCTGAATTCATGATAACACCATTATCAATGGGACAGTTAAAAGGAGTAGTGCTGAGCTTACAAAATAAATCTGGCAGCTGGAAAGAAGACAAATACCAAAGTGACCGCTGTGGCAAGGGGGAGGATGAAGCTGGTAGCAACAGTCCTAAAGCTGTTTCACCCAGCGAGGACGCCAACCCCTTCATACCTCACCGCCAGAGCCCAGATAAAAAGCCAAAAAGCTAGACACAATGGCGACTGTTCCAGGCCTCACTCCTCACCTTGTTAATACCTGTCAATAGTCTGAGGATCCAGAGCCTTTCATTTTGATTCCTACTGGACCTACTCGAACTGCTGTAAAATTCCTTATTGACACTGGGGCACAAACCAGTGTTTTGAATGTGCAACAAACCAAACACTTGAGGATCCTGCCATCCCGGAAAAGGATAAAGATACAGGGTGTTACAGGAATGCCTCATGCGTGCCATTTAGCACGCATTTAGCTTCCTGTGACAAGCAGAGTACTCTGGTAGAGCTACCAGATGGAGAGAAACCCATCTGATATGGATGATACGGATTACAGTTCTAAAGACGAACCCATTGATATATCTGCCGCTCATTTCTGAGGGCATATTCACAACAACCACGTGTTGAACTAACAGCAACTGTAGCTAGATCAGATGAAACAATACACAGTAGTTTATTCCTACTTTTATTAGGCAAATATTTAAGAAACTAAAACTATTCATTCTGCTGTTGCAAACTAATACAATTTGCAGGCATAAAAATAAAAGAAAATTCAATTTGGAGCCTATTATTTGACATGAATAACATCTCATTTCCTCTCAGAAATAATTGGTGGAAAGCATGTTAATTATAACAGGCACACAAGATTCTGGCCTAGTATAGATAGCAGAGAGTTTTGTAAATTTTCTTGGCAAAGACTTTGTCAGTGGCTATGCAAAATAAAACTGCATTTATTCTGATTAGATTATAGAATAGAGAATATATTAAAACAACCATTTTGTTTTATTTTAGATTCTGGTTGATAAAATAAATGATGGAACTTAGCTCAAACTGCAGAATGAACATGCAATATATAATATATAAATACATAATTTTCATAGTATCCTCTGCTGCATATAAGTTCAATAATTCAGCGATACACGAAGGAATGATAATGCCAGAGAACAGTGTGTCTCCATGGAAATCCATTGCCTGTACTGAGATCCCCTGGAGTTCTTTAAGTTCCACTCCTTTTGTAAGAGCAGCAGGGATTTGAACATTAGAACATTCTTGTTTCTATGCATTTCTACAATCTGTGTATATCTCTTTGGTAGTTTACAAATGAAATATTGAAAAGGATTTCAGACATCATTGTACAGGAAATAAACTAGAAAGAAGTAAAGCTCAAATTAAAGCAGATAAACTGGAAGTAACATTTTTACTCACACATTTTTATGGTCACACTGATGAAAGAAAAAAAGTGAGGGTGGAATCTAAATTGTGTTGCATGGAGAATAACATCAATTAATACCTTATAGTAGGAAGATATTTGCAAATATTCCTTCACAATAAATATTATGTTCAATAATCACGTTCCAAACCACTTTTTCCTGTTTTATGATTGATTGGGTTTTTTTGGTTGGTTGGTTTTGGGGTTTTGGGGGGTTGGTTGGGGTTTTCTGTTTGTTTGGTTGGTTTTGTGTTGTTTTGGTTTGGTTTTGTTTGTTTGTTTTGCTTTGCTTTCAGTAGACTGTTGTACATTTGTTATCCAATACATGACTTAAATGTGTTAAAAGTCAAATCCTACAAACTCTATGTGAAATTTAAAGTTCTGAAATGTATCTAAATACATATACAAACTTTCATACATGCACACACACATATACTATTTTTTTTTTTTTTAAAAAAAGGAACATAGCTTTCTGGAGTATAAATTAGTTTGCTTTTGATCAATCTAGAATTTTTGAACTTCTGATAGAAGTTAACATATAACATTTGAAAATGTTCAATTTTTTTAATGAAAACAAAGCTTTGGCATGCAGAGAAATGTCTTCATGATATTTGTTTTGACTAATGCATCAGATTATGTTATATATTAATTTATCTATTTGAGCATTGCATTATAAAATAGTGTAGTACTCAGAGGTAGTCTCTTATATATAGTATTTTTTGTCCCCTTTTACATGCATTTTTTTTAAAAGTGTGTGTTGCGTAGCTTTATCTTTTTTATTTGTTTCATTGTTACAATTCAGTGATTATATTAAATATCTTCTATGGTTTTGTGGTCAGTAAACATGTTAAGAACCTACAGCATGCTATCATCCATGTCTACATTAAAACAATTTCACTAAGCAAAGTCATTCACAAGCAATTTACTTGAGATGGGCAAACATAATCATTAACACTCTGAAGCCTCTCTGACCCAGGTTACACCTGGTAAAAGCAGCTGCTTTGTAATGATATCCAACCTCCTTCTAAATACTGGTCATATAGACTAATAAATCACAAGCTCCTATCAGGCCATAGCGCACACACCCCCCACCCCCCACCCCCCTTTCAAAAGATGCCCCTACAACGATAATTCAAAAGCATAATATACAAGTGTCTGAAGGGTCAGGTATTGCCAACGGGAGCATTACAATTTCATTTATACCCATTTTCAGATAGCTACTGTCAAAAGCTCATGAGAAATATAGGGAGCTTTGTTTTTTTTTCAGGTCGCCTTTGACTATCAATGCTCAAATAAAATAAGAATCTTACTGTTTCTAAACCGCAAGTGAACAGTAGGGGAGAATAATTCAACGGTCTTCATATGCAGTGACAGTAAACATACTATGGTTACTTTTGGGCCCCTCACTATGAGAAAGATATTGAGATCCTGGAATGTGTCACAAGAAAGGCTGGTGGAGGATCTAGAACACAAGTCCTGTGAGGAGAAACTAAGAGACCTGGAGCTATTAAGCCTGGAGAAAAGAAGGTTAAGGGGAAGGACAAGGGGAACTCTACAGGAAGTAGAGAGAAGGACAGGTAGAACAGGGGGTATATAAGGAAGCTGCCCGAGCAGCAAGAGTCCTGGTTAGGAAAGCCAAAGCACAGTTTGAATTGAATCTAGCCAGGGAGGTTAAAGGGAACACTAAGAACTTCTACAGGTATATTAATGGGAAGAAGAAGACTAGGGAAGGTGTGGGCCCCCTCTAGAAAGGAAAATGGTGACGTGGTCACAAGTGATGAGGAAAAGGCTGAGGTACTCAATAACTTCTTTACCTCAGTCTTCACTGCAAGGGCCTCTAGCCAAACTCCTGATGTTATGGAAGACAATGCCAGGGACGCGGAGGAAGAACTGCCCATTCTAAGTGCAGATCAGGTTCGTGATCACCTGAAGAACCTGAAAGTGTTCAAGTGCATGGGACCGGATGGGATACACCCACGGGTACTGAGAGAACTGGCAGATGAGGTTGCTGAAACCCTCTCTATTATATTTCAAAAGTCATGGCAATCTGGGGAAGTCCCCATGGAGTGGAAAAGGGGAAACATTGCCCCCATTTTCAAAAAGGGTAAGAAGGAAGAACCAGGGAACTACAGGCCAGTCAGTCTCACCTCTGTGCCTGGAAATATCATGGAGCAGATCCTCCTGGAGTCACTACTTGCTCAAAAAATAGTGAAGAGGTGATTGGGAACAGTCAGCATGGCTTTGCCAAGGGCAAATCCTGCCTGACCAACCTGGTTGCCTTCTATGAGCAGGTGACAAAATTAATAGATGAGGGGCGAGCAACTGATGTTGTTTACCTGGTCCTGAGCAAAGCCTTCGACACTGTCCCACACAACATCCTGGTCTCCAAACAGGTGACACATGGGTTTGATGGGTGGACCACTAGATGGATAAGGAACTGGCTTGATGGCCGCACCCAAAGAGTGGCTGTCAATGGCTCCATGTCCCAGTGGAGGCCAGTGACAAGTGGAGTCCCTCAGGGATCAGTCCTGGGACCTGTCTTATTCAACATCTTTGTTGGTGCCATGGACAGTGGCATTGAGTGCACCCTCAGCAAGTTTGCTGATGACACCAAGCTGTGTGGTGCAGCAGACACGCTGGAGGGAAGGGAGGCCATCCAGAGGGACCTGGACAGGCTGGAGAGGTGGGCACAAGCCAACCTCATGAAGTTCAATAAGAGCAAGTGCAGGGTCCTGCATCTGGGTCGAGGCAATCTGTAGTGGGATGGAAAGGGTAAGGCCAAGAAGCCTCTTCCCTCCCCCCTGTGAAGTAAAAGGAAAAAAAAAATTGAAGGGAAAGGAAAAAAAACTCACAAGCTGAATTAGCAAAGCAGTGGAGCTATATTTACAAAGCAATGTAGGGTTTGCAGGGGAATATTTACAAATTTACAATATCTACAATATATACAAAGATATATAACAGAGTAACACAGAAATGAGAGTGACCCCCCTCAGCAGAGGGGTCCCCCACCTCCGCTCTCCCCTCTCTCCCCCCCCCTTTCCCCAGAATGGGATGGAAAGAGAAAGAAGAGAGAGGAAAAAAAAAAAAATGTTAGAAGCACTTTGTGTTAATTGGAAAGGAGTTAATATACAGGCCTGGTATCTTGTTTTCAAGGCCGAGGCCTTGGCAGAAAGCCCAGCACAGAGATAGCTGCAGAGCTGCTGCACGAAGAAAAGGCGGAAGCAAGACTGAAGATAAAATGCCGGAGTGCCCAGGATATCTTTCCTGCACTCCCAGTTCAGAAGGTGCTTCCTCCCACTTCACCAATGAAATTAGTTTAGACTATTCCTTCCGTTTACCAACTTCCGTCCACCATATTCCCTTTCTTAAGGGGGCAACGTCAACCGGCCACAGTCCACCCCTTCTGAACAATTTCATTGGCTGTTCATACTGTCCATCCAATCCAAAACGATATTTACAGTTCGTAAGTAAAGTTCATAGTTCATTCCAGCCATGCTCAGATGTAGATGATTCAAAAGTCCAAGAAAATCAGAAAGTGAGAAAAAATGGAAAACAGTTCATTTCTTCGCCGACGAAGCAAAGAAAAGGGAAACAGGGATTCTCAGGGTCTCTCAGTTGACTCAGGGCTCTCAGGGATCTCAGGGTTCGTGCACCGTAGAATCCTTGTTGATTCTTCCTCTGGGTGCGATGTAGCTGTACAGCAGTTTGAAATTAACCTCTTTCAGCTAAAGTTAAATTTCTTTGTGGAATACACTGAATTTCACCATTCTCTTGCATTACCCAATAAGTGTGACCCGGACCTTCAGCTGAAACCACCCATTGGAGAGGTTTAGCCTCTCCTGAGGGTGAAAATACCCAAACAGTTTTACCTAACAGATTCTTTTCTCTAACAACAGGAACTCTATCACCTTCCACTTTCCGTAGCAAATCTGAATGTGCAGGTCCTGCTCGGTTCACTGAACCTCTACTATTTACCAGCCAGGTTGCTTGTGCTAAATGTTTTTCCCAGTTTTTCAAAGATCCACCTCCCATGGCTTTGAGAGTGGTCTTCAACAAACCGTTGTAGCGTTCAATCTTCCCTGAAGCTGGTGCATAGTAGGGAATGTGGAATATCCACTCAATACCGTGCTCTTTTGCCCAGTTCTTTACAAGGTTGTTCTTGAAATGAGTTCCGTTGTCTGACTCAATCCTCTCTGGAGTTCCGTGTCTCCACAGGACTTGCCTCTCCAGACCAAGAATGGTGTTGCGTGCAGTTGCATGTGGAACTGGATAAGTTTCCAACCATCCAGTGTTTGCCTCTACCATAGTAAGCACGTACTGCTTACCAGAACGAGAACGTGGTAGAGTAATGCAGTCAATCTGCCAAGCTTCACCATACTTGTACTTGGACCATCTGTCACCATACCACAAGGGCTTAAGTCGTTTTGCCTGCTTAATAGCAGCACAAATGTCACAGTCATGGATGACTTGTGTGATAGCATCCATGGAAATGTCTATGGATCTGTCACGAGCCCATTGGTAAGTTGCATCTCTGCCTTGATGTCCTGACGAATCATGAGCCCACCGAGCTAAGAATATCTCACCCCGGTGTTTCCAGTCGAGATCAAGATTAGAGTCCATGTCTACTTGAGAAACTCTTGCAGCTAGATCTGCCTGATGGTTGTGTTGCTGTTCCTCAGTAGCTTTGCTCTTAGGAATGTGAGCATCGATGTGTCTCACTTTCACTGGAATTCTCTCGATTCGATCAGCAATATCCTGCCACAGGTTGGCTGCCCAAATGGGTTTTCCTTTTCTCTGCCAACCACTCTTCTTCCAGTTCTTTAGCCAACCCCATAGAGCATTGGCTACCATCCATGAGTCGGTGTAGAGATAAAGCTTTGGCCATCTCTCACGTTCAGCCACGTCGAGAGCTATCTGGACAGCTTTTACCTCTGCGAACTGACTGGATTCTCCTTCTCCATCTTTTGCCTCTGCAACTCGGCGTGTTGGACTCCACACTGCAGACTTCCACCTTCGCTTGTTTCCAACAAGACGACAGGAACCGTCTGTGATCAAAGCATATTTCTTTTCATCATCAGAAAGGTCATTGTAAGGAGGAGCTTCCTCAGCACGAGTTACTTTCTCCTCTGGAGGTTTAGCACAGTTGATGCCTTCAGGCCAACTTGAGATCACCTCCACTAGACCAGGCCTTTCAAGATTTCCCATTCGAGCTCTCTGTGTTATCAGAGCCATCCACTTAGACCAGGTTGAGTCTGTGGCATGATGTGGTGTGGATCCTTTGCCTTTAAACATCCAATTCAAAACTGGTAATCTGGGAGCTAGAAGAAATTGTGATTCAGTTCCAATCACTTCAGAAGATGCTTTTACTCCTTCATAGGCAGCTAAAATTTCTTTCTCTGTTGGAGTATAATTAGCCTCTGAGCCTCTGTAACCTCGACTCCAGAAACCAAGAGGTCGTCCACGTGTCTCACCTGGAGCTTTTTGCCACAAGCACCAGGTTGGACCATTGTCACTTGCAGCTGTGTACAAAATGTTCTTAATGTCTGGACCATCTCGGACAGGTCCCAGACCCATTGCTTGAATTACCTCTTGCTTTATCTGGTCAAAGGCTGCTTGTTGTTCAGGTCCCCAGTGGTAATGGTTTCTCTTTCGAGTCACATCATACAGAGGTTTCACAATCTGACTGTATCCAGGAATGTGCAGTCTCCAAAATCACACTATCCCCAAGAAACGTAGGGTCTCTTGCTTGTTTGTGGGACTTGCCATGGTAGAGACTCTATTTACCACATCCACTGGAATGTGTCGGCGTCCATCCTGCCACCGCACTCCCAGAAATTGGATCTCTGTGGTAGGTCCTTTCACCTTGTCTCGCTTGATGGCAAAACCTGCATTGAGAAGAATGTCAATGAT
The DNA here is from genome assembly GCF_026170545.1 of Melanerpes formicivorus. Taxonomy (NCBI): domain Eukaryota; kingdom Metazoa; phylum Chordata; class Aves; order Piciformes; family Picidae; genus Melanerpes; species Melanerpes formicivorus. The sequence continues at coordinate 44,908,392 of NW_027142353.1, read as the reverse complement.
TTTGTTACCTTTCTCGAAGACTTCCTCAGCAGTTTTACCCCAGACGATGATATCATCGATGAACTGGATGTGTTCTGGAGCACCGCCTTTCTCCAGAGCATCGTGGATCACTGCATGACAGATGCTTGAGCTGTGGATCCAGCCCATTGGCAATCTGTTGAAAGTGTACTGGATTCCACTCCAGGTGAAAGCAAACTGAGGCCTGCATTCCTCTGCTATGGGAATAGAGAAAAACGCATTAGCAATGTCTATGGTAGCATACCATTTGGCCTCTTTGGATTCCAGCTCATACTGTAGCTCCATCATGTCTGGTACTGCTGCACTCATAGGTGGTGTCACCTCATTCAGGGCTCGGTAGTCTACCGTCAGACGCCGGTCTCCATTCTGCTTCCGCACAGGCCACACTGGACTGTTGAAAGATGAATGAGTTTTGCTGACGACTTTCTGACTCTCCAACTGACGAATCAGATTCTGAATGGGCAACAAAGAGTCACAGTTGGTTCTGTATTGTCTGTGATGCACAGTCTGAGAAGCAACCGGCAATTTAATGTCCTGTATCTTATGTTGTCCCACAACTGCAGATTCATCAGAAAGTTCAGGTCTAGTAGACAGCTTCAATTTTTGTCGATCAATTTCTATTGAAGCTACTCCAAAAGCCCATTTGTAACCTCTAGGGTCTTTGAAACGCCCTTCTCTCAGAAAATCAATTCCCAAAATACAAGGTGCGTCAGGTCCGGTCACAACTGTATGCTTCCTCCATTGTTTACCAGTTAAACTTATATTAACTTCTACCTTACTTAACTCTTGAGATCCACCAGTGACTCCCAGAATAGTTATAGACTCCGATCCCTGATAATTTGATGGTATTATGGTGCACTGAGCTCCTGTGTCAACCAAGGCCCTGTACTTCCGAAATTGTGAAGTGCCAGGCCACTGGATGTACACATCCCAATAGATTCTGTTATCTCTGTTATCCCTCTTCTCCCCCTGGCGGGAGGCAGGGCACCCCTAGTTATGGGGAACATGCGCACATGTGCATTGCACATAGTTTGCAGGGTTATAACTTTGCATGTTATAACTGGAGCCACTGTTGGAGCCATAAGAGTCGCTCTGGGGAACTGTGGAACTAACAGCTACCCTTCTGGTATTGCTACCTCGGGTTCTGCCACTTTGCAATTCCCTCAGTCTCCTGAAAAGATTAGAAGTTGGTTGGCCATCCCATCTGTTCATGTTCTCACCAAACTGATCACGCAGAGTTATCCAAATAGTTCTACGTGATTGCCTTGGTGGTCTTTTTTGGAATGACCTGTTTTGGAATGACCTGTTTTGGAATGACCTCCTTGGAGCATGTGTATTCCTCACAGATGAAACTTGTATCCACCTGGAGGAAGAATTGAAATTATCCCTTTGTGCCAATTGGGATATGGAATTTCTAAATTCATCTTTCAACTCTCTCATGCAATTCTCAATTTTTCCAGACAAAGTTTCAATGGCTGAAACCAAAGAAACACATGTCAGGCTATCCTCCAATTGTCTCATTTGATCACTGAATTGGCCAACCGTAGGAGAAGCTCCACCATAACTTCTTGACACAATTCTGCTTGCCAGAATGTTTGCATAATTAGAAGGAGCAAGTTTGATGATCTTTTTAGCAAGACCAATACCCACAGGAATGTCATCAGGATTCAGAGTTTCATGTTCACCATAGAGTAGCTCTCTAACAGCAAATTCTCTCAAGCGCTTAATTCCCTCATCTATGGTAGTCCAGGGTTTAGGGTTCTATGGAAGATCATCTCGGGAAGGGTATCTCAGGGCAACCGCCATTAAAAGGCGTATCCACAGATTAACCTTACCGAGAGCTTCGCCTAGATGTCTATCTATTCCATTGTCCCTTGAGAGAGTTCCTAACTGAGCTGCTGACTTGTCTCCAACTGTTAGAGCTGAAGCACCTGTATCATAACACCTACTAAGCCAAGCTAGAACTGGCTCCTTATCTGCCCTGGTGAAATCTTTACGGACATTTCTCAATTCCTCGCGGGGTGAAGAACAGTCTGAAATATCATCTTCATCTTCATCTCCCTGAATTCTTTGCCCATATAATCCTGCTGTCATTCTCCTAAGGATCTCTTTAAGCTGAGAACCACCTTTGCCAGCTGCTTTCCTAGCTTCATCCCTATCCTGCTTTGATCTCACTAGGTTAGCTAGATCTTTAAAACAAACCTTCTCTTCCTCCTGAGCAGGATCTTTTAGAGTAGAGGGCCCCTCACCAGGATCAGTCTCCTCCTCTTCTTCTCCATCTTTGGCCTTTCCACCTCTAGTCTTTAAAGGAGCCACCTTAACTGGAGCTGTGTTTGAATTTACAGCCACCTTAATGGAAGCTGACAGGTCCTGAGATAAATCAGCTGCTGGGGCAGTGACTTCCGGTCCCACCGAGGGAGTGGGTGGAAGTGACGTTGCTGCGTTAATGGCTGATGGAGAAGAAGAAGAAGGAGAAGGAGTGGGAGAAGGAGTAGGTGCCATGTTGATACCAGCCGATGCCCTTGGCTGCTTGCCAGAATCAGCAAAGTCATTTAGAGCTGCTTTACTAATTAACTTTTTAGCCTTCTTTTTAACTGACACGGGTTCTGCACACTCTTCGTCACTAGATGACTCTGGGACTGATCGAGAGCCACGGCGTTTTCTTTTTGATCTAGTTTTAATAACAAAACAAGCTCTGGACACCTTTCTCTCTCGCCGCAAAGAAATCAGGAGATACACGTTAATTATCACCATCAGCAGAATTATAGACACCAAATAATTCACCTTTGGATCCCAGGCATCACCTAAAGTTACTGTCTCCTCAGGCGGAATCTTAAAACCCTTTATCTCAATTGGGAGAGTGGTGGAGGTAACATTCCTGTATCTCACTGGCCATAATAAATTAATACATTTTCCATACCATAATTTAACTCTATACATAACCCACATATAAATTGTCCGCACCAAATATTTACCCAGGTAATCCAAAATCAAACCCAAACAATATCTGTAAACCAGAGCCCCAAAAATTAAAAAGAATAATCACTCCACAAACCACAATACCTTCATGTTTGCTAATTCAGCTGGAAAACACTAAATCAATCAAGTAATAAATTAAACTAATTATCTGCCGCATGTTGGGTACGCCAATAAAAAAAATGTAGTGGGATGGAAAGGGTAAGGCCAAGAAGCCTCTTCCCTCCCCCCTGTGAAGTAAAAGGAAAAAAAAAATTGAAGGGAAAGGAAAAAAAACTCACAAGCTGAATTAGCAAAGCAGTGGAGCTATATTTACAAAGCAATGTAGGGTTTGCAGGGGAATATTTACAAATTTACAATATCTACAATATATACAAAGATATATAACAGAGTAACACAGAAATGAGAGTGACCCCCCTCAGCAGAGGGGTCCCCCACCTCCGCTCTCCCCTCTCTCCCCCCCCTTTCCCCAGAATGGGATGGAAAGAGAAAGAAGAGAGAGGAAAAAAAAAAAAAAATGTTAGAAGCACTTTGTGTTAATTGGAAAGGAGTTAATATACAGGCCTGGTATCTTGTTTTCAAGGCCGAGGCCTTGGCAGAAAGCCCAGCACAGAGATAGCTGCAGAGCTGCTGCACGAAGAAAAGGCGGAAGCAAGACTGAAGATAAAATGCCGGAGTGCCCAGGATATCTTTCCTGCACTCCCAGTTCAGAAGGTGCTTCCTCCCACTTCACCAATGAAATTAGTTTAGACTATTCCTTCCATTTACCAACTTCCGTCCACCATATTCCCTTTCTTAAGGGGGCAACGTCAACCGGCCACACAATCCCAGGCACAAATACAGGCTCGGCAGTGACTGGCTGGAAAGTAGCCCTGAAGAGAGAGACTTGGGGGTGCTAGTGGACAAAAAGCTCAACATGAGCTCTCAGTGTGCACTTGCAGCCCGCAAAGCCAATCAGATCCTGGGCTGCATCAGGAGAAGTGTGGCTAGCAGGTCGAGGGAGGTGATCCTCCCCCTCTACTCAGCCCTGGTGAGACCCCACCTGGAGTACTGTGTCCAGTTCTGGAGCCCCTATTACAAGAGGGATGTGGAGGTGCTGGAACGTGTCCAGAGAAGGGCCAAGAGGATGATCAGAGGGCTGGAGCACCTCTCCTATGAGGACAGACTGAAGGAGTTGGGGCTGTTCAGTCTGCAGAAGAGAAGGCTCCCAGGTGACCTCATTGTGGCCTTCCAGTATCTGAAGGGGGCCTACAGGAAGGCTGGGGAAGGACTTCTCAGGATCTCAGGTAGTGATAAGACTAGGGGGAATGGAATGAAGCTCGAGGTGGGGAGATTCAGGCTAGATGTGAGGAGGAGGTTCTTCACCATGAGAGTGGTGAGACCCTGGAATGGGTTGTCCAGGGAGGTGGTCGAGGCCCCGTCCCTGGAGGTGTTTAAGAGCAGGCTGGATGAGGATGTGGGGTGTCCCTGCCCATGGCAGGTGGGTTGGAACTAGATGATCCTTGTGGTCCCTTCCAACCCTGAATGAAACTATGAAACTATGAAACTATGGAAATGGCCTCAGGGTTCACCAGGGGAGGTTTAAATTGGATGCTAGGAAATTTTTTTTTCACTGAAAAGGTTGCCAGACTTTGGAACAGGCTGCCTGGGGAAGTGGTTGAATTACTGTCTGTGGAAGTTGCTTTGCCATAGAAATTTGTCTCAAACAGACAGCTTCTCTGCTCCCCTTTCTTTGTATTCAAGCAACTCAGAACAGGATATCGCTGCTCAGACACCTCTTTGGTGCATACACCTCAGCCAACTCAAGGTAGTTGTTGCCACCTGTGGCAATGCCAGTGATGAGCAGTGTGAGCAATGTGGCAGTGCAGGCCTAGAGCCTGACATGGTGGTAGGCCATACTCATCATAAATGCAGAGCCAGATAGCAGTGTAGCAAAACAGTGCTGTGCCTGCAGCATGTAACTAAAACAAGACACTGGTAGCTATAAACATGGACAGTTATCTTGGGACAACAGGACATGCACCTGCATCAACAAACCTCGTTGTGTCATTAGTAGTTGGACCAATAATCTGTAATAGTGCAATGTGTGGTCACTCAGAGGGAACCAATGGAGCTATGCCAACAAGGCACTCCAAGTTTATATAAGTTGTAGCAGTTTCCTTGCTACGCACTTCTGCCTTTCCTGTCTCCTGTTTCTTCTACACTTTACAGTGCTATACTTGCACCTCAGTCCTGCACCATCGGCCTGCAACACTGGAACAATAAAGGAACAATACTCGATCATATTGGTCAGCCGTATTGATTCCCATCTCCGCCGCCTCCAATAGCCACCCTCACATCTGAGTCTGCAACAAGGTGAAGCAGCAGTCACCCATAATATTTGGGGTGCTCACAGTTTTGTGACCACCAAAATGCTATGCACCCCAAGAATTACTTAGCTAAACTGGGGTCCCGATGCTCCTGTGCCATCACATGAATGTTGCATGATCCACCTTGTTATGAGACCAAATCTAGCAACTACTCCTAGGTGGATAATGAAAGAGAATTTAGGAATAAAAGGCAGTGCCACAAACTGTCAGTGTGCATGTACCACCAAGAAGAAATAGACCATGCAGGATGCCACTGGAACTCTGAGTAGTGATACTTCTTTCCTCATACATCTTTCTCATATCTCTCTTCTCTTTCCACTCTTTAACTCTCTCTGGCACATACTAGGTAATCATTTTCCCTGCTTTAAGAAGCACTGTATGATCAGTCATCTGCACAAACATGCAATTAATAAATCTATAATCATTCTAGCTGTTTCAATGCCAGTTTGCATCACCTCACTTCTTAGGCATTCCTAAAGAACTTCCTGTGAACCCTTCTTCTGATGTTGGGTCACACTATCCCTGGAGGTATTTAAAAGACCTGCAGTTATAGTGCTTAGGTTAGTTGTTGGATTTGGCAGTGTTAGGTTTACAGCTGGACTCAATACTGAGGTTCTTTACAGTGGTAGTTTTGCCCACTATCATTAACAAAAGCTTGGCTCACTCAGGAAAAAAGAAAATGGAAGCTATATTTACAAGCAAAACTACACTCTACAATGGAATGCAATGAAAATGTACAAATATAGAGTATTTACAATATTATACATGTATTTACAAACAGAAAACAGCAAGGAACCCCCCTTGAACATTCTGTGACCCCAAAAGGAGCGGGGGTAACTGCTCTGTTTCTCCCGTAACCTTCTCCCACTGCTTTCCACTGTTTAATTAGAAGAAAAGAGAAAGAAAAGTTTGGAGAGTACTGTTAGTCTTATGTGCAAGGTCAGCTAGTAACAATAAGGTCCTCCCAGAAAAGCAGAGCAGAAAGCAGCAGCCAGCAAAAGAAGAAAGGAATGAAGTGGGATGTGAGATATTGCTAGGGGTACATCTTATATCTGGCCAATGAAATTAATTTAGAATAATCTTGTGTTTTCCTTCTTATATCTAACTGTGCATTGCTTATACTTCTTAACTCTTCTGTTCAAAAATCTGCAGCTACCTTTTAAAGGCATAGCCTCAAACTGCCACAATCCACCCCTTCTAAAAATTTCATTGGCTATTAGTACTGTCCATCTAATCTAGAACAACATCTACAATTCATAAAAAAAGTTCACAGTCCATTCTGGCTGTTTTCAGATGTAAAAGATTCAGAAGTCCAAAAAACAGGAAACAAGAAAAAAAAAAAAAAAACCACACAGAAAACAGTTTGTCAGTCCACAGACAAAGCAAAGAAAAGAAACAGGGATTCTCAGTTGATTCAGAGCTCTCAGAGTTCTCAGAGTTCATGCACTGTAGATTCCTCATGGATTCTTCATGCAATATATTGTATTTGTACAACACTCTGAAGTCAAACTCTCAGACAAAGTTAGATTTCTCTGTGGAATACACTGAATTTCACCATTCTCCTGCATTACCCAGTAAGGGTGATCAGGAGAAACTCTTGCAGCTAGATCTGCCTGATGATTGTGCTGTTGTTCCTCAGTAACATTACTATTGGGAATGCGAGCATCAATGTGTTTCATCTTCACTGGAATTCTATTGATTGGAGCAGCAATGTCCTGCCACAGGTCAGCTGCCCAAATAGGCTTTCCTTTTCTCTGCCAACCAGAAGCATTGGCTACCATCCATGAATCGATGTAGAGATAAAGCTTTGGCTGTCTCTCACGTTCAGCTATGTCGAGAGCTAGCTGGACAGCTTTTACCTCTGCAAATTGAATGGATTCTCTTTCTCCATCCTTTGCCTCTGCAACTCGGCGTGTTGGACTCCACACTGCAGACTTCCACCTTCGCTTGTTTCCGACAAGATGACAGGAACCCTCTGTGAACAAAGCATATTTCTTTTCATCCTCAGGAAGGTCATTGTAAGGAGAAACTTCCTCAGCATGAGTTACTCTCTCCTCTGGAGGTTTAGTACAGCTAGTGCCTTCAGGTGAACTTGATATCAGCTCCACTAGACCAGGTCTTTCAAGATTTCCCATTTGAGTTCTCTATGTTATTAGAACCATCCACTCAGACCATGTGGCATCTATGGCATGATGTGGTGTAGAACCTTTGCTTTGAACATCCAATTTGAAACTGGCAATCTAGGAGCTAAAAGAAGTTGTGATTCAGTTCCATTCACCTCAGAATCTGCTTTTACTCCTTCATAGGCAGCTAGAATCTCTTTCTCTGTTGGAGTATAATTTGCCTCTGAACCTCTGTAACCTCGACTCCAGAAACCAAGAGGTCGTCCACGTGTCTCACCTGGAGCTTTTTGCCATAAGCACTAGGCTAGACCATTGTCACTTGCAGCTGTGTACAAAATGTTCTTAATGTCTGGACCATCTCGGACAGGTCCCAGACCCACTGCTTGAACTACCTCTTGCTTTATCTGGTCAAAGGCTGCTTGTTGCTCAGGTCCCCAGTGGAAACTGTTTCTCTTTCGAGTCACATCATACAGAGGTTTCACAATCTGACTGTATCCAGGAATGTGCAGTCTCCAAAATGACACTATACCCAAAACAATGTAGAGTCTCTTTCTTTTTCATGGGATTTGCCATGGTAGAGACGCTGTTTACTGCATCCAATGGAATGTGATAGCATCCATCCTGTGTCCTGGAAGAGGCATTAATAAGACAGTTAAATCTGTTCTGCCACTGCTCTGTTCTCCTCCCTCTCAGGGACTGGATTGAGGTTGAGGAGCCTAATACGCAGGTCCTGTTAAGGCTGCCTGGAGGGAGTGGAAGCTGAACCCAACCCCCATGTTTCAGAGAGGCGACTGCATGTGTCAGATGCCATGAGAGAGAACGTGTGCAGTTTACTTGCCACATAAAAATATATTTTAATTGATTGGCAGGATTTGAATGGCTAATGTGCCATTGGGCCGTTCCGTTTTCAAAAAGGGAATTTATAGGGGAAGACCTCCTATATTTTTGCTCGTATCTCGCTTGCTTGCTCATTACTCATCACACTCATATCTTGCATGCTTGTTACTCTCTCTTATCTCTCCCCTGCTTGTTAATGGGATCCAAGGTGGTGACAATCACCCTACTTGCTCCTATCTTCAGAGCGATTAGGTTCTTTGTTTGATGGTGTAGTGCTAAAGTTGGGCCATCACTGCAGCAGTGTGCTCTCTCTCATTTCCTCTAAATTTGTGGATACTGCCCTTTGGACTTTAACTATGAACTCAAACACCTCTTTGTTCAGCAAAGGTTTTGGTAGTTAGCAGCTTGGCGGGTCATGAGTAAAATATGCTATTTTACCTGGTTATTTCTGAGGTTTATAGCTTGTTACCTCTTTCTTAACTCCGTTGTGAACTCAAGGTGATTTGTCTACACCACCCTAGGCAGTGTTGTTGTTTAGTTTCATGTGCACAGGGAGACTCTAGTTTGTTCCTCTGTGTTCCAAGTTCTGATTGTCCTAGACTTACTCTACTGCTTACTAGCCTTATACCATGTGTAGAAGGTGCAATGAACCTTCATGGATCACTGCAAGACAGATGCTTGAGCTATGGCAATCTGTTGAAAGTGTACTGGATTCCTCTCCAGGTGAAAGCAAACTGAGGCCTGCATTCCTCTGCTATGGGATTAGGGAAGAAAACATTAGCAATGTCTGTGGTAGCATACCATTTGGCCTCTTTGGATTCCAGCTCATACTGGAGTTCCATCATGTCTGGTACTGCTGCACTCATAGGTGGAGTTACTTCATTCAGAGCATGGATATCGATAGTCAGATGCCAGTCTCCATTCTGCTTTCGCACAGGCCACACTGGACTGTTGAAAGGTGAATGAGTTTTGCATTCTGACTTTCCAACTGACGAATCAGATTCTGAATGGGCACCAAGAAGTTGCAGTTGGTTCTGTATTGTCTGTTATGCACAGTCTGAGAAGCAACCAGCAACTCCATCTTATGTTGTCCCACAACTGCAGATTCATCAGAAAGCTCAATTTTTATCCTTGAATTTCTACAGATGCTACTCAAAAAGCTCATTTGTAACCCTTAGGGTCTTTGAAATGCCCTTCTCTCAGAAAATCAATTCCCAAAATACAAGGTGCGTCAGGTCCTGTCACAACAGTATGCTTCTTCCACTGTTTACCAGTTAAACTTATGTCAACTTGTATCTTAGTCAACTCTTGAGATCCACCAGTGACTCCCAGAATAGTTATAGGTTCTGATCCCTGATAATTTGATGGCATTTTGGTGCACTGAGCTCCTGTGTCAACCAAGGCCCTGTACTTCTGAAATTGTGAAGTGCCAGGCCACTGGATGTACACATCCCAATAGGTTCTGTTGTCTCTATTATCCTTGTCCTGCCCCTCGTGGGAGGCAGGGCACTGTGAGAGACTAAAAACTTGTCTCTCCTGGTGTGACTCAACAAAGATAGAATCACTTGATGCTTGCCTAGACAATAGCTGACGTGTGTTGGGCAGAGCCACTGGAATGACTCTTAAAAGGTGCAAAGATAACATTGCTCATTGGACCACCTTTGGTCCAATTCATAATTCATAAGACATGATAATCACCCATCAAGTACCCTGGAATGGGAGGAGGGTGAGACAATAGATTCACCACCTGTTTCCTGATGTGTAACAAGTGTGTGGGCAGGTAGATGGAGAAAGAGAAGGTGGAGGCCCTTCCCTTCCATCCAGACCCCTGCCTAAACACAAAGGAATACACAGAAAGATTTCCTGGGGAATGATACCTGGATACTTACATAAGAATGATTTCCTAGCCCCTGATTTCCTGAGGGACAATACTTGGACACATACCTATGGACTAAAAAACTGTATAAAAGACTTGAGCAACTACTGGCTCCGCAGAAGAAAAATGGACAACCAAAAACACAGATGAAGGAAAACACAGGAGAAGGACAATGCCACTGAGAAAGAAAGCACAAGAGGATTAAAAGCCCGGGACAATGCTGCTCCAAAGAAAAGAGGCCATGGAGCCTGGAAGAAGCAGACTGAACCCTCACTCTGTGTCCTAAATTCTGCTTATTGGAACTCATGGAGTCGAAGAAGCTGCTCAGAGGACTACATCTCTTCTACAGCCAAAGTCTCAGCACCATTTCTCTATAGACCCAATATCTGCTGTAGCACCTTTCCTCCACAGACTCAAACTGTCTTGGGGGGGTGAGCGGTGTGGTAATATAATTCTTTTCCTCTTCTCTCTCTCTTCTCTCTCTCCCTCTCTATTTTCTCTTTCTCCCCTTCTGATCCATCCACTTTATTTATGTAATAAATAGTCTAGCTGTTGATATTTTGGCCTTGTTTGTGCCTCTCATTTCACAACACAGCAATATTCAAAAGAACTGAGTCTATTCTCCTCTCCAGACCGAGACAGACACCCCTAATTATGGGGACTATATCCACATGTGCAGTTAGCACAGTGTCCAGTGTTAGAGCTGGAATCACTGTTGGAGCTATTAGAGTTGTTCTGGGAAACTGAGGAAGTAAGAGCTACCCTTCTGGTATCACTACCTTGGGTTCTGCCACCCTGCAGTTCCCTCAGTCTCCTGAAAAGATTAGAAGTTGGTTGATCATCCCATCTGTTCATATTCTCACCAAACTGATCACGCAGAATTATCCAAAAACTCCCACATGATTGCCTCTGTGGTCTGTTTTGGTTTGATCTGTTTTGGAATTACCTCCTTGGAGGACATCTGTTCCTAACAGCTGAAACTTGTATCCATCTGGAGGAAGAATTGCAATTATTTCTTTGTGTCAATTGAGATATGGAATTTTTAAATGCCTCCTTCATTTCTTTCATGCAGTTCTTTATCTCACTAGACAACGTTTCAATGGCTGAAACCAAAGAAACACGTTTGAGACTATACTCCAATTGCCTCATTTGGTCAGTGAAATGGCCAACTGTAGGAGGAGCTCCATCATAATTTCTTGTCATGATTCTGCTTTCCAAAATAGTAGCATAATTAGGAGGAGCAAGTCTGATGAGCTTTTTAGCAATACCCATTCCAACAGGTATTTAATCAGGATTCAGAGCACCACAGTCTCCATAGAGCACTTCTAAAACTGAAAACTCTCTCAGATGCTTAATTCTCTTACCCTTAGTGTTCCAGGGTTTAGGATTCCATGTAAGGTCATCTCAGGATGGGTATCTCATGAGGCTGCCACTAAAAGGCATGCCCACAGAGAAACCTTACCAAGACACCTGCCTAGATGTCTATCTATTCCACTGTCCTTTGAGATGCTGACTTGTCTGCCACTATTAGAGCTGGTGCACCTGTGTCAAAACACCTGTCAAGCCAAGGTAGAATTAGCTCATTCTCTGCTCTGATGTAATCTTTCCTCACATGTCTTATTTCTTGTCAGGGGGTGCTAGCATTCTGAATATCATCATTCTCCTCATCTGTGTCATCTTCCTGAAGTAGCTGTCCCCACTCTTCTGCTGCTACTCTCTTAAGGATCTCTTTAAGCTCAGAAGCTCCTCCATTAGCTGCTGTCTTACCAGGACCTATATTCTGCCCTGCATCTCCAATATCCAGTGATGGTCTCAATAACTCAGCTATATTTTTAAGACAAATCTTCTCTTCCTACTCAGCAGGGTCATTTTTAACAGAAGTTCCCTCATCAGCATCAGAATCTTGCTGCTCTGCCCTACCAGCTGTTGGATCAACTTTGTGTCTTCCTCTTTTATCTAAAGCTGCTACTTGTTTAATCGGAGCTGCGTTTGAATTTTTAGCAGGCTTAACAGAAGCCGGCAGGTTTTGAGACAGAGCAGCTGCTGCAGAGGACACTTCTGGTCCTGCTGATTAAGAGGGACATGATTTTGCCTCTTTAATGGCCACAAAGGGCATTGTAGCCCCCATCTTAGGAGCTGCTGCTGCCCTGGGCTGATTGTCAGAATCACCAATAGCAACTCTCAAAGCTGCTTTACCAATAGCCTGTTTAGGTCTAACTGCTTCCTGTATCTTCTCATCACTAGAAATCTGTGGATTTGAGTTAGAATTATTTCTCCTCCACCTAGGTCTATGTTTAAAAGTGAAACTGGTCTTAAATACTTTTATCTCATGTAACAGAGCTACTAACAAGAACACATTGATACTACTACTACTACTACTACTACTACTACTACTACTACTACTAATAATAATAATAATAATAAACAACCAGGTTGGAAGAGACCTTCAAGATCATCGCGTCCAACCCATCAACCAATCCAACCCACCTGAACCAAGCACCCCATCAAGTCTCCTCCTGAACACCTCCAATGATGGTGACTCCATTATTACTAGCAGCAGGATTGCACACACCAAATAAATCACTTCTGGATCCCAGCCATCACTCAGAATGACTCTCTTATCTACTGGGATTTTGAACTCACATGTTTCAATTGGCAGTGTTGTGGCCATCACATTCCCATATCTCTTAAGCCAAAAGAATTCCAAAAACCGACCACAGAGAAGCTGAATTTTATACCGAAACCACAAGTATAATTTATATGTCAGGTGTTATGAATATACTGGTGATTCTGTGATTTGTGTTAAAGGTAGAGAATTCAGAGTGCACTGGGACTGTCAGAAGCTTGCAGGAGCCTGTTTTGAGGACAAAAGGGGAGCTGCATATTTTACAGACTTAAACAGAGACAGTGTGTTTGGCTAACTGGAGACACCAAGGCTGAGGAGAAGAACTAGGAATTTGTTTTCTTTAGATAAGAAGCCTGGACAATTGAGCATGTGTGAAAGTGGATGCTTTGACCTTTACCACACTGAATGTAGGGGGAAGGGATTTGACCACCTATTCTAAGACTCATTATCATATGCCTGCCTTCTATTTAGCATAAGTTTGCTTATGTAGATGATGTAACTATATAAGATCAAGAAAACTATTGTAAGGTTGCTGTGGAGGTGGAGTTTTGTCCCCTCTCAAGCCCAGCGTGCTGCTTTGCTTGCTTTTATTGCTTTTATTGCCTTTTTACAATTTTCTAGTGCCAATAAATCTGTTACCAAAAACTTTTACCTGGAGTCATCTATAACATCAGGTATCTGCTTAGCTTGTCACAAAGGAATCCCACCAAATATTTGTAAATAATAACACTTAAAGCAAAAAAAGAACAGATGTCTAAGAATCCACAACACCTTCACGTTCGCTTCCCTGATCTGAGCAGAAATAAGTCCAGCAAATCTTGCCCTATTACTGGAAGGCAATTATTCTGAGCCCCACATTGGGGGCCAAGTTATTTTTGTTGTAGTGTGATGGTTTAACCCAGCAACATCAACAAAATCTCAGCTGAGCCCAGCTGGAGAAGTGAATGAAAGTTGTATTTTTCAAGCAATAATGGAATGCAATGAATATATACAAAATACAGAGTATTTACAATATTATACAAGAATTTACAGGAAAGAAACAATACAGAAATGCTCCTTGGGAGGAGGATTCCACCTCGGGTTCCCCCCAACCTCTCACTCCCTCCCCTTTCTCCCTAATTAATTAGAAGAAAAAGAGAAAAGGAGAAAAATATTAGGGAAATTTCAGTTAGCTCAAAGCGTTGTTAGAAGTTAGCTGCTTATCTTATTGGTTTCTGTCCAAGGTCAGCATGTATGCCAAGAGAAAGGCAGAAGCTGGAGGGACTGAGAATGGAATGTAAGATTGTAAAACTACATCCCACTCATCTACCAATGAAATCCATTTAGAATTATCTTCCTTTTGTTTTCCTTTTTACACCCAAACATTCAGCTAGAGAATTCTGTAGCTATCCTTTTCTTAAACGCACAGCCTAAACTGTCACAGTACCTTTTGTTACTTCTCTGACATGTCCTTCATGTATGGATTACGTAGTAATTGTCTGTAGTAAGATTACAGAGTTATCTAACATATAGCATCTATATTTGAAGCACATAAATGTTGATATGTTAATCTGTCTAATTACTTCTGTTCTACATGCTCTAATGATTTTTCTATGTTTAGGGTGGTTTCTTCATTGTTTTTTATAGTTACAGTTTTGTTGGATTTTGGTTTTGATTCAGCAGAGGTGATTGTTAAGTCAATTAAGAAAATGAGTATCTATCCAGTTTTAAGGATCCTGAAAATATTGATCTATTAGGTGACCTGCACTAGAGTAAACTTAAGTGAACACTATGTTTCATGGTATTTAGGATATTCAAACAAAAATTTTAAAATAGCTACACAGTATTACTTCTGTTTGCTCTACTTCTTACCTGTTCTCTCGTCTGCTGTTTAGCAAATTATCTTCCCTCTTTTAATTTGGAGAATATTTTTTTTTGGTGGATGGATAAGGATATGAATCAAATTAAGGAATTACTCCAGGTGAAGATAATCCAGTAGATTATTTTTTTTCCTCTCTCTCAGTTCCCTGATTTAGAACACAGTATAGCTCAATAAATAATTGTGTCAGCACAACCAAAGGAGTGGAATAATAATAAAGGATGAATTGTGTACAGTAGTGGCTTTGACTGTTGCAGCTGGCAGTAACCTTGAGAAAATGTATGTTGAAGAACAAAGTAAGTGCCAATGACAAAATGTGGATCCTAAAAATATTGGCAAGTAAGCCAAACAACTAGCTTCACATCCAGAACACAATTTTATGAGTGGACCACCCCCTTAAAATACTGAGCTACGGGAGCAAAACATTTCCTATTATGTGTTTTTTTTTCAAGGATAGTCCCAAATTAGAAACTTTGCACAAACTTTACTGATACTGCCCAAGGGACAAAGTGTAGCACGGTATGATTTAATGGAAATATAAAGTGCTTAAAGGGTGTAGGTAATGTTGGAATGCATGATAATTTTACCGAGCACACATGAGATAGGAAAAGGAATAACAAAAACTAAACCAAAAAATGTAGGAAAGAAATTAAGTGCACATTAGTGAGAAGAAATATATATTCACAGAAAGAATAAAAGGCTTCCACAACAGTCCTGCTAAGCAAGAAGATGATTTAAAGATACTGAAGTCACTTAAGAAAGAAGAGACTACTTTGCAATTTGAGTTTTCTGAAAATCCTCTTCCAAATCCTGAGTCCTGTAGAGTGAAAAATTTGCAAGCTGTTAGACCTTTGCTGCTCTACAGAGCATGGATGGGAACTCACATCAACCTCTAAGTATACTTTTCGGATTTACAGAGTGAAGAGAAATAAATCAGCAAATTTAACCCACAGCTTTCAATACTAAATTTAATGATAGGTCAATCCACAAGTACTATCTCAGCATAATATCTTCCAAAAGTGCACAGAATCTTTTATAAGGATATTTTTTATTAATGATGATCATTCCAGGAGAGCTGAAGAGTAAAAGGCTACTATAAAAGTATACTAAAAAGTATAACTGCAAAAATTGCTTTATAAAGATGGAGAATAAATGTAAAAATTGTTATATGACAATAATTAAAGTTTATAAATTAGCTGAGAAACATGACAACATTCAATTTTATTATTTTAGATACATGATATGTGCAAACACTAGCTACAAAGTAAATTCTGTGCACATCCTTAAGGCTGTGTTTTAAAAATCAGTAATTTTACAATATATTATGGGTGTCTAAATTCAGCACAATAATATTGGTTTTGAAAGCCCATTCTTTACAATACTGTCTGGTGAATGAAAAAAAGTGAGATTAAATTAATTGTCTTGAGACAGGCAGAGATCACAATCAGGCCATTCTGCTCCTGCTAAATAACTCCCAGGGCATTCAGCTAGCTTTGTGCTTGAAACAGATTGTTTCACTCTGGGGTTTGGAACCAGAAAACAGACATTTTCTTTCAGAGATAATGGTGCCAAGGAAAGAAAGTCATGGCAGTAAGAATTGTATATGGATTTGTACATAAGGTTTTGTACACTATGAAACACCAAAGTGACTGCTGAGGTTTTGTATAAGCATCCTTATTGAGAAGGGATTTGAAGTTTAGCAGAAATCCTGGAAGGTTATTAAGATAGAGATTAGCTGCTGCCTAGAATACAGAATCCTGAAAAAATCCAAATCATCATCTTTATTTTGTAGCATCTGGCACATATCAGGAGAGCTTTAAGAACTGTCATTCTGTGAACTCGGTGTAAGGAAACTGGCTTTTAAGAAATAAATATAAATTATGTCAGAATAATGAGGAATATGAAGTAACTATAGGACAATAATCATGTACCATAGTTTGCTGACAATTTTGTCTAGTCAAAATAAATTACAATAAACTTTAGTATTACCTGAAGGTAAGACTGGTAAATCCTAAGAAGTGTAGAAAGACTTGCTCCCCATCAGCTCACTTTAACATTTTTCTCATCAGTATTGAGATATTTATTTAGGTTCCTTAGGTCTGTATACAACTGCAACATGTCTTTGATAACAGACTTTGCTTCAATGCTGAAAGCAGTGTTTGGACTGTAGGACCTTAAACTAGAGGAAGAAACTTGATGTGTTTTTGCCATAGGCTGATATTTCAGCTATGTTGGACACCTTGTTCTCACCAGTAAAAAGGACAAGAAAAAATTGTTACTGGCATTTCCTGGCTTCTGAAAGTAGTTCTGATGCTTGCAATTTGTGAATACTTTGGATCAGACTAAGTTGGATCACCTGTACCTGTTCAATAGCCAGGATACTGTTTTCTGATGAAAATACTCTCTAGGAAAGAAAAGGTATGAAAAAATTACAAATACAACTTCCATCCCCTCCCTCTTCGGTTACTTGACAAAGCAAGTCAAACTCTCCCTCAAACAAATCAGAAAGAAAAAAAAAAAAAAAAGTAAATTCAGATTACTTAGTCTTAAATCACAATAAAGCAAATCAAAGGAAATCAATTGTTCAAACCTACAGCCTATAAATAAAATGTTTCTATCAGCTGGCAAAAATTAAAATAGCTATACTGATATCTTCCCCTGATCTCATTAGAAAATAAATAACCAAGGATATCACCCTCAACTTCATAGAATCATAGAATTGTTTTGGTTGGAAAAGACCTCTAAGACCATAGAGTCCAGCTATTGATGTAACACCACCAGGAACATTAATTCATGTCCCAAACTACTGTGTCTACAGATTTTTTGAACATGTCCAGGGATTGTGACTCTACCACCTCCCTGATCAGCCTATTCCAATGTCTGACCACTCATTCAGTAAATAAAGCTATCTTAATATCCAATCTAAATCTACCCTGCCACAACTTGAGTCCATTTCCTCTTGTTCAATTACTTCATACTAGGAAAAAGCGACATGTCACTGCAGCCTCCTTGCAGATGCTTGTAAAAAGCAGCCTCTTCTTCTCCATTCTAAACAACCCCAGGTCCCTCAGACACTTCTCATGAGACTTGCTGTCCAGGCTCTTCACCAGCTTCATTGACCTTCTCTGGTTATGCTCCAGCAACTCAATGTCCTTTTTGTAGTGAAAGGCCCAAAACTGAACACTACTTGTTCTCACCAGTAAAAAGAACAAGAACATATTGTTACTGGACTTTCCTGGCTTCTGAAAGTAGTTCTGATACTTGCAATTTGTGAATTTTTCAGATCAGACTATATTGGATTACCACTGTTATTTAATACCAGCAGCATATCTGTACCTGTTCAACAGCCAGGATACATGGCTGGGAGCCCAGTTTAAGTGCCTCTACACCAATGCACGCAGCATGGGCAACAAACATGAGGAGCTGGAAGCTGCTGTGGTACAGGAAAGCTACAACACAGTGGCAATTAAGGAAACTTGGTGGGATGAATCTTATGACTCTTGGAGTGTGGTTATTGATGGATATAAGCTCTTCAGAAGGGAGAGGAAAGGAAGAAGGGATGGAGGTGTTGCCTCTTGTGGTGGGTTTGGAAGGGGTAAGGCCAAGAAGCCTCCTCCCTTCCCCCTTGTAAAGTAAAAGGGAAAAAAAAAATTGAAGGGAAAGGAAAAAAAAACTCGCAAGCAGAATTAGCAAAGCAGTGGAGCTATATTTACAAAGCAATGTAAGGTATGCAGGGGAATATTTACAAATTTACAATATCTACAATATATACAAAGATATACAACAGAGTAACACAGAAATGAGAGTGACCCCCCTCGGACAGAGAGGGGTTCCCCACCTCCGCTCTCCCCTCTCTCCCCCCTTTCCCCAGAATGGGATAGAAAGAGAAAGAAAAGAGAGGAAAAAAAAGTTAGAAGCAGTTCGTGTTAATTGGAAGGGAGTTAATATACCGGCCTTTATCTGTCTTCAAGGCCGAGGCCTTGGCAGAAAGCCCAGCACAGGCAGAGCTGCTGCACGAAGGAAAGGCGGAAGCAAGACTGATAGAAAAGTCCTGAAAATGCTCAGTTCACTCCCAGTTCCGAAGGTGCTTCCTCCCACTCCTCCAATGAAATTAGTTTAGACTATTCCTTCCATTTACCAACTTCCGTCCACCATATCCCCTTTCTTAAGGGGGCAACGTCAACCGGCCACAGTCCACCCCTTCTAAACAATTTCATTGGCTGTTCATACTGTCCATCCAATCCAAAACGATATTTACAGTTCGTGAGTAAAGTTCATAGTCCATTCCGGCTATGCTCAGATGTAGATGATTCAAAAGTCCAAGAAAATCAGAAAATGAGAAAAATGGAAAACAGTTCATTTCTTCGCCGACGAAGCAAAGAAAAGGGAAACAGGGATTCTCAGGGTCTCTTAGTTGACTCAGGGCTCTCAGGGATCTCAGGGTTCGTGCACCATAGATTCCTCGTTGATTCTTCCTTTGGACGCGATGTAGCTGTACAGCAGTTTGAAATTAACCTCTTTCAGCTAAAGTTAAATTTCTTTGCGGAATACACTGAATTTCACTATTCTCTTGCATTACCCAATAAGTGTGACCCGGACCTTCAGCTGAAACCACCCCTCGGACAGGTTTAGCTTCTCCTGAGGGTGAAAATACCCAAACAGTTTTACCTAACAGATTCTTTTCTCTAACAACAGGAACTCTATCACCTTCCACTTTCCATAGCAAATCTGAATGTGCAGGTCCAGCTCGGTTCACTGAACCTCTACTATTTACCAGCCAGGTTGCTTGTGCTAAATGTTTTTCCCAGTTTTTCAAAGATCCACCCCCCATGGCTTTGAGAGTGGTCTTCAACAAACCGTTGTAGCGTTCAATCTTCCCTGAAGCTGGTGCGTAGTAGGGAATGTGGAATATCCACTCAATACCGTGCTCTTTTGCCCAGTTCTTTACAAGGTTGTTCTTGAAATGAGTTCCGTTGTCTGACTCAATCCTCTCCGGAGTTCCGTGTCTCCACAGGATCTGTCTCTCCAGACCGAGAATGGTGTTGCGTGCAGTTGCATGTGGAACTGGATAAGTTTCCAACCATCCAGTGTTGCCTCTACCATAGTAAGCACGTATTGCTTACCAGAACGAGAACGTGGTAGAGTGATGTAGTCAATCTGCCAAGCTTCACCATACTTGTACTTGGACCATCTGTCACCATACCACAAGGGCTTAAGTCGTTTTGCCTGCTTAATAGCAGCACAAATGTCACAGTCATGGATGACTTGCGTGATAGCATCCATGGAAATGTCTATGGATCTGCCATGAGCCCATTGGTATGTTGCATCTCTGCCTTGATGTCCTGATGAATCGTGAGCCCACCGAGCTAAGAGTATCTCACCTCGGTGTTTCCAGTCAAGATCAAGATTAGAGTCCATGTCTACTTGAGAAACTCTTGCAGCTAGATCTGCCTGATGGCTGTGTTGCTGTTCCTCAGTAGCTTTGCTCTTAGGAATGTGAACATCGATGTGTCTCACTTTCACTGGAATTCTCTTGATTCGATCAGCAATGTCCTGCCACAGGTTGGCTGCCCAAATGGGTTTTCCTTTTCTCTGCCAACCACTCTTCTTCCAGTTCTTTAGCCAACCCCATAGAGCATTGGCCACCATCCATGAGTCGGTGTAGAGATAAAGCTTTGGCCATCTCTCATGTTCAGCCACGTCGAGAGCTATCTGGACAGCTTTTACCTCTGCGAACTGACTGGATTCTCCTTCTCCATCTTTCGCCTCTGCAACTCGGCGTGTTGGACTCCACACTGCAGCTTTCCACCTTCGCTTGTTTCCAACAAGACGACAGGAACCGTCTGTGAACAAAGCATATTTCTTTTCATCATCAGAAAGGTCATTGTAAGGAGGAGCGTCCTCAGCACGAGTTACTTTCTCCTCTGGAGGTTTAGCACAGTTGATGCCTTCAGGCCAACTTGAGATCACTTCCACTAGACCAGGTCTTTCAAGATTTCCCATTCGAGCTCTCTGTGTTATCAGAGCCATCCACTTAGACCAGGTTGAGTCTGTGGCATGATGTGGTGTGGATCCTTTGCCTTTGAACATCCAATTCAAAACTGGTAATCTGGGAGCTAGAAGAAGTTGTGATTCAGTTCCAATCACTTCAGAAGATGCTTTTACTCCTTCATAGGCAGCTAAAATTTCTTTCTCTGTTGGAGTATAATTAGCCTCTGAACCTCTGTAACCTCGACTCCAGAAACCAAGAGGTTGTCCACGTGTCTCACCTGGAGCTTTTTGCCACAAGCACCAGGTCGGACCATTGTCACTTGCAGCCGTGTACAAGATGTTCTTAATGTCTGGACCATCTCGGACAGGTCCCAGACCCATTGCTTGAATCACCTCTTGCTTTATCTGGTCAAAGGCTGCTTGTTGTTCAGGTCCCCAGTGGAAATGGTTTCTCTTTCGAGTCACATCATACAGAGGTTTCACAATCTGACTGTATCCAGGAATGTGTAGTCTCCAAAATCCCACTATCCCCAAGAAACGTAGGGTCTCCTGCTTGTTTGTGGGACTTGCCATGGTAGAGACTCTATTTACCACATCCACTGGAATGTGTCGGTGTCCATCCTGCCATCGCACTCCCAGAAATTGAATTTCTGCGGTAGGTCCTTTCACCTTGTCTCGCTTGATGGCAAAACCTGCATTCAGAAGAATGTCAATGATTTTATTACCTTTCTCGAAGACTTCCTCAGCAGTTTTACCCCAGACGATGATATCATCGATGAACTGGATGTGTTCTGGAGCACCGCCTTTCTCCAGAGCATCGTGGATCACTGCATGACAGATGCTTGAGCTGTGGATCCAGCCCATTGGCAGCCTGTTGAAAGTGTACTGGATTCCTCTCCAGGTGAAAGCAAACTGAGGCCTGCATTCCTCTGCTATGGGAATAGAGAAAAACGCATTAGCAATGTCTATGGTAGCATACCATTTGGCCTCTTTGGATTCCAGCTCATACTGTAGTTCCATCATGTCTGGTACTGCTGCACTCATAGGTGGTGTCACTTCATTTAGGGCTCGGTAGTCGACTGTCAGACGCCAGTCTCCATTCTGCTTCCGCACAGGCCACACTGGACTGTTGAAAGGTGAATGAGTTTTGCTGACGACTTTCTGACTCTCCAACTGACGAATCAGATTCTGAATGGGCAACAAAGAGTCACGGTTGGTTCTGTATTGTCTGTGATGCACAGTCTGAGAAGCAACCAGCAATTTAATGTCCTGTATCTTATGTTGTCCCACAACTGCAGATTCATCAGAAAGCTCAGGTCTGGCAGATAGCTTCAATTTTTGTCCATCAATTTCTATAGAAGCTACTCCAAAAGCCCATTTGTAACCTCTAGGGTCTTTGAAACGCCCTTCTCTCAGAAAATCAATTCCCAAAATACAAGGTGCATCAGGTCCGGTCACAACTGTATGCTTCCTCCATTGTTTACCAGTTAAACTTATATTAACCTCTACCTTACTTAACTCTTGAGATCCACCAGTGACTCCCAGAATAGTTATAGACTCTGATCCCTGATAATTTGATGGCATTATGGTGCACTGAGCTCCTGTGTCAACCAAGGCCCTGTACTTCCAAAATTGTGAAGTGCCAGGCCACTGGATGTACACATCCCAATAGATTCTATTATCTCTGTTATCCCTCTCCTCCCCCTGGCGGGAGGCAGGGCACCCCTAGTTATGGGGAACATGCGCACATGTGCATTGCACATAGTTTGCAGGGTTATAACTTTGCATGTTATAATTGGAGCCACTGTTGGAGCCATAAGAGTTGTTCTGGGGAACTGTGGAAGTAACAGCTACCCTTCTGGTATTGCTACCTTGGGTTCTGCCACTTTGCAATTCCCTCAGTCTCCTGAAAAGATTAGAAGTTGGTTGGCCATCCCAGCGGTTCATGTTCTCACCAAACTGATCACGCAGAGTTATCCAAATAGTTCTACGTGATTGTCTTGGTGGTCTGTTTTGGAATGACCTGTTTTGGAATGTCCTGTTGTGGAACGACCTCCTTGGAGGACGTGTATTCCTCACAGATGAAACTTGTACCCACCTGGAGGAAGAATTGAAATTATCCTTCTGTGCCAATTGGTATATGGAATCTT